>NC_041828.1:0-633333 GCF_900964775.1 Scleropages formosus | reverse complement strand
CAGATATTCATATTGGAAAAGACGTGGAAAAAGAGCACGTCGTCCTCATCCTCATCACTTTTAATTACTTTACCGTTACAGCTAGCTAGTAGCTTCCCCCGCCTGTTATTAATGATGATGACGTCGATGTCCAGCTCCTCTGGGGCAAATTTCATTTACGCTACATCTTTACTTAGCAACTCTCAACAAGAGCGCTACTGCGCTTCCCTCCCAGGCTGTCATAGCATAAGCATAAGTGACACAAGCAGCGGCAGAGCAGAGGTACGATAGCTGAAATAACTGTACTATAAATTATAATTAGCGTTTTGCAACACATCTCGACTCGACGCACACACAGTCTCCTCCCAACCGAGCACAGTGACAACGCAACGGCTACAAGCTGGAGTAGCGCGAAAGAGAGCGGTAAAAGGTGGTGAAACTAAGTGCGTTCACACACAAACAAGTGAGGCGAAACGTGTTCATAAATCGCCTCACCTTCCCGCCGCTCCGTGGCCCTCCGACGTGCAGGGAAACGCTCGCGCTGAGCCTGGGAGGGACGGACGGAGTCGGCGCGAAGGGGAGGGGCTGAGGGGCTGAGGGGGAGGGAAATTAATGAGGCGGCCGTGGAAAGGGGGATTTCATTTTTATTTCCATACCGTTCGTGCTTTCGAGTTGATCGTTTCACCGTCTATACCAGTAAACACCTTTGCGTTTCTAATTGTAAATACCCGTCATTTCCATTTTCCGTGCTTTTTTTTTCTCGGGTTGTTTCCTGAGGAAATCGTGTTCCGTGACAGTCATAATAATTGTAACGGCTTTCTGCTACGTGAAAACTCAAAACAAATCAGCGAGAAGCTAGTATGCTAATATAATAAATGTCCTTTCCTCCGGTGTATACACTGAATATAAAAATATGAAAGAAGGGCATGATTTTTGGTGTCGTGAAAGAATAATGCATCCTCCAGTTTACAGACCCATTTTCATTTCATTTGCAACGTTTGTGTTGTGATCTAATCATTTTTTTACTTCCATTTTCGCAAGGCGTTACGTAAGTGACTGACAAAAAGAACACAACAACAACAACATATTATTATTATTATTAATAACACAGAAAGAGTCTGCGCGTGCTTCATCTAAACGGTACTGGGCCCTGAGCGCGCGCAGCCGGTTCCGGACCGTCATCGCGAGCTTTCACGCAGCGCGAGCCTGTGCTGAGGCGGTAACCCGTGTATTTTTGTACTGAGGCGAATTATAAAAATGAGTCTCTCTTTAGGTAGGTGAATGATAAAGCTCTTTAATGGCGACTTTTCCAAGAAGAGACATAACCAAGATGTCTGTCACGACGTGTAAATGAGTAAAATAACACATGATATGTGGTAAATTAATAACTTAAACCCGCATCGCACTTAACATTATTCACCTAAAACATAATATAATAATTAGGCTATGATCTTTGCAAATATAGTAGGCCTCTCTTAACGGTTCGTAATGTGTTTGATTGAAGTAATTTATAGAGCTTTTGCTAAAACAGTTACACAAGTTGTGGTAGCTGTGGTTCTCCAGTGAAGCGCCATGACTGCATTGAGCAAAAGCAAACCTTTCTATGTGGCAGGGACAATTTCACATTACTGGCACATTTGCTGGAGATGGCACAACCTTTCTGTCTCTTAAGAATTCTCAGTATTCTCTGTTTATTTTCATTCAGGACAAATAATATTAGATGTGATGCTGGATGTCCCTCACTGTGGCGAGATGGCTAAGGCACCGCTTCTGCTGCCTGGGTGACCAGTGCATTGTGGGAACTTGTTCCATGTCTGACTGAGGCTTGTTACAGGAGGACCCATAGAACCACGAGTAGAGGAGCTGCAGGGGAAACTGAAAGAGCTGCAGCGAGGTTCTTCATTTAATGGTCCGATTAGCTTAGTGCCTAATGTCTCAATGGCATTTATAATCACGTGGCATTTTTCTCTGTTTTAGCACATTGATTTTTTTTTTTTTTTCTTTCTTTTTGCTCAGGAAGAAAGGAACTGGAAGAAGAGCTACAGCGGTCCCAGACTCTCCGAGACACTCTGGAAAAGGAACACGAAGCGTGTAAGAGATTTCAAAGGAAATGAGATGAGAAGGCGCCTGCCTGCCAGCCAAGGTATGTAGCACACTTTCAGTGTGTGTTTGCATCCCCGCAGTGTGCACTGAAGCCTACAAGCTGGAGGTGACCCGCAAAGAAAGAGAAGGTACAGCTTCCCTCTTAGTGATACAGCGAGAGCTCTCAGAGCACACAGACCACAAAAATTAGGCAACCGAGGTGGAGAAATTTGAAATTTAACATGGTGTACAGTTTAAGTCCAAGTTGCCCCACCTGGCCGCGGTTCACGCCAAACACAGTAGTTTGCAAGATAGCTCTTTGCTCTTTAAAGTGGCTGCAGTTAAGTCTCAGGCAGTGTCTTTTTTCTGGGAAAAATGTTTTTAGTGTCCACATTCTTGTGTGCATAGTTTTGTTTTTCATAATTATTTATCCATGTTTACATTTATTCATTTAGCAGACGCTTTTCTCCGAAGCAATGTACTTCTCATAGAAAATACAGTTTGTGCATTACCTTATGAGAAAGAGAGACATAGTTGCAGCCATGTGATTCTTAAGTAAACCTAGTTTGTTTCTTTCCACTTATGCACCGATGTTCATTGCACAAGTAGGTGCATGATACTCAGGATAGACATATCCTGATCACCTTCCTAGTTTTTTTTTTTTTTTATTAAAGGTACACAAACCATATGAAATATATGCTGCAGTGTGCAATTAAAAACATTGTCGTGGTGGATTAAAGTCTATCTTCTAGCACACATTTATAGATTCTTACAAGACTCTGAAGTTTGCATGGGAAGATGTGGAGTCTGACTTAAAAAGGTGACAATTTACTTGATTTCAGAATGCTGTACCTCATGGTGCTTTGTGTGCAGTTTGTTTCGAGTGCACAAAATTCATTTTTCCACAAAACAAATTTATGGAGTCGTGTAATGCAATATAAGTGTGATTTTGTTTGGACATGAACTGCAGATGTTACCCGCTGAAGGAAACAGGTAAGCATGCTCATAGTCATTCACTATCCTATGCAGGCAGCAGCAGCTGAACAGCAAAACCAAGGAGCTCATTCAGCAGTACACCTTTCACATTCAGGAGACCAAGCTGAAGCACAGGAAGCTTCGGTACTGTGGAACAAACCCTCCATTTCCAATAGTTCCCAGTTAGTTGCGTCACAGGTTGTGACGTACACCCTGTATGTATCTCTGATTCATTAGTCCATCTGTCTGTCATCACTCATTTATTTTTCAGAATGAAATTTGAAAATCAGCTTCAACAACTAATGGATCAGCACAAACATCTGGCTTCAGTCTATGTGAGTGGATTAGTATAGTTGTAGGATTGTATAAGAGGAAGAGGGCTTGTGGCTGAGGGCTAGAGGTTTCAGTCTCAACCACTCCTACGCAGCTTAGTATGAACAGCCTGGACAAAGGAATGTCCTACTATGTAACTGATTCATTAGTACAGTACCGCAGTACTTCATTCTTTTTTTAAAATATTAATCTTTGGTCTCAGGGGGGCGCGGTGGCGCAGTGGGTTGGCCCGGGTCCTGCTCTCCAGTGGGTCTGGGGTTCGAGTCCCACTTGGGGTGCCTTGCGACGGACTGGCGTCCCATCCTGGGTGTGTCCCCTCCCCCTCCGGCCTTACGCCCTGTGTTGCTGGGTAGGCTCCGATTCCCCGCGACCCCGTATAGGACAAGTGGTTCAGAAAATGTGTGTGTGTGTAATCTTTGGTCTGTTAATTTTCTTTTTCTGTTTAACAGTCTCCAGAAAGACTGCCTGCAGAAGTTGAGAATGCTGAAAAAGCCAACGAGCAGCTTTTAAAAGCAGGTAAGTTATTTTTCTTTTTCTGGGCTTCATTTTCAGCATCTGTAGTTTTGCCTATAACTCTGTATGAAATAGTGACATCAGTGAAGACAAATCTGTCTGTCTATCTAACAGCTGCACCCAAGAATTTGTATTCATTGTGTAAATCTTGCTGTCTCTTTACTTTGTGATGGTAGAGGAGCTTAAGCTGATTCATTTGAATCACCTGTCAGAGAGGACCACTGACACGAGAGGTCCTGATCTCAGAGCACAAAGTTCTGTAGGCTCCGAGGAGGCCGGATGTCCCTTCCAGGCTGTGGACCAGGACGCTATGTTGAAGCAGTAAGGGCCACATTTCCCATGTCACTCATGTCAGAATCCAGCTGGAGAACCTCAAGGAGTGCAGTGAAGGCTTAGCAAGGAAGTTGGAGGAAGATGTTAGCTTTAATGATTTTTACATTTATTTAATGAATGATTGTAAATTAATAAATGTAATGATCTTGGGAGGAGTTCTAGTTCTGAAATGCATCTGTCTAAAAGATATTGTTCATTTTCAGTTTGTAAGAATTGTTTAATGTGCACTCAGAAGTTTATAACAACATGTTTGAACAGCCTCTGCTAGATGGGTGATATACCAAAATCATTTTCTCCTGGCTGGAGGGGAAACACTCACTGTTTTCTAAATGTAACTGTAAAGATGGCCTACAGCTATATTTCATTTGACAGTCCTCTAAGCTGAAGTTTTCTCTTAGTAAAACAGTGACACAAAGCTGACTGTTGAAATATGCACTTTCTGTGTAATGTACAAACTGTTCACTTTATGAATGTAAAGGTAATAAATATAACATTTTAACATATTCCATTAAACTTTTCTGTAGTCTAGCATGATTTTCCTATTTTATATCTGACAGCACCATCTTCTGGTCAGTCTTTGTCCTCACGGCACTCAAAATAATGAGATGCAAAACAGAAAAATTCACTTTAGGTTATTAAATTATAGTTAACCAGTGGCTATCCTGTGAAATGTGGCATTCTTCAAAACTTCTGGAAAGGGTTAGAAATTAATCAGTCAAACAAAAAGGTTGTATGTCATGTGGCAGTATGCAATATGCTACTGAAAGGTCTCAATTTCAGTAGCAGAAACCTGTATTTACAAGGATGCATAATATGAGTCGAAGTTTGTTAAAGTGTAATTTCAGTGGAGATGTGTTAGATGGAGACCTGCCTACACACCTTTTCCACTTACAAGAACATCTGTAAAACCCCACAACTCTCATCAGTTCTGCTTGGGCTGCGTCACACAACCCACCACCTCCGGCTTTGGCTCGACGACCTTGCGGGACGGCAGGCGCAAGCCCTCCATCACACTCGTGAGTCGCAGATGGAAGGTACGCCACGCTCCTTCATGATAAACACGCACAAGGTCTGATGCTTCGGACTCCTGAAAAGGACGCTAGCAACAAATGCAGACAAATCGCACTTGCCCAGGTGTGAACTTTCATTGTTGCTCCTTCAGGGTGTGTTTTTTTTTCTTGTCTTTATTATGTGGAGTAAATGTGTGGTTCTTGTTGATAGACCAGGGATCTTAACCACAGGGGAAGTTCAAAGGGCATATAGGGGAGGTGTGAGGTGCTTCCCAGGAAATGTATTAGTTCATCAATTAATTTGGGGAGGGATGGGGAGGTGTAAACCTTGTTTGCTTTTGGGTGAAGTGAAGGTAAAAAGTTTACAAATCGCTTCCATTGATCTTAAGCCCTGGTTAACTCACAAAACTCCCTAGTTGCATGAACAGATCCAGTCCAAACAGCATTATTGCAGAAGTTTAAATTTCCTTTTATGTTGGAACAAGAGAACGCACCAAAAATACTCTGTAATGTAAAGATTTTATTGTACATTATTTCAAGGCACTGCAATGGTTTCACAAAATTCCATTCAATTTTTGACTACAATACATGATAGATGTTATCCATCTCGTAGTGATAGCTCAGCATGTTTGTTTTAGCACACGACTGTATACGCACTAGAAGAGATGAAAGAAAAGTGAACAAAGTAGCTCACAAAGAGCAAGCTAAACAAAGTACTTTCACAGTTAACGAAACATCCACAGCCCAGCTGCACTGGACACTGTCAGAAAGCTCCTCTCCCGAATACCGATCAATGGCTCCTCAAAGATGGGTAAAAATAGGAATAGCGCACAATGGATCCAAGTGTTCCTCCTTACCAACTGTTTGTGCACTTAACAACAGGGAGGCGACTTCACTGTATGACAGCTGCTTGGTGACAATATGTGATGGTAATAACGATCTTTCTCAAGCGGTCCTGCCCTAATTCTGCAATGAGCTTAAAAGAAACACACTGTGCTGTTGTCCTGATCCTTGTGAATCTAGTAGATTTGGCATTTGTAAATGTACCAGTTACCAAAAAATGTGCCCAGAATGAGGCGCATTGCTTACAATGAATTTTAATTCCTGAAAAAACAACCCATTTGTGAAAATCACATTGCATTGATGTTGCATGACAGTGATGACCATATGGAAACACGTTAGACCAAACACGTGAAGAATTAAACACATTAACCATTTCTGCTAAAATATTACCGGTACCAAAATTAGGGCAGGAGGCATCTTCTGGTCGAAAAAACAAAAAATGCCATAATCAAGTTCTCTCACAGAAATGACACACGTCATATACAAAATATATTACAAATACTAAATAAAGATACATGTTGTGGATACCAGCATTTGAGCTGTAGTTTTCCTTAAATTTCACTGCCTGCTATTTTTAAAAGTAATTTTCTCACACTGTGCACAAAAATGTAAAGATATATGGCTCTTTCAGTTTGTTGTGTGTATATTGTGCTTTTCAGATCCTTTGGTGTGTAAAAGAAAACTGACAGTGATCGTGTGCAACTGATCCCAGAACTGGTTCAGATGCAGCAGGTCTGTATCCTCAGAAAGGCATCAAGTCAGGAAGGTCATTCACATCAAGTGTGTATGTACACATTTCTCAGGTGTGTGGCAAAGCATTCCCTTCTCTCGTAAATGTATGGATCTCCTCACTAGACAGTCACATTCGTTTTCTTTCTTCTTGTATCCTCTGCCCTCATGTGTTCTCTTTCTCACTTTCTTTCTTTCTTTCTTTCCTCTCTCCTTTAGACACCTTTGTTCTCTTTCGTGGATCAACATGCAGGGGATCTCCTGGAAGATGGCTGCGATGGCTGCACTTCCACAAAACATTGTGACACTGAGAAGAGCCACACTAATTCCACTATACTGGCTGCCTGTGCTGGTTCAGTACTTTGTGCCCTTCATCTATAAATGCTTCCTGAAGATAACTGCCCCAACACTACACACGTACATGTGAAGACACACACACACACTGACATGTAGATGCACACACAAATATAGCGCCTTTGGGGCTGCATGTGCTTGAAGGCTTAGCTTGTTTTCTCTGAAGTGTTCCTGAGATTATGAATAACCTCAGACAGAGGCATGCGGAGAGGTACAAATAACCGGTGGAACGACGAAGACGGTGACTAAAACAAAGCGAACGTCAAGATGAGCATTGTCTGCACTGCAGGGCTGACATCTTATTCACATTCCTTCCACCAAATGGAATGGTCTACTAGTGCTTGAGGCTCTGCTCGCTGGAATGGGCTCCGTTTGGCATCCGTACACACTTGCTTGCATGCTCTAAAATATGCGGCCTTCAACCCAAAGAAGGCAGAGGCTGTTTTCTTTCTTACAGTGAACAGAGCTGGGAAAAGTGTGGCCTTTCTCTCCGTGCCACTAGAGCCGACTTCTCCTCCTCCTCCTCCTCCTCCTCCTCCCTTATCCCAGGGTATTCCCCATCTGTTGGCAAAGCAGAGCAACAAGAAGGGACACGTCAACAGAAGATCCAGTAACGCCTTTTTAAAAATGTATATCAGTAGAGCCCTTTATGTGACAAAGAAACTACATGTTGTGAAAACACATTTGTTTTTGCATGCATATTTTTTTCACGGTACACACTGTAAAACTGTTGCACCGCATTAAATGTATATAACATGCACAATTATTTAGTCTTGAAGAGGCATAACTTTGTATTTAGCCCCGTTATGGCTCAGATACACTGATGGCGCCATACATTACGATTAGATTGTGGCTCAATCTCGCTTGCTGCAGAATACCTCAAAGCGGCTGTACACTTTCTTTTCCTTGCGAAAGCTCTCGATCCGTTTCAGCAAACTGTCCCTCTCGTGGGAGTTGCTCTGGGAATGCTGGAAGCGATTCCTGCTGTAGTAGGTGATGGACGGCTCCGTTTCTGTGCGGGTCCGTTTGTCTCCCTCTACTTCTTTGGCCTCCGCTGCGCTGCCAGGTGACTGCTTGGCCACATCTGTCCTATTCTTCTGGCTGTTTGCGGAGATCTGCTCCAGGATGACTTTGGTGTCGTCGCGTAGGTTGCTACTATAGAGAATGTTGGTGGTGGAGGACTGGTAGCGAGACTGGCTCGGTTTGGTTGCTGGCTTGCTGGATTTCTCTCCCTTGCTCTCCGCCGTCACTGCATTATTATCAGCATTTGACGTGCGGCCAGGGCTCGGGGACGCTGTCAACTTTGAATTGGACTCCTCAGAATCTTCAGGAACTGTGCGCATTGATTGAGCTGCTTTTTCCTCAGCAGCTGCCGCTTTCTTATCCCCCTTAGTGCTAAGCAGTCCTTTAAGCCTTTGAGTTTGCTTCTTGAGAAAATCCAGTGGCTTTTTATCCTGCTTGCCCTCCCCACCCCCATCCAGGACGTTGAGAGAAGTGCTGGAGCCCAAGTTTTTCTGCAGTTTCTCCCCCAGCTCCCCTTGAGACACACTGCTGGAGGAGCTGCGACAGCGAGACTTTTTCATTTCACTCTTTTCTGCATCAGTGGCATCTGTAAGCATGTCCTCGTCGCACGAGATACGCCGGAAGTGGCTGCTTTTGAATGGTTTCAGTGAATCTTTCTTTAAAAACTTGGGAGATGGCAGAGGTATCGGGGTCTTTGGTGGCAGAGACTCTTTCCTCTGCGATTTGTCACCGTTCTTCACTTCTCTCTGCTTGGAGGATGGAGGCTCACCTTCGTTCATTTCCGATGGTTTCACAGAGACCATTGGAGTATCTGACTCCACCTCCGCTGGTGCCTTCACAGAATTCAATTCTGTCAACGTGACAGTGTTGACAGGCTTTTGGGTTGAAGTGTCCGGTGGAATCGCTGAAAGGTCTGGTTTTTTTGGTTTAGGCTCTGGGCTTCTGGTTGTCGATTCCACTGCAAGCCTTGACGCCTTACGCTTGGCAGCGAGTTCTTTGAAATACAAAAGCCTGCTCTCTGGATCATTCATATTTGTTGAGGGCGCTGTGCTGTGTTGGGTTTGTGGGCAACTGTCCGAGGGCTGGGCTTTTCCCTGTTCCTTTGCTGGAGGATCATTCACCAAAGCTCCACTTTCTGCCTCTTTAGTAGACACATCTGGCTGTGAAGTATCTACAGGTGCAGTGTCCTTTGCATCTGTCTTCTTGCAGTTACTCAACTCAAATGGTTCTCTGGACATGGATCTCCTCTTTTCCAAAATTTGAGCAACAATTGAGGAGGTTTTTAGAGAATTTGTCTCGTCTTCCTCGTTGGCATCAGCACCTGAGCCACTTCTCAGTGCCAAGGAGCTGTGCTGTTCCAGCTTGGAAGAACTGAAGATCAGTGAAGACCGCAGTCTGGAACTCCTCTGGAGCATGGGGTTTAGCCTGCTACGAAAAGACTCATGCTTGGTAATGCTGATCTCTCTGGGCTCCCTTTTCTGCACCTCCTCCAACTTGTCACCTTTTTTGGTACCTGACATTCCAGAAGTATGCATGTAGTCCATTCCTGCGGAAGCCTGATCCCCAGGCTCTGGAACAGCTTGAGGCCTGGTCAGGACGGGCTTACCGTAACGTGGGAGCAGATCGGCCCGTTCAGAAGGAATGTTGGGGAACTCGCGGGCGCCAAACCTGGGCACTGACGATTCTGACCCATGCAGCTTCCCTTCTGATGGTTGGGGGTAATCTTCGAAGGCGTCAGGCCCTAAGGGTTGTGGCAGACCCTCCTGCTCCGTGTTTTCATAGGCACTGAGGTACGAGGTGATCCTCCAGTTTCGCAATCCCTGCTTCGCACTGGGGTCTTGAGGCAGCCGGTCCACATCACCTCCAGGGAACAAGTGCTTTAGGTCAGGGGGATGAGGCTGAGTGGGAGAGCTCTGACAGGCATACGAGTGGCCCATACTTGGCCTTGTTGGTTTTGTCTGAGTGTAGCGACCCCCACCTGAGGCCACAAGGTTCCTGTGTTCGTGCATCGCGGCCTTAGAGGTGTCAGGGGACAAGTGGTCAACCATGTGGCTGTAGCTGCCTGCTGCTTCAAATTCAGGTGGGCATTCTGACTCCAAGTACTGATCTGACTGATGGTAACCTTGGCTTCTCATTTTGTTGTAATGGCCAAACCCTGAGCCTGGACCTCCCCCTTGGTAGTGGTGCTGCTCACTCTGGAAATGAGACTCCATCTCCTCTAGGTTGTTCATGACTCGATGCTTCATGAACTGTCTGGCAGAAGTGAAGCTTTCATGGGTCCCCTCTGCATAACTGTGCCTCTTGTATGCGTTCATCTCCATCTGCCTGGAGGCCATAATCGACCTGCCCTGATCAAAGAAAGATCGCTCCATTCTCAAGAACTTATTGCTTGACATCTGCACGGGACCGAGTTCCGTGGAAGTATGACGCAAGTGATCGTCTCTCCGGAAGGGAAGCGTGCTGCGATCGATATCCATGCGTTCTCCAAAGGGGTATCCTGACAGTTCTGCATGGCGAGAGCTCTCCATATTGAGGTAAGGGACCCCTCGAGGGTTTCTGAACGACTGGCTCCTCTTGAAGCTAAACTGACTGCCACCATAGGTGCTGCTATCCCTGGGAAGTGGAACAAGGGCATTTTCTAAGACCAGTGGCTGTGACTGAGCGAACAGGATCCGGAATTCTTCGTCAAAGGTGGTCACCAGCTCCCCAAGAAACAAGTGAGCGATGCAACGATGGATCTTCTCAAAAGACCACATGAAGCTGTGTGCAGAAAAGGCAATTGCTGATATTAATGAAATTACTGAAAAGAGCCTTACATACTTTTTGCACCACTACTCTATACTAATGTCAGTCAATTTACTGGAACACCTGAAAGACCAATAAAGAGCAGCACTAATGTACACGGTGTTCTCTCATGTCTTACCTGTAATTGCCGCTGAGTACTGCCTGGCAGTCTGTCAACAGGAAGCGGTCCATCATCTGGCCTTTGAAGGACTTTCCTGTGCGGCAGAAGTAGGTGATGCCTGACACCGTCCTAATACGCATCATCTGCGATGTAAACACATGGGGAAGTATCGTAAGCATTTTGCGTGTGTGTGTGTGTGTGTGTGTGTGTGTGTGTGTGAGACAGCCCGCAATCCCTCCCTAGAACACATCAGCCACAGAACGTCAAAGGAAACGAGCCATGGGATACAACTAGCGGTGGTCAATTGGAAAATGAGACGGCTATATTTTCCCGCTCTGACGAGTTTGTAAAAGTTACACATGATTTGAGACAAGTGTTGAGCTTGGAGACAGATATCAGTTGTGGACGCAATAGAAAAAGTTCTCACCGGGACCATCTCCAAGTTGACTCTGCAACTGGTGACCATGGTGCAGAAGTGGTGTGCATTTTGCTCGTCCAGCAGGATGTAGACAGGAATGTGCCGGGCTGCAGCATCCAGCAGGTCCGAAAAGATGTCCACATCTGTGAACATGTCCATAACCACAGCGACAACCTGCAACATGGAAGCAGACCGTCCACATTATTTATCGTTCGCAGGCAACGGCGTAATACTCCAAGCTGTAATTCCCCAAATTAACCTATTTCTAGCAGCCGGTTTGTGTACATCTGTACATCGGCGTCCCAATACATTTCACTACATTATGAGCTGCAACAAAACAAACGTATTCCTTTGTTCCAGTTCTAGGCACAAGGTGTGGAAGGAGCCCCCGTCTCACTTGCTGAGCCCTCTTGATGAGTCTGCGGGCCTGCTCCTTAATGCTGGGCATCTCAGGGTCCGAGGGGTTGACCAGCGTGGTGACCTCCGTGGGCCCGATGAAGCTGTGGCGGACGGGCCAGCCCAGATCCAGCACCGGAGCCTCCAGGTCCGAATGGACGGGCCAGTAGGTGTCAGAGGAGCCGTCGGCCTCGTTCTCCGTGTACAGCAGCTCCGGCTGGGAGATGTGTCGTGGGGCCTGCACCGTGTTCCGAATGTGCTCCACCTCTGGGCGCGACAGGAAGTCCACCGTGCCTGCTCGCTGCAGGAACTCATTATATCCCTGTACGTCGTCCTCCACCAGTGCATCAATGGCCAGGCGGTAGTCCTCACGGTAGTGTGGCGGCAGGTAGTTCGGGTCCAGTGGATTGTCCCCCAAAGAGGAGCACTGTGAGCGGTGCGCCATGGCAGGCCTGGGGGGGACTCAGCCTGGTGGGATCGGCTAGAACGGAGCACAGAAAATAAATCTCAGAGAACAGACGGTATTTTGAGCGGGAACATGTGAGTGGCCACTGCAGTGAAAAGCTCAACCACAAAGTGTGAGTAATGGAACATTCTGAAGGAGGTTTCTGCCCTTTACTTTTTCAGTTCTTTCCAGAAAATGGAAAGCAACCACATGCATTTCATCTATTTGCTTTTAATTAGAAGCTCATGAAAAAACCACCGTGTACATTTTAAAAATAGGCTAAGCTTGTTCAGTCACTCTATTTCAATAGATTCAGAGTCTTTGAAGATAAATGACATGGTGATTATTTCTGTACGAAATACAGGCTGCAGAGGAATTTCCCACCGAACAGCGTTTCCCTGGAAATACTTACGTGTCGTTTGAGTTCTGAAGCCAGAGCTCCACGGCTCTAAGCTCGTTTTAACCGCCTGCTGGTGTGTATCCTGTACAGGCTCTGTATTCTTTGTGTTCTTTTCACTGTGTCTGGTTACTAAGTCACTTTTGGCAATGATGTCTGCTACACACACTGGCTGAAACTTGGGGTCGCGGTGAACCGGAGCCTAGCCCGGCAACACGGGGCACAAGGCTGGAGGGGGAGGGGACACACCCAGGACGGGACGCCAGTCCATCGCGAGGCACCCCAAGCAGAGCTCAAACCCCAGACCCGCCACGCAGCGGGCACTGGCCAAACCCGCCACGCGGCCGCGCCCCCATGTTGTCTGCTAAATGAACAAAATGTAAATTGAATGTAAATGGCTTTACGTTCAAATGTCCGCAGCCATGCGTACGGAGGCACACTGCTGGATGCTGGTGCTGCTGTTCGTCTGTCCATTTTTGTGTCAGGAAATTAGCTCCAGTATCCAGGAGACTCACACCTGCACGTCCCCATGCCTGGACTTCCTTGGTTCCAGTCCCAACCCTAAAGCTTGTGGAAGAGTCCAGGGATGAGATCAGGGATGTTTTGTTCCCCTCTCAGGCCTCAGTAACCGAGTTAAACTGACGCAACAGTGTGTGACTAACTGGCAAAGCAGTTTGAACCTGGTTACAGGTACGATGAACCTACAAGCATTCGATACCCAGCCGGTCACTCCTCTACATTCACTGTAAAAGTCCCTCATAGCTCACACAGCACTGCCAACTCGAGGCTTCCACCGACTGTGGAAGTACACATACTTCTTCTTCGAGAACTTTTACGGTTTCTGAAAGGCTTATGAGACAAAGCGGCGTTTCATTGTTTGTGTACATCACCGTGGCAACAGTGGTTAACGTGTGAGTCAGACTTTTTCAGCTTCCTGACCACGCCTGGACCATTGCGACAGCCTGTCCTGTGTGGGACAGGGCAGTGGAAACACACTCCTGGGGCACTCGTGAGCCACTCTTTGCCACCAAAGGGCTTCCTTAACCCCCCCCCGGGGCCCTGGGGTATGTTGAGCCACCGGCCTCCTCTGGCCTTGTTTCCGCTCTAGCAGCACAGGCACCAAAATGTGCCAAATCCCCGTGGAAGTGCACCGCTAAACCTTAGTCCTGCTTGGGAAACAGATAGAAGAGGTTTGCAAGATCACTGGGACTGACAGTGGTTCACCTCGATTCCAAACACAGTTCACTGACAAGGGTAAGAGCTGAGATGAGAAGACGAGCTGAGCGCGTGAGCTAAACTGCATCCTGGGTCAGTTCAGAGCGGTAGAGTATTCGGCCTTTGCGTTTCCCCTGTTTGTAGCAAATATGCACGTATTTTGGTTCTTCCACGAACTCAGTGTGTTCACATGGAATTTCCTCAGAATCAGGAACACCTTGATGTGTACGGACTGTGACTGAAATATATTTTATTTTTGTGAAAAACAGAGTTACCCTTTTCAAGAAAACTAAACACAAGCGTATTCATTAAAAACCAGTAAAAATGTAGATGTGTGTGTGTGTGTGTGTGTGTGTGTATGTGTGTATGTATGAGTGAGAAAACATTTGTAGAGCACGCGTGCAGAAGAGCCATGTGTGTATACCTGTCACCATGAGAGCAAAGCCAGCAACTCACACTCGTTGCCTCCCTGTCTCAAAGTCTGCAAAGCTGCATTTTGTTCACACGTTTTCTACTGCTTGTCATCCACTGTGTTTTCACTGTAATTTCATTTCAGTTATTTTTATTTCACTTGCACCTTTTTCAGAAATATACACACACATCACACATCATCTGCAACCGCTTGTACCATACGGGGTCGCGGGGAGCCGGAGCCTACCCAGTAACACAGGGCGTAAGGCCGGAGGGGGAGGGGATACGCCCAGGACGGGACGCCAGTCCGTCGCAAGGCACCCCAAGCGGGACTCGAACCCCGGAGCCGCTGGAGAGCAGGAATGTGGTCCAACCCACTGCGCCACCGCACCCCCCAGAAATATACATACATATGTAAATATTTATTTACGTTTTCGTACAATAAAGCATTGTGTACACATAGAGTACTGTGCAAAAGTCTTAGGTACTTAGATGTTCCACAAAAATATTTGTTTTAGACAGTTATTTAATGTCTTCTGCATCAGTGTCAGTGGGAAAGAGCATATTTTAGATTTCCAAGCATTCCTTTTGCAAAAAGTTACATTATTACACTAACGGTTTTGCATGTCGTTAAAGGAACAAAGTATACACACACACACACACACACACACACACACACACGCTGTCATGCCCTCCACCTCGACAACGAGGAACGCCTGCGGCTGATCAGGGTCTGGGCGCATAAAAGGACAGCCCGAAGCACAGGAAGATGTGGAACCATGTTCAGCCTTACTGCTCACTAACGCTTCTAGTATCGCCTTGCTTACCTTTCCTGACCTCCCCGTCCTACCTCCCGTTCCTCAACCCTCCTCCTCCTGACTCTCCTCGTCTTGCTCGTTTCCTTTGACCCATCGCCTGATCTTCGACTCACGGTTTTCCCGATTCTCCTTGTAACGATGTCTTCTCCTCGGTGATCTTCGCTAGTTTCCTGACCACGACTCTCGGATCATCCCCTCATCCCATGTGCCTTTGGGCTGCACTTGGGTCTGATGACCCACCTCCCGGACGGAAACATCACACACACACACACACACACACACACACACACACACACACACACTGTCTGAAAGCGCTTGTCCCGAGTGGGGTCGCGGCGAACGGGAGCCTAACCCGGCAACGCAGGGCGTAAAGCTGGAGGGGGAGGGGACACACCCAGGAGGGGACACCAGTCCATCACAAGGCACCCCAAGCAGGACTCGAACCCCAGACCCGCCAGAGAGCGGGACCCGGACAAGCCCACCGCGACCCCACTCAGGACAAGCGGTTGTTGACAATGGATGGTTACTAAGCTTTGCAGGAAGTTTATTAATTAAGAGTATTATTTTTGGAAGCATTCTCACTTTACAGCTTTTAGCCCCAACCAAGTGCCAAAAACTGTTGCGCAGTACTGCATATGTATGTATATACACACACACACATAAATGTGTATACTGTACATATATAGTACATAAACATATATATTCAGTATGGACTGTACCTCTCATCTGAAGGACATAAATTTCATTCTCATTTATGTCAAAAGTGAACGTTTCTCCTTGGAGAAATCTCCTTCGGTACGGACGAGCGTGCACTCATGTTTCCACCTTCGGGAGCTCACAAAGCAAAGGCTAAAGCAAAACGCCATCATGTCACAGGTATGATCTCGGTTCTGCTTCGTTTGGTTTCCTATCGAAGCAAATGTCCACGTATGAAGCGTCTCCGTTTGGACTGGACTACCTGTTACACAGGTGCACTAATGTAAGGACAATGTCATGTTTCACTCCAGATCAGTGTCTCCTTTTTATCTTCGGTCATTTAGCTCTTTCTCCTCTACAGGGGCTGAAGCTCACCTCTCCATTGTGTACGGAGCAGCGGTGAGCACTCAACCCCGCTGTGCTGGAGGACGTCTCTGCTGGCTTCCTAAATTTCCACCTTAGTGCTTCACTGGGAGCACCGGCTCTCTTGCTGAGATGGATCCTCAAGAGAATCACAGGGCCTCCGTACATGTCCGGGTGTGTGAGCGTGCGTGAGCGTGCGTGTAAAGAACAGCGCTGCTCTGTTTAGCCGAAAACATGTCACGTGTACTGGGAAGTCACCTGTGCAGCAGCTGTTGATGTAACAAACTGGCTAACATGACGGCAGCTGTAGCGTCAATCAGCAGGACTCCGGCACTTTCCTTCGCTCTACGTATTTCTGCCCACCAACAGAGAAGCAGCTTAGCTGAGCTGGTAGAGAGAAGCCAACTACAGAGTGCGGACGGCACCTCGGCAAAGCAAATGACGTAGCACATAGCTTTATCACCGACAGTATGGCACTCCAGACCTTCACGTGAAACCATATGTGCTGAGCACAGAAATCCAAAAAAAAATCTACATGTAAAACGGTGAAAGGGAAACTGGGATCAGGTTCCATACCATCTTGCATATGTCACAGCAGAGTAAACGCCTAGATACTCGTGGTTCAAGGATCTGTGACATTTCAGTTTCTTGCTGTTTTGACCAACAGCCGTCTTATTGCACGAGCTGAACCCACATGAAACAAAGAAGCGCCTGACAGAAGACCTCATCTGTGATGGCTGACATGAAGGAGTAAGAAAGTCTGAAGAACACAGCATGTCCAAAAATTGAATGCACCTATACAGAATATTTTTACAATTCACCTGAATTTTATTTCCATAGGCAGGGTCACGCTAGCATCATAACTGATAGAGCAGAAATGCAGATGGACTCTTGATCTGTATGTATCAGGTGGACTAACTCAAGTTCTAGCTATGTCTACTTTTTATTGCCTAATTCTGACAGAAGGCATATATTTACAGAACCACTTGAATGTACAAGAGTAACCCCTGGAGCGGAAAGTGACCCCTGGAGCGGAAAGTGACCCAAGGAGTGGAAAGTGACCCATGGAGTAGAAAGTGACCCATGGAGTGGAAAGTGACCCCCTGGAGCGCAAAGTGACCCATGGAGTAGAAAGTAACCCCCTAGAGCACAAAGTGACCCCTGGAGTGGAAAGTGACCCCCTGGAGCACAAAGAGACCCATGGAGTAGAAAGTGACCCATGGAGTGGAAAGTGACCCCCTGGAGCGCAAAGTGACCCATGGAGCGGAAAGTGACCCCCTAGAGCACAAAGTGACCCATGGAGTGGAAAGTGACCCATGGAGTAGAAAGTGACCCCCTAGAGCACGAAGTGACCCATGGAGTAGAAAGTGACCCATGGAGTGGAAAGTGAAGCCCTGGAGCACAAAGTGACCCATGGAGTAGAAAGTGACCCCTGGAGTGGAAAGTGACCCCTGGAGTGGAAAGTGACCCCCTGGAGCACAAAGTGACCCATGGAGTAGAAAGTGACCCATGGAGCGGAAAGTGACCCCCTAGAGCACAAAGTGACCCATGGAGTAGAAAGTGACCCCTGGAGTGGAAAGTGACCCCTGGAGTACATATCTGGCCAGGCCACAAATGCACGAGCTTCGTAAAAAGGTCTCTAGGTCTTCCTCATTCCTTTCTCAGGACATCACTGACAGTGTGTGGTGGCAAAACAGCACAAGGAGAAGTAAAAAGTTTCCAGTACTTGTGCCGAAATACGACAACGGGAGGGAGCGGCACACGGTCCGCTGGGGTTCAGCCACACAACACAGGTGGCGAGAAGGAGCGTCGCGTCTTCGTCTCGGAGCGGAGCTACGGAGCGGCCCGCGCCAGGTGGAGCTCCGTCCCACAGCTCTGCGGCTCCGAGTCCGTCTCCGTCACGCGTGTCCTTGGTGTGAGTGTGAGGAGGCAGAGCTGCTCTCTCACGCACACACACACACACACGCACCTTTTCTCCAGTCACCATGAGCGCAGGGTGAAGATGCCACGAGAAATGCAGGACTTCAGTGTTCACACAGTCACACACTGCGCAGGTACTGTAGTATAATAATGTGTTCCCAACCTTGTAACACATGCGATGCGGCCCTGAATTACACCGGGCCTAGTTCGTCAAAGTAAATTCGAGTAGAGAAAAAGCACGGAAAGGCGACGTGTGACCCGTCGCTCCACACACATTTAATAAATTATAGCGACACATGAAAAATTGGGCGCGAACCGCTTCGTTTCTGCAACTGAGCGCGCGCGCGTTTCCCTCGTCAGGTCAGGCAGGGAGTCGAGGGTCGGAGCGCGAGCTCGTCACGTCACACTGAGCGAGGAGCCTCTTCGAAGGGGCCGCGCGACATTCATTCGGACCCTGGCCCAGCGCCGGCCTGGCCGGAAAAGCTCGTGAAATAATCGGGTAAATTCGGCACGACTCGGACGGACGGACCGGACGGGACGGGATGTCGCCGAGCGAGAGCGCGCGACAGAGAGAGAGAGAGAGAGAGAGTCAGTGAGCGAGCGACGAGTCCGACCCGGGACGCGGAGCGGACCGAACCGAACTCACGTGATTTTCACCGCTCTTCTTCAGCCCCTTTTTTTCCCCGCTAAATCCGATTCGTGTGGCGGCGTTACCTGTTCGGCGGGGGTCCGTCAGGAAGCGCGATTCGCGGCGGAGGAGCCCGTGTCCATTATGCCCGGCCGGAGCTGGAGAAGTGGAGTGAAGTGAAGCGAAAGTGAAGCGAAGTGAAGTGGGCTCACTCCGAGTCCGAGTCCCAGTCCGAATCCCAGTCCGAGGCGAAGAAAGAAAGAAAGAAAGAAAGAAAGAAAGAAAAAAAAAAAAAAGCAGGAAAAAAACGGGTCGCTTTGCGAAGCGCCCACTTCCGCGGTCGGACACAAGGTGACAGGAGGAGACCGGTCCGGTACCACACGAGCGAGCACAGCGGAGCACAGCACAACACAGCAGCGGTGCGGCGGCGCAAACGGCGGCGACTCGTCCCTGAGTCACATTCCTCCCCCCCTCGCGGCCCCCCCCTCGCGGCGGCTCCACCCAGGCGCTCCTGCTCGACCTGTTGGCGTCCCGAGAAAACGCGGTTACGTATCGACGTGTGCTGCGTTCCCTCAGCGGACCCTTGTTCCAAAGCGACCCCGAGCAGCGCTCTCTTAGGCTCGCGCCGTGTTCGAGGTGGGCGACGCCACCTCCCCCCGGCATTCGAACCCGCAGCCGCCGTCCGGGGCCCCTGAGACCAGAACGCTGGCGGGAGGCCCCCGGCCTCTCCGCCGCTCCGCCCTGCTGCCGTCCTCAGCTCCAATTCGTTCGCCCGATGCTCGTGTCCGAAGCGGCTCGCTCTGCCTACGACCGTTTACCCATTTGTGCACCGGGGGGGGGGGGGGCTTTTCTTTTTTTGTCCTTTTGGTGCAGCGGCTGAGGGTGAGAACCTTGCCTTCCTCACGGGTACTAGAGCAGGAGGTGGCATTCAAACCTGACCTGGCCTGGCAGGGGCTCCGATGCACTGCAGGAGGCTGTAGGACCTCTCCTCGCCTGACCTCACCTGACCTCGTCTTCGCCTGGCCTTGGTGAGAAGAGTAGCCCTGCCGTGCCCTTTCTCGGCGCTGCGGCCGTCTCCCGACCGGGACGTGCGCAGCCAGGCGTCGCCGCAAAACAATTAAAATATCAAGGATGCTTTTCATACCCTGGGCTGGAGCAGCAGCTCTGCGAAATCAGCGCACGAATGTTTGCTTTTATTACGAAAATGATATCGATGTCATGTTTGCTGGTATTTACTCAGTGGGCATCGCAATTTTCTCTTAGCGACACGAGCGAGTTGTGCTCGTTTTTGTGCCGTCGCCTTCTGGTGCAAATTCCGGTTTTGACCGAAATACCAGCTCCTTACACAACGCTGTCCTTTACTCCCCGTCCACATTTTTGTGAAAGAAACACCCCGACGGCCCAGAGGCCCGAGGGACGAGGTGCAGGGCGAAACCAGCGGTACGAGGTACATGTGCTGGGTATGGGGTCGCGTCTCCTCTGGGTGATGGATGTGTGGAGGTGAGAAAGGAAGGGCTCTGAAGGATCTTCAGTGCCGCAACACTGCCGGACTGATTCGCTCACAAGTGAACGCCTTAGTCTGGAGTGACAGTGATTTATCTTTAATTTATTTTTTCTTTCTTTTCTTTTCCTAGGAGGCTTCTATGGAGCGACCAGTTCTGTGGCTGGTTTCCTCCTACGATCCACCGGGATCAATGACGTGTGATTGTTATTATGAGTTTATTAATCGTTCATTTACATTATTATTGTTGTTGTTACAATGTGTCCTCGCTCAGCCAGACAGCGCAGATCTTGCAGTCTCTCAGCTCCAACACAAACGCGCTGTTGACAAAACAGGCCTCGGCATTAACAGGGCGCCCCGTGTCGCGCTCGCCGAGTGGGCGGAGCCTTCGAACCGCTCGCCGCTCTTACGCGCAGCAACGACACACACAAGCTGTACACTCATTCAGCAAAGACTACAGTCATTTAGCGAGCGTTTCATAAGGGCCTGCCGTGGCAAGCGCTGTCTGCTCTAAGCCGCCGCAGTAAAACAAGGTACAAAGCCACGCCCAGCCCTATCTTCTTCTCTCATGGCTGACAACTGACTCTTCGCCCTGGGCGCCTTCGCGCCTCCAGCCCAGGTGCGCACAGGTGGAGGGACACAGAGGACACGCACATCAAGCACACACTCGCTGCCCTGTTTCGCTGCATTTTTACATCCTGCTCACGTGTTTCAGTGTTGAGCATCAATATGTGTTTAGTGAAGCTACTGAAATTACCCAAACGTGGTACAAAGTACTTACAAAACGGCAAAGCACGGGGTTCTGCGTTCTGCTCGGTACCTTTTTGTGTACAGCGAAAACACAGTGGGTTAAAAACGCGGCAGAGCAGTAACATTTGTTGGGGCACATATGACATGCGTGTGCCATGTGTGTGCAGCTACTTGAGATCATCCCACACTTGGCTGAGATCAGATCCTTTAGTTAATGATGTCAGCGGAGCTGCTGGGACAAGTCGTGTTCCTGTGTTGCCCTCTACAGTTTTAACAAAGAGCATTCTGTGTGTGTGTGTGTGTGTGTGTGCGCGCGCATGTGCGCGCGCCTGGCCGCTTCACTACCGCTTTTCCTTTGTATGTTTTTGAACTCGCTTGGCAACCACTCAGGTGCATGGCACTCGTGCGCAGGAGGGGCTTACGGCACTCGGCAGGGTGCGGCTGCCCCCAGGAATGCGTCCGCACAGCTCGCAGCTGCTTCACAGAGCTCCAGCCACACCCTGGACATCTTTACCTACCATCGCACCGCCTTCCCCACACGTCCACACTGCTGACTCACAGCTGTCCATAGTCCAAACAGGAAGTGCTTCCTCATCCATGGAAAGGTGCAAAGGGTGGCCTGGATCAATGGAAGCGGAGTGGCTGGAAGGGAACCTGCACTTTGGGGGAGAGGAGAGGAGGACCCACCACCCACACCCTGCACCGCACTCACGCCACATTTGTTTGTGGAAAGCACTACACATCTGACATGTAAACTCCCAGCAGTGAGTCCCGTGCTCCCAGGTTCACGCTCCAGCACACTGCTGTGTGTGAGGCCACGTTGCGAAAACAGGATCCCGCTCTCTTTACTGCGGTGACGGTGCTCTCTGTAGAGAAAAGGGGTTGGAAAAACGTAGGATCTCGTAGACCCTTCGTAGTCCCTCCGATCGCAACTTGGCCCTCCTGCGAGGAACACCTGTAGCGCGTCAAGTGCAGAACAACATTCACACGTACGACACATGTATGACACATGTATGACACCTTGGACTGAAGATCCTTCAGAGCCCTTCCTTTCTCACCTCCACACATCCATCACCCAGAGGAGACACGACCCCATACCCAGCACACGTATGACGCATGTATGACACCTTGGACTGGATTTTGCACCGGCGGAGTTTGCGAGTCTGCGGTAGTGTTTGGCAGTGGAACGCGGATCGTTTTCGCTCCAGCGGGTGAACGGGAGAACAAAGCAGTGTCTGAACAGGAGACAGGTGTGCTACTGGTCGGTTGGCCCATCCCATTTGCACAAACCAGTTGAACCAGTGCCTCTTTTCTCGTGCCTGGAGAAGTGATCTGTGTGTCACTGGGCATGCGCCGTGTGCGCAACGTGCTCTGTGAGCAGCACCTTGACACCCTTCTCCGCCTTTGACATTCCAGGCGCAGCCCTCAAGGACGAAGCAGGGACACATTCTGAGTCACTCCGAGGAATCTAGAACCGCTCCGAGGCGTCGTTCCTCCGGCGTGCGACGCTCCGACGGCCCTTCGGGTTCCAAGACTGCAGGCGGCCTGATTGTAGCGCTCTGGGCGTCACCCTCATCCGGTCTCCACCACAGGCTGGTATCGTCCCGACCCTTAAGGGCCACAGGAAACGCTGGCTTTCGTTCCACCCCTGCTGTTATTTGTGTGATACGTGTCATTATCGTTACGTGATGTCAAGCTTTCATTCTAAGATTAGCTGCCGAAGAACGTGCTTTACCAAGACTGAGCGCGGAGCCTCTATAGCAGTATGTCTAGAATGAACACGCTCTACTTCTACCGTGGAATCAAGAGCGTTTCATCGGAAACTGTTATCATCAGACCATAAAGACAAGTGAGGCCACTAAACTCACGTATCACTGAGCTTCCAGGTGCTCTATAGTAGCCAAGTGAGCGACTGCCTACTGTACTCTAGTGATGAGTAAGTGCGCAGCGGACCCTACACGCTCTACACACTCTGTATTACAGTGTAGCGATGAGCGAGTGCGCCGGAGTCAGGCCCTCAGTGCTGTAACTCTGTGCGTGTGTGTGTGTGTGTGTGTGTGTGTGTGTGGAATGGGGGAGGGTTAGCGCTTTGCCCCAGGTTCCTTTCCTACTGCCGGTGGACACTCAGCTCACGGGTAAGTGACCCTCCAGGTGAGCACATGGCGGAGTGAGTGTCGCCGAGGCCGTGCCGCACGCTGTCATTGCGGTGTGTGACCCCACCCACAGAGTAAGAGTGAAAATTCACCCCTCTAGGACCTGAGTCATTTCAAGCGCACAATTTCATTAGTTTTTCTCCCAAATATGTTATAGCTTGTGCCATGTGCATAAGAAGATCGGTATGTACGAGCGTGAGCCAGCGCGCATCCGTCCGCACCTGTGCATCAGCAGCGCTGTGCGAGTTGTGCGCAGCGCAGCGTCGAGCCTCTCGGACTGCGAGTGGACCGGTTGCTGCTCTGTGCCGCGGGAGCGAATCGCGTCTTCCGTTTCAGCCCAAACACATGCTTTTGTAGGCACGCACACACACGCGCGCGCGCAGAGTCGCACTGAACATGTGCTGTATGTTTGCCAGACTCTGGGCAGATCCCTCGCTGCAGACGTGTCCGATCACTGACTGTTGTGGAGGAGGGTTATAAATGTAGCGCAATGGAAAACATGGGGGGGGTATAAAGCTCACGAAGCTCCTTTTCCACTCGTCACGTCAGTCCATGTAGCAGGTAACACTGTTCACTGCGGGGTAGGGGCTGCTGGGCCATGTCTTCACATGCTCATAATTCACAACACGCCCCACTGTTCAACTGCCTTCAACACTCCTGGCTATTTCTACACTTGACTGTAGCCACAACACTTTTCCCAACAACATAATAAACACACACACACACACAGGTTGTTGTTGTTGTTTACACTTTTGAGCAGATACAACAGCCAGCAGGGACACAGAGATCCTGACAGAGGTTACAAAGTGTGTCTGGAAGAACATAAAGCGCAAGAGAAGGTCGCCGAGGGTCCTGCCATCAAGGAGGTGAGGGGAAAGGACACAAGGACGCAACGAAGGTTGCTGTACCGCGGTTTTGGAAGAGCACATCATTGTTACCCAGACGTGTGACATGTGGGTTTCATATCGATGTCCAGTTAATGTCCTCGTTTCAGTACAACTGAGTAAAGTGGCGCATGATTTCCATATCTAACAACTCTTTGTCTCTCCTGTGGAGCGAAAAACCATCTCCTGTGAATTTTCTCACTTGCTTCCGGTTTCAGCTGCTATTGGTTCGTCCATTTCTCAGTATAATTCACTCCTGTCGCAACAGAAAGCTCACGTGTGAACGCTGTGCCGCGCTGCTCCATGCTGCAAACTCAGTGTCCTGCACAAAAGCTCACGTCCAGCCCACATCCAGCTCACCACCAGCCCACGTCCAGCTCGCGTCCAGCTCGTGTCCAGCCGACGTCCAGCTTGTGTCTAGCCCACGTCCGGCCCGTGTCTAGCCGACGTCCAGCTCGCGTCCAGCCCATGTCCGGCCCACGTCCAGCCCGTGTCCAGCCGACGTCCAGCTCACGTCCAGCCGACGTCCAGCTCGCGTCCAGCCCATGTCCGGCCCACGTCCGGCTCACCACCAACCCACGTCCAGCTCCTAGTGCTCCAAACGGGGGTTCAAGATGCCCACTCGAGAGGGGGTACGAGCCCTCCAGTGAACTCTTGAGCCCAGATGGAAAGCACACCAAACACCTACTGAAACACAGCCTCCTGCTCTGATACTTGTGGCTCCTGCCGTTACATTATTAGTTCTGCTTGCTGTTACTTCCCATGAACTGAAAGTGCTGTAACTCCACACATGATGACAATTAGTAAAAGAAGTAAAAGTAGAGTAAAGAGTAAAAGAAGCACTCTAATACCCCACCTTGACACATGTCCTTATTTTGCATTAATCACTATAGTCGAATGTTACATTTGATCAGGGTTTCAGGGACTCCTGGCACGAGGTCCGTACCCTTTGTGCACCACTGATTTCTGGGCTCTTTTTCCTTTAAAAGCTTTACTGTTAAACGCCTCTTTCAAAGTCTATAAATGACACCATGGAACAACAGTATGAGAAGAGTGACCAAGGTGTCCTGGATGTTTTTGGGCCCTGATCCGCAGACTGGACCCCCTCCCTTTGAACGGATGCCTTCTATGACCTGCTGGAAGACGAGCTGGAATATGACGACAGCTGGGCCTTCCACTTCAACTACAGCCTGCAGGAGGAGCTCAGCAAGGAGGAGAGTAAACGGGGATGGAAGGTTTACTGTCACTGCATCCACGGAAAGTTAGTCGCCGTTTCTCTGTTTTCGTCCTGGGAAACTGCCAGTCCACCATAGAATCGGGACTGCTCCCGAAAAGATACGACCTTTGTGCTGGACACTGGCACATAGGACACTTCTAGCAAACGTATGAAAACCAGTGACAGCAGCTTAAACATCCCTTTAACAGCACAGTTTGTCCGCAGCCCTTTAAGTTGGACAACAGATGTTTTGTCCCCGCAATCGAATGAGGCGACTGGCCGTAGCGCGTGGAGGACGAGGAACGTCGCATGAAAAGTATACTCGTCATGCAATAATCATTAATCTGACTGAGACAGAGGTGAGTGTGGGAAAACAACACGTTGTGTAATGAAGTAATAAAACTATAGAAGATAAAGAGTTTATTGATGAAGTAGAGCACAAATGGAGTTAAAAATAAATTAATGCACACATTAATATTTCATATTTTTATCTGCCTCTTGCTTTCTCACTTTGCTCAGTGTTTTACCACTTTGCTTCTACTTTATTTTGTTTCACATTTTTCCATCTGGCTTGTGGCTGGAATCTCACCGGTGAGTCAGCGACACCTGGAGCCGCCCAGCAGCACAGTCCCATCGCCGGCTGTGCACGGGAACGAAGCGTGGTGAATGAAGCACGGTAAACGAAGCGCGGCAAACGCTGCGGAGCAGCTCCTTTTACATGAGGGGTTCGAGCAGCAGGTACGCATAGGTCCTCCGCAAGTAGCCACTTTATGTACCACATTTTTCCGCATTAGCAGTACCAAACACACTCTGCTGGGTTGCACACATGCTTTCTACGTGGCGCTCGCCGTCCTCTGTGGGACTCAAAGCTCCTGGGTCCAAATTGACAGAGTACAATGTGGACGTGGCTCCGCTGCCTCCATCACACTTGACACTGAAGCTGCTGCTTCTCTGGAGACTCCTCATCCCTGGATGGGTGACCCGGGACCTGGAGCACTCTGCTCAGCCCCTGCGGTCCGCTGCCCTCCAGCTCTTGAGCTCTTGAGCACCCTGGGGTTGTGCTGCTCTCAGTCTGTTTTGTTGAGGTGCTGCTCTTCTGCGCTCCATTTGCAGGTTTCGATGCGGCTCCTGTTACAAATACTGGCCCTCCGCCCGGGTCGTCGTGCTCTTTCGCTACCGCCTGCGCTCCGACCGAGGCACCGTCCTCATGCGGCCCTTCGGCCAGGCGTGCCGCCGCTCCGGGGTTCTCCCCGAACAAGGTGCAGCAGGCCCTGCTCAGACTTTTCCACAAGATCAGGAAGAACTGCTATGGCGAACGGGAGGAGGACGGAGACTTTGGGTCCGACTGTAGAGAGAAGGTGTGGAGCAAACCATACGAGAGCCAGCTGTGAGAGGCCTGCACTCAGGGCATCTGTTGCCAGGAAGACTAGAGGCCGAAGCTGAGACGGTCGCTCTGAGAGCAGCCGCAGGTGCCTTGGTGTCAGCAGGAGGCGCTGGAGGATCCGGTTTGCTGAACAAGAGGATCCTCCACGGTGGACTGTCGTTTAAAGCTCAAGTTTCTTTTTTTTTCAGACGCCCCTTCATTTTGCACCTTAATTCATGTATTCTTTCTGAGATGTATTTTCCAATGCCAAACCTACTGGTAAATCTGTGAATTGAACTTTCCTGACTCTGCGTCTCATGTTTCTGTGCCAACAAAGACCAGGTGAGATGAAATCTTCAGCTTCGTCTCTCCTCGCTTCCTCAGCTGAGCAAATCCTGTATAATTTGAATAAAACAGGTCTCACTTGTTATCACAAAACTACTAGGTGCTATGTCTTCAACCTGGAGGGGGTCTTTCTCCGACACAAAACTGATACATTTACACTGATTCATTCAATAAACGCTTTTCTCCAAAGCGACTTACTGTACATCTCGGAGGAAAATGTACCAACAGAAGACGAGATGCGTGATTCTGAAGTACAGAGAATTTGTCACCACATTCCACCATATGAACCAGTGTATGTCACACGAGTAGCTGCATAAAGCTTTATCAATTCTTCTACAATTTCTAATGACAAAATTATTCAAATAACCCCTTACACGTTTATCGGGCTCTGAAGAGATCTGCGGATAAATGAGTTTGAAAGAGGTGAGTTTTGAGATGGTTACTGGCATACTAGATGTTATGTCTTCACATTGGAGGGAGTGTTTCTCTAACACAAAAGTGAGAGATACTATGTTTTCAGACAGAGCATGCGGAATATTCAGCAAAAAATCACCGGGGAGCGAAGTGCAGACAAAGGACTTATCACACTTGTATGTTCTGTAGGCAGGAAGGTGGAGCCACCCAGGATGTGCAAACGAATCACACAATGTCAATGTAGGAACTTTGCCCAAATGATCATGGTGCAAAGGTCTCACCACCAGCACGGGGAGAAAAAGTATCAACGATCAGGCTGCTCCTCAGATCCTGCGAATACGATTGTATAATTTCCACTTGTTGACTTTGTTCGATCAGGAGCACCTGCTCATGCCTGGTGGTAGAGGTTTTGGTTCCGTGTCTCAGGTGGAGTCCTCATGAACCTTCAAGAGGGAAGTAAAACTCTACAAATAGTGTTCTTCAACATCACTGTGAGTGTTTCATGAGCTTTCCGTCCAGCGTTCAAATAACACGGTTATCATGAGTCCTTCAAGCCTCTTACAGTTTGTACCTTTGCTCATCCTGTGTGGATGTGCGATGTCACTCGCTGGGAATGTCCTGGTCCTTCCTGGGGAGTACAGCCACTGGATCAACATGCAAGCCATCGTAGAAGAGCTGGTGAAGCGCAACCACAGCATCACGGTGCTGGTCAGCACAGCCTCACCCACAGTGGACTACAGGAAGAATGAGAACTTCAACTTTGAGGTTCTCCAAGTGCCTTTCAGCAAGTCTGAGATGCACAGTGTTTCCCAAGAGATGATTAACTTTTGGATGCATAAGACACAAAATGCCTCCTTGCTGGACACTTTTTTTAAGGTGAAGGAGGTGATGGAGAAAGCCACAGTTCTGCAGAAGGAGATCTGCGATGCTATGCTCCGTAACAGTAAGCTGCAGGACAAGCTGAGGAGAACCCAGTACGAGGGTCTGCTTGTTGACCCCATGGTGCAGTGCGGCGACCTGCTGGCACAAGTGCTGGGGATCCCGTTGATCTTCTCCCTGAGGTTTTCCTTCGGATACACCATAGAAAGGTTTTGTGGGCAACTTCCAACTCCGGCCTCTTATGTTCCTGCTTCTCCTGTGCAGTTCTCAGACCGCATGAGCTTTGTGCAAAGACTCAAGAATGTGCTGCTCTATACGTTTCATTCCCTCCTTTTTTACATTCACACAACGGTCAACTGGGATCACTACTACAGTGAGATTTTGGGTAAGATTCGAACATTACCTTTTTCTCAAACTCACTAAAGGATGTCTGAAATGACTAAGAATTTTTAGCAAACTATGTTAGTCTGAATTTTGATATAGTCCATGTAGAGTTCTGCCAGCTGCAGACAACATTCACTGGACAATAAGACATGAAGTTTTGCACTTGTAATGTCACTAACCTGCACTGTATTTTGGCAGGGAAACCTACGACAGCATGCGAGGTCATGGGCAAAGCCGACTTGTGGTTGATACGCACCAACTGGGACTTTGATTACCCGCGACCTTTGTTACCCAACTTCCAGTTTGTAGGAGGTCTTCACTGCAAACCTTCTAACCCGCTGCCTGCTGTGAGTGCAGATATGATGACCTAGTCTAACGTAACCCTGAATTAACAACATGATATTTCCTGACTTGCCTATGCATTTTGAAACCATCAAAGTTGTGTGTGGCGCAGTCCAGCACCCTTTTGCCGTGTGAATGTAGCCTTGGATTCACGCTCAGTCCAAAGTGAACACAGGTAATTCCAAGCGAGCCTAGCAATGGCTTTCTTCCCCTGGGATGAGAAAGAAATGATTTCCAGGCATCAAGAACCATATTGTTGAGAGCAGATACAGCACCATTTACAAAAATGTGTCCTCACTGACCGTTTGGAGTGCATCATTTAGCTGCTGCTTTTGTCCAAGACACACAAGACACACCAAGACATTCCAAGTGTTAGTGAAACATCTTCAGACTCCCAACTTTGAGTCTGTTGACATAACTGATTTACCAGGTCATGTGTAACGTTATGTAGATTTTTAATGAATTGTACCAATATACACATTAAAGTATTCACATTTTCTTCTCTCAGGATCTCCTTTCTACTCCGTAAATTTACACGATATCATCACTAGTACCTTTGTACTTCCTATCAATGCTATATGCTGCTACTCATGTACTGCTATTGTTACTGTTCTCTTTTAAAATGTTCTACTCTTCCAACTCTGTACGTCATGTGTGTTGTTCGAGCAGAGACGTCAGACAGTGTGACTGCACTTCGAGAGCTGTGTCTCTGCATTCCACCGCCTGCTGGTGAAATGGACTTTGGAAAAATACGCTTGCTAAACGACTCAGTGCTAATAAATGTACTAAGCAGGGCTGAACTCTTATTGTGAAATGTCTCAGAGCAGCTGAAAAGAGGTGTGACTTGTCCCAGGCTGAAAGGTGTTCTTCTTTTCCGCCCGTTGACTCAGTTCAGACACAAGCAGAGTAGCCGCAAGTGCCGAAAGCTCATGCGCATGTTGCAGTTCAGGGTTTCGGAAGTGTGTGTAAAAGCTTGTAACACTTCCTGTAGCATTTAGGACGGGTGTGTATCACAGAGAATAGCTGAACCACAAATGCAATTTTAATGAACGTGATCTTAACCCCGTTGTCTGATCTGAGACTTGTGCTTCCAGGACATGGAAGAGTTTGCGCAGAGCTCAGGAGATGATGGGATTGTGGTGTTCTCGTTGGGAACAATGGTAGAGGACCTCACTCGAGAAAAGGCAAACATGATTGCCTCAGCACTGGGACAGATTCCACAGAAGGTTGGTGTCACGCACTCTTACCTCTGAAAACAAGAACATCCATCAAGTATCAATACCAGTCTATTTTTACAGTATCTGTAAAGTTAGTTGTCATTTGCTTTCTTAGATCTTCAGTGGGCTCACCACCTGCCGGAGAGGCCGTAAGGGGCCGGTGCGTTGTGATTTGGGCGGTGGTCGGGGCCGAGTGCCCGGCCGACCCAAACCTCGGGCGCCAACTCTGGCTTTTGGTACTTGGAATGTCACCTCACTGGCGGGGAAGGAGCCTGAGCTAGTGCAGGAGGTTGAGAGATACTGTCTAGATATAGTTGGGCTCACTTCCACTCACAGCTTGGGTTCTGGAACCACTCTTCTCGACCAAGGGTGGACTCTCCACTATTCTGGCGTTGCCCAGGATGAGAGGCGGCAGGCGGGTGTGGGCTTATTAATAGCCCCCCCGTTCAGCCGCCATGTGTTGGAGGTCGATGATCGACTTTGTAGTCGTTTCTTCTGATCTTCGGCCATATGTCTTGGACACTCGGGTGAAGAGAGGGGCTGAGCTGTTAACGGATCACCACCTGGTGGTGAGTTGGATTCGATGGCGGGGGAAAAGCTGGACAGACCTGGCAGGCCCAAACGCATAGTGAGGGTCTGTTGGGAATGTTTGGCGGAGGCCCCTGTCAGAGAGGTCTTCAACTCCCACCTCTGACAGAGCTTCAACCAGGTCACGAGGGAGACTGGGGACATTGAGTCCGAATGGACTATGTTCCACACCTCCATTGTCGGGGCAGCGGTTCGGAGCTGCGGCCATAAAGTCTCCGGCGCCTGTCGCAGCGGCAATCCCCGAACACGGTGGTGGACACCGGAGGTAAGGGATGCCGTCAAGCTGAAGAAGGAGTTCTTTTGGGCCTGGCTAGCTCATGGGACTCCTGAAGCAGCTGACGGGTACCAGCGGGCCAGACAGAATGCAGCTCTGGCAGTCGCCGCGGCAAAAACTCGGGCCTGGGAGGAGTTCGGTGAGGCCATGGAGGAAGACTTTCGGTCGGCCTCAAAGAGATTCTGGCAAACCATCCGGTGACTCAGAAGGGGGAAGCAGTGTTCCGCCAACACTGTTTACAGCGGAAGTGGTGCGCTGCTGACCTCAACTGAGGATGTCCTCGGGCGGTGGAAGGAGTACTTTGAGGATCTCCTCAATCCCCCGACACGCCTTCCGTAGAGGAAGCTGAGGCTAGGGACTCGGAGGGGGACTCGTCCATTACCCTGGCTGAAGTTGCTGAGGCAGTCAAAAAACTCCTCGGTGGCAAGGCTCCGGGGGTGGATGAGATCCGCCCTGAGTTTCTCAAGTCTCTGGATGTTGTGGGGCTGTCTTGGCTGACACGCCTCTGCAGCATTGCGTGGAGCTCGGGAACAGTGCCTCTGGACTGGCAGACCGGGGTGGTGGTCCCTCTTTTTAAGAAGGGGGACCGGAGATTGTGTTCCAACTATAGGGGGATCACACTCCTTAGCCTCCCTGGGAAAGTCTATGCCGGGGTACTGGAGAGGAGAATCCGACCGATAGTCGAACCTCGGATTCAGGAGGAGCAATGCGGTTTTTTGCCCTGGCCGTAGAACACTGGACCAGCTCCATACCCTCACTAGGGTGTTGGAGGGTTCATGGGAGTTTGCCCAACCAATCTATATGTGTTTTGTGGACCTGGAGAAGGCATTCGACCGTGTCCCTCGTGGCATCCTGTGGGGGGTACTTCGGGATTATGGGGTTCAGGGCTTGCTGCTACGGGCTGTTCGTTCCCTGTATGACCGGAGCAGGAGCTTGGTTCGCATTGCCGGCAGTAAGTCAGACCTGTTCCTGGTACATGTTGGACTCCGCCAGGGCTGCCCTTTGTCACCGATTCTGTTCATTATCTTCATGGACAGAATTTCTAGGCGCAGCCAGGGAACGGAGGGTGTCTGTTTTGGTGATCGCAGGATCTCGTCTCTGCTTTTTGCGGACGATGTGGTCCTGTTGGCTTCATCGAATCAAGACTTACAGCGTGCACTGTAGAGGTTTGCAGCCAAGTGCGAAGCGGCGGGGATGAGAATCAGCACCTCCAAATCCGAGGCCATGGTTCTCAGTCGGAAAAAGGTGGATTGCCCCCTCCGGGTTAGGGGGGAGTTGCTCCCTCAAGTGGAGGAGTTTAAGTATCTTGGGGTCTTGTTCACGAGTGAGGGAAAAATGGAGCGGCAGGTCGACAGACGGATCGGTGCGGCGTCTGCAGTAATGCGGTCATTGTACCGGTCTGTTGTGGTGAAGAAGGAGCTGAGTCATAAAGCGAAGCTCTCAATTTACCGGTCGATCTACGTTCCTACCCTCACCTATGGTCATGAACTCTGGATTATGACGGAAAGAATGAGACCGCGGATACAAGCGGCAGAAATGAGTTTCCTCCGCAGAGTGGCTGGGCACACCCTTAGGGATAGGGTGAGGAGCTCAGTCACCCGGGAGGGGCTCGGAGTAGAGCCGCTGCTCCTCCGCATCGAGAGGAGCCAGTTGAGGTGGCTTGGGCATCTGTTCCGGATGCCTCCTGGACGCCTCCCTGGGGAGGTGTTCCGGGCATGTCCCACTGGGAGGAGGCCTCGGGGCAGACCCAGGACACGTTGGAGAGACTACGTCTCACAGCTGACCTGGGGACGCCTTGGGGTTCCCCCAGAGGAGCTGGAGGAGGTGTGCGGGGAGAGGGAAGTCTGGGGGGCTCTGCTTGAACTACTGCCCCCGCGACCCGGTCCCGGATAAGCCGAGGAAGATGGATTGATGGATGCTTTCTTAGAAAAAGAAATTGCAACTATCATCAAGATGGGCACAAGCTCATCTAGGACTTCAGCCCTTTGCTCTCTAACCCACTTCCATCACCTGTGTTCTGGTGACAGGTGATCTGGGGCTACAGTGGGATGAAGCCTGAGACACTGGCCCCCAACACCAGGGTTTATGATTGGATTCCCCAGAATGACCTGCTAGGTAATGTGTTGAAGGTCCAGAAAAAGCAGATCTGAAGGCACCCTCTTTCATAAGCTGCTGACAAAGTGTGATCCACTCTGTTTTGTTGTGTTCATTAGGTCATCCCAAGACCAGGGCCTTCATTACACATGGAGGGACCAATGGGCTGTATGAAGCCATCTACCATGGTGTCCCAATGGTTGGCATTCCCATGTTTGCTGACCAACCGGACAATTTGTTCCACATGGTAACGAAGGGAGCTGCTGTCATGCTGGACCTCTACAACATGCAGTCCAAAGACCTGGTTGATGCAGTCAACATTGTGATCAAGGACCCATCGTAAGCCTTGTGCTGATACCATTGTTGTTGGTCAGACCACACAGCTGTATCAACAAATCCGAATGCTTGACTAAACTGCTTTAACTTCACACACACCAGCTCTTACAGTGCAATGAATGTGTTGTCATGAACTACATGTATAGAACAAAAGCCGTACAAGACATGTAATTTTGTTCTTTCAAAGCCTTGTTGCACTGCAAGACTTCCCCTCCCACTTGACAGATACATCCTCTTGTTTGGACTTTCAGGTACAAAGAAAGTGCCATGAGGTTGTCACGGTTTTATCATGACCAGCCAGAGAAACCTCTGGACCGTGCGATCTTCTGGATTGAGTTTGTGATGCGAAACAAAGGAGCCAAGCATCTCCGGGTTCAGGCCCATAACCTGACCTGGTATCAGTACTACTGTTTGGATGTATTTGCTGTGCTACTGGCTGCTGCTCTGCTGGCTGCTTCCATCCTTCTGAAAACGTGCAGAGGCTGTTTCAAGAGGTGCTGCAGAAGCTTGAAGACAAAGTCCAAAAAGGAATGAGTTTTCTCACTCAACCTCAAAAACTCAGCGATTCACTGAATACATAAAAACACTCATATGTGATCATTCATTCAAATTATCCCACAGATAAGATGCAGTAGTAGATGTAGACTTTTCTACTGATTCCTGATTCAGCCACATATTTATGAAAGATGGTCAAATAGTGGCTGTCGCGCCCCAGGCGGCACGCCCCTCCCTTGCACCTGTCGGTGATCATCAGCAGGCAATAAGGGGGGCAGCTCGCTAGAGGACAAACCGCGGAACCTACTTCGGACACCGCTCTCACACCACCTGCAGTCTCTTAGTCTTGTTGTTTCCCTTTAGTCCTGCTCCTGTTCCCTCGTACGTTCCCCCGGCTCCCTGACCTCCTGTTCTCGTCTTCCTGGTTTCTGAGTATCGCGAATTCCCCTGGACAATGTCTGCACATTGGCTGACCCCTGCCTGTACCTCAACCATTCTTTCGTCTTGCACCTTAGTAAATACAGCACCTGCATTTGAGTCCAGTCTCCTGTCCTGTCCTTCGCAATGATGACAGTGGCACTAAAGGGACAAAGCAAGTTCTATATTAAAGTTCCTTAACAGTAGTTGAATGTATGCTTCCCCCCTGTGCTTGGACCCTCTCTCATACCAAGCAACCTCACACTGAAACGCATTTAAAATGTCTCTGGGAATATCTCTAACTAAACTACTAAAACAGGCCCCATGAATGAAGAACACGCTTGTTAATTACCAGGACTAATTTGTGTAAACATCTCAGTTGGGCAGGGTGAGCAATACCATGACAGCCACTATGCTGGACAAATTGCTTAGATTTCTTGCTGGATTCAGGTAAATTCCTCAAAGGGTTGAGGGGGAGGTCAGGCTCAAAACAGAAGGGAGGCTAGACCATAGGGGCAGCTGGTAGCGTAGTGGTTAGTGCTACTGCCTTTGGATCCAGAGGTTGCAGATTTGATCTCCAGCTGTAGTACCCTTGAGCAGGGTACTTACCCTTAATTACTCTAGTAACATTACCCAGCTGTATAAATGAGTAAATAGTTGGAAATACCTGATTGTAAGTCACTTTGGAGAAAAACATCAGCTACATGAATAAATATAACACTGATTCCAATAGCAAAGCTCTGTGCTGCAGGATCTCTGTTGAGTTCTTACTTTGCACTTTTCTTTCCTGAGAGCACGTTGTAAAAAAACGGGCTATTCCCTGTTCCCCATGTGCTGTCATGAAGTGGGTATGACAGGAGGAAAAGGTAAAACCTGTGAGTTATTAGACCGCAGCCAGAATTCAAGGGGCATAACTGAACATTTTTGGATGACTGATTTCACTTGTACATGTGTAATTGTGCTATAAAAGTAATTATACTTTCCTTTTGAGTATTCCTTCTCACCATTTTACCCACCACTATGTTTTAACTCTCACACACACACACACATTTTCTGAACCGCTTGTCCCATACGGGATCGCAGGGAATCAGAGCCTACCCGGCAACACAGGGCATAAGGCCAGAGGGGGAGGGGACACACCCAGGACGGGACGCCAGTCCGCCGCAAGGCACCCCAAGTGGGACTCGAACCCCAGACCCACCAGAGAGCAGGACCCGGTCCAACCCACTGCGCCCCCTATGTTTTAACTCATTTCCACTTAAAATACCATGTATATCCTGTATATGTCCACGCAAACAGCATGAATTTTACCGTATATCGCATGTTCACAAAGAACTTTGTTAAACTGGTTTGAATTATAAGTGATTTAGAAGTTTTTCTGAAATAAAGTCACTGTTCCTGCTCATGTCCAGCTGCTGAAAGTGCTGCATGATTTTAACCCTTCATCTTACGAGACACTTGTTATGAGTTACGTAAGGTGAGGGGAATCTGTTACTGGACACAGCTGCAGCAGAATTCCCCAACTGTTGTGATTTTTACGTTCATATGAGCGTCTCCTTCGTGAAGTGCACAAGGTCCACATTGCGACTCCATGGAATAAAATGGGTCTGGGGGTGTGTGGTGTCACTGGGTGATGGGTGCTGTTACTAAGATGCTGAACATCAGTGTATGCGAAAGAGAGCTGTATTGTGCTACACACTATCAAATGTGTCATTTTGACATTGTGGACATCAGTGTTGTTTCTTCCTGCTCTATACTGGCAGATGATCCAGCCGTAGCCTCTGCACACTCTGACTGGGGGCGGGGGTCTTCATATGGATCTCCGTCACTGTGAACACTCCACCAGTGTGGTAACTCTGACAGTACTGACGTCCTGCATCTCCAGCCTGGTCTCCTGTGACAGTCAGATCACAGTTCCTCTGACACAGAACCAATCTGAGATACCAGACTGGTGAACACTTGCTAAATGGATCAAGAGTTTAGGAGCTTATGCAGGTACCAGTGCAAGAAGTGGCCCAAGCCTGAGAGACGGTGCACTGCAGTGCAAGTGTGAGCTTCTCCTGGGAGAGCAGATTTCCCCATTGGAGGCTGAGTTACAGTCACCTGCCCTTCAGACCTGGGCAGAAGAACCAACATGATCGAACTCATGTTATATGTACTGTAGATTGCGCTCCTCATGGTCACTGATCCGTAGAGAATTATCCAGAAAGTGAATATACTGTAATTTCCAGTGGAAAGATATTGAAGGAACGTAGTACAGACGCACTACGAATGCAACAGGCGAGAGCCCAGATGAAGATGGAGGCCAAAGTATTGCAGCTAAAGGTTTTGTTCCCACGAAGGACAGCTGTCAGGGCTGATGAACACGCAAGAAGTTACCAGCACAACTTTAGACATGGTCAACTTGCATACTATAAAGAGTGATGGTGAAATGCAGAATTATAAGTAATCAGTTTCAAACCTCAGAGGGCAAAGGCCCTTCCAGTTACTCTTAGAGAAGAGACATCACACCTGCTGTGCACTTGCTGTCAGTGTCTGAAGGCTTAGGTTAACACTTGCCTCTGACAGTGTACTTCTACAAACAAACAATAATGGAACAGTTTAAAGGGCCCATTTCATTGCCCTGTATATGTGATTTAACAGAACGTGTCCCTTAACCATTTCAGGAGTTTCATTAATGCCTGAATTCTAACTGATAATAGACCATGGCAGCAAATAACTAGTGTGTGTACATATACTATATATAACCAATGAGGAGCTGTCAGAAGAACATTGCGTGCACCGAAGTGCTGATCACTCTCAGAGAATCAGAAATATTGGCAGTGAACTCAACACTACCATCAGTAAGTAAAACGATGGAACAATTGATTATGGTTCAGTGTCAAGCAGGGAAAACACAGGACAATAATATACCGGTACAATATGAGCACAACATGCAATAATAATAGGACCACCAACAGCACCAACAAGTGCCCCCCACTTGAGTGATACATGTACTTGTTGAGACTTTCAGGTAAAAAGAAATAGCCATGAGACTGTCTTCTGCACTGCATATGTGACAGAAAACAAAGGAGCCAAGCACCTCTATGTTCAGGCCTATAACCTGACCTAGGGTCAGTACTACTGCCTGGATGTAGGGATTGACTCGATCCCATCGTCACTCCTACAGAACATTTCCCCGCAACTCTCCACCTTCATCTCTAAGATCATCAACTTCTTGCTGTCCTCTGGCTGTTTCCCAGCTGCCTTCAAAACCGCTCTAATTTCACCTCTGGCAGTGTCTGATGCTCTTCAAGCCGCTAGAGCCGCCTCCCTCTCCTCGGTCTTCATCCTCCTCGATCTGTCTGCAGCATTCGACACGGGTCAACCACCTGATTCTACTCTCCTCTCTTAACCAACTTGGGATCAAAGGTGTGGCACTAAAATGGTTTGAGTCCTACCTATCTGACAGATCCTATCAAGTGGTCTGGCGGAGCTCTCGTTCTTCTCCTCTGCCTCTCTCAACCGGTGTTCCACAGGGCTCAGTATTGGGTCCTCTTCTTTTCTCCATCTACACCTCCTCCCTCGGTCCGGTCATAGCCTCCCATGGATTCAAATATCACCGCTATGCTGATGATACCCAGCCCTTCCTCTCCTTTCCACCTGGTGCATCAGACATCTTCGCACGCATTGCAGCCTGCCTGTCGGACATCTCTTCATGGATGTATGCTCACCACCTCCAACTCAACCTTTCCAAGACAGAGATTCTTTACCTCCCAGCTGGCCTGTCCTCCTGTCACGACCTCTCGATCAAACTGGACAACTCACTCATTTCGCCTAGCTCCTTTGCTAAGAGTCTGGGAGTAATGACCGATGCAAGTCTGTCATTCTCTCAACATATTGAAGCCACAACCCGGTCCTGCAGATACATCCTGTATAATATTCATAGGATCCGTCCCTACCTCACTCCTGACTCCACCCAACTACTTGTCCAGGCCATGGTGACTTCCCGTCTAGACTACTGCAACTCTCTCCTGTGTGGCCTTCCTGCTACTGCCATCAAACCTCTGCATCTTCTACAGAATGCTGTTGCACGAGTTGTGTTCGATTTGCCAAAGCGCTCCCATGTATCTCCTCTACTCATTTCTCTGCACTGGCTTCCTATAGCTGCCTAAATCAAATTCAAAACCGTGGTTGCTGTGTACAAACACATCAATAGAACTGCTCCCAGCTATTTACAAGACTTAATCAACCGGTACACCCCAGCCAGACCCCTTTGCTCGTCTACTTCTGCTCGCTTGGTGGTCTCACGCACGAAAGGCAAAGCTCGGAAGTTCTCGATTCTGGGTCCGTTGTGGTGGAATGACCTTCCCCTGTCACTCAGAACTGCGGAAACTCAAGAAAGGTCTGAAAACCCACCTTTTCCAGATCCACTTCGCCCAAGATCTCTCCAGCTCATCTATGGTGTAACTATTCACGTATTGTAACTCCAGAAGAAGCATCCCCAGATACAACCTTTATTCAGCCATTACTCTGGTATTGTACTGCTCATTTGTGTATCTTATAATATTTAATAAAAAAAAAAATTAAAAAAAAAATTGGTGTGGGTATTGGGGTTTGTCTACCCTGTGTCTTATGCACCTACTTGAACGATTAACCTCGGTGCAGCAAGTGGTAGAGAACAAACTAGGTTTGCTTGAGACTTTCATGTCTGCAGCTATGTCTCCTTCTCTTAATGTAATGCATAAATTGTACTTTTGCTGAGATGTACGTCGCTCTGGACAAAAGTGTCTGCTAAATGAATAAATGTAAATTGGAAGTACAAGACAGAACTGAAAGAACTGTTGTACACCAATAAACCTCTGCTACAAACCCCCCCAGTACTGATAAAATATATTAAGTTACTGATTTTCATTATTGTGAAAATCAGAAGCTTAAATTAACATTTTCATTTACATTTATTCACTTAGCAGACACTTTTCTCCAAAGCCACTTCAACAAACTCCATGTTGTGTTTTCAGCCCACACACCTTATTCGCCAAGGTGGCTTATACTGCTAGATACACTACTTACAATGGGTCACTCATCTAAACATCAGTGAAACACACTCTCTCTGTGTCACTCACACACTATGGGAGAACCTGAACAGCACGTCCTTGGACTGTGGGAGGAAACCAGAGCACCCGGAGGAAACCCATGCAGACACAGGGAGAACATGCAAACTCCACACAGACTGAGCGGGGATTAAACCCATGTTCCCTCGCACCACCCAGGCACTGTGAGGCAGCAGCGCTACTCACTGTGCCACTCATTGTTCAATCAATATTGTTTTGAAATAATACATTTTTAATTTGTTTTCCATTATTTTACTGTATACCTGTGCAAATATGGGTGAATCAGAAAGTGTAATATGATGTCTGGGAGCAAAAAGAGCTTTTCTCTGAAAAAGGATTTTCTCTGAATGTGTGTGTGTGTGTATATATATATATGTACTGCATAGCTGTAGTGCTACATTGTTATAAATTGAATGGACATCCTGAAAGGTAACTTTACAGGTCAATTTTTGAGCAAACAGGACTTAAAACTGTTGTATCGTTGCTGTACACTACCTTTAGCGCTCTGTCTGTGCTGCTGTGCTAAGAGGCCTCCAGCTACAAAAATGGAAAAGGGAACAGAATTTTGTTATGTCACATTTTTATTTTCAATTATTCCAGTCAATGCCCCTGAATTAGGCAAGCAAAAGATGCAATTTGGAAAAAGGAAATCACTTGTATTTCTGTGATTTCAAATTTGAGGTTTTTTCCTGAAGCCAAAAAAGGACCTTCTGAAACATCCAACAGCCAGGTTTTTAATCGCATTTTGGGATTCATTTTCAGGAGTGTAAATACGTACATTTGTAGTCAATTTCCGCCTTGAAACAAATCGATTTACTGCTGTTTTCACTTGAGTCTCAAATCCTTTTTGTTCTGTGTACAACCAAATGGGCCTGGAGAGCAACTAAGGGCCGAGATCTTCTTATAAGTGCTCAGAGACGGAAAGAAGCACTCCACCAGTTCGCACACACACCTCCCACAATAAACATTCGTGAATTGACGCGTTTTGAACGTGTTTTGAACGTATAGACCGTCATTTCTTTCAAAATCATTCAAATCTGAACGTGGCTCGCGCCACCCTCAGTGGAAAGCGCGCCAAACTGCATGATGACGTCAGAAACACGGACCCCCCCACACACACACACACGTGAGAAAAATGTGTATCTATTATAGTGATATTGCGTGAAATTTTATTTAGAAAAAACCTAAAACCTCATAGCAATTTAAGAGCTTAATGGGAATATAAATGCTTCCTTCCGTTTTCTCCAAAGCGACATCATCTCATAGAAAATACAACGTTTGCCAGATTATCACCGATTCCTGATCACCTTCCTAGTACACACACACACACACACCTTCCTAGTATTTCTCTCTTTTTTTGGCGATACATAAACATTTACGTCACATTGCAGAAGCGGCTCTGTGAAGGACTGAGACGGACCTTAGAGATTTATTGATTTATACCTTACATAATTTAGGAGATGATGGGTGAAGTGAGTCTGGAAGAGATGAGTTTTAAGACCCTTTTTAAGTGTGGACAGGGATTCAGCAGTTCTTAGTGAGAGGGAAGGTCGTTCCACCACAACAGAGCCCAGAACCTCAGAACCTTTAGTACGCAAAACCACCAAGGGGTCGATGTGGAAGAGCGAAGCGGTCCGCTTGGGGTGTAACGGATGGCCACGTTCGCCATTTTAAACTAGGGTGAGCAGCTTCGGTAAAACAAGGTGAACTGAAGGTTACATTTTCGCACATTTGACATGATCATGTCACCTCGAGCCAATGTCCCCACAGCGGGAGCGAGAAGCTCGGGACGCGGCCGTTTTCCTGGCTTCAGTCGGGGCAAATGTTTCGTAAGTGCTCAGGAAAAAGAAACGCAGAAGGAAACTCTCAGTCGCCTCCTCCTTAGAGCGCAAAGCGCCACTTTACTGCGTGTTTCGGCCACATTAGCGCTCCGTCTCCTTCCCCACTTCAGCGCCGTTTCCCTCCACTCCTTCCGCCTACCCAGCGTGCACCGCGAACGGAAGCCGGGCAAGACTGTGGAAAGGAAGTCCGTCGCCTTCCCACAATGCAACGCGCGCCTGCGAATGGACGATGATGCAGGATGGCGGCGAACCCCAGTACCAGTGCACCGGTTTTCGAGTGTCCTTCTTGGTAAGGCGCCTCGTTGCAGCGGAGAAGCCGCTCGATGCGGGACTTAGAGGCGGAAATGACTCGGCACGAGGCGGTTTGGGCTCGTTCGTCAGGACGACGAGTCGCACCGTCTAGATCCCCTCGTGCATTCACTCATACATAGTCATACTACTACTACTAGTAGCTGTGCTGTGTGTCTCTCATCTTTCCATTTTGTTCCTGTGCGTCTTCTGCTCGCTCTCTGTCTTCCTTCCTTCCTTCCTTTCTTTCGATATCAGTAAATAAAGAAAACGGACTGAAAACGAGAGCGCGCGCGCGCAGTGCACCCCCTTGGTTCGGTCCGCGGTGGGGGGGCAGGCAGCAGTTTGCACCCTCTCCTGCACAACTGTGTTTCCACCTCTCCGTTTGCTCACATGGCAATGAAACGAATGAAAAAAGGTCTACAAATCTGTATTTAATGTAAATAAGCCCCCCCCCGGGCGTTTCCTTGTAAACTAGTCATGTGTAATTAATGTTTCTGAATTTTGAACCTGGATCACCACCGCTGTGGTTGAAGCATCATTTTGTTCCACTGTGTACAAGCTATATAGAGGAATGACAATACAAACAATTTGAACTTGTGGTGGAATGACCTCCTGCGTCCCTCGGAGCTGCTGAATCCCTCCCACATTGAAGAAGGGTCTCAATCCCATCTCTTTGAGAGCCACTTGCCTCCTGGTCTCCTGACAGCTCCATCAATGAGCCCTTATCTGCTATGATCATCTATGTATTTGTTATTTCCTTGTCCCTTCTATAGGACCTACTGGAGGGATGTGAACCAGCGACATGGTGGTGTCACACACACAAGCTGTGTGTCCATAGTCCTGTGTGTGTGTGTGTCTAAAGCTTTCTGTCTGTTGCTGATGCTCTTTTTACTCTGAGTTGTACGTCACATTGGAAAAGGCTGATAAAAGTGAATAAGGAGCGTCAGGACGTGAACACGGTGAGCTGTGATGTGGACTGGTGTCGAAACCTAAAAAGAGACCTGGTGCCTCATGTTGTTTCAGGGCAGGAAAACCTCCTCCTGGGCTGCATTTGGATGTCGTAAAGGGAGACAAGTTGATTGAGGTAAGGGCCCTGGGGTCATGGTTCAAAGACAGCGCTTTGAGGTTGTGGTTTTTTGGAGGCTTGCAGCACGTTGCACCAGGTTGTGGGTCACACACACCCCCCTCCCACTGATGTTAACTAAAACATCTCAAGTGAGTGATGGCGGTGTTCTGTAATGCTGCTAGAGCTGCACCTGTGAGTCTTCACATATATGTGTGTGTATTCACCGGTGTAGAAGTTGATCATCGATGAGAAGAAGTACTACCTGTTTGGGCGGAACCCAGATCTGTGTGACTTCACCATCGACCATCAGTCGTGCTCCCGCGTTCATGCCGTGCTCGTGTACCACCGGCACCTCAAGCGGGTCTTCCTCATCGACCTCAACAGCAGTGAGTGTGCGTGCGTGCGTGCATGCATGCGTGCGTGCGTTTGTGCGTTTGTGCTGACGTGTCGCCTCTTCCCCACAGCTCATGGTACCTTCTTGGGCCGCATTCGCCTGGAGCCCCACAAGCCCCAGCAGGTGCCTATTGACTCCACCATGTCATTTGGGGCATCCACAAGGGTCTACACCCTGCGCGAGAAGCCCCAGGCCCCGCCCAGCAACACCGCTGGGGACAGCAAAGGTGGAGAGGATGAGGAGCTCAGGGGGCTCCTGGGTCTCCCGGAGGAGGAGACCGAACTGGAGGTGTGTGAGTGTGTGTACATGCACGGATTTTCTTCCTTGTGTTTGAGACCTGCCCTGATGGTGACCTGTGGCCCACCTGACAGAATCTTACAGAGTTCAACACGGCCCACAACAAGCGCATCTCCACCTTGACCATTGAGGAGGGCAACCTGGACATCCAGAGGCCCAAGCGGAAGAGGCGGAGCTCCAGGGTCACATTCAGCGAGGAGGAGGAGATTATCAACCCGGGTACACACACACACGCTCACAACAAGATGCTTTTATTTTTTAATTCAGAGTCCTTTTGTACCTCCACAAGCATGTGGTTTTGTGTATATTTACATGTATTCATTTAGCAGACGCTTTTCTCCAAAGCAATGAACATCTCATAGAAAATACTATGTGTTCATTTCATTAGGAGAAAGAGACGTAGCTGCAGACACGTGATTAAGTAAACTTAGTTTTTCTTTCCAACGTTCGTCACACGAATAACTGCATAAAGCTCAGAACAGACAAATGAACATATGTGTGTGAAAGGGGGAACCTGGGATGTTGGGTTGTGTTCTGACCTTTGACATTTGACCTCTTTGTCTCACAGAGGACGTGGATCCGTCTGTTGGGCGTTTCAGAAACATGGTCCAGACGGCAGTGATTCCCTTGAAGGTAAAGATTATTTACATGTGTGTTTGGCTTCTGCTCAGCCAGAGGATGAGGATTCTGTGTAGCAAAATTCCTACTCTGAGTCCATCCTCTGTCCACATCTATCCCCCCCCAGCGGAAGAAGGCCGAGGGACAGGGACGCCTGGGCCTGGAGGATGCGGTGGCTCGGCGGATGCAGAACTTACCCCACAGCGGGGGCCTGTATGGGGACCTGCCTCCTATCAGCCACGAGGGGAGTGCCCACTCCACCGGGGCCCAGACTGGGACCACCATCATTGGGGGCCTGCCGCTGCCCTTTCCTAACCCTGCTCCGGATGTGGACCTGACCCACAACGCAGCCCAGCCCCCTCCCACCCTCAACCCTGCTCCTGCACCCGGGCCTTATGTCCCCGAGCCCCTCAACGAGCCGCGCAAGAAGAAGTATGCCAAGGAGGCATGGCCTGGGAAGAAGCCCACCCCGTCTCTGCTCATATAATCCCTCCCCCGGCGCCAGGGACGGAGCTGGACATCTGGTTGGAGGGCAGACTTGTGGGCGGGTGGGTGTCTGAGTCTGGGGTGAGAATCAGTACAGTGGTCCTCTGGGAGCAAAGGTGCATTGTGGACAAGAGGTTTTGTTTGTCTTTCTCTTTGTATGTTTGTTTGTTTGTTTGTTTGTTTGTTCATTTGTTGACATTAAACTCCAAGATCACATCCTTCTCCATGGCAACCAGACTGCCCAGAGCTACCAGTGTTGAGCGCATCCATAGGACAGACGGGTCGTCTTTGTGAGCATGCTCAGTGGCTCACCTGTTGGGACTCCTCTTATGGGAGCAATTTTTGCGTAGAGCAATTCCAGCTGTGGCCTAGCTGTGGGGTTCTCAGAGCTGCTCTTAATTTCCTTCTTTTTCACGGCAAACCCACAGAGCCCCTGTCTCTCACAGCTGGCCGCTGAGCTGTGGCCGTGTGCCCTAAGACTGATTTGGATAAAGGCGAGCAGGATGCGGTCCGCGTGGCGGTGCCCGTCACAGCGCGTCCAGCTCTCGGCTCCGTGACGGCGGCTGCGGTTCTGTCCAGTGCCATCCTGCAGAGACCAGTCCCGACAGGCCCTTGCGTCGCTGCGGAGAGGGGTCTGTTTTTATATTTTTATATTATGAAACGAACGCAGGTGGAATTTGAGCCGAGACTCACGGCGATGGGTCCTGTAGCCTGTGTGTGTGTCTTTGGATACTTCTGTAATAAACAGATTCACACATTCTGCGTTTGAAGTGAGTGCTTTGTGTTAAATTGGGATTGAGTTTCACTCCCGTTGGGAAGTTATTGCACGTGTGTCACCTGCCAGATGACGCTGGTGTCCATCGTTACTGAAATTCTGTGCAAAATCAGAAAATATCTGCCTTTAATTATGCTGTGTTCACATAAACAGTGTGTGTTTGTGGCACACAAGTATATTTTTATCATGTATGGACTGAAAGATGCACATGGAGAGAAATTCTTAACATATTTACATGCAGGACCTGGCACCTCAGAGCCTATTATGTTAACATTGTATTTATTCGCTTAGCGGCTACTTTTCTCCAAAGCGACGTACATCTCATAGAAAATACAATCTGTGCATTACTTTATGAGAAAGAGAGACATAGCTACAGACATGTGATTCTTAAGTTAACCTAGTTTGTTACTTTCCACTTTATGCACCGATGTTAATCACACGAGTGGTGTGGAAAAACTCAGGATAGACTAATCCTGATACCTTCCTACAATTTTTTTAAAAGCACACTAACATTTACATACAATACAGGCGTAGCTGTGTAAGGGTTTATCCAGGCATGATCTTAAAGTTATGGTGCGTGAACATTTACACCTTACCTGACCTCAAGAGATCATGGGCAAAGTGAGTCTAGAAGAGGTTGGTTTTCAGACCCTTAAATGTGAACAGAGTGTCAGCAGTTCTGAGTGAGAGGGGGAGGTCGTTCCACCACGACGGAGCCGGAACCGACAACCTCCGTGCTTTACTTTTCGTGCGCGGGCCCACCGAGCGAGCAGAAGTAGACGAGCGAAGGGGTCCGGTTGGGGTGTAGCGGTTGGTTGATCGAGTCCTGTAAATATCTGGGAGCAGTTCTAGCGATGTCTTTGTAGACGACGACAACAAGGGTCTTGAATTTGATGCGGGCAGCTATAGGAAGCCACTGCAGAGAAATGAGGAGATACGTGGGAGCGCTTCGGCAAGTCGAACACGACTTGTACCGCGCTGTTCTGTATCAGCTACAGAGCTTCGATGGCAGTAACAGGAAGGCCACACAGGAGAGCGTTGCAGTATCCAGACGGGACGTCACCATGTCCTGGACAAGGAGTTGGGCAGAGTCGGTTGTGAGGTAAGGACAGATCCTGCGGATGTATCTGCAGGACCAGGTTGCGGGTTCGAGGTCCTGAGAGAAAGACAGACTTGAGCCAGTTGTCGCTCCCAGACTTTACACCCTGTTACACCCTGAAGAAATGGTTGTAACAGTTTGTCCCAATGCAGATTTCAACCCAACACAACTCTGTTAAGTCACGAATCTCAACTAGATTTCCAATAAAATTAAGAAGGAAGAACATGCGAAACACCGCAGCAGGTACAGTGATGACAAAATGTTGGACTCTGCTTTCATCTCCCTCTTTTCATGGTGTTCCCTGCCGCGTGTGTGTGTGTTTCTACTGCACGTCAACACAAACATGAGTTACATTGCATTTTCCATCAACTGGAGAAGCTGTGGACACAACGAGTGTCCAGCACGTCTGTCCACTAGAGGGCCCTGGTCTCTATGTCTCGGTAGCTATGGCAACAGCCACAATGTTGTCAACGTTGTCCTTTAATTGTCTTCTTGAGCTACTAAGATAACCTTTGTGGGTTTTCCATAGAAATAACGCGTTTTGGCAAACCATCTTCTGCCTTGTGCTTCCTCATCTGGACACCTGCCAAGTCCTGGTCCCCCGACCGGCGTGAGCGTGAGTCTCCCAAACTCTCAGTGCTGAGCATCATGGGAGGGAAGTTCCCTCACCGCTGAAAAGTTTCATCGGCATCCCATCGCTGGGGGTCTCGGCATTCACGCGGCCGTGGGGCAGACGCTGCCTTCCTCCCACAAGTGTCGCATGGCACAGTTACCAACCTCATGTGACCCAGGAGGGGGCGGGATGGGGGGGGTACCACAATGCTCTCCTCGGCCCCCACTTTTGTGGGTCCGCCTGTTACGAAGAGCCACAGAGCCCTCTGCTTTCCACTGGCGCCTAGGAGCACGTGCTCATCGCCGTGGGCGTCGCTGCCGTCGGGAAGCGCTCTTTCCCGCATCGCGGGGGTGGGACCACGCAACGTTCCTGTGGATTTTCGGAAGGGGGCTCCGTGTCTACGTGTGGTCTTCGCCGTCCGGGACGCTCCGTGCGATCTGGGTCGGGGACCTTCTCTGTCCCGCTCACATCCAGAAGCCGTGTGTTGCGACGAGTTCCGGCCGCTCGGCAGCTCACGTGTAACGTCTGGTCCCGTCTGTGGCCTTAGAGCCACGATTCAGAAGGCAGTTTAAGGGGCTTCGAAAGGGCAGGAAAGCTGAGCCCCTCCCCCCACCCCCCACATCATGTAGACGGTAAAAGTACGGTAATATTTTTATTTACACCTTTTATTTAGTTAGCATTTACAAAGGAACCGCCTTCGAGTCTGGGCTTTCCCGAAATATTTCACAGGAATGTGTCCATCTCGCATTAATTCATAGCTGTTATTATTATTATTTCGCAGCACTTCGAGGGCCTTCGCCGACGACACTTCCTGTCCGTTCTGTGTTTCTCTCAGCAGAACAGTGCGTGCGGCGAGCGAGCGCCCACTCTTTTCGTTCCCGGGGCCGCGACCCTGACCGCGCTCTTCTTACAACTGTGCCGCAGCGCCTCAGCTTCTGCTCTCCAGACCGCAGGCCCATGTGTTCTGTGTTACCGCGCTGTTTGTTTCTGTGGAGCGCATCACCCGACCGCCCCCCGCTCCACACCCACCCCACATCATCAGCCGAGAGTCTTCGCTTCGTCGTGAGAGAGACGCCCCCCGAAGGCACCGGTCGTCGGCAGTACATGGAGGCGGCGCTTCTGGGGGACTTTCCGCTGAGCTGACGGGGTCCGGCGTCGTCCGGCGCCGCTGCGGCCGTCAGGGGAACGCGAGAGTCACACGTCTGCTAACAGCTGGACGGCGAAGGGCACCCGTTTTGGGTCCTACAGGCTCTCAGCTTTCATCGAGTGAGGAGGCAGCTGTGTGTCTGTAGAGTAGAGAGGGACGCCTGAGTGTGGGTCCAACGAGAGGTTCTGCTGCCGAATGGCATCTCGGTCTGTGTCTCTCGAGCCGCAGTTGTGTGACACACTCATGTGTGACACGCTCACAGCTGGGGAAAGAACGCTCTTCAGCGCTTTGGCTACGAAAGACTCGGTCTCTGAATGTCCTCAGTCCCAACCCTGTCGCTCACTATGGACCAGCACTCCTCGCAGTCCAGCGCCTGTCCTGGAGGCACGGGACTCCACTGGACAGCCACACACACTGTCACTCAAACACACACACACACACACACACTGTGGGCACTTCAGGATCACCTGAGACATGTGTCTTTGGACTGTGGTAAGAAACCAGAGCACGCAGAGAAAACCTGTGCAACCTCCGCACAGACCGAATGGGGTTGAAGGCCACTCCTGACCTTCCTCCTGATTGTCAGACGCTCTCGGTGTGTGTGGGGACTGACCCCAGTGTGTCCTGGTGCACCCAAAACCTGAAACGGGCACGACGAGTGAGATGTTTGCTCCTCGTGAGAATCTGGCTGCACTGGAGCAGCTCGTGGGCCGGAAGAGTCATGAGGGACCTTCTCACATCTTCTTCCACATGCTCTTTGTGTTAGAGAAGAAGGGATTTCGGCAAGTTCCCCTCAAGGGCGCTTCCAAGGGTCATCTCCTCTTCCTTCCTTCCTTCCTTCCTTCCTTCCTTCCTTCCTTCCACAAGTCAGTTCATCTCTCCTGTTCTCCTAACACTGATCAATTATGGAACATCTGGGGAGAAAAGAAGGAGCCCAGGAACTCTTGGCTTCGTTCCGTCTGCAGTTTTGCCGCTTCATCAATTATTCATACGACCTCATTTTTAGGCGCGTAATGGTCTTCGCAGCGGGGGGTGGGTGCGGGGAGGCGAGGGGGGGGGGTGTTGGGGAAGGGGCGTGATCACGACGGGAGTGCGTTCAGTTGGAATGTTGGCGGCGGGGGGCGTGATCTGTGGGCGTGTCCAGCGCGGGAGTGGGCGTGGTCCCCGCGTCCAAAGGGAGCCCGTCGCCGGTTACCGATCAGCAGGGAGGGGTCTCCATGGCTCCACATCAGCTCCACAGCTCCACAGCTCCACATCATCTCCACATTTCCAGACGCGGAGCTTTCAGGGAAGGAGCGCGCGCACGCGCGCGCGCACACGGTCACACACAAAGAGACGGTGGCGCCGCGCACTCGTCGTCTCCCGGCGCTCCGTCCCACAGGCTCAGCTCTTGTTGCCCACAATGAGTTGGATCGTGCAGAAGCACAGGAGACGCACCGAGGGACGGACGGCTGACGGCCGATCGGCGCCGGGTTCCGTGCGGACACCAGAAGGATGGCAGTTCGAGTCCTGAAGCACTTCGTTTGACTCGCTTTATGAAGTGATGCTGCGCCGGGGGTGCCGACACTGAGGGTGGGGGGGAGGGTGCGGGGGTCGCCATCCTCCTCCTCCTCCTCCTCCTCCTCCTCTTCCTCTTCACACACTCTCACTCTGGACTCCGGGCGCGTTCTGGAGAAGCTCGTGCAGCCGCTCTCGGAATCGGATGCGCGTTCGCGCCGAACACTTTCGCTGGCGGTTCCGACTGAAGGCGCGATGTCCGCGATTGGGGGGGCGAGTCGCTCTGGACCCGACGGCGGCGGCGGCGGCGGCGGGCTCGGCTCGTGCACCTGCACCCCCCCGCCGCCACCTCGCGCCGACCGCTTCCTCGGAGGAGAAGGAGGGGGGGGGCAAAGGTTCCCCGCACCTGGCGCGAAGGCGGAGCCCGGCGGCGCCCGCGCCACCAAGTCCTCGCGCCGCAACGCGTGGGGGAGCCAGTCTTACGCGGAGCTCATCACGCGCGCCATCGAGAGCACCCCCGAGGGGAGGCTGACCCTGTCGCAGATCTACGACTGGATGGTGCGATATGTGCCCTACTTTAGGGACAAAGGGGACAGCAACAGCTCGGCGGGCTGGAAGGTAACAGCTGCCGGCTCCCTGCAACCTCACGTGAACTTTACTCCAGCGCGGGACACTTTACCCCCATGGGCTCGGAGGGTGTGAGCAGGAGGAGGAGGGGGGTGGCAGGGGTGTTTGGGAGGTAGCCTGGGGGCGAGCGCTCGGGGGCCGGGGCTTGGAATCCTACTCGTGCCCCGATACCCTTGAGCAGGGTACTTGGGCTGAATTGCTCCAGTGAGGGTTAGGGTTAGGGTTAGGTACCCCGCCGCGTAGACGGCTCTAAAGCCCGGTAAGCTGCTTTGGCGGAAGGTTCCGGCGACATGAGTAAGTGTGATAAACAGTCGGCGAGGTCCTGACTCTCCTCCGCTGACCGTACCTGTGTCGTTACCCTCGGGAGTCGCTGCTCTCGCTTCCTCGAGCGGAACACGAAGTTGGTGCGCGAGACGTTCGGTGCCCGGCCGCTCTCGGCACAAAGCGCTGCAGGTGCGAGCGGCGCTCCTGAGAAAGACACGTTGTGCGGCGCACAGGTCGGCCGGGCGCCGAGTATGTCCCGCGCCCGAAAGCGCAAGGCCGGTAGGGGGCCGGGCGGCTGGACGGCCGATCGAGCCTCTCCGCTTCTCGCGACTAACTTGCTTTTCGCAGCTGCGGCTCGAGAGAAGCGCCGCCAAAACGAACCCCACGGGCAGGGCGGGTTCTCAGCCTGAGGAGCAGCAGCCTTTCGGCGGAGGTCCGCGCCGGAATGGTCGAGGTTTTGGCGTCTGACCGCGAGTCCCTCGAGAATGAAGTCCGTTTTTAAAAGGAGCTCCAAAGTACAGCCCTGGATGTCGGGCTCCGACCTCAGGTCTTGCCCAAACTCCTCTCTCGTGACTAATGTCATTCCAGGCCGCTGAGGCTGACATGTGGACCTTCCCACTGCTCCCACAGGCTTTTGTGGAGCCTCATTGCTCAGCCAGTACGGGCAGTGTGCGCTGCGTGCGGGTTCGAGGGTGAGACAGGGCGCGGCCCCTTCGCCCACTCGCATCCCGGGGGCCAAATTTGCTGGACTCGCAGGACTTGGCACTCCGTCGGTGTAAAACCGCAGCCAAGGGCTGAGAGCCCACCTCCGAGTGTCCCGTGTGACAGCAGCCTCAGCCGCCCTCTCCAGGTGCGGTGAGTTGCTCCTCCGAGCGGAAAGGGAGGGGTCGTTTCGGGGACGTTCCGCGTTTGGCGTCACGGTCGAAAAGCAGCCCAAGGCGGCGCTGGAGAAAGAGGTCTGTTGACCTTCGCGGCCCTCTTCGCTTTGCGCTCCAGCCGTACACCGGTATCTTTTGGCGCAGGGACCGGTGAAGGTCGAGGGACTCTGCGAGCGTCTCCGTGGACGCGATCTAGGGACCGTGCAGCTGTGCCGGACTCCGCGGTGTCGGGTTCGCGCGCTCCGAGGGCTCCGTGTCGGCTGTGCTGTGAAAGCCACGGCAAACCATGTAGTTGAACACGAGGGAAGAGACGCCACGTGTCATTTTCTGTCGTTCGGCTTTCTCTCCGTCTAACGGGCTCCGATTGGGCAAACTTTAAAAAATTTTTTTTATTTATTTATTTTATTTATTTCTTTAAATGTAGAGGCTTCGCCCCGATGAACGAGGGAAGAGCGGGCAAGTCTTATGAACAGCGCGGTTTATTACCGTGGTTTATGGCAGCTTGCATCAGTGCCTCGGCGGAGCCTGCGGCTGCGGTTCGGGATGCTGCGCGTGCGGCCAATGAGGCGACAGCTAGAGGAGAGCGCAGAACGGACCGCTGACGTGAACGTTGTTGTCATGGGAACGGAGATGGAGAGGTGATACAGGGCCTGGTTATCAACTGGAACACCTGTTTGTGTTTTCAGGATCTTGATTGTGTGTGCGTGTGAGTGTGTGTGTGTGTGCCTGAGAGAGAGACAAAACCCATGTCTGTGTGACGTCCCCATTAGTGACGCACAAGGAAACTCATGAAGGCTAGGCTGTTAAATATTTCATTGTCCCCAATGTGTGTGTGTGTGTGTGTGTGTGTGTGTACGTATGTGTGTGCGTGTGTGTGTTCTGCACCAGGAGATGTTTTGAATATTTAATTGTCCCTGATTCCTCCATTAAGTTTCCCTCCATCGCTCCGTTCTTCTCTGTCTCGCTGCCCTCGTGAGACTCACCTCACTGCCCCCCCCTCGAGGGAGCAGGACGGACAGAGAGGCAGAACACAGCAAGAAAGAGACAAATCCAAACCCATGACATCCCCCCGCACCGGTTTGAGCGCGGTGCCCTTGCCCAGTTTGTCCTTTGAAACCTCTTGGCCAAAAAGCCTGGGTGCTTCGTGGTGGGGGGGGTAGGGGGGGTGCCCTCGTGCAAAGGCTCTGCCGGCTCCTCCTCCCCGAGGGAACACACGTTCCCGACGAGCCACGGGGTTCATTCCAGGACACGTGACCGTGGCCTTAGCTGTGGGCTCATCTGCAGGGGACTGGTGGGGGGAGGGGGGTGCGGTGCTGCCCCACATATGACTGCACACGCTGTGGGGATCTTTAGCCTGCATGTCCACGCTGTCCACACTGTCCACACTGTGCACACTGTCGGTCTGCTGCCTCTCGCTCACTTATTTTGTCTCTCTCTTTCTGCTCCGGTCAGGTCTCATGGGGGATGATGGGGAGTCAGGAAACAGGCCTGCTGCCATGGCAACAAAATCCCTCCCTTCCCTTAGCAACCGATGCCTTGACATTGTGGTACCGAGATCGCCCGGTTTGCCAGGCTCACAGGCAACGGAGTGTGTGTGTGTGACAGAAACACACTGTATGTTGTGTCACAAGGATGGATCTGTGTGTTTTCACTCCTACAGTTCCACCGTTGTCCTCAATCCATGCCTGTGTGCAGGTGTGTGGGAGGCGGAGCCACTTTGTTGTCATGGAGACGGAGGCAGCGTGACGGACACTCTGCTGTGGTGACTGGGAGTTACTGGGGGGGGGGTCCACTTTTGCTTCCACCCCCACCTATGTTTGAAGTGCGACGCTGCCTAGGGAGCGCGCTCAGAACGCAGTGCCTCTGCTGTACAAGGTGATCATGTGAGGAGATGTGAGGACAAGCAGGAGGAGCTGTTGTCCGTCATCGATTGCACGACTCGACCGGGTCCTGGTTCAGTGTTCACAGTGTTCACCGTGTTCAGTGTTCAACGTTCAGTGTTCACAGGGCCCCTGGCGCTCGCCCCGTGTGCCCAAGCTTCGCCGACCGGACTCTTAGTTCTTATTACCCTCTCAGCGGCTCGACTCCCAGTCTGAACTTGTCTCAGGAGTCTGGAGGTCAGTGGGTCAAAGGACAGGACTGACCGACCGCGTGCACAATCAATATTCGCCGAGCTTTTCCGTTACCGTGGAGACGGAGTGACGGAGCGTTTGGGCTATGAGCTCCGATCTCCTCTTAGAACGCGACCCCTAGGCTGCAGCAGCCCGCCGAGTACGGAGCAGAGGCAGCGCCCCCTCCTGTGCGTCTGTTCGTGTCCGCTTTGTGTCCATTTTGCGTCCACTTTGTGTCCACTATGTGTCCGCTTTGTGTCCCTTTTCAGCACTAACTGTGTTTTTATTGCAACTCCTCAGTGCCCAAATGTCCTGTTTGTGAGACGCTTTTGTTTCTTACCCACTGGCTGCTTGTTTCAGCTGCACCTGTCGCCTGTCACCTGTCACCTGCCATCGTCCCAGGGAGGGGACGCTCTCCGCGGGGCGTGTGGCTTTAGCGAAGACGAGGTTGATGTGCAGCTTGATGCGATGCATCTACTCTGTGGGGCTGTCGTCCCGCCCTCTCAACACTGACGCGAGTTAGAAACAGTGTCGGGGTGCAAAAACAGTTTAGGGGTCATCAGGGTGCATCCGGACCGTGGACCCGTGTCCGCGTCAGAGTCCCGCCTCTCGCTCGCGGTCCGGACGAGCTTCCCTTGGACCCGGGGCGCTGCGGTGTGGTGCTTTTCCTCTCTGCAGGACGCCGGTGAGTTGCTGTCTTTCTAACAGATCTCCCCCCCCCATCCCCCGCAGAACTCGATCCGACACAACCTGTCCCTGCACAACCGCTTTGTCCGCGTCCAGAACGAGGGCACCGGCAAGAGCTCCTGGTGGATGCTGAACCCGGAGGGTGGCAGGATGGGAAAGGCACCCAGACGCAGGGCGCTCGACGCGCAGGGTGGGGCTCCCTACTCCAAGACCAAGGGTAGGGGCCCCGGGGCGAGCGGGGCAGGGGGAGCCGGACCGGGACCCCAGAGATCTCCGGAGCACGGCAGTCCCGCCGGGGGGACAGTCGCCGAGGGAAGGGGCGTCGGCTTTGATTCCTGGATCGAGCGCCTCCACCCCCCCACGGGCTGCTCTGCCCCCCTTCCGGGTCGTCCCGACCGGGAGCTGCAGGAACCCGTGGAGAGGCTCCGGTCCTGCGCGGCCTCCCCCCCGTTCTACCCCAGCCCCGCCCATGCCCGCTCCCCGGCCTCGGAGGGGCTTCCGCAGCTGGCGGACCTCGCGGCGTGTGTCGGCGTGGAGGACGGCTTCACCCAGCCCCCCCGGGCAGAACACCCCCCTTTCCCCTTTACCGCGCCTGCATCCAAAGGCCAGGAGTCCTACTACGGATCCGTTTACGGGCAGGCACGCTTGGAGGGGGTTCTGCACCACTCGCCCATGCAGAACCGGCACCCGGACTTCCGTGGCGCAGCAGGGCCCTGTTCGACTTCCGGCGCCTTGCAGGAGCTCCTGGGCAGGGGGAGGGCCCGTTACAGAGCCGACAACCTTGGGGGGGAGCGGCCGGCGCTGACGGAGCCGGTCTGCAGCAGCCTGCAGCCTCTGAGCCAGAACCGGAGCCAGAGCCGTGCCCCCCTCCCCCTCGGCCGCGGCCCCGGCCTCTCTCCCGACGAGCCCTGCTCCCAGACCCTGTCTCCGCACTTCCACGGTGGCCTTCTGCCGTCCTGCGTCCGCAGCGTCCGCGGCGTCCGACACGTCTACGGCCGTCCCGGCGAGGTCCCGCCTTCCGCCCCGCCCCCAGACCCGGGTGCCATGCTGGGTGCCATGCTGGGTGCCGTGCAGGACTCGTCTCACCTGGCCTCCGCGCCTCAAGCCAGACCGCCGCTGTTCCCCGGGGGACACCCCTGGGGCGTGATTGACCAGTGCGGCACCGGACCCGTCCACCAATGCCAAGGCCCGACCGTGGACTACGCGAACCGCCCCCTGTGCCCCGACCGGGACCCGCACCATGGCGGCCTGAACTGCAGCGCGGACTCTGTTCTGCTCGGCGACTTTGTGGACTTGCACAGGGCAGACGTGAGCTATGACTGCGCCGTGTCCCAGGTGGAGCAGTGTCCCCTGCAGGACCGAGGCAGCCAGGGGTGGGTGCCCAGCTGAGAGGAGCACGGCGTCCCTTCGCTTTCCCACGTTTCTCTCGGGGTCCGACCATCTCCTCAGCAGCATCGCCGGGAAAGCGGAGCCTCTCGCTGTGTGTGCGTCTCCGCTCATTAATGTGGGACGACAGTGTGTCGCGTGTGTTTCTGCATTTCCGTGCAGGAAGTTCTCCGCGGCTCCATTGGCGGCAGGACGAGGAACTGACGGACGTTCTGTATTTTTAAATGTACTCTAGCAAAACGCGTTTCGTTTTGCTTTCCAAGAGGAGTGACGCGTGACGGTTCGGGGTTCGTTGTGTTGCTGAAGAACTTCGCTCGTCTCCGGCGAAGACATCGTAGGCTGGGTGTCCCTCGCTGAGAGCGGGTGCACCTCCTGCTCCCCATCCTCCTCCTGCTCCTCCGCGTCCTCCTCGTCCTGCTCGTCCTCCGCATCCTCCTTGTCCCGTGTCCCAGTTTGCACCTGCAGCCCACGGTGAGCGGAGCGGCTGTCGACGAGCTCCGCGGAGATGCGCAGGGATCGTCTTTCTCCTCTCGTTCCCCAAGCTGTCGAGCAAATCGATTCCTTTTATGAACAAAACCTATATTGCAAATATCATGTAACACAATTTTGAAATACTGAAGTGTTTTGTTGTTTTTCTCTTTTAAAGAATTCAGTTGCTCACCTTGTTCAATTAAAATGAAGAAGACAGTTTTTCTTTATGTCTGTGTTTATCTGTGTGTGTGTGTGTGTGTGTGTGTGTGTGAGAGAGAGAGAGAGAGAGAGAGAGAGGGAATTTCACTACGCCACTACACACAACAGGCCTGTGGCCGCCCTCAGGGTGTGTCTGCATGTGTGTGTCAAGGGCAAGAGGAATGAGCCCAAATCGCTGTGAAGCGCTGCAGCGATACAAAGTGTTTGGTTGAGGGTTTTGCCAACGAAGGAGGTTCCGCTCGTTACGAAATATACGGTTCCGCACCCTTTTTCCATCGCTGACCTTCATCGTTCGAAGCGTTTGTTCGGTAAAGATCCGGCAGCGTAACAAGCGTCTCTGAACGGCATCCTCCACGGTTACCGTGGTAAAGATGAGCAACAAAGGCGATAAAAATGTTTTCCTTCTTCGTTACCTGCATCTTTACCAAGGTACCGATAGTTCTGGAGGCCACTGTAACGCTCACTTTATTACCGTGACTTAGATGAAGACGTCGCCTTTGTTCATTTATTCATTCAGAAGAAGAAGAAGAAGAAGAAGAAGAAGAATTCCATGTAATTCCAAAGGGTTGTGTTCCAGTTTGCACCTGCAGCCCACGGTGAGCTGAGCGGCTCTACGCAGCCGTACACGTTACACGCACGTTACGCACATGTGCGCGGACCTGTTCTCGGGCCACTTACTCTCTTCTCAGATCCCATCACTGCCACCTTGCTTGTGCCCTGCAGGAAGATGCGGTAAGCGGTGATGAGGACGCTGGACGCGCTTGGACATGCTCAGTCACACACCTTAAAACAGACAGAAGACACCTGATACTGCCACAGTGATGGTCTTGTGTTGCCATGACAACAGCCTCCTCATTAGGCCCTTTGTTGGACTTCACATGTCTGGCTGGTGACAAAAAGCTACGAGTGCCACTCATTCTGCAAAAGGACTGTCAGTGGAAGGCGGACCAGCTACAGGGGAGCGTTCACACACTCATCACCTGGGGGATATGACCCACAACCTGGTGCAACGCGCTGCAAGCCTCCAAAAAACCACAACCTCAAAGCGCTGTCTTTGAACCATGACCCCAGGGCCCTTACCTCAATCAACTTGTCTCCCTTTATAACATCCAAATGCAGCCCAGGAGGAGGTTTTCCTGCCCTGAAACAACATGAGGCACCAGGTCTCTTTTTAGGTTTCGACACCAGTCCACATCACAGCTCACCGTGTTCACCTCCTGACGCTCCTTATTCACTTTTATCAGCCTTTTCCAATGTGACGTACAACTCAGAGTAAAAAGAGCATCAGCAACAGACAGAAAGCTTTAGACACACACACACACAGGACTATGGACACACAGCTTGTGTGTGTGACACCACCATGTCGCTGGTTCACATCCCTCCAGCAGGTCCTATAGAAGGGACAGGGAAATAACAAATACGTAGATAATCATAGCAGATGGTGTTGGGCTCAACGATGGAGCTGTCAGGAGATCAGGAGACAAGTGGCTCTCAAAGAGATGGGTTCGAGACCCTTCTTCAATGCGGGAGGGATTCAGCAGCTCCGAGGAACACAGGAGCTCATTCCACCACATCAGGGAGTTCTCACAAAACTGAGAATCAATTGGCTTTCAATTCTGTACGCTTGTGAGCTCGACCACCAAGGAGCCAGAGGTGGAGGACCACGGCGCCCTTTCTGGGCTGTAGGGAGTGACCAAGTCCCGTAGGTAGTGGGATCCAGCCACCGGAAGACACACGACCAGGAGACACTTAATTCTTCACCCGTGTCTTCTATTTCTGCCACATCTTCCCCCATGTGTGTTTATGTCCACAAAGAGACAGAGGCAGCGCGGAGAAGCACAGGGGAACACACGGCGGTCAGATTCAGAGGACGAGAGGGAGGGAGTCTTGTGGGATCCATAAAAAACGTTTCTTATTGCATCATTACATGCTTAAAATGCTAGTTTGTATTTGATTTTCCGTGTGGAGAAGCTGAGATTCTATCTTCAGAAATGAATTATCATGAATTTTTCACAAGGCACCGTGAGTACGAGAATCGAGCTCAAAGTGTCCCGTTCCAGCCTGTCGAGAGATCCCTGTTCCAAGAGGCCGGTGGGAGGGCTTACGGAGGGAGGGGCTACGGAGGGACGGCGGGACGCTTCCCAACACCGGGCCCTTCATGTTGTTGCTCTTCCTCCCCGGCTCTCTCTGCCCACTCGCTCATTAAAAGCAGCAGTTTCTAATTAAATCCCACTTGAAAGCCTGAGAAATTCTGACTGCGACTCCATTTGCATCTTAAAGGGATTAATGAAGTGCTTCAAAGTCTCTTCTTGCCTCTCTGTTCCTCCCTGGTGCCGCTGCAGCCACGCGAACCCTGCGCACGTCTCTAAACGCAGGGAATGCAGCCACGCACGCTGGCATACGCACGCTCGCGCTCGGACGTCCCGGCCTCTTCTTACACTCACATTCACGCTGATCCAGGGCCCCGTGCAGTTTTACACCAGCATATGCAGTGCGGGGCTCAACTCTGCATTACTGGGGTCTTTTTTTAACACAAGCGCTGTGCTGACCTCCAGTGGCCTCTTTTTTGAGTGCCGGATGGGTACTTGCACGCACGCACACACACACACACACACACACACACACACGCACACAAACACACACACACGCACACATCACACATGTTCCTAATACCGTCAGAAATGAAATACAAACTACAACAGAGTCGTTTCAGTTACAATATGATTTATTGTTCTCCCAAATCAGAGCGCAGCGATTAAAACAGTTCTCCAGCGCAGCCTGGGCCAAAACGTTAAGCTATTTCATCTGCAGCTACTCATTCATATACACAAAGCTGCAGCTAACAACAAGAAAAAGAAAACAAGATGGAAAAATGGGATGATTAACAAAAAGTTGTTAAATACCGATCCGGCGGCATGCGAGACCGTTGCCCTGCTCAGCTGATGGAGCTTCTGCTTTTCTCCGTTCACCTTTCTATTCGCGGAAGTATTTCGAAACAGTTTCAGAAAATGCCACTTCTTGCCAGATCTTCATCTCATAACCAGGGCGGCTCGGTCCTTATCGGCTCCTAAACCCAGTACTGGTAAAAACAGCGCTTTTGCTGATGCCATTAAATGAACGCACGCTTGGCCTGAGGCAACGCAGCAGAGCGTCACACGCAAGTCTTCTACCATTCCGCACCTATCTCCTCCAGATGAGAATCCAGGAAGCTGCTCTCTGAGGAGGTGTTGGTCATGTCCCGCTCATCTTCCAGCGGAGTCACGGAAACCGCATGGAAAACCATCCCCGGCGGACTTGTCGCGCTCGAGACCTGGCTTCGGAGCGCCACCCGCCGTGGCGTTTTGGGGACCTGGTAGGCGACCGCCGTCTCCGGCGTAGTCGTGGGGACCACGCATGGAGCCCCTCTCCCCGACGGAGATGCGGGAACCTGGTACGGGACATCCCTTCCGTGCTGGTTCTTGAGCGGAGCCCTGGATGCATCTCCCGAGCGTTTGACTTTCCTGGCACTTGTGTTTTGCCCAGATGCTTCTGGAAGTTGCTCGTGCTGAGATGCGGGGCTCCTGTTATCCTGCACCCGCTGGAACTGCTGATTTTGGAATTCCGGAACGTTGTATCGGAGGTAGAACTGCTCTGGCACCTGGTACGGACGTTGCTGCTTTTTCTCCCACTGCTCCATACGCCGCAGCTGTTCCTTCAGCGTTTGCAGGTGTTCCTCAAAGCCGACCCGCTCGTCCATGTACTCCTGCGGCAGCTGCAGAACATAGAGGTTGCACGTGTCGTTGAGGATTTCCTCTTCGGTGGGGCCGGGACCCACGTGCTGACACGCGTCCACCGTGGAATCGAGAGGCCCCTGCGGGGCCTGCGCGTGGCTCCGTGGCGGTCCGCCGCGGTACGCCGAGAAACCCGAGTCCCGCCGAGGGCCACTCGCCGGCACCCCGGAGCTCCTTGCCGACGACCCGTCTGCAGGTGTCTCTCCAGCGCAGGCGCTCTGTCGTGCGAACATCACGCGGTCGGTCGGTCGGTCGGTCGGTCGGTCTTCCGCGCTGCGAGAAGAGACGGCCGAGCGTCGGGAGAAAGTCGCGGGCGGGAACACCATACAAGTGCAGAAAGTACAGAAGTACAGAAAGAGACAAGTGTGTGCGAAGGTCCATGAAATAAAGGTCCTTTTTACACAGATGATCACTTCAGAGACAAAGGCAAAATTATCCTGTGGCACTGAAAGCAATAAACCCGGCTAGAGAAGAACACGGAGAGAGGGCCACAGCGCACATCTACGGTACGTAGCGCCTGGAGAAGAGAGCATCAGTCGAAACCCGACGAGGATCCGGGCCAAGGATGACAGGGAGTAAACTGTTAACTGTAGTAGTACGGTGTAAAATGGTAGTGTTACCGTAGTAAACTGGCCTCTACGGGCTCAGCTCTCTGTGCTGTTTCTCCACTGAAGCCTTTCGGAGGGAAAAACGCGGGAGCCGCACATCGGAGAAAGGAGAGCAACCGCACCGCAGTGATGCGCAGCGCAGGATGGGCGTCGAGTCGAGGGACACAAACAGTGAGGCAAAGCGTGTCGGGTTCGAGACGACAGTGAACTGGCCTCAGCAATATTTAAATGTGCTTTTAAAAATTGAAATAATTTTAAAAACTGCTCTCTCTCTCTCTCTCTCTCTCTCTCTCTCTCTCTCTCTCTCTCTCACACACACACTTGACTTGTCACAGCTCTGAGGATGAGTGACGTAAAAAAAAATCACTTAACGGTATAAACTGTATCTCGGTGGACTGGACTCGTGTGACACGAGAGGAAACTCCATTCCAACATCTAAGACTTGTGCTTTTATATTTACATTTATTCCACTTCATCTCAGTTTTCTCCAGCGACTTACACTGGTAATTTACTGTTCATTTTTACAGTAATGAACTCGTTTACACTGACTGCTGGCTTATTCCACTGGGCCAATTTTAGGGTAAGTTACCAAGTTGTTCAAGGCTACCAGAACACCCACCCAGAAACTGCGGAGACTGAGCGGGATCCGCTATTATTATTATTATTATTATTATTATTATTATTACGAGGAAATGTGGCGATTGGACAGTTTGCGCAGGCTGTGACCGAAACTCTCCACCCGCCTTCACACACACTCTCTCTGCGCCGCACACACTCCATAAGTCATCTCATGATGATCTGTCCTTTTTTTTGGCCGAAAAATTAACTTAAGTCGCCGCAAAAAAACAATAAATAAATTCATTAATAAAGGAAGACACGATGATTTAAAAAACGGCTGTGAGGAACCAAAGTGCACGAGAAACACACTTACCAGCAAGCTGGGATGATGAGGAGGTCCGAGATGATCATGAGGGTCTCGAGATGAAGGGTCTGGTCTCGGGGGATGCGCGCGGCACCCCTGAGAAGCGGACCGAAGAGGGAACTGAGCGATTTGTCCCTCTCGCTGGACTTTATACCCACAGCTGGACCGCGGGGGTCCAATCGTGGGATTTTGCGACACGTCGGCCCGGGGGGCTCAGTGAGGTGACACACACACACACACACACACACAGCGTGCCGGTGCGAGGAGAGACGAGACGAGGCGCTATGCTAATGTATCCAATTGTATGAAAATATCATCATCGCTTCGCAACAATTTACATGTAAAGAGATACACAGACAGAGAGTGAAGGTACATGATGATGATCATGTGATCAGAAGCCGCCGCCGGCCGGGTCACTTACTCGACTTTTACTCACTTTACTACTTCACCCATTTCTCCACTAACTCCTTTGTCAAGGTAACTACAGCTACAGTAACTGTATATCCTCCTGGTGGGATTCAAACCCGCAAAGTCTGGGGCCAAAGGCAGCAGCTGGAAGCGCCACACACAGTGTAGCGTGTGAAAATATGGTAAATATCAAAGTCCTCACAGTAATGTGATCACCTTGAAACAATGACTGAAATTTAAAATGAGTGGAAATAAAAGAGAAAGAAAAGTCCGTTTAGAAACACGTTCAGCGTCGCTCTTCATCTCACCGATCGCATCACATCACTGTCACACACTGACTGGGAAACACTGTGGCACTGATTTGATTTACACCCCCACATGATAGGTGTTTGCGCAAACCATGGCAGAGTCTGAAGTTGTAGGGGTTTCATGTATTTTCACCAGAAATACGGTGAGAAATACAGTAAATGCACATGCTCCTCTTTTATGTTCTTTATGATTTTATAACTGCATTTTTTACAGAGGGTTCAGTTGGTTGTAGGCTTTACCTGTGAAGATTTCATATGAATGGTTTCAGTTTCACATTGATTTTGTTTCCCAATATATTGTTTGGGTTTATTAAATAATGGACATTTTTCAGGTTTTATGAATAGCGGTATTCCTTCAGAACTGCCGAATCCCTCTCAGTAGTAAAGACGGCTCTCGGGACGCATCTCTTTCAGACTCGCTTCTCTCCGGGAGTCCTTCCGGTGCCACTAAGCAGCTATACATTGTCTGCCAAAAAGCACTTTTGTTTGCCCCTTCACTTCTACATTATGCCGTGTGTGAGCGTAAAACCGCGGTACCGAACCGACCGAGTCCTGATCCATCTTTTTTGCAGAGCGACTTAAGGTGTTAAGATACTTCCCATTGCCCATTTGCCCATTTATACAGCTGAGTAACCGAGGTAAGTATTCGATCTTCCTCAGGGGGCTACAGCAGCGCATGAGATTCGAACCCGCAACCTTCGGATCCCAAGGCAGCCGCTCTAACAACTATTTCGATTCTGTTGCACGAGTCAACGTGAGCGTACAAATAAATATGACATGGCGAGTGTTTCGCTTTCATACTCAAGTTTTACTGAAAACTTTGAGAGTTTTGTGCCTCTGGACTCGTATAAATAGGACACCTGTGGCTACGTACAGTATATACATATAAATATATATAGTCACTCTATATACTGTACATACTGCATAAATATACTGTATATAACTATGTGTTTCCCAGAGGACTCAGTTCGGTGCTCCCACACTCCACACGTGTGCTCTGCTTCTTGCCTCTCGAATGGGCCTGGGCTCAAATCCCACCGCCGGTGTAGTTCCCACATTGTACGGCTGTGTAAAAGGGTAAATGGGTGTAAACTACAGCAGTTAACATTACAGTGGCTCCGGGCAGGAGTGTCGGGCACACGAAGAGATGCCACGTCTGCCCGGCCTCGCCGTGCATATGTGCGAAGCTCCTCGGAAGATGCCGGCATCCTCGCGAATGAGCTCCACGGACCTCCACGGCCCTCTGTTTTATTTACGCCATTACTGGGGCTCCTGCTTTGTGCGCCCTATGGATCCCACAACGTTTACACCGTGCGCCCCCCCCCATCCTCCCACCACGGTCTCGGCGGACAATGAGCGCAAAATGAACCTTTGACGGGCAAAGATACATTCGCCAGAACACTAACGAAAGAGCGAATGAACTGATGAAGACCGATGTGTCCTTATGAGGCGAAAAAGGTGAAAATGTCCTCAGCGGGGAGACACCGGAGCAGGAAGTGGCGCTTTTCCTTACCACGAATTCATGGCGTCGTTTCCTCCCGCTGTATGCGTGCAGGTACATCGTGTTAAATGTCACACAACTAACAATAATATATAAAGCGAAGTTCTTTCCAATTATTTTATTGTTGAGAGTTTCAAAACCGCTAATTCACTGCGCTGCACCCATTAGCCGCGTGGACATTTTACCGACTAAATGCTCTAACGCTCACATTTCCGCACGCAACCCTCTACGGCACATACATACTTCATCACAGCAACGCAGTAAAATACAAGTATTGCGATGTAATCGGTGCGAGAACAATAGGAACAAGTCACGGTGCTGAATGGTTTGCCGGTACGACGCTGTCTGCTGATTTAATGACTCCTCCGTTGTTCGGGGCGACCAAACTCTGCGTGACGGTAAAATCCACACAGAACAGTCCCTGTAAATATGTGTTGCGAGGAGTTCCGTGTTTGTTTTACTGTATTTTCCGCTCAACAATGGAAAGCAAATGAAAGCAGCTGCAACGCAACGTGAAGCTCGACAGAACACATTTTACACATTTTACACGCTCGTTCGTTCGGACAATATGTTCACGGATGATGCCTTGATATCTGTCGAGCCACATGTTCCCATCAACGTCACGTCTTTTTTACAGCCTGCAGCCTTCGGCAGTGTCGCTGAAACGCAGAGCGACCTTTGGGGGACCACTAACCCTAACCCTGACCCTGACCCTGACCTCTAACCCTGATCCTAACCCAAACCCAAACCCAAACCCAAACCCTAACTCTAACCCTGACCCCAACCTTTCGGTCACAGGGGTCCACAGAGGCCTCCTTCCGACCGCTGTATCCTGCCGTTGCTTTTCTCGTGCCCCGAAGCTCCTTCGCCACGCTGATCGCACACTGTGTGGAAACAGAAGTATTTTGCAGCAGATCATTTACACCAGCGAGGCAAAGTGGGAAACACTTGTGACCAGTTTCTTACAACTAGGAAGCGAATATTGTCTTCTTTAAAACAATTTCTACATACATGCTTTGACTTACGGGTTTTCGACTTTACGACGGTGAGCCGGCGATAGACGTTCGGCGCAAACCGTACTTGGAACTGCAATCCGCATCTCCCAGTCTGTCACACGCAGGTGTGTATCAGGTGTATTAAATGCATTTTTCATTTACGATATTTTCGACTTACGGGGAACGTAACCGCGTCGTAAATCGGGGACCGCCTGTACGTGTTTTTCATTCACTGCGGAGCACGCTACTTCGGGGCGTGAGGGAGAGGCGCCGACTTCTGCACTTCGTGCGCAAGCAGCGAGAGCGCCCTGTAGAATTAGCGGTCGTCACGAGTTTCCCTCCAACGGTTCCAAAGGTAGCGTTGAGAAAAAGGGATCGATCGTAGATGAGTGACCCATTGGAAGTAGTGTATCTAGCAGTAGCAGTGTAAGTCACCGCGGTGAATAAGGTGCGTGGACTGATAACACTACATAGAGTTCATTGGAAGCCGCTTTGGAGAAAAGCGTCCGATAGATAAATAAATAAATGTAAATGTCATCGCTCTCTTTGTGCTCCTGGGAGGTCGAGGCCCATTCAGATGCGAGGCTCGGCAGGAGGAGGGAGGCTCCTTCGCACGACCCCGCGCTCGCTCATTTCCATACGATTGCGTCACAATGGACCCTTCCGGGTTCATCGGGAGCACGAGGGACACGGCGGAGAGCAGCGAACCGCTTTTCATCTACTTCGGAATCCAGGACGAGCTGGGAACGTGGGGGGCGGGGGAGCCTCCTAGACGCTCAACGCAAAGTTTCGCTGCGTTCCTTTACCTGAACACCACCAAACCCCCCCCCCCCCCCGCAGCAATTTACCCATTTGTAGAGCAGGGGCAACTTTACTTCATGAACTCATCGGGGTAAATACCCTGCTCCGGGGTACCGTCCTGAGCAGGGGGTGGGACTCCAGCTCGGGGGGTTTCACAGTCGAAGGGTACAAGCGGCTGATGCGCCGCATCACTTTCGTTCCATACGGTTGAACCGTTGCCATGGGAACACTGTACAGTTGAGAGTACAAACACACACACGCCACTAGGGACTAGGGTCGCTGGGTCCGTATACAGAAATATACAGTTTTATGCAGAAGTTTGAGCACCGCAGTCAAATTCCGTATTTGGCTAATTTTATAAGTGAAAAGTAGTAAACAACTGCTGCAGGAAACTGTTAGAAAAACAACACATTTGCAATTGTTAACGCAGTTATTTATTTGAATTTGTATTTCAATTCTTAATCATGAATTTTAAATCCTTCTTGCTGCCGATGTAGTATAAAACCCCCCGTGACAATACCCTATCAGGACAAATAAGTTGTTTTTATTCTTCTGAGTTGTAAAATACATTTATTACAGAATGAGACTGCAATAAGGCATTAAGGGTTGTATTGTAACATACATTAATACTTGCATTGTACATTTACAACTGTTTTACAACAAATTTATACTGTTATAAAAAAAGCATAAGAACATCACGTCTGAAAAAAAGCAATATTAAAGTGGTGTTAAGGTTTATTTAAATTTCATTTACTACCACCTGAATCTGTGTCCTACACCATTCAGAAATGAACCAACAACGAGAAAGATTGTAGTTTTTTTGAAGATTACTTCAGTATTACATTTCTATTTTTTCTCCTAATTATAATGGTATTAAAGAGAAAAAACGGGGCTTTTGTCATTATTTAATAAGGTTTTGTCCAGAACCCATAATGCACACATTGCATTTTCCATGAGATGTTTGTCTCTTTGGCAAAAAGCATCTTGATAAATGAATAAATGTAAAAACATAGGGATAACAAAAACTGTAATTGTGACACGTGCAAAAGTTTGGACGCCCTAGTGAGCGAGTCTTTAGGAACACCCCTTGGGCGCGCACGCGCACACACACACACACACACACACACACACACACACACACACACACACACACACACACACACACACACACCAGAGCCTGTGAACGCCTTTTCTATCCCACTAAGTCTTTCAGCTCTTGTTGGAAGGATTGCTGCCCACTCTTCCTTGCACGTCACTAATTCCCAGATATTCTCGGGCCGTCCTGCCCGCACAGCACGTTCAGGATCAACCCACAGATTTCCAACGATGTTTAAGCCAGGGACTGAGAGGGCCATTCCAAAACCTTCAGCTTGCTCTTCTCCAAGCAGCTCACAGTGGTTCTGAGGTATGTTCAGGACCATCGTCTTGTACGATCGTCCTCTTCTCGGCTTCTGCAGCTCCTCGGCCGGCGGTTTAACATCAGCATCCCGAACGTGCTTGTATTTAGTGGAATCCATTGTTCCCTCGACCTGTACAGTGTTTCCTGTGCCACTGGCTGTCTCACAACCCCAAAACATAACGGACCCACCTGCACATTTAACAGCTGGCAAATATGCAAATATATCGTTCCAGTTTCCTACAGCAGTAGTTTAGCACTTTTCACCTACAAAATTAACTAAACATGGTGCCCAAACTTACATTTACATTTATTCACTTAAACGCTTTTCTCCAAAGTGACTTACAATGGATACTACGTAGTGTTACTAGCCCACATACTTTATTCACCAGAGTGATTTACACTGCTAGATACACTACTTCCAATGGGTCTCTCATCCATACATCAGTGAAACACACTCAAAACATCTGCATAAAAGTAAGGCTGAGCCGGTGGCCCAGACAGGCTGGAGTCGAGGAGATTGGAGGCCGAAAGCTCTTCTTTCACCTGCCCTTTTGACAACAGCACGTCAACACCACACCCTCGACACTTCCAGGACCCATTCACACGTGTCCTTTCAAATGAAACCAGCTCTCAGCTGGTGCCAGAAGAGTTACATGGAAAAGTATTTCTCTGAAACCATCTTGCTCTACAATAAACAGCAGCTCCTGGCAAAACTCAAATTTCGTTTTTTATTTCACATTCAAAGGCATCCAACAGTACGAGAAAAATTCTTTAAAAAGTCTAAGTTAACGAAAGCAGCAGCAGTCTATTTTCATGGGGCCTAGCTACTGCAAGTGTCCCTCGTCGACAGCCAAGTGAGCCAGGACGCATGTCGGCCGCACCTCTTCACACTCCAATTGGAAAAAAGGCTGCAGAAAACAGAAGCGTGTTAGTTTCAAGTCCACAAACACTGTAGGATTAGTCTCAGCCACATCTTCGAATGCATTCGAATGCAAACGCTTCCACAAAGTGACATACAGCTCACATAGAACAAAAGTTTCAAAAACAAAGAGCTCGAGTGACAGACCCAGGACTATGGACACGCAGCCCGTTTGTCTGACATCAGCATGTTGCTAGTTTACATCCCTCCAGTAACATTTACGTTCATTCATTCAACTGACACTTTTGTCCAAAGCTACTTACAATGTTAAGGTACTCACAATTACCCATTTACACAGCTGGGTAATGTTACTGGAGCATTTTAGGGCAAGTACCTTGCTCAAGGGTACTACAGCTGTAGGTGGGGATCGAACCAAAGGCAGCAGCTCTAACCACTACGCTACCAGCTGTCACAACAGCTCCAATAGAAGTAAAATTACCACATACGTAGATAATCAGAGCAGCTGGTGTTGGACTCATTCATGGCGCTCCGGAGAGAAGTGGCTCTTAAGAGATGGGTTTGAGACCCTTTGTGATTGCCAGGAAGGACTCGCCACTTTGCACCACTGTACACTGCCTGTCCCTCGCAGCTGGATACACCCACCAATAATCTAATTATAAATTGCTGATCTGGGAACATTACAGGTAGTTAATATTAAAGTGACATTCCTGGACCTAATTAGGGAGAACCATGAGGAAGACAGGTAACAAGGTGTTTCAGACCACACACCACACATGCAGTGCGCAAGGTTCAAGGTACCTCCATGCGGATGGTCAAAGTGGTACTTCTGGGTCTGGTGACACTACCAGTTTACCCAAAGGCATCTCAGGTCCTGATTACAGAATGCAGGCAGAGGTGGAGAAGCATGTCCATTTCTGAGGAGCAAGACATCAGACCAGGTATCAAACCACTGACACAAAGACCTGACAGTTCAGTTATTTCCATTTCTGGAAATCTACAGTGAGCAGCGCTCATTCTCACAACCCTTCTCAGTGCAGTAATCAGAAGCAAGCAACCCAAAATTGTGCAAGGCAATGCAAAAACCCACAGGCTCGTGGACATGTAGGACAGTAGAGTGACTGCAAAGGGCACGTGCAGCCCACCCAGTCAAAGTCTGCCCGTTTCTCTGGCATGCAGTTGGAGAACCGAAGGCCACGCACGGGGCCCCGATCCTTGGAAAACATGCGCCGTAGGAACGTGCAGTTCTCCACACAGCAGCACTTGAAGGAAGGACCGGGTACCTGCAGACACGACTCCGACTAGATTCGGGAAAATCCTGCAGGGACAAAGGAGCGAAGACATGTTAGCTGCACTGGCATGCGGTCAGTGTGTTACACGAAATCCAAAAGTCACCACTAGCGAGTCGGTCCAGAACCAGCCCAGCAACAGTGAAGAAACATTATGAAATTTCTCATAATGGAGACAAGTTTTAAGCGAGCAAAGGCATGTCAATATCGCAGAGTCTGACGGCAGCCATCCTACGAAAACTAAGGACGGGCTGTATTTGCTCTAGGAGCCACTATATATATTGTATCTAGCGACTACTTTTGTATATTGGGTACTTTATATTTTTAAATATTTTTTATCCCTTGCTCACATACTCTATCTTCTCATCTGTGTCTTGTCACTGTCATTCTGTCTGTGCTGTGGAAGTTCCTGTCACCAAGACAAATTCCTTGTATGTGCGAACATACTTGGCAATAAAGCTCGTTCTGATTCTGACACTAGGGAGCGCCGCTGTCATCTTGAGGGCAGAGAGACACTGACAGCAGTCAGTTTTCCGACACGGGAGCACGGTAAGAAAGTTCCAGGCTGCGCATCGCCGAGGGCCGGTACCATTGGGGTCCTCCGTCCTCGGTTCCTCGGATTCGTCCCTCAACCCGGAGGACGAACCACGGCAGCGGCAGGCGTCTTCGCCACGAACTGCGGCACTTTACCACCACCAGCAGGGTCCTGAAACAGGTTAAAGGAAGTCTGGTACTGAATCATCATGTGAATGCAAGTAGTACCGCGGACAAAGTAACACCACCAGCAGTCTCACACACACACACACACACACACACACACACACACACACACACACACACACACACACACACACAGAGTGTCCTAAAGAGAGGGCGGTTCAGAAGTTGCGAACAACAATGTGCAGTTTCACAGTAATTTAAACTGCTACTTTTGTACTCTGCAGTAACCACCACTGTAACAACAGTGACTGTTGGAACTGCTCTGCTGCACCACCACGTGACGTTTCAAACACAAAATGCACGTTTTCTGGTCTCCCCAAAAATTCTCACACCGGCACATAACTTTTTCATAAACCGTCACAATTCAAAATTTCAAAAGACCTACAGGTGTGCAGATTAAAGGATCGTTCTGGATACGAATATTCGATATTTGCCGTTACCTCAGCCTTGTGAGCCACCATGGTAAAGAGAGCGATAGAGGGGCGGGGCCAGTTTTAAATCCTGTTTTCGGGCGTTCTGATTGGGTCGGACAACCCGGAAGACAGCACTGTATGACGGGATATGGAGTTCATCTCAAGGTGGTAGGAGTCTCATGTAGACGATCTATTAAGTTAAAACGTCACATTCTCAAGTAGTACTAAAATACCTTGCCTTCATTTGAATGACCCGTGAACTAATAAGCGAATTCACGAACAGCAGTGCGCGTTGCATGACGGTTATTGAAGTCAACCGTGCAGGAAACAGACGGCGCGCAGCCGCACTGTAGCTCCGCCATCTCGGCACGGCGTCTCGCGACAAAGACGAAGTGCATCATGGGGCAGAACTCTGTCGCCCCCCCGATGGGATTTAAGTTATAATTTATGTTGCTGTGTCACGTCAGTTTAAACAATCTTCAGTTCTGCATTGTATTATTTTAATAAGAAACTTTATTTAACTGCATAAATAATAAAAGCACTCGAGACTGAAATCACACAGTAGTAACAAAACACATGATGCACTTCAGTTCATACAACCAGATTTCTCAGCTTTTCATGTCATGGTAGCAGAGAAGTAACTCGTGTACAATAAACACTTTCCGCAGGCCGGGGCCCACAAAGTGCCCAACAAAGCGACACGGGGGCACAGCGAGTAGGGCTGTGGGTGGAGCGACAGGATGTGGGTTCGATGCCCGCTCGCTCTGTGTGGAGTTTGCATGTTTCTTCCAGGTGCTCTGGTTCCCTCCCACAGTCCAAAGATGTGTTGTTCAGGTTCCTCCATAGTGACTGACTGCAAGTGTGTTCCACTGATGTATGGATGAGTGACTTAGTGTAAGTAGTGTATCTAGCAGTGTAAGTCACCGTGGTGAAGGAGGTGTGTGGGCTGATTATACTACATAGAGTTCATTGGAATTTGCTTTGGAGAAAAGCGTCTGCTAAATAAATAAATGTAAATGCAAAGGTGAAATTGCAGCACAGTGGCGTCAGACAGCCGCTCTTTTACCTGTATGTGTTCAAACACTGTACCGTACCCACTGAGTGTCCAGAGCAGCGCAGGACACATCGCACAGGCTGGAACACACACACACACACACACATTTTCAGAACCGCTTGTCCCATACGGGGTCACGGGGAACCGGAGCCTACCCGGCAACACAGGGCGTAAGGCCGGAGGGGGAGGGGACACACCCAGGACGGGACGCCAGTCCGTCGCAAGGCACCCCAAGCGGGACTCGAAACCCAGACCCACTGGAGAGTAGGACCCGGTCCACTACGATAATAATAACAGTAAAAATAATAATAAGAGTAAGCCCTAAGCCAGTGGGCAGTATTTACCTCCCGAAATATAAAGCTAAAAATATTAAAATATTTGGTAAAGGTTAAATACACTCATTGAATGTAAATAAATAAAAAAAAAATCAATGTTTTTCAGTTGATATTTACCTTTTCGTGTGGAAACTAAGTTTTGACTACTTTATTATTTTTTAAAAAACATGGTTTTCTAATAACTACTTCAGCAGAGCTGAAAATTCATTTCCCCTTTATATGTGCGCATTTATTCCAGGATCATGGTGCGGCCCACACACTGCTGAGCTGTGACTTCTGCGTTTGCTGTTTTCAGGGACCCCCCACTTGAAGCGCTGCTCCTGTGCAAAATGCATCCAAAGCCATTTAAAACTGATGCTCTGATGCTACTAAAGGAAAGTAAAAAGAAAAAAAGTATAAAGCAGCCAGGAAGCCAAAAAATAAAACAGCACTCGGCATGTAAGCTCAGAAAGTTGGAAAAACTGCACAGAAGTGTTTAGCGACAAGAGAAACTCGAAACTCGAATCAGACGTCTTCTTTCTCTTTCGGCTCTTTTTCACTCTGTTAAGTGGCCACACCTGGTGCTCGGCCAAAGAGGCTCAGGCTCCAGCCTCCCACCTCCCACCTCAGACTGTGACCCCCAGTGTGTCGAAGGACGCGCGTCAGGCTGGAGAGGGGACGGTGTCTGAGTAAGGGGTCCAGGCATGGACTGTCCTTCAGACCCCACTGCTGGGTTGTGTCCCTCAGCAACGCAGGTGGACGGAGCTGAGTATCATCGTTCCGCCCCGTTGATGCCTTTGCATGGATGTCCGTCCACCCAGTCGCATAGTGAGACCTAAAGTTTCCCCCAGGGCTCAGCGAGCCCTCCAGCCCATGGCCTCCCCCCTCACCAGCCCCACAATCAGGAGCTTCCGCTGCAGACGTGTGGTGCAGCGCCTCGAAACACGTCTTATAGTCATACATAAAGTCCAAGCATCTGTGGATATCTGTGTCGTTCTTGGTTGTCTGCGCTCCAGTCTGCAGGTGTGTGTCTTGTGAGCCGAATTTCGTAGAGGTGTAAGTGTGTTTTGTGGGGTTCAGTTTTTCTCCTTTACATCCCTTTCATGTGTTAGATATGAGACATTTATTGAAATGTCCTGATTTTACTATGGTTTCAAAGGTTCCCTAGGGAAGGCAGCTGTCTCCTTGCTGACACACACACCGCACTGTGGTTAAACACAGTCACGTTTCTGTCAATGAAGGCTCGTAGTTCAAAGTGACGTGTGTGGTGTGTCAAGTGTCTAATGGTGTCAGAGGGAAGCTGTTGACGTGATCCTATACCGACAGGCGTGGACAGGGTCCTTAGCCACTCTGCCATCACTGCATCGGCTCCTCCGTTCAGGGAACACGGAGAGCGAGCGGAGAAACACTCGTTCACACACTCTCGCCCGCTCGACCTACAGACACATGCAGATGTTACAGGCTTGCGGGCTTTGGAAATAAGGCTTAATGCGTGTCACATTGTGACCATATGTTAACACAAAATATCACCTTTTCATAGCCACCTGGAAAATACGTCCTTAAAGCAAGAACAAAAGAACAACAACAATAACTCTGTTGCCCCGATGCACATTTGGGGAAGACTGGCTGATGGGTGTCAAGAAGAGCTGGAAGAGGCACGAATCCGGGCCACAATTGTGTTAAACCGAGGCGCGACATTCGGAAGCGCCACCGCAACGCCCTCAGTGCATCTGGCGACCGAGGCTCTGCCCGTTGGACAATAATTTGTCATATTTGTAGGCGAACTTGTGGACGGGTGGGAGAAGCAGGTGGGTCTGAGACGGGGCGGCATCACATGACTGCAGCACACACACCGACACACTGGGGCTCCTGCTCCATGTAAACAGAGCATCGTCCTCCTCCTCCTTCTCAGCATCAGCATCATCCCAGCGTCCTCCTGGCCGAGCTCGTCCAGCCATGCCATGGATACTCTGTGGCAGTACCAGTTCAGGATCATCCTGCTAGGGGACTCCACGGTGGGCAAGTCGTCTCTGCTCAAGCGCTTCACGGACGGCGTGTACAGCGACGTGGCGGACCCCACGGTCGGCGTTGATTTCTACGCGCGATCGCTGGACATCGAGCCTGCGGTGAAGATCAAGCTGCAGCTCTGGGACACGGCGGGCCAGGAGCGGTTCAGGTGGGTTCGATGCTCTCTCTGTCTGCGGGCGGCGGCGCCTTCGCGAGGGACACATTGTAGCCGCAGCGCAGCGCAGCGCAGCGCAGCGCGCGCTCAGAACACACACGTCGACGGGATGTCCGCCGCAGGAGCTACAGCGCGATCCGATCGGACACCGTGCGTATCCGCTGGGGACATGATCGTGTAGCCTGCCGTGTAGGGGCGTGGCAAACGGGCTCCGGGCTTCATGGCGCTGATCAGCATCAGCATCATCATATTATTGTCAGATTTCATCTCGTCGTTTTTGTGCACATCATCATGATTCTGCAACTAAGGCGAACAGGGCAGCGGAGATCAGGAACAAAGAGCGGCTCGGCTCGGGTGTGTGTTACATAAACACTAGTGACTAGTTTCCGCATCACAACAAGTGAAGCAGAGAGCAAACGTGAGCTTCGTAGCTCGTGTTGCCCATCCATCGCTGTGCTCGCAGAGCCTCGGCTTCCTGAGCTGTGAATCGTGGAGGTGATGAAGCAGCGGCGCCTCTGCTTTCTAACGTCAGCCTCCACAAGATCCCATGTGATCAAAGCCTCCAGTGAAGGCACCAGCGCTGAAGCTTCACATCACTGCCTCCTTGTTGCTCCACTTCTGAGAGCTTCGTTCTGTTGAAGGAGGGCTTTGAGGAGAAGGACCTGCTGCTGCTTTCCTGCCCTTCCCGCAGGGCTGGGTTCTGGGGGGCAATTCCTCCCGTATCCAACAGATGATACCCCTGTTCCCCAAGACTGTTACCCAAGGAGTCGCTTGCTAGGTGCATGATGAGGACGTGAGCTCAGTCTCCACGAGTCAGTGGTTCTGTGCGGCGTGGGTCAATACTGAGACGCCTTACCGTGTCTTTCCTGCGCTCTCTACCACAGGTCAATAACCACCTCTTACTACCGCAACTCTGTGGGCGGGCTGCTGGTCTTCGACCTGACCAACCGGAAGAGCTTTGAGCACGTGCGAGAGTGGCATCGGGAGGTGAGTGAGCACGTGCTGCCCTACCACATGGTCTACATCCTTATTGGCCACAAGAGTGACCTGGACAAGGACCGCAAGGTGTCCCGCGAGGAGGCGGAGCGGTTGGCGGCCGAGCTGGGCGTGCGCTACGTAGAGACATCGGCCAAGCGCAACAGTAACGTGGATCGGGCCTTCGAGCTGCTCACGCGTGACATCTACGAGCTGATGAAGATGGGTGAGATCGATGCCCGCGACGGCTGGGAGGGCGTCAAGACAGGTCTCAGCAACAAGGTGCTGTACCCTGTGGAGGAGGTGGTGGAGCGAGAGAAAAGCTGCAACTGCTGAGCAGACACCCGTACCCTCTAGACACCCCTGGTCCCAGACCCATTTTCATCCTCTTTTCTTCCATCCACCTGAAGTAGGGGCAGGTCTGCTCTCTGTTATAGGCCTCCTACGTAACATTACAACACTACGCCCACTCCGGTCTGCATCAAAGAGACCACCTGAACCCTAAACTCTCATGCATGCAATCACAGGTGGTATCACCAGCAGGAAGGCATCAAGGCCTCAATGGTCAAAACAGGCGCCCACAAACATCTCTCCAGCAGCCACGCAAGTCTCAAGGGCTGCATTTGCTTCTCGAGATTGGGGTGGTCTGTCTGAGCTTTGCACTGGACCCTGGGCATCATGACATCACATTCTGAGGACAATGCATGGTTCTGGATCTGTGCATCTGTATGTCTGTCCTGCTCCATACCCTGGGCTCTCAACACCAGGGTTGCTCTACAGGACCTGAATCGCAGGTAACAGCTCTGTCCATGGCAGCGGAGAGCTGATGGTATGGCTCATGTGTCTCACACAAGTGGTGGTGGTGGTTGAGGTGAAGGTGGAGGTGGAGGTGGAGGTGGAGGTGGTGGTGCATGAAGAACAGGGTACATCCACTGAGGTAGAGAGGCAGTTCTTGTAGGCCTTTTGCTCCACCTTGTGGTACAGAGTGACAGCACTGCAAGTTTGACCTACTTACAACATCACTGGTCTGAATGCAGACCCAAATCTCACAGTCTCGGTTAGTTTTGTGGTGCCCACTTATGACTGTATAAATGTTGAGTTTTACATGCAAAAGAATGGCTTTGTTGGTATTCATAATGTACATGTACATAAATAAGTGTACTTAGTCACATTAACATCACCTTGAAGATTAGCGTGCAACACACTTCAGGACATTAAAGCTTTAAACATGATGTGGATGTTTATTATGATAATCATTATTGTTCCTGAGAAACACACCTCTAGGAGACTTGGTGCTTAATTAATGCCAACCCCATTACTATCAGTAAATGAATGAAATGTAATCATTATGTTCTCAAAATGGATAGTTACTGTTGAGCAGCAGATGTGATTTCAACATGGGCACTGACATTCACCTGCGTACACCTTCTGTACCCAGTTTTCAGACTGGGCGCAGTTTAGAGATACCAGTGGTTCGTGTACAAAATTACCTTCACGTCACTTTGATGGACATCCTACTTGTTTTGTGGTTTGTTTTCCTGGACTTTGTACTGTAGTTTGAAAACGTGGTGTATAAAATAAACATTATTTATGTTAAAGTACTGCTGCTGACTTTGATATTTATACACATGTATGATACCGGCTGAGTTTCACTAAATAGAGGTACAGATTGGAAGGGGGATTAGTGCAAACTGGCAGCACAATGGAGCAGCGAGTAGTGCTGTTTTTTCACAGTGAGCGGATGGTGTGAGGGGACAGGGGTTCGATCCCTGTCCACTCTGTCTGGCGTTTGCACGTCCTGCCTGTGTTTGCATGGGTTTCCTGCCACAGTCCAAAGATGTGAACTGGTGACTCTAAATTGCCCATTGTGTGTATGTGTATGTGTGTGTGTGTGTGAGAGAGAGAAAGAGAGAGTGACAAAGAGTGTGTCTTAAATCACAGATGTATATAGATGAGTGACTTGTGTGTATGTAGCGTATCTAGTTGTAAGTCAGGCGAAGGCTAAATGCTACTACTACAGTGTTCGTTGGACGTCGCTGTAGAGATGAGTACCTGCTAAATGAATACACTACATGTAAATGCAAGGTGAAACCACATTACAGCTCTGACAAGTTCTCCGCAACAACCCTCCGAGTGTAACGTGGCTGTAGGAAACACAGCTGCGGCTTCACGTCTGCACACTGATTCCACTTGGTCTTGTCACACCAAAGGAGAATCTCAAGGGAAGCGCTTTGGATCCATACAGAACCACTTCCTTGGCTAAAACCTTTGGCAGAATGACCCAGAGGGAAGAGAAAGGTAAAAAAAAAAAAAAAAAAAAGACACAAGACAGGGCATTTTAGAGCTAAGCAAGCACATTTTATGAAGAAAACAAGGCTTTTCAAAAGGTATGTCAGTTTGTTGCTAAAATGTTTAGAGACTACAAAACACACATTTATGATGATGTCTGAATTTTTTTTTTTTTAAAAAAAAAAACCAAACATGTAATTAAAATTTTATATGATTTAACAACTTTTGTAGATCTTCTGGCCGCCAGAGTTGTCCATAAGCTGAACTGTTTCAGTACATCTCTGCATTCATGTATTATAGATAGTTAGTATATAGAAATTAATTTACAGGAAATAATTAATTACAGCTTTTCTAAAGTGCTTTATTTAGGTACCCCCAATCTGTTTTTTGTTACCTCAATACGTTACGTTGCCCTACATCAATTCCTGTTTCATTCAGCCAGCCAAGCACCATGCTACGCGCTGATTGGCTCTATGGCGCTGAGAAGAAATTATGGACCAATCAGTATCAGCAATATACTGCATCCCATGATGCTCGAGTTCTACGCTTGTTCTCGTACAATTTTCTTGCTTATTAATGGTAAGATAAACAGGGAAACGACAAACACGGATGTGTATTGTGACAAACTAAAGGAATCAAAGTGTATCAAGTAGTTTTAAAGCGGCACGAGTTCCCACCGCGAGACCGAGTTTTCGGTTCCACGGTGGCGACCGCCGCTCGCAAGCGCAGCTGTTAAAAAGGGCTTCTGTCATGACTGACACAGGGAGGGGGCGGGCTTCGCTCCCTCTCTGCGGAATCGCCATCAAGAGATTTCGGAAGCACAATTTTTGAACAAGGGGGCTGCTGATGATCGCTTGTCTCGGCGCCCCAGTTGTTGTTAAGTATGAAGACAGATCTAGTATCGCTACTTATGGTAATATGCACAGAGATCGCTTAAGGAAGAAAAGATAAAGCAATTATTCTCAACCGGCCTTGTAGTCGCTGTGTGTTTTCTAGAATCCGTATGGGAGGGCTTTGAAATTACTTGGAGTGTTCGAACACATCCGCTTGAGGCGTTTCTCTACGTGACTTGCAATGTTTAACCGCACAATTCAATTCACAATTTTTTTTTTTACCTCTTCTTAGCAAGACCACAGCGCTGGGTCACAATAGTGGAGACGAAATGCACTAATAAAATACAAAGAGACATGAGTGCTGTACACATAATACAGCTCGAAATAGTTCGTTAGGGCTGGTTATTCAGGCCAGTCTGACATACAAATGTCCCTAAACTTCACAAACACCACAGTTTATTAATATTACTGTATCCCGCAGGTCTGCTCCTGACTTTTATTTTGACTCGTGAGCGAGCCATGAATTTTTCACATCCGGGTCCTTCCGACCGCATGCCGATGCCTCGCCTCTAACTGTTATGCCCCCTGCTGACCTCGGAGACTGAAAGCCTTTGAGCTGCGGACACACTGGCCTCTTTTTGCGCGCCTGTCAGAACAAGAACAGATGGTACTTTGTGGCGACTCAGATTACGTCATTCTCCAGTTTGGGACCACCCACTACTTTCGCTACTGCGAGCTTCTCTTTGTATCTTTGACAGTCATATTAGTGGTTGCAGGTTCGAATCCCACTGTAGTACCCTTGAGCGAGGTATTTATCCCGAGTGGTTCCAGTAAAATTACCCAGCTGTGACGCAAATGGGTAAATAACCGTAGTAAGTGGCTTTGAAGAGAATCGCGAGCCGAATCACGAATAAGGGAAATGTGAGAGTTTCCATGCCATGGGATGGGAATGGGTTTCAATACCGTTCGTGTATTGAACCTGCATCCACTTGCACGCGTGTAACGAGCGCCTTTTTCACAGACCGCTCTTCTTCTTCTCGGCACTGACTGAGTGAGTGACTGGGGCGCGTCGCTCTTAGTCTTCTCCCCTTTTCACCGCCGCGACCATCATGATCATGATCATCATCATGTGTAGAATTTCGACTAGTACTACGAACAAAAGTGCTTCAAAGGCTGCGCACTCAACAGCAGAAATGCGATCGATGCCAGGCACACGCAGCGAAAACGGCGACCTTTTTTCTCCGTAAAATGAATGCGAGGGCAGTAGCTGCAGCTGCCTGCAGCAGCAGCAGCAGCAGTCGCAGTCCGTCCGGCCGGCCGTTAGCCGCGGCTGGGACTCGCGCCGCTCGCGGGGCAGGAAGTGGCGGCGCGCGCCACGGCGCATGCTCACAGCCTCTACAGGAGCTCGGAATGCGTCCGTCGCGCTGAAACGGTAAGGAGGGACCGCCGCGCGTTGTTTACTCGCGTTTCCCGAACGGTTCCCTGCGCGTCGCCGCCCCTGACCGACTCCCCGATGCCCTGACGGAGTGACGGAGTGACGGAGACGTCCGTCTGTAGCGAGGCCACGCAACCGCCGCCGCGCTCTCGTGTGTACGTGCCGCCGCACCGCAAGACGTCATTCTTAGGGGGCGCGAGGGAGACGAGTGAGCGGGCGAGCGGGCAGGCACGTGCGGGGCGCTGTTGTGCGTCGTGTCGCATTGCGTGGCGTGGCGTGGCGTGGCGTGGCGTGGAGTGGCGCGGCGCGGCGGAGCCGTAATCGTACAGACGCTCCGGCAGCGCTCTGTGCTTCACGGGTTCGCGCTCTGCGAGGAGAGGAAGGAAGTTCGAGCAGTGTGGAGTAGTGGTGTGGAGTACCGAGGGTTTCGGTCCACTGGGGTCCAGCACAGTGGGATTCAGTCCAGTTGTGTTCAGTACTGTGGGGTTCAGTCTAGTGGGGTCCATTACAGTTGTGTCCAGTACTAAGGGGTCCAGTGGGGTCCAGTCCACTGGGGTCCAGCACAGTGGGGTCCAATACAGTGGGGTTCAGTCCAGTTGTGTCCAGTACTGTGGGGTTCAGTCCAGTGGGGTCCATTACAGTTGTGTCCAGTACTAAGGGTTCCAGTCCACTGGGGTCCAGCACAGTGGGGTCCAATACAGTGGGGTTCAGTCCAGTTGTGTCCAGTACTGTGGGGTTCAGTCCAGTGGGGTCCATTACAGTTGTGTCCAGTACTAAGGGGTCCAGTCCAGTTGTGTCCAGTACTAAGCGTTCCATTCCACTGGGGTCCAGCACAGTGGGGTCCAATACAGTGGGATTCAGTCCAGTTGTGTCCAGTAAGGGGTCCAGTATTGTGGGGTTCAGTCCAGTTGTGTCCAGTACTGTGGGGTTCAGTCTAGTGGGGTCCATTACAGTTGTGTCCAGTACTAAGGGGTCCAGTGGGGTCCTGTCCAGTTGTGTCCAGTACTAAGGGTTCCAGTCCACTGGGGTCCAGCACAGTGGGGTCCAATACAGTGGGGTCCAGTGCAGTTGTGTCCAGTACTGATGGTTCCAGTGTAGTGAGGTCCAGTTCACAGAGCTCAGAGGTCAGTGCACTGTTGGGTGGCCTAAAGGTCCTTTCTGAGTGCCGGGACATCTCTCCACAGCAGGCGATGGCGAATGCAGACATCACGGTGTCCATGGGGGACGTGGTGGTGGTCAAGGCATCCGCAGAGGAAGGCTGCCCAGCCAGCAGCTCCAAGGCTCAGGTCGTCCTTCAGCTACAGCCCATATCTCAGGGGTGAGAAGCAGGGGGTCCTTTCCACTCTCATGGGACGGGGGTGACAGAGGCACAATGTCCTCCTACAGCACTAGAGCCCGAGTCCCCAGGTTCCTGGACCGGAGCACTGAAGTTCATCCCACTGGTTCCTCAACTTACAAACTGGAAGTGTGTTCAGAACTCATTTTGTTTGTCGCCTTCCAGTCATTTTACCACTAAGTTACAATCACAGAAAGTTTAATCATGCTGACAATCTCTATACGTCTATTAACCGACATATTAGCCGTTGTAACTGTGAATTAACCGATCTGCATTGCAACTGAAAGAAAAAACTTAAAATGAATCAGAATAAAAATATATTTTCTCCACAAACTCCTGTGTGAGACCAGTGGTTAATCGATTCATCTCATAAATGTTCGACATTCCACATCGATGTTCCTCACGCACAAGTGATCGACGCTTGACGGGAGCCGTAAAAACTGTGGAAATGAGTTGAGTTAAGGCGGCCCCGCACCCTTATTGCATGTGGTGCTCTTTACTGCCACCTGTTGGCTTGGCAGACACAGCACTGGTTGTTGCCCCAGAGTGCTGGCGGCGCTCAACTGGGCAAAAAAAGGTAAAATAGCACAATTGTAACTCTCAAGGCTTTTTATCTCAAAAGTGGCCTTTGAACTCAGGATGCACCGCACTGACGCTTTGCCTGCATTTCTCCAGCGCACCCCTGCAGTGCTGGGGGGAAGATGGTAAACAGTGTAAAGTAGCTGTGCTGCGTTAGGGACGCGGGAGGGGAAAGGTGCGGTGAAGATTCACTTTATTTCCTGTTATTTAGAAGTGTACATGTCCCACAGGTACTATAATAACCCTTTATATGTCATTGATTGGCTGCATGGTGGAGCTCTGTGGGTAACGAACCTCGTTTTAGCCCTTGCTACCAGGCTTCGCAGCCCTCCCTGCTCTGTTCCATGTGCAAGTTTGAGGGTTTTGTCGCCCCCTGTAGGATGTGTGAGGAAACTGGCGAAACGGACGCTGCGGCGGTCGCGTTGGAAACAAACCAGGGTAAGAAATGCCACAAGTATGGTTTTTTCCCGCAAAGAGATTCACACATGTCCTTCACAATGTGTCCAGTTCACACCTTGATAGACTTCACAGGAGTTGGTGCTTTTCCATCTGCTGCTTTGTGTGCACACGTGTGTGTGTGTGTGTGTGTGTGTGTGTGTGTGTGTGTGTATATACACACACACATGTGCTTGCAGGAGCAGCTCCAGCCCAAGATGAGGAGGTGGAGTTTGGCTATCCCATCACATGTGGCGAGAGTAAGGCCGTGCTGATCTTTAAGAAGTTTGTGTGCCCCGGGATCAATGTCAAATGTGTGAAGGTCAGCACCACGGCTGTTTCGCTGTACACGTACCACGTACGCACTCGTAACGCATTTTCACCGAAAGCACATGCATTCGTGCACTCGGCGCTTCCGTTCGCAAACATTGTAGAGTTTTTCTCCACTTTAGGGTCTTGTAGGGCTGAGGCCACAAGAAGAGGAGGAGAGCAAGTTGAGGGCTCATTTTTCATAAGTCACAGTGAATAACTGAGAGCGACAGACAGACCCACTGAGACATCTTGCAGGGACATGACAGGTGTAGGTGGAGCCTCTCTGGGTTTCCTGAGTGATTGGTTCTTTACTGCCCTTCACAGTACAACAACCAGATGATCAGCCCCAAGCAGTTTGTACACCTCTCTGGGAAGGCGACCCTCAAGGACTGGAAAAGAGCCATTCGCCTGGGAGGAGTCATGCTCAGGTAGGGGATGGGCTCTGTTCCAGTGGGGGTGGAGTCAGGTTCTGGCAGGGGAGGAGCTACATTATAGTAGGGGGTCGTGTCAGGTTCTGGCGGGGGGGGTGGGGGGAGTTCTGCAGGGTAGCCGAGGCATGCGATGTCAGCCGTCTGAGATGTGCGTTAGCTCCCTAGACAGTATTCAAGCCTTTTTTAATGTGTGGAATGTGAAAATGTGAGATGAATCTCTGGGTTTAGAGGGCAGTATCGGTTGGGGGGGTAAATCGTGTCGTCTCCCTCCTGCAGGAAGATGATGGACTCGGGCCAGATTGACTTTTACCAGCACGACACCGTGTGCACCAACACCTGCCGCAGCACCAAGTTCGACCTGCTCATCAGTAACACTCGCTGCCCCCTGCAGGGCACAGATGTGCCGGTGCCCATCAACCCACAAGGTGAGGCACACACCGGTGTGGGCGTGGCTGTAATTGGTTGCCCAAAGAAGTGAGGCTGTCTTCTCAGTAAGCCTTCCGGTCTACGTCGGCAAGGCCCCTTGTCCAGGTCAAAGGTCATGCCTGCAAATGATGCCTTTGCCCACCACCAGTAAAATGCAGTGAAAAATGCGGTGCGATCACGCTGTCTGTGGCTGTGTCCTCTTTGCTCTCTTTCCAGGAAACGGGGGTCAGACGGAAGGACGGGTCAGCGTGGAGGACGAGAGGCCAGAGGAGACAGCAGCCACGGCAGAGTGGAGCTCTGGCACCGTATCCATAGCGAACGAAGCGGAAGCCAAGAAGGAGACGGACAGCATCTCTGGTGAGGTTGACCCTTGTTCGTTGCGCACGCGCTCTTCTCCGCAGCGGTGCCACTGAGAAACCACGGGGCGCTGCGCGGTACTTGAAGAGTAGTGGCTTTTACTGGCGCACAACACCCAAGTAGCTGCGTGCAGAAGCGATATGGAGTACATTCGTCCCACCGGCCGGGGGCCCCATACAGTGAAAAGAAAATCCCTATTTTGGCTTGTGGAAATGTATAGAAAGAGTGTATAAGAGGACTATAAATTCCAATATCAGTTACCAATTTCTTGTAAATTCATACTCAAAAAATATTGGTAATTCAATAATCTCACAATGGAAATACGCCTAATGGAGTGATTTCACGGAACACGTGAACCACAGTAAGTGACGGATGACTCTACGGGGGTGATTCTCGCTGATGGTGTGATGCAAGTTTTAGGAGCTGTTAGCTGATCACAAAGGAAGTGTGTCTGAAAGAGATGGATCTGATCCCTTTCTTGAATGTTGAAAGGGATCCAGCAGCTCCGAGGGACACGGGGAGTTCGTGCCAGCACTGCTCGTTGGGCTGAAACTAAGAACCAACAGATTTGATTTTGGACCACTTGGTGGGGGGGCCACTGAGTGGCTACAGGGTTGTGGGGATCTACCGCTCGCGATATCGCACAATGCTTCGGCATGTCTTCCATTCAGTGAGATGTAATGCGATCCAGTACATTGTGGTTTGATGTGATTTCCCTGTGCCTGTGCAGAGGAGACCCTAAACTTCTGGAAGGGCATCTCAGACGTGGGTCTCATAGGGGAGGTGGTTACCAACATCCGCGGCAAACTGCTGGACACGCTGAGGGGGCTGCAGCTGCGCACTGTGCAGGCAGAGCCCCTGGAATCTGGTGGGTACCTCTGCAATACGGGGCGTTCTGCAATGAGCGCTTGTGACGGCGCTGTGAGGCTGTGCTCCCAGGAACACAGGGACTGGCAGACAAGGGCGTGAGGAGAGAGCACTGATTGGTGGATTGTCGAGCTGACTGATCTCTGATTGGCCGTATTGGTTCATGGCAGACATGGCAGTGCTGACCAACCTGGCCCAGGTGTTTGGACTTCTGGACACAGTGAAACGCACTCTGGAGAACCGCCGCCAGCAAATGGACCTGAGCCAGGATCAGGTCCAAAGCACACTAACGGGTGAGTACCAGAGTACTCGCTCCTCTGTTCTTGTTGTTGTTCCGTTTTTAAAGCATGTCCTCTTCATGTGGCTGTCACTTTTGCACCGTGTAAGTGTTTGACCTTCGACAGGCCTGGAACAGCAGCTGGAGGAGCAGAAGAAGCAGGCACGTGATTGGTTGGCCCGCACACAGGTCCTGCAGTGTGTGCCTCTCTCCTCCCCAAGTGCCTCCAAGCCGCCATCGAAGCGGCCACGGCTGCAGCGACCGGTTTCGGCCGCCATGCTGACCACGGGCATGCAGTCTGCCCCGCAGTTCACCGTCCTCTCCCCCATGACCTTCTCGTCCCTGGGCCAGCCGCTCGCCGTGACTGGCCTGCCGCTCGCCCAGCCGACTGGCACGGTCACCCTGCATCCGCTGCCCGCCGGCTCCCAGCTGGTCACCCGCTACACGGCCACCGGCGCCTCGGCCTGCAAGGCTGACACAGTCACGCTGCACCCCTCGTCCACGCTGACCCTGCTCAGCACTGCTGCGGTGCAGGACTCCGGCCAGCTGGGGGCGCTGGTGAGCCCGGTGGAGCTCGTTCACCTGGCGGAAGAAGACAGGGATGCTGGAGATGCAGAGAAGACAGAGTCAGGGGACAGAGGGGTTGTGGAGAGGCCAGTTCTTATCCAGGAGAGCACAGAGGAGGAGGCAGAAGATGAGAGCCAGATGCATACTACGGTCATTGAGATTGACCCCGCCCCAGGGGATCATGTGACTGAAGCTATGGAGTTGCAGCTCACAGGTGAGATGGTGGGCGATGACGATGGTGCCGTGGTTGTGCAAGGAGAAATGGAGATGGTGGAGACGGTCCAGGAAGCTTCCGGTGTATTGGTCCACGGTGATGTGGTGGAAGTGGAGGAAGTAGGAGAAGGGGAAAGTTTGCTTGTGCACGGAGCGATGGAGGAAGTGGAAGGTGGAGCCAATGTGGTCCTCCGTGAAGACACGGAGGAAGTGGAAAGCGAAACCAGTGTGGTCTTTCAAGGTCACGTAGAGGAAGTGGAAGGCGGAGCCAGCGTGGTCCTTCAAGGACATGAAGAGCAAGTGGAAGGTGGAGCCAACATGGTCCTACATGGAAACATGGAGGAAGTGGAGGGTGGAGCCAGCATGGTCCTTCGTGGAGGCATGGAGCAGGTGAGCGGACTGCAAGTGGAGCAGCAGGGGCAGCTTCACAGGGTGCAGATCGTGGTCATTGAGAACGACGTTCACAAGCAGCGGGAGACTAAGTGAGAGACGGTGGCGCTGAAAGAGAGCGGCTGGAACTCAACACAGCGCCGCACCAAACCCTTCTTATTGAGTGGCTGCTCCAGCCTGGGGGTCTTGCGGCTGTGAGGTTCCATGACGAAGCTGGAAGCTGATGATCCCCCGGTTAAGACATAATCTCTAAACTCATTCCTTTGTGTGATTCCTTTATTAAACTTGCAGGAGATGTGGGCAACTTTCTGGCATCTCTCTTCTTTCCTCATGTCACCGTGGGTCCTGCGGTGACACCGAGGCCAACGTGGTTAGACGCCTGCGACCACCCCATGGCTCCTGTTGCTCTGCTCCTCATGGCCTGAGGTCTTCAGCAGACTGACCAAGGTGCCCTTCTGGGACCGCCTAAGGGGCGAGGTTCCTAGGTTGTGCGGCAGGTTTTGGGGGTCTAAATGGGATTCAGATGGAAGCTGTGGATCGTCAGACCGTCTCTGCTCCTTTCCTCAGCAGAACAGGTTCCGAATGTGAAGCTGGGTCTTGTGCTGCCCCGATTTCTGAATCGCAGCTCGTTCCCACGCTCACCGTTAGGCAGTCGGGTCGGGCCCCCGTTAGATGCGCCTCTGGTTCCATCCGAGTGCTTTGCGGTCCCGATGTTCTGCCGCCGATTTGTGCGGGGCGTCTGAGCTCAGTGAGAAACTCTCACAGATTTAGTTTTGAAAGCCCTCAAAGACTCCGCTATGAAAGGTCGCAAGTAGGAAGCGAAAGGATGGGGATTAATTAGACACAATGACACGCGGAGAACTCCGGGTGGCAGCAGGCCGTCTGAACGGCACGAGGGCGTCTGGATCCGAGCCTCACGCCTCCGTGGCTCGTACACATCGCTAGGTGCCCTTTAATTTGTGCTTGTCGTGGCTTTGCCGGGGGCCGCCGGGAACTTGCCGGCCCTCCTCGGCGCCTCGTAACCGCGTGGGAACGGGGCCGACGGGGGCAAAGGCGACGAGGCCGCGTGCGCTGTCGAGTCGACCGCCGTCCCTTTTGCCGAGATCAACAGCAACGGCGGCAGATTGTTGGAAGGAGGTGCGACTGACAAAGGTTTCAGACCGAACGAAACTCTCCAGGTCGTGTGGCACTCGTGTGGAAACGCGCTTCTTGGCACCGCTCTGCACGGAGACGTGGCAGTTGTGCTTTAGAGGTGTTGAGGAGCATACGGTAATAGGAAACGCACAAACGGTGGCTTCTGCACGTAGAATCACAGCGGGAGTGGAAGTCTCTTCGTAATGACAAAGAGTCGCTTTTACCACACTCACGTCCCTCTCTTTACTCACTGCTTAGGCTCTGTAAAACCTTGCTGTAGTGAAAATACATAAGAAAATACCCTGCAAGACTTTTTAAAAAAAATTTTCCTTGAGCTGCATTAAGCAAGGAAATGAACGCTTGTCTAACTGAAAATAAAACCATTGTGTTCACAAACTCCTCGGTGCTCCTTGTTGAAGAGTTTGTTCCATAACCGTGCGGCGTTCCTCGTCTCATTGCTGATCCCTGATGCTCGGGAGCTCCAGACAGGAGCTGTAAATGCCGTGGAAGGGAGTTCAGGGAACGCGGTCCCACCGTGCCGTTGTGTTCTGCACCGCCTCTGTCGGCTCGGAGGGAAAGCGCAACGCTGCACGCGCATTTTACGGATGGCCGAGACAAGAAAAGGCACCCGAAAGCGAAACTGCAGGGTATGTGTTTGTATGTTGGAAAATGTGTAACTTCTGGGTTCGCGGCGCAAGGATGGGCCCGGGTGCTCAGAGGAAGAGAAAAACGGTTACTTGTAACACCAACGATGCAACAAGTGTTACTTTTACAAAGAGTTTGTAAGGCCGGCAACGTTATCCAGAACAACTTGCACTTTCGCCCACTTGTTCTGCACGATATTTTATTGGAGGAGTTAAAGGTACAACGGCAGGGCTCCTTCTGGGACTTGGGTTTACAGCTCAGCCTTTTCCCTCAGCATCAGGGCCCCTGATTTATATAATCCGGCTGTTGGGCGGGGCGGGGCGGGGCGGGGCAGTGGCGATGCCTGGACACGAGACGAAGGAGACGGACGCGGGGCGACATGGAGACGGCGAGGTGACTGCACTAATGGGGGCGGAGGATGCGAAAGGGGGGAGCAGACAGGCTGGAGGTGCTTCACGCTGGATCTAATGGTGAGTGTGTGTGACAGGAAATCGTTGGGGCCTCTGCTGCTAATCGCTCGCCGACGGAGGGTTTACTCATCTGGGCCGAGTCCATTAGGGCTGCGGAGACGCCTCCGTCGGGGACGTCGACCGGAGGCCGTCGGCAAACGGACTTGGCCGCGCCGCTTCGCTGCGGGACGAACGGAGACACCAGGTGTCAAGGGGGCCGACGGCGACATCAAAGAGCCGAGCAAATAGAGCAGAAATCACCAAATTGGACTCCGCCGACACGAATAGCGACGCATTTAAGGAGGCGCGTCGTGAGCGGGTGACGCGTTGGACTGCATCGTCGCCATGACGATGGCAAGTCCTGCTTTTGGCCTCTTCTGCTGGAGCTCGGGCGTTTTCGGCGAGGTTCAATTTGCTTTCGTACCGCGTCTTCCTTTCCCGGCAGGTCCCTCCGAGCGCTTTGCTTCGGCTGCAGTGACGGAGAGAAGCGTTACTCACGGCACCGATGCGCCGGTAAAGTGTCGGGGGGGGGGCTGGGAAAAAGAGCAGAAGTCAAAGCTGAGATTCATGGGACATCAAGCGGCTGCTATTTAGCTCAGTACGTATTGAAAATGCTGACGGACACGCAGACAGACAGACGAGTGCGAACGAAAAGAGCAGCGTGAGCACATGAGTAGAGCTGCCTGGGGGGGGGGGGCAGGGCAGGTGACTGAAGGCTCACAGAAAGAGGGAGGTGCAAACCAGAGCAACCTCACCTGGGCAGACCGGCAGAGCCCCCCCCAATAGGGAAGGCAGCTATAGAAGCACTTTGCTGCACCTTTTGTGTGAACATTTCTTACGGGAGGTTACACCACTTTTGCTGTGGAGAAACTGCGCTGCGACTGCTTGTCAAAGGGGCGCCTTGCGGTTGAAGACTGAGCGAAGCGCAGGACTGAAACTTCTTAAATTATCATTATGCAGGCGATTCCTTTGCGCTCGATGGAACGAGGTGAGCGCTTCCGACAGAACCGCGGTGTCCACCGTACGAGGAAGCGCTGTCCAACACTTGACCCAAAGTCAAGTTTTAAAAGCAAACGAGAGACGAGATGGAACGCAGCACAAGGAAACTAACTGAAAGAGAAACGTTAGTTTGAGCTCAGCGGAGAACGGAGCCGGAGCTCAACAGACCCAGGGTGAGGACACGAGAGACGGTCTTCTGAGGACACTGGACACGGGCGGCTCTTCTGACGCTGAGAGGAGGCTCCGTCCACAGGCCGCGTCTCGCTGCGTCAGCCGGGGCGAAGGCAGGGGGACAGATGGGCTCTGAGGGTAATGAGGAGCAGAGCCGAGTGAGGATCCCAGTGGGGAGACTGGAGCAGCGGGCTGTTTGTGTGTGTGTGTGTGTGTGTGTGTGTGTGTGTGTGTGTGTGTGTGTGTGTGTGTGTGAGTGAGTGAGTGAGTGAGTGAGTGAGTGAGTGAGTGAGTGAGTGAGTGAGTGAGTGAGAGAGAGAGAGAGAGAGAAAGAGAGAAAGAGAGAAAGAGAGATGGACAGGAACCATGGCTAAGGTTCATTTATCACTCATTATCTGTTCCTTTCCTAAATGAGTTGACGTGTTTTGTATTGCCGGGTCTCGCCGTGTAAAACCCTCATCTGTTCCAAGCTGAACACTGGTTATGGTCAACGAGGCGCCCGTAAGATCTGCGGCTCGGTACCTTCTGGAGCCGATCCCTCCCTACCCTCCCTGCCCCCCGACACAGAGCGCTGTGCTCCTCCACCTCTGGCTTCTTGCTGGTCCCACTCGCAAGTGTCCACACTTGAAAGTCCACCGATTCTCAGTTCCGTGGGAACTCTCTGACGTGTTGGACCGAGCTCCCTGTGTCCCTCAGCGCTGCTGAGTCCGCCCCTCGTTGAAGAAGGCCCCCGAAGACATCGCTTTGAGAGCCACTTTTCCCCTGATCTCCGGCCTAAAGCTCTTTTTCTCTTGCTTACGCGCCTAATTTGCTGTGCTTTGTGCATCACTGTGGAGAAAAGTGACAGAGAGATGCGTAAACGGAAACGTCAGTGCAAAATAGGCGAGGGCGGTCAGAGACCTCCTCGGCGTCTTTCACCCAGTCCTCGTCCTAGAGCCGCCGTGACATCTAAGGCTCCTTCATCACCTCACCGAAGAGCAGTATCGCTTAGCAAAGAGGCCGCTCCCACGCTCGCTCCTCCTCGCTCTGGGATCTTTCCTGTTGGACCTGTGGCTTTGACCGGTCGCCGCAGCCTGGAGAGCTCCTTTGCTCTCCGCGACGTAACGCGAACCGCGCAGGACCGGAGGAAGGAGTCGAACCGCAGCCGTGGCGATGCTTTCATCGTTTCCCTCTTTTTTATGGCCTTCTCTGAGGAGAGCGCTTTTGGAGGGGAACGGTGCAATATGTGTTAATGCTTTATTTATTTGCAGTGGCGCGAGTCACGCACACGTGTGCGGCCTGGACAAAGCGCACGCCGCCAGAAGCAGGAAGATTCGTGCTGGAAATTTGATCAAGGGCTGCATATCTGTATAATTTATGTGGCACCGGTTCCCCGCAAGTAATAAGCACAGAGCAAACAGTCCCTCGCGGAGCCCCGTTCGGCTCTGCCGCTATCTGGGTCAGCTGGTGCTCCGGCTCCGACTCCGGCTGCGCTGCCGCCACGACCCTGTGCTGCACAGGTGGGTCACTGTGACCGAGACGCCAATCCTGTCTTACCGTTTGAGCTTTCTGGTCCCTGTGTGCAGCTCAACTTGGCGTGTGCGAGAGAGAGAGAGACCCAGCGGTTCAGTGGCAGCAAACCTCTGGGCTTCGAACCTCTGACCTGCCGGTCACAAGGCTGCCGCAGCAGCGGTTAGCGAGCAGCGGATGTTTGCCTCGGCGGACCGTCGGCCCCACGCAGCCACGCACGCGCTCTCCCGAACACAAACGCGCAATGGGGTGTCGGGTCCTCGCGGTCGCCCTGTGGTCCTGGGTCTCGTCACGCACTCCGTTTCGCTGGACCAGAAGAGTTGTGCTGCTGCTCTCCTCCTCCTCCTCCTCCGGTAGGGACGGTGACCCTTGGCGGTGACCGCAGTGTCCCGTCGGACCACCCCTTTGCCCTTTTGCTCCTTTTTCCTCCCACATCTTCGTTCCCCGCAGATCTCGTCTGTCTGCCTGTCTGTAAGGGGCACGAAGGCGGGGCGCGCGCGCGCAGTTCCGCCCGTGGCCACGAGGCGGCGCCATCAGCCCGCCGATGTCGCCCTCGCGCTGCGCCGCTCGAGGCACAAGTTAGTTGCGTCTAGGTGGATGGCGCTCGAGATGTGTGTCCTGACGTCAGGAGCGCAGCTCGCGGCACTCGGCTCCCGCGCTGCGGCTGTCAGACGCGCTCCGGCACGAGCCCGGGACTCCATGGGAGCGGAGTGACTGCGGAGCGGACCTGAGCGGGACCAGCGATCGCGATGAGGTGCGCGGCTCTGCTGCTCGCGCTGCTCGCGCTGGGCGTGCGGGTGCACGCGGACAGCGCAGAGAGACCAACAGGTGAGGAAGAGGAGCGCGCGCATCTGCGTCCGCGCGTCCGCACCTCCGCGCATTCACACCTTGGCTCGCACCTTCGGCGGCGGCGGGGGGGGGGAGGGGCCGTCCTCTGCGCTTCTCAGGATGTCACGGATTCGAACCCTCGTTCTTCTGTCCACTCTCCAGCTGCGACCGGGCTGTGCGGCTCGAAGCTCGTGCCGTTAGTTACTCATATTCTTTACGCCTCGAATTGTTACTGCATTGATCTGTCGCACTGTGTTCGCACCTGGACTCTTTTTTATGTGCGCGTGAAAATAATTCCGAATCATCATCATGTCCAGATCATTTCACTGAGTAAACCGCCCCCGCAGTGTCAGAATGCGGGACAAGCTCTGGCGTTTCTATTTCTGTTTCTGAATTGTAAGAAGTGTCGTTATTATTGAGCTCATTTTTATCACTCGTGTTTTTACCACCATTTGTACTTATTATAGCCCTGTAAGGAAATGCCTTCTGACCGTGTGGCGCCCAGGTGTTATTTACCTGAAAAGTGAAAGAGACGGTGTGCGGTGAGATTCAAATAGATCCAATTAGATACAGTTAGATACAGTCAGATAAAAATAGAAACACTCTGATACAATGAAAGTGATACAGTTCGATACAAACTGATTGTTTCTATTTTTATCTGACTCTATCTGATACAATACAATGTTCTTCTCCTGTTCGCACTCCATTCGCTAAGGTGCATAAATAACATTTTTACAATTTATATATCCTCCCTCAGTTCCCCTTAAGTTCAGGTCCAAATCTCAGCGACTGTGTCTTTATCCTTCGTTTTATTGTTCTGTAAGGTTCATTATGTTATATTATATTTGTAATAAATGCGGTTTCATCTGATCAGTGCTGTTAAACTCAACTGAACCTGGGAAGAGAGCCAGTCTGAATTTAGGGGGATGGGGGATGCGAGGGGGTGCTGTTCACAGGTGCTGTTCCTTGTCTGTGGTACTGGAACGGTCTGGCTGCGGTGCAAAATTTCGGCCTTGTAGCACAAACGGACAGCAGAGGGCTTCACGGGGCTCACGTAACCCAGGTGCCAACAGCAGGTGACATAGCGATTAGAGCATCCCCATTTAATCAAAGGTCCCAGGTTCGAATCCCGCTTCTGCTGTACTCACCATGAAGTGACACGGAAAAAATTCCACCTGTATAAATAAATACATAATTGTAAGCGGTTCAGCGTACAAACCTCACATCGTAAGTGAGTAGTAACAGAGCGTCCTTCCCCTGTACACTGATACCCTGTTCATCTGAAACACAGACTAGCCTTTTTTCGCAGTAATCCGCACTTGTTTTGCAGATCAGTAAATGCAGTGACCTGTCTTTTCCCATCAGTCCATGGAGGCCCCACTTTCAGCAGATATGATGACTGCGCGAGGTACAGGTGACTCTGACCCGGGTCGCGGCAGCGCTCCTCAGGGGCTCCTTTGCACGGATCAGATATTTAGCTCGCTGTTGAGTTCATTTCCAGCTTCGGTCTTCCGATGACCACGTCTCACGGCTGACCTCAGACCGCCGGTGGTTGCTCTCTCCCTTCTGCACGGGTCATCAGGAAGTTCACCCCGCAGTGCTTGTGCTGTCGTGGATGAGTCACACACTTCCTGAGGAGCCACAGTGCGTGCGTGCATGTGTGTGCGTGCATGCGTGCGTGCGTGCCTGAGTACAGATTCAGCTGAACCTTCATTACCAGAAGCAAACCCACCTCAAAATTAAAGTCACACATCCCTTCAGGCCTCCGAGCACCTATTTACAGATCTATCCACCTGACGTGCTGGTCGCTGGTCTCCCTGTCAGAGTGAATCTTCTTTTTCATCCATGTGCAGCCACTTTGCATTCTGGGAGAAGACGCTCCTCCGAGCAGCCATTGGCACTTCTGCTGCGAGCATGCAGCTAGCCCTGAGTGCGGCCTCGCTGCCGGGCCTTGCGTGTCGCTGCCCTTCACGGCGTGGCCCTTTCGTGGGGCCCCTCGAGGGCCACCGAAGCAGAAGGCTGCCGAAGTCAGCGCTCGCCTTTTTAGCGCACAGTGAAACACCTGCAGGTGAAACGGCCAGAGGGGCGACCCTGCTTCTTGTGGGTCCGAGATGTTTCTTTGGGGGACAGATGGGAAATGTGGCGTAAACGTCACACGCATCGCGAGAGGAAATAGAAACACGTGATCCTGATTTTTGAAAAAAACAACTTCGCATCTAATCTTGTGTGTGTGGAGGGATCAGTGCGTTTCCTCTGTTCTCAGCATGTTCTCATTGAGAGTTTCACGGTATGCCGTCTGCTACCTGCTTCAGCGTGGTTCCTTCCGTCGGGTTGCACAATCTGCCCGGAGCCTTTAGAGCTCTGTCTCGCACCAAGCGAGGGACAACACAGCCTCTGTGGGACAGGGGGCGGGCGGACTCTCCAAGACAAGGGACACCAGAGACTTTGCGGGACAGGATGCGGCGGTATGACGAGCGGGGTTTGCCGGCCTGTAGCCGCGGGCCGTTGGCGGACTGTCGCTGGGGATTCATCTTATGTAGGAAACCATAGCGACCGTGTTGTTGTCCACCCTCAGTCCTCGGTGTCCGTTCAGGATGTTCGCAAATGGACAGCAACGCAGGTGTCAAAGTGCAACCGCCGTTTCTCTCCGGCACGCCGCATGAATAATACAGGGGGACAGATGGCGCGGAGCGGTCACCGCGGCCCCAGGTGTCCGGGGAGGGGCGGGCTATCGATTTCAGCTCGGAAGCGGCTCGCCGGTTCTCCCGCGTGAGCTGCCGCACTCCCCGGTGCGGGACCCCTGCCGTGAAAGCGGTGCGGTTTGTGCACAGGAACGCTGAGAGAGACCCGCCCCCGGGAGCACTCCCCGCGGGACACAAGGTGTGGGTTCACACCGCAGGGCGTTTAGCGAAACACGTTCGCATCCCTTGGTGAAGATCCCTCTGGGACTCGAATCTGCAGCCCTTCGGCGAGAAAAATGTGGAGGTGATTTGTCCCAGTGCTGGTGGAGATCTTTGTCTCGGACTGCAGCCTTCGGTGCTCGTCGGTTCCCGATCCAATAACTGCTCCAGGGATAGACCCTCTGTGTTTAGCGTTTGTGTGTTAGTGTTATTGTTGTTGTTATTATTATTATTATTATTGTTGTTTCTATTGTTATTACACAGGCATTTGTCTCTCGCCAGTGACCTCCTGTGTGGCTCTCCTTCATGTGTTGTCTTGACAACCCAGACTCCTGCTGCACTTTGGTGTTGAAAACAGCATCTGTTTGAGCCCCTCGTGAACCCATTCTGTACCGCACCGCAAGATGCGACTCCGCCCTCATTAAAGCTGTCAGTCACGCAGTCGAGACCCAGAAACATGCAGGGTCCTAATCAGGACGGGGTCATTGGGGCAGGGGGGCAGGCGGGGGAGGTGTGGTAAGGGACCCCGTTGTTCTCCTCAGAGTTGCGGCTGATCAGACACCCCCTCCTGCCCCCCCGAATAAAAATGAGCTGAAGCAGGATTACACACTCAAGTGGACAGATGGGAGATTGAAGGAGGAGGGAAAGGATGTTGTTAATTTATATTGTACTGCACTTTTGCCAAGTTGCTGTGGTTTAGGGGACAATTGGATTGTGGGTAAATGAGCACAGCTGACAGGAGGGTGACAGTGGCCATGGTGACGGCCTGGACCTCAGTCCCTGCTACTGCTGCCGCACGCACGCACGCACGCACGCACGCACGCACGCACACACACACACACACACTCTCTCTCTCTCGTGCGAAGATGATGAAAGCGGGAGCGGGCCGTGGACGCCGTCACCTGGAGCAGCTAGCCTCATTAGCGGGCTCAAAGTGTCCTTTAAAGTGGGCCATCGCGGCAGGGTTCGAGATGATGCGCGCAAAACGCAATGCGTGCCGCGCTTCCCCCGCCGCGCCGCGTTTCATCTTCCCCTCGTTCTGCTTCCTGCTCTCGGCGCTCCTCTGCCCCATCCGATGGTGCGTCTCGCTCGCCGTTTTCCCCGAAGGAAAGCCCGGTGCTTGATGGGAGGCGGGAGGTTCCTGTGGACGGTCGCGGAACTCGCACGCAACGTTCCCTCGACGTTGTCGAGCTTCTCAAAATGAGCTGAGAAGCAAATAAGAAGACGTTTTAATAACGGAAATTGTTCCTGCTCTTGTCCGCACACCGCAATGAAATAAACAAACAGAGTTTGTAAACAAACACATAAATGGAAACACTCAGACTGGTAAATCGTGGTGCTCAAGTACTGCGCTGTCGGCGCGGTGCGTACTACGGTACCATGCCTTTACCTTTAATGTACCAGCCTGAGACGTCGGCTGCGATGAGAAGGGCGAGCGGCGAACTGCAGGCTGTGGCCGGTTTTTCGAGACACGACACACCCCGCCGTCCCAGACGTCCCCCGGGACCCCCCGCCGAGCCGCCGTCGCTGTGAAGTCCTGCAACACCTGCATTTTCGCTCGGTCACCGCTGGGCAGAGGTGACGTTCATCAGGAAGTTCTTCATGAGCCGACGACTCTGCGCCCGCTGTGGAGGACCGCGCAGTCGATGCGAGGCCTGGCTGGAGACGAGGCCTCGTGGCCCGAAGGTTGCGGGTTCGAGGGTCGCGTGCTGCAGACAGGTGGCTCGTGCGTATGTCCATCAGACAAGTCCTCGTTGAAAACTCTTGCAATAATCAGGTTCCTCTGGGTCTCCTGGCTCCGGGTCCCAGTTCGCCCCCTTGCTCCCACCTTGAGGACGCGCTCGCTGCTCGCTTGCCGTCGTGGCGTCAGTTATTTTTACTCCTCCCCCACACTGTTGCGCTCGCTGGCCGGACACCTGACCCTCTCTTGGTGCCTGTGGAACTTTGGGAAGGTCGCCATGGTGACAGACGTCCAGCGGTCCTTTGATCGGTGCCCTGATTCGGGGCGTCTAGCCGTCCTCGCAGCAGCGGCCGGTTTAGTGGAACCCGCAGGTGTTCGCCGTGTTCACCGCGGTACTGCACAAACGCATCGCGTCCTGGTCCACACGTTCATGTGGGATCCGCAGTGTGCAGATGAAGGATCGGCCCGGTTGCGGTCTTGACCCCACCGCCCCAACGCTGGGTCTTCACTGCAGCCATCGCTGCCTCCCCTCACGCGGTTCATCGCAGCGATCGGCTTCCAGACTTTTCCATGTGTCCTCGCGAAGTGCAATAACAAAACGGTTCTGGGTCCGAGGGGGGGGCGCCGCTCCGTTTCCTCGCTCGTCCGCATCCGACTTCCCGCGGGTCCCACGGCTCACATGTAAATATCTGCTCACATTTATGAGTCTTTTCCCCTGGTGCGTGGCTTTCTGCGTTTCCATGGTAACATCACGCCCTGCTTATGCCAGCTGGCCAGCGATGTTCCTGAACCCAGCTGTCTTTGCGGTGCTACTAACAGTGGCGACTTCCTGCGGAGGCCCACCTGGCGGCGAGAGATCCGACCCTCAGCCGCGTAGCCGCTGCCAAATCACCCCGGTGATCGACGGGATTCGCTCCCGTTATCTGGGATCCTCATGTGCCTCTCGGTCCCCCCACGGGGATATCCTGAAGTCGGGCCGAACGTCTCTCCGCCGTCCTACCTGTGTCTCCTCCGCACCTTCTGTCCCCTGTGGATCCCCCACAAAGCAGATCTGCTGAAGAAGGACTTCACGTCGCCCCCCTCCAAGACAAATCGGGGTCGTTTTCTGCCGACTGCGGGGGTTCGACCGGCTGCCGCTCCTGCCGCTCTCCTCGTTTGCGCTGCTTTCGGTTCCATCTGCATGACAGCCCATGTGTCAGTGCCTCCTGTTGGCCTGCGAGGAGGTGTCTGCTGTCACTCAGTGCCCTTCCAGCTGCTGGCAGAGAGGCCCCCCCAGGGGGGAATAGCAGAATTACAGCAGTCTGGAGCACAAGACAGGAGATTCGGGGCCCCCCCTCCCCCTCCCCGGAGCTGCTCTGTTCATGTCTCAGTGGCACTTTTCCAGACTATAAATGGCTTGAGGAGGAGAAGAGGAGACCCCCCCCTCCACACACACACACAGAGACAAACACACACTCTGCTGAGAGGGTTTGCTGCCTCCCGGGAGCTCGGGCGTGACGGACCTGCACTCACCAGCACAGCCCTTCTTCTCCACTAGGGGCAGCAGTGAGCGAGCGGACAGACGTGGACGGCTGTGGACAGACGCGCTCCTTCCGGATGAGCCTCCTTTGCGCTCGTCGCTCCCACAGGACAGGGTCGTGCAGGACAAGGCCACACGGAGGGACAGTTTCTCACCCACTTGGGGACCTGTGGAACTACAGACACATTTATTTCTCCCCTTCATTTACGTGCCCTCTGGTGTCTTCGATGCCGAGGACGACTTCGAGAGCCTTTGGCACCTGAGGATGGTGAAGGAAAACAAGTCTCTGAGATCATTACTCGTTCGCTCCACTTGTTCGGAACCACAGGAGGTCCAAATCCGCGAGGACGTGTGCGGAGCGGTCGGGGCGTGCGTGACGAGGTCTGCTCGCGTCCAGGGTGCGTCTCGTGTGTCCGGCCTCTGAGGCGAAGTCGCAGTTTTAAAATGCAGGAGGAGATTTGGAGGGTGATCTGTCAGCACCGCGCCTCCTAGCGCTCATCTGGACGTCCGCGTGGACGTGGACAGGTTCGCCTTCCACTCTCGCTGTAAATTAGGGGCCCGGTACCCTCCGTAAGCGCGCGCGCATCCTGGATCCTTTCTCTGTGTGTGACGAGCGTATGTTGGTGTGGCTTTGCACATGGCCCCAGAGAGGAGCGGCTGCGGTGCCCCATCGTGACCCTTTATTGAGCCGCTTGGTGCCGCTTCTGTGCTCCAGCAGGTGGACGGATGAGTTCTGGACCGACTCTCGCGCTCTGGTACTTGGAGGACGAGAGGAAATAAGGCTGACAGACACACACGCGCACGCACACGCGCACGCGCGCACACACGCAGAGCTTCGGAAATGCTCTTCCCCCAGCGCCGTCTTTGCTGCTCTATTACTCTCAATTTAGTCTGAGTTTTCGATTTCAAACTGGTTTAGACGTGTTTTCAAAGAGAACGAGTTGAGTAAACAAGTTAAAAGACCCGCAGTTCCACGTAATGACAACGAACAAACAGGCAGGTCAGAGCTGCTCTCGTTGACGCCTTCAAATCACCATTAAACGTATTAAAGTGTTCATGGGCAGTCATTATAAGTGCAGCTTAGAGAGGATGGATGATGGATGGATTATGGGTAAAAGACAGATGAGTGAATGGAAAGATGATGAATGATGGGTAGGTGAATGGATGAATGATAAATGGTTGGCTCAGGATTCAGAGCAGAAAGACATAGCTCTAGACATGTCCACATGGACCCCAGCAGGTCCCTGGGGCTGCTGGTGAGTGATGAGCAACACAGTCATCATGAGGGACCTTCAGAGGCCAGTAGGATTATTATGTCTTTCGGTGACATCTTTGTCCAACCCGACCCCGTTTCTGGGGATTTACCATCATTTACCATTTACCAGCACCAATTCAAGGGAGGTACTTTTATCAAGGGAGCTACAGCCGGAGAGGGACTCGAACCCAGAACCTTCCGAATGCAACCCGATGGCTTCCGAATCTGCATGTTCAATGAGGAGATGGTGACTGGGGCACCGGGTTGCGTACCGAGCCCATTTGTTCATCCTGTGCTCTGAAGGATGCTGAGGGCTGCCGCCTGGCAGGTGTGTGTGTGTGTGTGTGTGTGTGTGTGTGTGTGTGTGTGTGTTGCGTTGCAGGGAGACTCACAGACAGAACACACTCCCATGGAGTGGATGCAGTTATGAATCCATTAAAGGCCCCATCTGTGTTCTCCGCTGGGGCAGCAGTGGAACATTTCGTCTACGGTGTGTACCGTGTGTTTGAAGCCGCAAAGGGAGCTGTGGCAACGACGCCTCTGCGTCTCGCACACCAGTGTGGGGAAGGGAAGACACCCCCACCTCCCTGCCCTCCCGACCCACAGGGAAGCACAGCAGTGCTGAGAAAGAAGGGGAGCAGGTACAGGGGACAGAGACACACACACACACACACACACACACACACACACACACACACACACGCGCACTCCCTGTTGGGAGCACACATCAAAGCAGGAAAGAGTGGAAATATCGCGGGGAAGGAGCACAGACCTGGCGCTGTTGTTAAACAAATTGCCTCTCCTACCTTTCAAGTGGAGCCCAATTCCAGGAGCGACATGTTCTGTTTACTGAGCCGAGAGCCTCGGCGCCGCTCGCGCTGGATCTCGACTTGTTCCGGCTCTTTCTCTGTACCTTTTCGCCACGCGGCCCTTTCTGCGGAAAGGGATCGTTTTTCGCAGCTTGTTCAAAGGCCTACGCCCTCGCTGTGCCGCCGTCTCGGAGCGGCCCGCCCCCCATCGCCACCCGTCCCGAAACTGCCCCGCCCCACCCCGCCCTTCCGCTCTCGGCGCCTTTATGTACTCCTGGAAATGCTGGATATCTCCTCCTGTGCCTCGAGAAGGTGTTCAAACACTTCTCCACAGTCAAGACATGCACAGTGACTCACACACACACTCCCAAACGCCGCACACACATAAACTTTCTTTTTGATGGAAAAAGTGTGTATATCTGTGGGTTTGCCAAGAGCGCAGGAGGAGATACTTCACTCGGGCACTTTCTGCCGATCCAGCTACCGCTTTGGTCTGGTCTGCCGAGCTGGAGAAAGTGTGTGCGGTACCTGTATTGTCAGGACCGCGGTACAAACCGTTGAATTGTGGAAGAACAGGAAGGACTCTCGCACCTACCACAGTAAAATACTGTATTAGTACGACTGACGTTCAGCCAAAGTGCTACACAGAATATTGCCAGCAACAGAAAGTCACTGAGAGCTTCGAGGTATCACCCCCCTCAACCCAAAGGGGACAGATATTTATGTCCAGAGAGGCCCTTGTCCACCTCATGGTCGAAGCTCATGAACCAATTAGGTTTAGACAAAAGAAGAAACACTTCGGTAACGTGTGAGAACTAGAAGAGGGAGTATGAGCCCAAAGAGACGCGGAGGAGTGATTTCGGGCCGATAGGGAGTCGATTTCGGGTGCGTCTCGGCACCGCTGCCCGCAAACATAAACGAGGCGCAAGTCTAGTTATATAGAACAAATCAGAATTCCTCAAAGGAGCTGTTTTGCTAAGCTGACCAGGGTTTCACCCAAGATGAACTCTCCAGAGCCTTCCACCATCATCAGGTTTCTTAAGACATGAATATATAAAGAGTGACTGCACAAATGCAATACTCAGCGTTCATGTATTAATTCAACCTTGAATGCAAATTCACAGGCCAAGGTGGTCTGGACAGTCCTAAAGGAGCCACGATCTCCGAGGTTATAAGAGGTGGATCTAGCGAACGAGGGCTCAAGCGGGTTGAGAAGTGAACGCAGCACGAGCCAAAGCGTGACTGAGAAGAAGAGCTCGTGGTGGCTCTGGTCTCGTGCTGCTCAGCTGTAGCGAGGTCCAAATTCACTTTTCTTCCAAAGTAGGAGTATGAAGTGAAACTCCTCGTAGAGTGAAATGATCACAAGCCACATTTCTGCGTCTTCCCCATACTCCCCTTGGGCCCAAAGAGAGCTTATTTGAGCTTTGCACACCCCGCTGAAGCACTTTCTGCACCTTTAGTCGCTACAGAAGGGTTCTTCACCGAAAGGGTTTCTTGGGTTGGCTTGCAGATGCTTGGAACGAATCCCTCTGTGTCTCCGCAGTTGGCTGCACCTTTGACGAAGACTCAAGCCCCAGCCTGCGTGAATGTCGACAGGGGCAGGATGATGACTTTGACTGGCAGCTGATTCGGACGTACAGCTGGTCGCAGGGGACGCCGGATCTCCTGCCGGGTGAGTCCTCGTGGATCTAAGGAGAGTCATCGCACTAACGAGTGAGTCAGAGCTGTTCCAGCTGCTGTGACACGGGAACCAGGCCATGCAGTCCATGTTGCCAGTTGGGTTCGTCACCAGATCTGAGGTGAACTGCAGTGTGTTTGTCTGGTCAGGTCAAGGGTATGGACACCCCCTTGATGGCTGCAGGAATTTGTGAGCATCTCCCGAAAGTTCATCCAGCTTGAGGTTCCCCTCACAAGGAGGTGTTGGGGGTTTGGTGGGAAGAGATGCCTGGAAGGTGGGCTTTTTCATTGCTTGTGCACATTTTGCAAGGCTGCTGACCAGGGGTTCCACAGGCCTCTGGGGAGAAGGGGAGAAGTTCTTCATCAGCATTCCAGACGGAGACACAACTTCTCTAGACTGTGTGCTCACATTCCCTGCTGTTTCAGTCAGAACTCAGTCACCTGGACACTGTTTTTTTCCAACTGCAAATCATGATGAGAGCATCTGCAGACGCCACCCTACATCTTGTGTGGTTCGCTCATCACTTAGAGATACTACGTCTTTTTGGAGCCTTGAAATTACAGTTCCTTCTGAACAAAGGCTCTGATTGCAGCACATGCTCTTCAGGGTACCACGTTCCTGCAGACATTTAGTCGTCATGCTTGAATGAGCAGAGCTGTTCCTGTCTTGTCCGTTTTTGAGGCAGCAGAAGCCTTTGTGAAGAATTAGTTGTGGTTTCTCAGACTGAGCATTATCTTCTCAGGCTTCCACTGTAGGCAAAATGTTGACAAGCCCCTTTGTTTCAAGATACAGCAGGGAGATGCCACATGTGATTCTGGAATGTAGGATGTGGTGGGTCTCTAGATCTACCACCACCTCCTCATTATCCTTAACAACCTCGGCTCAATCTCTTTAGCTTGTTCCAGTTCCCGAACAACCTCTTAAGTCCGGCGTTTAGATTGTTCCACCCCCTTGTTTAGTGCCCACTCCCTTGGTTCCATCTCTTCAACATGTTCCGCCTCCTTGTTCAGCTCAACCTCCTTGGTTTCATGTCTTCAGCATGTTCCACCTCCTTGGTTTGCCCCACCTATCTACTTCCACAACTGTTTTTAAAAATGGGGTGACAATAGTTTGAGAGCTGTGTTCTGTTCAGAAAAAGCATCCCGCAAGTTTCAAGTAGTGGGCAGAACAGACAGGACACAAAAACACTGCAAGCCCAGGGAGATGTGGACGATGGTGTCTGTCATGCAGTCTGCTCCACAGAGGGAAATATCACTGATTCATGGCCCTCACCTGCCAGCATTAGCACATGATTTAATATTTTTTTAAATGGCAAGAATTCGATTCACTTGCATTCAGTTCATTCTAGGTCACGATCATAATAATCTCATTTTCCTATAAAAAGTAGGGCACCTTCTGAAAGATTAAATGTGTCAAGTCTGATTTACTTCAGTCATCTTGTCAGAATCTGCTGTCAGCTCAGTGTCGCTTGCCTGAAGAGACGTCAGAAGATAACAGATGACTGACACATCGCCTATTAGTGAAAGAGGGCAATTGGGGAGTTCCTTTGTCCAAGTGGATCTCTGTCCCACTGCTCTTCTTCTTTGGCTTGACGCACCCACTCACGAGCTCCTGCCTCTCCAGCCGTTGACTCGCTTTGCATCGTGGACTAGCCGCAGCTCCTCGGTTAGCTGCAGTTCTTTGCCTCTGCCTCCAGTGCACTTTTATTTCTTTCCATGCTCTGCCTCACAGGCTAATTCCACCTCAGGCACCCTTAAGAGAGCTGTACTTCATGTGCCGGAGCTGCCCGGTGCTCTGAATTACACAGCCTGGTGCTCAGACAGGAGCAGAAAAGGGGGCGTGGAGATGTGGATCGGTTGAGTAAACCCTGATTAAAGAGCCAGATCAACGCAGGAATCAGTTTGGAAGGCAGGAGCTGAAGCACCAGCACAGTCTGAGTTGGGTTTCAATGAGGCCTGGCAGGCCACAGGCTCCCTGTCTGAAAAATGTCGGATCCCAGAGGGGAGTGTTGCCAGGGCATTTCTTCTTCGCTCAAAGGCAATAAAAGCGGTTTATCCCGCAAAGCCTTGCTGGACACATTGCTGTGTGGAGGTCTGATTCAAGCGGAACCTCATTAGCCGCTGACTGCGAGGCAGTAATTCAAGGTCCACTGGAGTGCTTGCAGGCCCCCAGATTTAGGTTCCAAAAGCACCCACCGAGAGACTTCGGAAGCTGTGGCAACGAGAGCGTGGTGGGGATGTGTAGGACCTTGCCTGCAGTAATCCATAAAGCAGCGAGAAACAAACTGTACAGTGTGCAAGGCCCCTGTCTGCAGTAATTCATAATCCAGAGCGATAGAGACTGTACTCTGTCCAAGACCCCTGACTGCAGCAATTCATAACGCAGACTGTACAGCATGCAAACCCTCTGTCTGCAGTAATTCATAACCCAGAGAGCTGGAAACTACACTGTGTCCACAAGACCCCTGTCTACACCCATTCATAGTCCAAAGAGACAGAGACTGTACTGTGTGCAAGACCTCCGACTGCAGTAATTTAGAACAGAGACTGTGCAGCGTGCAAGACCACCGCTGCTGTAATTCCTGACCCAGAGAGATGGAAACTGCACTGTGTGCACAAGACCCCCTTCTGCAGTACCCCTGAACCCAGAGGGACACAGGCTGCATTTCTCATGGTCCAGACCATGCCAGGCGTGTTCCTGTACTCTATGGACAACAGCATTGACCCCCCCAAGTCGAACGTTCCACAAAAAAAGGTGCGGAGGGCGGAAGACGTAAGCAGGCTGTGCAAGCAGGTGATGTGCGGACAATATGCTGTGTGTGTGCGTGAAGGTACTGTGTAAACGTGCAGCTGTGTTGGTGCTGTTTAATATTGCAGCCGAGCAAGTAGGAAAGGGGTCATCATGCAGCTCCGTAAGAAGATGTAGATGAAATATTCAGATGAGTGCGTAAACAGTGCGTAAACAGAGCTGGCGCTCGCAAAAGGGCATCTGCTCCGAGAAGCTTGAATGCTCCGCTAGGCTCTCGAAGACTCTTTGCGAGGAACGGACTGCGGACGCCCGCAGACCCGCGCTTTCGCACACGAGCACCTTTCAGCAGAGGGCGGCGGACCGTCCCACGAGGAGCAGCGATCCGGCAGCCCGCTGAGCAAAGTTACCGCAGGGAACGAGCGCAGCGGCGATACAGTATCTCTCATGACGGCGGCTTTCTGCAGAGCGGGCGCGAGCTGTAGGCGCTCTCCGTTGGGGACCTGGACTCCGTGTGTCAGGCGAAGGTTGTTCGCTCTGCCCCCCGGGTGCACCTGGGGTGACCGGCGAAGCCCAGCAGTGGCAGCCCTCGGGGACGTGGGAGGAATGCCTGAGAAACACGTCTGGGTTCGCGCCGACCTCACGACGGACGCGTGAAAGCTCATATCGCTTGAGTCACTCTCTGCAGGTGGTTGAACAAAACACTATAAGCAGCACTTCCAGCTCCGGCCTTATTGTAATGGCACAAAAAGCAGCGCTGCGGCGTTAAATCGTCGAGTGCTATAGTGCTGCTATGAGTGGTACTGTGTAGCGCAACTGTTGTACCGCTGTAGGTTGGAGAGGGAGTACTGTGCTAATACTAGAGGCGGTACCATAGTATTGTACACTGTACTGTAGTATTATGTAGCAGTAGGAGTACTGTGGTGGTACCAGAGGCAGTACTATAGTACCGTACGCTGTAACGCTGGTACTGTTAACTACGGTAATAAGACACTCTACATACAACCACACCGCTGTTAAGTCGCTACAGCTGTGCGACTCCGTCCGGAAAGAACTGCGCTTAAACACAGCGTTTATTCCCACGTGTGACTCAAGTCCCTCTGAAACGAGTGCGACGTTTTCGTCGATTTCGCCGTCTCCTCCGCGCCGCATGTCCGAACAGGGTGGGGAACGCGGTGTGGCGCGACAGCGTGCTGGACGCCCTTCCGCTGCCTAATTGGCTTCTTTTCCGCCGCTTCGGCCCACCATCAGTTGCCGGCAGCGTGCTCCCAGCATGCCCCTCTCTCCCGCTCTCGCGCTCCCTCTCTGCATTTTCATCCGCTGTGAAACGCAAAGTTTGGACCGCTACGAGTGGGAACATCAAGGGGAGAGTTGGGCCGGAAGTTGGGAGCGCAAGGAAATTGTAACGGGGGGAGTTTAAAAAAGGAGATGAGAGGAAGAAGAACGACATGAGGATGGGAAACAAAAATAGCGTCAGGAAACACCTTGAAAGCCGAAGAGTTTCGAGTGCAGAGCAGCCCCGGTGACACGGAGGAAGCCGAAGACATCAGGCTGTGGGGCATAAAGCTGAGCGAGCTCACAAGGAGGAGTTGGGCTCGCAAACAAGCGCAGCTGTTTTAAATTCTTCATTTTTATTCTTCGCAGTGTCTCACCCCCTGACGTTCGACACAGCGGCACATTCAGCCGCCGCGACCCGCTGCTCCTTCTCTGCGCCCTGCTGGGCCTCGCTGCTCCCATTTCGGTACCTTCAGCATCAGTCAGCATCAGCCTGCGGGGCTGTGCCAGGACCCACAATGCCACAGGAGCCCCCCCCCCCCCCCCCAGCGTAGTAGAGCCAGGGGTCGACCGGGCGGGAGCGTAAGCGAAGCCTTGCGATTCGTCAAAGGGACGAACGAAGGCGCAGAGGATCAGAGGAGAGCTATTTGGAGGATGAGCGACACGGAGCACATTGGGAAGATGAGCGAAGCCCTTCGAGGTCTCGCTCTCGACCTCCTGCGGCAGAACCCGAGCCGTCAGCGAGAGAATGGACGAGCCGTTCTTCGCGTGGAACCCGCATGCGGAACCCGACGTCAGCGGAGCTGGGAAGAGCAGTAAAGCGATGGGCCGCAAACCCCGAATCCAGACGCCCCTTTTATCAAATCCTCAAGTCGGGGAGCCAATTAAGCAGAAGGAACATGGCTGCGCGGCAGACCGTGCGCCCGGTGCCTCCTCGCTTTAATTGGCTGCGGAGGAGCCGAGCGGACGGGTCGGTGCGCTCGGTCGGCTCCGTTGCTCCTCTGAAAAGCCGCCGGTGGAAACGGTGCTGTTGCACCGCTCTGAGATGAGGACGCGAGGCGGGGTGTGAGCCCAGCCTGAGGAATCCCGGCGGTCACGACCCTTGATCGTGAAAGTTGGTTCACGATGTTTAAATTAACGCGTTGTCTGAATCTGGTCAGAATGCTGGCGACTCCCGCGGTGCAACGGACCGGAGACCGGAGGGGTTGAGCTGAGGTTCGTCACATGACCATATGTGTTTGTGGGTCTTGTAGGAGTTCTCGGTGTACGTGGGTTTGGGATCTGCCTGGGGCTGGAACCTCATCTGCGCCGTTAACAAAGCGTCGGTTGGGTTTTGTAGTTGACACGTTCGCTTATTGACCATAACCATTCATTTCCGGTGGCCCTAAAACTAACCCCTGGAGACGAAGATCCATCCGGCTGCTGGCTGAATCTTTGTTTCTCAGCTGCTTCTACACAAGTTCTGGGGATTCTGTAGCGTTTGGCTTCGGTCCGCTTGACCGGGGGTTGCTGTCGCCCGCACTCGCACTTGCACTGACACACTCACAAAGAGAGGATAGCGGTGAGCCAGAGGGGCAATGACAGCTCCTTTACTGCCACCTGGTCCGTCCTCCTGTCCTTCAGCCTGTGATGGAGGACCTTACCGCGGTTCCAGGTACTCGAGGTCATCGCGCCGGTGGGTAAGCTCGAAGGGTGTCGGGAGGAACACGTCCAGCCTGCTGGCCGATGAACATCTGCGGTTCCGCGGTAAGAAGGGTTTCCGGTCACCCTGCGGTGCCACTCAGAGTTGGAGTGCAAAGCACGCAGGAAGTGTGGGGCAAGGCGGTGGCACCATTTCAGCAGCCTTTCTCATTAGCGCCCGTGTTCCACACAGTCGCTCTCCTCGTTCGTCTCCGTGTTCTTCGGCTGCGGTTTGCCGCCGCGCCGCCGCCACTCGGGGCGAAAACAGCAGCTGCGTAGTAGCGGCACAAACAAGCGCGGCACTAAATGAGCGAGACAAAGAGAGTGCGCCGCGTCGCGTCCCGTGCCTGCTGTCGAGCAGCGTGTCGCCGACCCCGTCCGCGAAGCGTCCCGCGGGGGTCGTCACGGCAACCGCCTGTCAGTCAAGCGCTCTCCTCTCCTCGTCAGGTTAGGCCCCCCTTCTCCGGAGCGAGTGCGCATTTGAACGCTACCAAGTGCTCCCGCTGAATGACAGCCGGGCCTTGGGCGCTGCTGCAGGGGACGAGGACAGGGACAGGGATGGGGGGGGGGGCATTGTCATCTCGCACCCTGAGGGGCAAAGTGAGGGTGGACGGAGTGCACAATGAACATATACAGTGTGATTAAGGACACTAACTGGAATGTTGCCGGTTTGAGTCTCACGTGGGGCTCTGTTCTCGTACGCTTGGCCAAGTTAATTAATGAAAACCAGAGATTTTTCTAGGACATTGTTAATGAAAGTGTTTGTCTGTGTATGAATGTCATATATAATCTGTGTGTGTGTGTGTGTGTGTGTGTATGGACTGCCCGTGTGTGTACCGAGCGTGTGTGCTGAGTTACGGCCCCGCGCGCTCCGACACCACCGTTCTCGTCACTTAAGGACACACTGCGGCGCGGTGACAGCAGGTGGAAGGGAACCTTCTCCCCCGGCAGTCCTCCCAGGGGGGTCTGTGGCTGACAGACACGCACCCGGGGACCTCCAGCGAGGCTCTTGCGCTCTTCATGTCCACACGTGGCGGGAGAGCAGCAGCCCCTCTTTCCCCCGTGTTCTCGTCCGTCCGCATGAGATGGGGGGGTTTACGTTTTCAGCTACTCCTGTAATGTAATTGTTTATTTAAAAAATAAATTAAAAATAATATATATATATGTATATACTGGAGGGGGTGCGGTGGCGCAGTGGGTTGGACCGCAGTCCTGCTGTCCAGTGGGTCTGGGGTTCAAGTCCCGCTTGGGGTACCTTGCGACGGACTGGCGTCCCGTCCTGGGTGTGTCCCCTCCCCCCTCCGGCCTTACGCCCTGTGTTGCCGGGTAGGCTCCGGTTCCCCGTGACCCTGTAAGGGACAAGCGGTTCTGATAATGTGTGTGTGTGTGTGTATATACTGTATTGCTAGGATGGTGATCAGGAATTGTCGATATTGTCGCTTTGGAGAAAAGTGTCAATAAATGAAAAATGAATACATACAAATATAAATATAAATATATATGTAATGTTGAGCTGGAGCGGTTAAGTGGTTAAGGTTCTCATTTGTCACCACTGCCAGTCCTCTGTCCATCTGTATGTCCCATGTCCTCTGTGAAAGTTGCCCATCCAGCCTCTTCCTGTCCATTCTGTCCTCTTAGTCTTGACTGATGTGGACTCCAGCCTAAAGTTGACCCCCCCCCCCCGAAGCAGCCTGCCCCACCCTGACGCAGAGGCGCTGGTCTGGGACAGATGCGGCGGGTCTTCTGGACGACAGGAGGGATTAGTCACTGCTCCCGTGAGCCCACACACACGCACACACACACACACACACACACACACACACACACACACACACACGTCCTCCGTCCCTCCCTCCCTCCCTCCCTCCCGCAGCTCCACCAGCAAACGCCAGTATTTCCATTCCCTTGTGGTGTGTGTGTATGTGTGTATAGTGAGGGCCCCGCACCCCTCACCCCGCACCCCGCACCCCCCACCTGCTCGAACTCATTGTCCTTCATTTTGTCACCCCGCTGCACGCTAATGGCCCCAGACAAAGGCCCCTGGTGCTGCTTCCAGCGTGGGCTGCAGGTCCATTGTTGTCTACAAGCCGACACCGGACATGCTGGGACTGAAGACCGTTGGTCAGGCCCCGCTGTCCCCCCAGGGGGGATTAATGAGCGTCGGGCTGAACGTCTGGCTTGTTTAACCGCCCGCTCCGTGAATGCAGTATTGCTCACTGTGTTTGTCATTCAGCTGCCGTGTCCACCGTTGGTCCATCAGCCGCCGTGTCCACCGTTTGCCATCAGCCGCCGTGTCCACCGTTTGTCCATTGGTCAGGTTATTAAACAAACACACTGGAATCCAAGAGGCTCTGAAGCGCACGTTGTCTTCCGAGAAAAGTTCAGAGTGAAGGTCTGGCGGTGATGAGGCTCTGCTGGACTGTAGTCCATGTCCGAGCGGACGCTGATGGGCAGTGTCCTGAGATGAAGCTCTGATGGACAGATGACCTAGAGTCTGAACGTCTCGATGGTGGCGAGGGGGGTTTCCTCCCTCACGGTGCCTTGATGAGCCCGTCCAGAGGGTCCCTGCGGCAGCCGTACAGCGGACGCTCGACACCCGAAAGCTCTCGCTAAGCGATTCGTCCCTCAGAAGTAATAGACTGCGTTGCGTCTAAGGAAGGATCTCTTGAAATCGGCCCCTGCGGCGCTGTCGTCCAGCTCTTCGTCCATCTCCTTTGTCGGGACTCGGCTGGCTGGCTGACGCCGCCATGAGGGAGCGCCACCTGCGGACGAGGGCTCTGCGCGCCGGGGCTCCTGCGACAGGCCGCTCTGTGCCGGCGGGGGCAGCGTGACGCTCGCCTCCTTGCCATCTGAGTGCATTTTAATGCTGATTTGTTTGCGACGTGCCGGCTGGAGCGTTCCGTCGGTTTTCGCCCGGAGGCGCACAATTACAGCTCTGTGGAGCTTCGCCGGCTCCTGGGGAGAACAAATATCTTTACATTACATTTGTTTTGCCAATTGTTCTTGAGATAAATAATGGTTAGAAAGCGCGTAAGAAAGGAAGGGGGCGGGGGCGGGGGCGGGGGGGTATGCAGATTAGCTGCCTGTCGATAACGGTGTTGATGTGGAGGCAGCCATTCGCAGCAGGTGTTCTCTTCACTGTCCTGTGTGTGCGCGCTCCTGTGGCATTGTGGGTAAAGTGTTAACCATGCGTCTGTCTGCCAGCGCTGCCTTGGCACCGCTCCAGATCGCTGAACACCAGGCTGCAATGATGGACGGAGGAGCAGTAGGGAGAAGCACGACGGAGCGTGCTGGGCCGAGCGCTCACGCACGATGCCGCCGGTGCGTTACTGCGCCACCTGCTGGAGCGGGGTGCGTCTGTGCAAGCGGCTTTGCCACGGTCTGTCTGCACTGGAGAACATCAGCTCTCCCTGTCGGAGGTGGAGTGTGTAGCCAAGGCGTGCAGCCAAGGTGAGCTGCGGGGGGCGGGATGGAGACCAGGTCCTGTCTCCGGTGATGCTGGTGATGCTGTTCGTTGAGCTGCTAGCTCGCCCAGGGACAGAGAGAGAGAGAAAGAGAGAGAAGGAAGGTCTGCTGCTGCTGCTGCTGCTGCACTCTGCCCCATTAGCAATCCATAAAGAGGCGCCGTCAAGATGAAGGGCCACATTAGCGCTGCTTGTGCGGCCGAACGAACACCACGGAGCCACAGAGCCTGGATTACAGTGTGTCGAGTACGATGTGTCGCGGTGCGTTACGGTGCGTCGCGGTGTGTCCAGCGCTACACGCAGGCCCTCGGATGCTGCCCGATGTGACGGAGACGTGGGGAACCAGACCAAAGCGACGGCCGCTGCGTTGTCGGTCCCGCTCTTGGTGCTGATGGTGGGGTTGCTTGTCTCGGTTTCGCTGGCGTTGCTTGCGCTCGTGCTCATGGTGGCTTTGGTTGCGATGTTGCTGGTGTTGTCGGTCCGGCCGCACCTCCGCCCGAACACGTGCAAAGTCCACGTTTCCTTTGAGATTGGAGGAGATCCCTCCGCTGTCCCTTCCTCTGCTGTCTCATCTGTCACACTTTGTTCTGCTTCCAGTAGCCTGTGAGAAGATCTCTCTCGCTAATGAGATCAGCTCAGCGGGTATCTCCACGCCTCTCGCTCGCTCACTCGCTCGCCACCACGTTGCCAGTTGTGATGTTTCCTCAGCTTTCCCAGCAGGCAGCTTATAGACAGACGCGTGACAGTGGCGTGGGCCGACGCTCTGCCATCCAAAATCTGGCTTGGCACATTGTTTGCTGTCTGAAGTGTTGAATTTGTCTGTTCCGGAAATATTCTTAAAAAGTTGCTCAGCATGTCCTGCTTCATTGCCAGTCCCTCAACATCCCAAGCAAAACCTGAAGATGTGAAGGAAAAAAATAGCCAGAAGAAGCAGAAGCAGAAGCATTCTCCAGTGTCCTGTGGAAAGAAAACCTCACAGCGGGCGGGTGGGGTGGGGTGGGGTGGGGGGACGTGCAACCCTTATGATGATGTGTGTCTCCAGCGCTAGAGTCCACGGTCAGTTTAAACTCAACTGATATCTCGTGGTCTCATGACTCATGTTCTTTCTCAGATCTGGGGTATCAAGGCACAGATTCCGTTCGTTTCGGTGGCCTTCAGCGAGAACTAACATCTTCCGTAACATGCACGGCCATAACGTGCAGAAAATGACTTTCGTGTCTCAAAGTACACAAATTGTACAGGGTTTGCAGTGTACAGTATGTCCAGTTGTCCTTTTGTGTTTGAGCTGGACCTCCTTCTAGAAGCAGGCGGTGCCTTGCCGATGCATGCAGAGCGGATCAGGAGGGAACGGCACGCAGTCGGTCACGTTACAGCCTGTCGCTGTATCAGCCGTGGACCTCATGCCATTAAAGGCAACGCGATCCAACTGAGCGAAGTCCAGCGATACAGGAACGTCTCCACACCGCCGGTGCCTTGGCCTTCCACGCTCCTCCGGCGCTTCATAGAGCCGACTTTCTCCATCCCGCTCACGTGTCCTTTAGCTGTAAGAATAGACACGGAAAAGTCTGTCGGTGTCTTGAGTGAACACCTTGAAAACCCACTGTACTGACGGAAGAATGAGCGCAGGGTCAGCGGGGGTCAGGGAGTCTGGAACAATGGTGAAGAGATGGATTTGATGAGTTTTGCTAATGGTTCCAGTGCAAGAAAAGAACATTCTGTAAGAAACGGCGGGTTTCAGTGTGTTGAAGAACATACGGAAGTACCGACATTGCTGAATGGAATGAGCCCCAGGGTAAAGGAGTGTCCCGCTGCACCGGCTCGCAGACACACACACACACACACGCACCTGTGTTAGCGGAGTGGACAGGTCACTTCACTCCAGAGCTTCGCCTCCTGGCCAGTCAAGTGGCTGGGACTCCAGCGGGGCCCCGTCGGAAACACTCATCCGCGTCCTTGATGGTGTGCTGAACCTGCACCGACCGAGTCCGTTTCACACGGAACCGCTGAAATCCGTTTTGTGTTTTAATCCTTTTTTGTTCAAAGGGAATCGGAGAACAGAGCTAAGCAAACAATTCCAGTAAAAGAGCGGACTTTGGAGAGGCCTCTTGAGGCTCGCGCTACCACCTGGGGCCTGAAGAAAGGCTCGGACCTGTTTGAGCTTCGGCCCTGGATGCTTCTGCCCATGTAATCGATCCCACGATCCCCTGCCTCGAACCGCTGCTCTATCTGTTCACCAGCAGACGATGCTGAGTTTTACGCCTGCCCGGCATTGCCAGACTGTTCGCTTTTACTGGCGTTGCACTACACTGGAACTACGTTACCCAGCATTCTTTGCTCTTCAAAGGCAAAATCGTGGTGAGGAGTGTGATTTCACTCCTGGGCAGAACGGATGAGCTGCAGACTGCTGGCTGGCACTGTGTCGAGTTAGTCTTCCTGTGTGCACTAACACATTTGCTCCGGTGCTTTTTTCAGGCTCCTTCATGTTGGTGAACTCTTCTCAACACGCCGGGGGCCAGCGAGCCCAGCTCCTGATGCGCACCCTCAGCGAGAACGACACACACTGCGTCCAGTTCAGCTACTTCCTGTACAGCAGGGACGGCCACAGCCCCGGAACGCTGCGGGTCTTCGTGCGGGTCAACGGCGGGCCCCTGGGCAGCCCTGTCTGGAACATCTCGGGTTCCTGCGGGCAACAGTGGCATCAGGTGGAGCTGGCGGTCAGCACCTTCTGGCCCAGTGACTATCAGGTGAGGCTCCGCCCACCCAGACACGGACAGGCGCACGTTGTGAAGCCTCTCATACGATGACATTGAGGCTCAAGGCTCACTGGTTCCTGCCTTCTTTGGTTTTCATCCTTCTGTCTCCACGGAAAAAGCCGATATTGCGTGTGACACTAGAGGCTGCCGACAGAATGTTAACAAGAAATGTAATAACTAACATGTCATGTGACCTTGGTTCTGCACATCAGAGCAGTATTGAATTTCAGGGTCTAAAGGCACAGGTACAAAATGTCAGTAAGTTCTATGCTCTGGTTATGGCCTTCAGGATGGTCAAAGGGTCTGCGGCACAATACCTACAGGAGCTAATCACTACCCCACCCCAGCAAGAGGCGCGCTACTCCACCTCTGAGGGGTCTTAAATCCATCTCTTTGAGAGCCACTTCTCTCCCGATCTCCCGACAGCGCCATCGATGATTCCAACCATCATCTGCTATGATCATCTGTGTATTTGCTGTTTGAATGTCTCTTCTACTGGAGGGATGTGAACCAGCGACATGGTGGTGTCACACACACAAGCTGTGTGTCCACAGTCCTGTGTGTGTGTGTCTCTAAAGACTTTTGTCTGTTATTGATCCATTTTTGTTTACTTTGAGTTGTACAACTGATTGGAGAAAAGCGTTTGATAAATGCAAAATGTAAAAGTGATGTACAATGATACATCCAAAAGCTATGATATGTCACATGTGTGGAAGTACTGGCTGTGTTGTATTTTACATGTCTTGCTCAGGCCTCCTGTTGTTCACACTGATCTCTGTTTGTTTGCCACTGAAACGTGAAGAGTCCGGAAAGAACGCATGCAGCAGGACAGGAGTCCCGGTGGGCAGTCGGCCGACCTGCCGTCTCACCGAATGCAACTTTTATTTCTCACCAGGCTGCTTGCAGGGAGAACCGATTACATTAGATCAGATTAGAGACCCGACGCGGTGTGTGTAAATGCGTTGTGCAGAGTGCTGCTCCCCGGCAAGGCACATGGAGAATCACATTTAATTTAGCCTTTCACAGTTTGTTGAGACACATCAGAAGGAGCTACAGCAGACAACAAAAGTGTCCGCCGTGGCATAGCTGTCTGCCAGAACCCCAAAAAACTTCAAACTTCAAACCCCAAAAGCTTCAATCCCTTTGTTTCATAAATAATAGTTAAAACCATCAGGCAGAAACTAAAATCCATTCTATAAAATCCATTTAATAAGACCAGCTAATGTCAAAAGTACAGGGCACACATTTAAATAGAGGTCTGAAAACATACCGAGTGCTCGCACCCGGCTCGGGAAACCGGGGCAGAACGCCGCCCTCCTCGGGGTGTTAAACGGGAAACGGCGGTCTACTCGGTCACCAACTCCTTCTCCTGCTCCACACTGACTAACGCGAAGGGGGACCGTTTCGGTCCTTCGCTAAGGCGCTCGCGTTTCCGACCGGCCGCGACTTCCGGACGGCCGAAGGCCCGGGCGCCCCGGAAGTGCGTTCTCGGCGCTCGGCGAGGGCCTCCGGGATGATCTTCGCATCTACGCGCGGCACGGCGAGGGGCCTCCGGGTGTCAAAATGGGCTTTGTGGGTTTCTCCAACAACGGAGCGAGATCCCCAGTCCTCGTGCTCTTCGCAAGCGTGCCTGTACTCGGCACCTCCTCGGCTACCCGCGAAAAGACGACGAAAAGGTGCGATGAAATTCCAGCGGGAGAGGGTCGAGACCCGGGGCCTTACGTCCATTTGTCTTACCGAGCACCTCTGACAGCTCGGACAAGGCGACGGGGCTCCTCTGGGGTCGGGAACCAGCCACGTTACTTCTCTCAAAAGCTCCTTTGTGTTACCGCCTCCGTTTCCTTCACTTGAAGGAGATTTTTATCGAAGCAACAGCAGTTACACGGAGACGAGTTTGGTTTGAATTCATGGGAAGCTCATCATAACACAAAATAACTGCACTGCCCATGACGCTGAGATGGCTCCAGGGGCAGAGTGGCGGAAGAGCGGCCAGTCTCCGGTCTCCAGTCTCCGGTCTCCAGGCCATAAACGTCAGTACAGACCATAATCAGACCATAATGCGCTGTAGCCGTGACCCTGCCAACGGACCGCAGTTGGGGATAATCCGGAGGGAGATTGGCCAGACAATGAGCAGCACTGTCCACTTCCTGTGATCTGCAGAGAGCGGGAGCCGCCAGCAGCCCATGAACCCCCTTCTTTGTGTAGCCGAGCCTCACGCTCAGCACGTCCCTGACTGGGGGCTCCTGGAGCAGCTGAAGGAGCAGCTGAAGGAGCAGCTGAAGCCTCTACTGCAGCCTGCGGTCCGCAAAAGACTCGCTACGGCATGCTAAACCCAAAGTGGACACACAGCGGACACATAGTGGACACACAGTGTGGGCTTTGGGACGCCGCTCTGTGATGGGAGGAACTTGACATGCAAGGAAAGTCACGTTTGTTGCATTTGTCTTCAAAGAGGCGGCTGTTTCGGGACACGTTTTCACCACCAAGACACGTAGAAACCATGTCTGGTCGAGGTCTAGTGGCTCATGTTGCACCCTCCACACAGTGCAGACGGTTACTGGGAACCAGCCGATCAGCACGGTGGGAACATGGTGCCACGATCCATTTCCTGTCCTGACCAATTCCAGACCCCAACCACTTCCTTTATTGACCAGTCATTTTCCCCGCCCATTGGCCCACTTTCCTGGCCCATGTCTCTTCGCGCCCTCTTGCTTGCCCAGTCCATTTCCCTTCTCAACCCCAACCCAACCCACCCATTTCCATTCTCGGCTCCACCCTTGACCCGCGTTGGACCTCGTGGAGACTGGGTGTGAAATTGGAGACACTTTGAGGAGAAGCTCAGCTCTCGGGGCATGTTTCTCAACGTGTCTGATACAGTCCTCTGTCCCTCCTGGCCCACGTCCTCTTGCCTGATTTGTGACTCCAGAGGTCTGCGGGGGTCACACCATCTCGATTCCCAAGCAGGGAGCCCGCGTACGAAATATTAAAGATGCTATCATGCCCGTATGATGACGATGGCTCCTCTTGCTGGAATTTGCCTTTTGTTGACATAGATGAGAGCGGCCTTACCTCTTTCCATACACACACACACACACACACACACGCGCACACACATCCACCATGAAACGTGCACAAGCAAACAGATATACGAATACAAGCTACAGACTTGCTGACTCCGGCACCACACAGAACCTCGAAGAAACACACACATACTAAGACAGCAATAAGCTCAGATTCACGGGTGCACGTACACACTAACAGCGACTGCCACGTTCACATTTTCACACACACAAAATGAATACCAATATGCTATTTTGTGCCTTATGAAATATTCAGATATGACTTTTTCGAAAGGGCGAGTTACTGCAGGGCCCATCACTCAGACATGCAGCTGAGCTCTGCGTTCAGTTGATCGTGCATGGGGTCACCTCACCTGGCCCAAAAACGCTGCAGACTGTGGTGTCGAAGGTCATGGGTCGTGATGTGTTTCTTCAGCCCGACATGTTCAGAGTGTGTGTTCTCTCTCCACGATCACGCAGGTCTTGTTCGAGGCAACCGTGTCTGCGGAGCGACAGGGCTACATCGCCCTGGATGACATCCTGCTCCTCAACTACCCCTGCTGTGAGTATCCATCCACTGGACTTGCTCGCACCGAAACCGGCCAGTTCCTTCCCGGAATGCACCATTCCACAAAGGCGCTCGGTTTTTCAGTCGGGTGGGGTGATTCTCCTGCCTACCGGTTTTCTCCTCTTCAGCGCGTCTCTGACGACAATATCGGACTCGGACTCCTTCTGGCCAACTGTCATTTGTCAGAACAAGAGACTGGGACTGAAATCTCCTTCCTGACTGCACTCCCCCAGTACCCTCACCCTTGTCCCTGGCCTTAAAGTTGTCACTTTCACTCAGACGCCCAATATATGGCTGAACGTTCACTGATAATTTAAACAGTACCTTCACACTTCTATACAGCTGCAGAAGCACACAAAAAAACCGCAGCGCAGCACCGGCTCCCCCCCGTTGGTCGGCGAGTTTCGGGGTCCGCTGCCCTGCGGCTCTGGCTCCCGCAGGACTCGGGTTCAACAGCACAGTTTCCGTTTCGGCCGCAAACTGTCAAGTCGCGTTCGTTTTCAGCCTCTCGGTGTGCGTGTCAGTTTGAGGACTGATGCGGATTCTTCATTTTGGGGGTGTGATGATATGTGTGTTGTGTCATTAATTGCCGCGGTAATGCCTTCAAAAAAGTCCCGTGTGCCAAAAGGTGTGACAGCCCCCCCCCCCCCCATCTGCCTCTCCCTAGACAAAGTGCCCCATTTCTCACGGCTGGGGGATGTGGAGGTCAACACGGGGCAAAACGCCACTTTCCAGTGCGTGGCATCGGGACGCGTCTCCGAGGCGGAGCAGTTCCTGCTGGAGGTCAGTGGGGGGGTTCACGTAGCCATTGAGGGTTTGTGCACGTGTGAGACATTCTGCCGGTCTGTGTTGACCCTGCTCTCCTGCGTCTAATGTGCTGTAACTGGCCAGCAAATGGCTCTGGGCCAGCGCTCCCCTTCGACGTGTAAATGAGACCGTGTGCCGAGTTCACGCGGCCCTCGAAATTCCCACATGTATAAATGTTTGGAAAGTGGCCGCTGCGTAGATGGCTTCTCTGATGAGATCGCTCCGCTCCAGCTCCTTCGCCGCCACTTCATTCAAGGGCCACTTTCCTGCCCAGTGTCCTGATGTCTACGTTTCCACCCGCGGTGCTTCTGCAAAAGGACGCCGTGTGCCGTGCGCTGCTTTTTCCTGCGTGTCTTACAACTACCTGTCAAAAAACGTACACCTGGGTACACCTGGTGAAGTGATTTCTCTTGTTCCTTAGTTATCCGTACATCCACACCTGTCCAGTGAGATTCATTTGACTCTACATTTTTATTGAAGGAGTTCTGGTGAGATACCTTGATTACTTATTTTACACCTTCTACCCATTATACTGACTCCCCCTGTGACAATGGGCAGAGCACCACCTGTCACAAAGGCAAAGGAGGTGAGAAGAGACTGCTCCCTCCAGTGGGATGTGACAGATGCTTACCTTTGAATCTGGCATCCAGACATTGAGACAGCAGAGCTTGTGTGTCCAGAACCACCCATTGCAGCTGCTAACGACACCCAACTGGTGTGTGTGTGTGTGTGTGTGTGTCTGTCTCTCTCTATGCATGCCTGCCTGCCTCTCTGTATTGCTTCCCCTTTAGAGGCACAATGGGGCTGTGGAGCTGGTATCCTCAGTCCAGAAAACGAGCCACCGTCGCTACGTGGCAACTTTTCAGCTGGATGGTGCGGTGCATGTGGGACAGCGGGTAGAACAGCAGGTGGAGCAGCGGGTGAGACAGTGGGCGGGGCACAACCAGTATCGCTGTATCTCCTCTTCGCCTCGAGGAGCAGCAGTCTCCAACTTTGCCGACCTCATTGTGAAAGGTGAGCCATAGTTCATTGCTTGAGGTTCTGAGCAGCTAGATTAAAACCCTTGTAGAACACCAGGAAAACTTCTGAAAATTGTAAACCACAGGCCTCTAAGGCAGATGTTTTAACCCAATATGCCAAGCCAGCTCTGCTCTCCTCAGTGTGCAATTCTGGGCTGAACACCAGCACAAGTAAAACTGCACCGCCATTAAAACAGTTTATTTGTGGCAGCGGCTTCACAGCATTTGCCTCTTAGTTTAAGAACCAGTGCTTCTTTTATTTGGTCACGCTGATTTCCCAATTTCATGTCAATGTTTTTTAAAGGCACTTTTTACAGCTCAGAATCCTTCTTCTTCCCATCTGAAAATATAGATGGAGGAGTGTGGCCGGGTATAGGAAAGAGACAGGTGCACGGTGCAATCCGAAGGGTAGCGCTACGCATTGGAAGATGCCTTGTGCGATATCTATCTCAAAGCTATCTACAGCCGACTCCTTGTGCTTTGCTTTGCCAGCAGAAGTGTAATGGTTCAATTTGCTTGCAGTAGTACCCTCTAAGGCCAATCTCATATTCTGCAATTGCGTGTCTGAGGAGGGTGAAAGGGGGCGAGAACCCATTTGGATCCGCCCCCAGGAGTGCTGATTTATCTGAGAATTCTGAGATACACGTAAACACACAATGCGGAGTGATACCATGAGGCACTGACACCCTCACACAAACGAGGGGCAAATAGCAATGTGCTGCAATGGATGCCAAAGTGTCGGGATGATAGCGCAAAGATCTTATCTGCCGCTCTTCCCCTGCAGCTTCCTTTTAAGACTCAAATCATGTCTCCGCACCGCAATAATCCTGTTGACAAACGCAGCAGCACGGATTACATCGCCTGCGCTGCTTCGGCTGCTTGGTGCAGGGCGAATTGCCTCAGATAAGCCAGCAGAGCCTCAACAGATTTAGACACAAACTCACGCTGAGGATCGAAAGCCACAAAATTACAAATGACATGTTAATATTCACATCATGAGTATCTTTCATGGCTCAAACTGATATCAAGGCATATTCTGCCATGAAATCCCTCCCAAGAATATTGTTTTTGCAGTTTTTTAATAATTGTATTCATTTCTTATCTACCCACTTCATCCCCTCATCGCCTTCCATGTGTGGTATCTTCATTTTTGGTCTTCATTAGGACTTCCCTCCATACGACATTCACATTTACTTATATATGCCTTTATTTCACAGATAGCTTTTAGGCTCAATTACGTGCGTCGTGTTGGTTTGCTGTTTCGTGTACAGGAGGTGTGGTGCAAACACCGATCTTTCTCTGCCGCTGCCAATTTTCCCTGCCAGTGCCCCCCACCCCCACAGAGGCCCCCCAGTTACTGCGTGCAGGCTCCACCTACCTGATCATCCAGCTGAACACAGACTCCATGGTGGGCGACGGGCCTGTGATCCGGAGGGAAATTGAGTACCGCTCCGGCCTCTCGCCTTGGTCTGAGGTGCACGGCGTCAGTGCCAGTACCTACAAGGTGTGGCACCTGGAGCCCGACACAGAGTACCGCATCGGTGTGCTGCTAACCCGACCCGGGGAAGGCGGAACCGGCCGCCCTGGACCTCCGCTCGTCAGTCGCACTAAGTGCGCAGGTGAGCGGGACCAAACCGAGCCGAGAGAACCCAGTTACTCCCCAGAATGCGGCTGCAAACCTAAACCCTGCACCTCTGGGTGATGGTAGCTCTGCTGAGGGAGGCCTCTGCGTCGCGATGGTCCTTAGCGTCACGTCTTTGGAGAATTATGAAGGTGAGAGGGCAGATGGCTCTGAGCCCAGCGTTAACACCGGTCGCGTGTGTGTCTTTGCGTCAGAGCCGATGCGCGCCATCCGGGGCCTCGCGGCGACCGAGATCCAGTCCCGCCAGCTGTCTCTACAGTGGGAGCCACTGGGCTACAACCTGACGCGCTGCCACAGCTACACGGTGTCTCTGTGCTACCGCTACTCCACCACAGGGGGTGCTGGAGTGCACAACGCCACGGTGCGTGAGTGCCTGGCTGTGGAGCAGGACACCCCTCGCCTCACCCTGCGTGACCTGCCACCCTACCGCCCCGTACACGTCCGGCTGGCCCTCGCTAACCCCGAGGGCAGGAAGGAGAGCCGCGAAGTCACCTTTCAGACGGAGGAGGATGGTGAGCGGGGGCGGAGGGTGTGGCCAGCAAGACGCCGAAGGTTCTGTGTATCTGTGAATATTTCAATCATATTAACATTTAAGTTACCTTAAATAGAAGCGCTGACCAAGTGAGGAATTGCAATATTAATAACATATAACTTAAAATGTGTTATGATCTTATACACAGTAAACAGTTTTTCGGGTGTTTTTCTTTCTACACATATACTGACTTTGCCTTTAATCACACACACACACACACACACACACATTTTCTGAACCGCTCGTCCCATATGGGGTCGCGGGGAACCGGAGCCTAACCCGGCAACACGGGGCGGAGGGCTGGGGCGGGGGATGGATGACACACACCCAGGACGGGACGCCAGTCCGTCGCAAGGCACCCCAAGCGGGACTCGAACCCCAGACCCACTGGAGAGCAGGACCCGGTCCAACCCGCTGCGCCACCGTGCCCCCCTGCCTTTAATTACGCACGTTGTGTAATTCACTACATCTGTTACACTACAGAGACAAAAGCAGCTTTGCGTATTCACTTTTTAAGTGATGTACTCTTTGCGCTGTGTGGCTCCTGAAAGATATCGAACTGGAGTCACGTGGCTGAATCGGGGGGTCGGAGGTCACGGGTGGGGTGTCCTGCTGCGTCGGACGCTGTGTGCGCTTCCCTCCGTCATGAAGCCCGTGTTGACTTGCGCTGCACCTCTTCTCCTAATCCAAGCAGGAAGCGGACAGGGATGAAATATTTGTATTTCCTTCCCCACCACACGACAAAAGTGAACATTTTTTGCCCTTTAAGGCAAAGCCCTTCTTGCATGAATCGCTTCCAGTGTCGCCACTGAATTGAGCGCCCTTGGATGCAAATGCAGCGGGATGAGATGGCGCGATGGACAAATCGACATCCCGGCACACAGACAACAGCGAGAGGATGATGAGGAGGGAGGTGAAGTGATCCAGCGAAGGATGAGGGAGAGAGAGGAGATGCTCAGCAAACTTGCATGACGTTAGGAAGTAAAAAAGAGAGCAGCTGGGCCAGGAAGGGGTGGGGTGCGATGTGTGACAGGCGATGCGTCCCCCTCTGGGCTGCCTGACAGCGTCCTGTTCGCTCTGTCGGTGGCAGCGCACCGCGTCTCTTCGTGTAAGCAGGCTGCAGCCCCTTCGTCGCACCCTCTGCGGGTCCCCCGGTGTCCCGGTAAACGGACTGACGGTACCGACTTCCCCTGCACTCCGCAGCGCTCTCGTACGGACTCCGTTGGGCCCTCGTTGCTGCTCCAGCTCAGGAGGACACGTTTGCTCTTCGGGTGTTTGTTCGCAGACAGCCGGTCGAGTGACGCCTTTGGACCCGAGCTCATCTGAAACGCAGTCCCCCGATCTCCGCCGTCTTCTCCGCGCCGTGTCCGTGCGCCTTTGAATGCGAACGAGCTCGCTGCCGGAGCGATCTCCTCTCAGTCTCCCTTCTCCCTTCTCTTGCTCAGTTCCTGGTGGCATCGCCACAGAGTCGCTCACCTTCACCCCCCTGGACGACATGGTCTTCCTGAAGTGGGAGGAGCCCGTGGAGCCCAACGGCCTCATCACTCAGTACGAGGTGGGTGTCCGAGCGCTACGCGCTTCTCTAGGTGAGGTTCAGGAGTTCCATCTGCGCGCCGAAGACCTTTGAGCCCTGAGATGGATAGAGGTTCCGTGGGATGAGAGACAGCAGGAGAGAGACTGAGAAAGGATGAAATTCCTTTAGTACGCTGAGTTTCCTTCGGGGCAAAGAGACGCAGAGCGGCAACGCCTCACCTGGAATGAAACCCTGTGTGTCTCCCATCAGATCAGCTACCAGAGCATCGAGTCGTCGGACCCGGGGGTGAACGTGCCGGGCCCCAGGCGCACCGTGTCCAAGCTGCGCAATGAGACCTACCACATGTTCTCTGGTCTGCAGCCGGGCACCACCTACCTGGTGTCGGTCCGCGCCCGGACGGCCAAGGGCTTCGGCCTCACCGCCCTCACCGAGATCACCACCAACATCTCGGGTACGCTCCGGGGGGCGCCGTCCGCTCGGGAAGGGCCGGGCTTCCGCCGGTCAGTGTTTGCGGCAAATTTGGAGCGAGCCCCGTAGCGCCCGGGCCCTGTGAACGCGGGACGGATCCGAGCGGCTCTCGGGTCCCACGCGGCTTCGGAGGGGTTTTGTTTTGAAATGTCATCGTTTTCCAACGGCTTTTTAACATTTTTCCCTGCGTTTCGGTGGAATTGAGGGGGGTTCGAGTGTTTTGTTTTCCTTTCCTTTCGTGCGCTGCATGAAGAGCAGCCAAAACGGTGCCGCTTTCGCTGCGGGATTAACTTTGCTGGAGATGTGGATCCATCGCACGTCTCTGTGCGAAGGAGACACAACCGGACGTGGACAGAGACGGATGTCCTGCCGCGCCGCGCAGCTCCGCCTCTTCGCCGCTGTCATTCGGGACCCGCCGCTTGTAACAGTTACCGTAATGAGACGGTGAACTTCATTTCATACGACACCTTTGAAAGCAGCTTCTCAAAGCTCTGTGCAGTGAGGAGAAACAGGTAAACAGGGTACAGTCATGAAATTTGGAGGACAAATAGTTCACAGTCAGTGAGCATAAGGAATGAGAAATCACATTAAATTAAAGTGCAGCAAAACGTCAAGGAAATGAAACAGCAAACATACAGATAATAGATCAACTGAAACAGAAGGAAGGGTTGTGTGTGTGTGTGTGTGTGTGTGTGTGTGTGTGCGTGTGCGTGCGTGTGCGTGCGTGTGCGTGCGTGTGCGTGTGCGTGTGCGTGTGTGTGTGTGTGCGTGTGCGTGTGCGTGCGTGTGCGTGTGTGTCTGTGTGTGTGCACATGATCATCGATGGTGCTTCGCTGCCAGGGGTTTACAGAGAACACAAGTGACCGTGTCACACACCTGCGGTCGCGTGTGTCCGGCTTTACAAACCGAGGAGCGCCAGGGACCTCCCTCCTCCCCCACGTGTAGAACAGCATGCGATGAAGGTACTGACCCTGAAACGATACGGTAAAAATGGTACGAACGGGTAAATCGGTGTAAGTAGCTCGGTGTTCGTAGCTCTCGGTCTCAGCGTGAACACGAACGCACCAGGTGGGTTATGAACACATCAGTGTTTGTCGTCCTCAGCATCCCGTCAAAGTGCTCATCGCGGACCGGGTCTGCAAGTTCCAGGTCGCGGTCGCGGTGCGGTCCACGGTCACCTTCGCCGCAGCCACGCCTCCCACTGCGAGAGGCCTAATTATACTTTCTTAATGAGAAATTAAGTAACTGTGTTTAATTAATGAAAGAGAAAATATGACAGTAATTCTCCTGTTAATAATTCTGATGAGAAATTCTACATGTTTTTCTGTTAAATGTCTCAGAAGGAATTTTTAAAAATTCTAATTTCTGGTCAGAGTTTCATCAGTGGTTCAGTCAGAGGCAATTAATTGGCAAGGTGGAGCTTCTCTCTCTCTCTCCGTCACTCGCTCACCCTGTCTCTCTCTCTCTCCCTCGCTCGCTCGCCCTGTCTCTCTCTCTTTTTCTCGCTCGCTCACCTTGTCTCTCTCTCTCTCTCTCTCTCTCTCTCTCCGTCGCTCGCTCGCCCTGTCTCTCTCTCTCCCTCGCTCGCTCGCTCTGTCTCTCTCTCTCTCATTCTCTCGCTCGCTCACCGTCTCTCTCTCTCCCTTGCTCGCTCACCCGCCATCTCTCTCTCTCCGTTGCTCGCTCGCCCTGTCTCTCTCTCTCCCTCGCTCGCTCACCCTGTCTCTCTCTCTCCCTCGTTCGCTCACCGTCTCTCTATCCCTCTCCCTCCGTCGCTCGCTCGCCCTGTCTCTCTCTTTCTCTCGCTCGCTCACCTTGTCTCTCTCTCTCTCTCCCTCGCTCACCCGCCATCTCTCTCTCTCCGTCGCTCGCTCGCCCTGTCTCTCTCTCTCCCTCGCTCGCTCGCTCTGTCTCTCTCTCATTCTCTCGCTCGCTCACCCTGTCTCTCTCTCTCCCTCGTTCGCTCACCGTCTCTCTTTCCCTCTCCCTCCGTCGCTCGCTCGCCCTGTCTCTCTCTCTCCCTCGCTCGCTCACCCTGTCTCTCTCTCTGTCTCTCTCTCTCCCTCCGTCGCTCGCCCTGTCTCTCTCTCTCTCCCTCCTTCGCTCGCCCTGTCTCTCTCTCTCTCCCTCGCTCACTCGCCCTGTCTCTCTCTCTCCCTCGCTCGCTGGGTTCTCACTGACCTGTCCTGTTTTATCACACAGCTGTATCTGACTGTGCCCCCCCCCCCCTCCCCCGGCAGCCCCCGCCTTCGACTACAGCACAGCGCCGGCGCCCCTCGGAGAGTCGGAGAGCACAATCACCGTGGTGCTGCGGCCAGCGCAGGCCCGGGGCGCCCCCGTCAGGTGGGACATGAGCGTTAGCCGTCCACACGAGGCTTTTCTGGAGCTGGGAAGTGTCACCTATCAACCTGGTCTAGTGTCCATTGCTGTCCCTGTCCCTGTCGAGCAGCAGTGACCTGGAGACCTTTCTGCTGTGCGTTCCGGGATTGAGTCCAGTTATCACGCCCCCTACTGTCCATTCAGTATCTACCAGGTTGTGGTGGAGGAGGAGGGCGTCGAGCAGCGAGGGGGCGATCCCTCCCGCCAGGTGAAGAGGGAGCTCGGCAAGCAGGAGTGCTTTGTTTCGCCGGCGTCTCGCGGGGACGGGAGGACCGGAGGGGAGCACGCCTACTGCACGGCCGAGCTCCCGCCCAGCAGCGTCGCCGAGGCCACGCCCTTCACCGTGGGTGACAACCGCACCTACAACGGCTATTGGAACATGCCCCTGGACCCGGCGCACAACTACGCCATCTACTTCCAGGCCACGAGTCACTTCCGAGGAGTGAGTACAGCAGCAGCGCGGTCGGCGCTTTCTGTCCCAGTGGCGGTGAGCGGGCGAAAGGCGTCCCGCTCCACCGGTCGGCTCACAGCAAATCACAGGAGAGCAGAGATGGCGGTTACAAGGCGTGGCGTTCAAAGGACCGTCTCGTAGGACGCGTCCACTGCGGTCTAGGTACCGGCATCCGAGCGCTTCCTGACCTCGCTCGGGTCGGCAGGATGGCCGCGAACAGGCGTGCCGAGGCATAGCCGGTCTCATAATTAGCTCGTGGTGATGGAGCTCGGGTTCTGACGGCGGTCAGAAGTGAAGCTAATTGTGGAATTTCCTTGTCTGTCCCTCTGTCCTCATTGGCTCAGCGGTCCATTCCTTGGGGTCGTCGTCGTCTTCATCGTCATCATCATCTTTACCATGCGGCTGGGGCCTGAGCTCTGTCCATCAATAGTTTCCTTCTGAACTCCAAAATCAGAGTAAAATGGTAATGGGGACACCCACTGATTTACTGAGGGTCGGGTAAAACTAGGGTAAAGCTGGGCGAACGGAAGCGCTCTGTACTACCAGAGTGAAACAGACTGTTGGGTCACATTGCTGCCGGGTTCTTGTTACCGATCGCCGACATGAGCTGTAAACACGGTGGAAGTGAGGGGAATTAAAGCGATTTTACCCTGTTCTTCTCGGTTCAGTGACAAAGCACAGGTCGCAGTTGCGCTACTTCACACGCTAGTTGTAGAAAAACAGGTAAAGCGGAAAACGTTGGAGCTCTTCGTAACCCAAGGAGGCCATTTGCTTTGCTCGTCCTCGCCGCGTTCTTGCGGACCGCTCCGGGTTCTGGCGCCAGCGGGTGTCCGCTGCGGCCGCAGGTGAGAGTCTCGTCGTGCGAACGTGGTTTTTCGCCGGACGCCTGGCTGCGCTTTCCCAGGAGAGCTGCTGTGCAAAACTCCAGCAGACGCACTGGCTAATTAGTCCTCCCCGTGGCTCCGTCCCCTGCAGCACCGTCCCCCCTGCGCAGCTCCGTCCCCTGTGGCATGTCCGCTAATCGCTTTCATTGAAATCTTCTTACGTGGAGCAGAAGAGACTCGCACCCGTGCCGGGCTCCCCCGCCTGTCCCCGTTCTCCTTATGCTAAAAGTCCAGCTCCCACGGTTTGCTCCGACGTGAAGGGGAACGAACAGTTGATCTCTCTGGAAATGAGCGTCAGTGTGCGTGTCAGTGTGTCAGTGCGGTGACCGTGGTCGGTCCGCACGCCCTCCACCCACCAGCCCATGATCTCCCCCCCCCCCCACTCTGTCTTTCAGGAAATGAGGATGAGCTGCGTCCGAATCGCCCGCAAAGGTAACTGCACTCCGCTCGACCCGACTTTCATCGATGGCAGCAGGGTGACCGCAGAAGAGCGCGGTTAAGCGTGTCGTTGCGTGAAGCACATCAAGTACGAATCACGGCTGGGAGAGTGGGCGTCTTCGTGCAGCGCCGGGACTCCCCTGCCGCGGAAACGCACCGTTGGATTATTTAAGCGCTCGTCACCTTTTTGCGTAGTGACTGTGACAGCTGGCGCTTTCATCCAGCTGTGTTTGCAGCTGCTGTCTTTCTCACGCTGCACATGAGCTCTTCTTCCCACGGTCGCTGCTGGTTCATCCCTTGAACACAAGACCTGCTACTCCTGCTGCCTGTCGCTCCGTAGTCCCCTCTTTCTGACGTATTTTCACTCTTCGCACCTGATGCGATTGCCCTGATCTGTCCCCTCCGTGGGCTGAGCACGGCATGTCCTGGGAACAGTGGTTGCGCTCAGTTCAGCGGTCGGGTTCAGTTCAGCGGTCGTGGTTGGGTTCGGTTCAGTGGTCGGGTTTTGGGGTTTGATGCAGCGGTCAGGTTGGGTGCCAGTTTGATGCGGTGTCAGGAGAGGCCCCTCCCCCACTCCTGTGATAATTACCAGCAGATCCGGGTCGGGGAGGGGCCCCTCGCTATGGCCACGCTCTGCGAACGCCGTCGGACCCGGACACAAGAGGCCTGTTGGGCTGTGTGACACAGATGTGCGGTCAGGCTGACAGACATCCTGCCGTGGGCTCCACGTCCCGGTGGGCGGTGCCAAGTGCACGAGCAAATTGTTTTGACGGGATGAGCTCCTGGGGGTCGGGGGGGGGGGTTGTGTCTTTAATCAACACCCTGCAGAAACGGCGGATAAAAACACAGCACCGGAGTCACGTGTCGCAGAGCGCAGCACACATATGTCCCACCGAGGACCGACACCGAGACGTTCAGGGATAAAGTGTCACTTCCAGGTGCAGCGACTGTGTGCGTGTGCCTTGTGTGTGTGTGTGTGTCCCCATGTCCACGTGTCCTTCCCGCTGCGCCAGTCGCCTGCAGGGACCACAGAGAGGCCCTGGAGGTGTCCCAGCACTCGGAGGACGTGGGCCTCATCGCCGGGGGCTGCGCAGGGGGACTGCTGCTCCTCACACTGCTGCTGGGACTCGTCGTCCTGCTCCTCAGGAGGAGGTGCGGCTCCGTCCTCCCGTCCACCCTCCTCTGCGTGTCTCAGGCCATCCGGCCTCGCGGATCTCCTGCTTGCTCCCATCCCCTCGGTCCTCGGGGTGATCGGGAGACACGTTTACTCCGATCGCTGTGATTTTGTTTCTCCGACTGTGCTGCTGGTCCAGTCACAACCGCTCTCTCCCGTCCAGCAGGGACGCGCTGAGCGTCCGCAAGGCGCCCATGTCCTACCGGCCAGAGAAGGTCCAGTCCAAGGGACGTGGCTCCCTGGAACAGAGCAGAGTGGCGGAGGAGAGCCGGGCGGCGCTGCCCTTCGTCGACCCCCACGGCTGCGCGGCGCGCCGTAAGTGCGGCTCTCACCCAACGCCACGGTCACCTCCGTTCCCATGGCCCGCGCGCGCGTGTCTGCGTGTGTATCTGCATACGCGTGTCTTCGCACGCAGATGAGCAGCGCCACTTGATGAACGAGTCCAGCAGCCTCCTGGTGCGGTCTCCACGGCGACCGTGCGCGCACAAGACCTCGGCGTACCCAACGGGGCAGCTCCGCCCGGCCGTTCGCGTCGCCGACCTCCTGCAGCACATCAGCCAGATGAAGACGGCCGAGGGCTACGGGTTCAAGCAGGAGTACGAGGTGAAGGGGCGTGGCTCGGCACTTGGACACGCCCAGCAGTGTGTGGCTCCGCCCACACTGAAGTTGTTCCTTCTTTGCAGAGCTTCTTCAGCAGCTGGGAGAGCCCCAGTAAGAAGGAGAAGAGCCGCGGGCGTCGCAACAGCGCGCTGGGCTGTGAGTCCTTCCTCATGTCTGTGTGCCCCCGCCCCCGCCGCAGCCCCTGCCGCAGCCCCTCGCCCCGCCCCGCCCCGCCCCCTTCCTGCTACTTCCTCGGAGCGTGGCTCCCCGCGGTGGGACGCTGTGCGTGCAGGACTCACCTGAGGGCCTCTGATGTGTTGCAGACGACCGCCATCAGGTGAAGCTCCACCCACTGCTGGGCGAACCCGGTACAGACGGCGTCGGCGCCAACTACATCGACGTGAGTCGCTGCTTACTCTGATTTACCCACTTCTACCTTTTCTGTACTACAACAGTTCAGGGTCAGTGCCTGGATCGAGGTCATTAGAGCATAGTGTGTTAAACATGCGAAAAGTGTGTAAAGTGTGTGTTACCTTCCTCTCGTCCTTCTTCTGTTCAGTGATGCCTCCAGTGACTCTCTTCTCTCTCCGTTCTCTTTCTTTTTGGTTCTATTAGATTCGGATAAACAGGGAAGTAAGTAAAGTGTTGCCTGTCTGGCCTTCCTGTGTGTGTGTGGCCTCCATCTGTCCTCCACCTGGTTTCCGCCTGTCCTCTACCTGTCCTCCACCTGTCCTCCACCTGGTTTCCACCTGACCTCCTTTCAGACCTTCACAAATCTTCTCACGTGTCACTTAGTTCCCTTTAAGCAACACACCTGCAGAAAAGATTACCTGTATTAACAGCGTTACCTGAGCTCTTTACTGTGCTCGAGCCTTGAGGAGTTCACCTTGTCCAGGGGGGTCGTCCAGTTGACACAGGAGACACAGAGCAAGTCAGCAGCTCGTGAACCCCTGACATGTTGCAGGCTTGTGCTGCGACCTTGTCTGCAGAGAGTTTGGAGCAGACTGCCTGCAGAGACGCACCTGGTACTCAGGCAGGTGGGGGTTGGGGGGGGGGGGTCGCTGGACCGAGGAGGAAGGGAGCCAAGACTCAAGCTGCACAAGGGAGCGGCAGAGGAACTTGAGCATGTGGGATGTAAAGCCATATTCCCCTGGCATGTCAGACGAGACAGAGAGGAGACCCGTTTGTGTGTGTGTGTGTGTGTGTGTGTGTGCGTGTGCGCGCGTGCAGGGGGAGGGGAGCTCCCTAGGGAGCATTCCATTTAATTCATCCTCTGTGTGTGTTTTGTTTTCTTCCTGGATTTTCATGGATTTCTCTCAATTTCCATGCTTGCTAGGGGTGTGGGGAGACGGTTCCCATGGTGACGGCTCATGGGAAGTGCTTCTGTGTTCAGCTCCTGCATGGGCTGCTTAATCGAGCGATGGGGCTTTATTTGTTTGTTTGTTTGTTGTGCCCCCATCGTTGGCCACCCCCCGCAGCTCCTAGTAGCGGTCTCCAGGTGATCTTCTGGAAGACCTCAGACTGTTGGGTAGACAAGATGGATGTTTTCTCATGTAGCGAACGCAAACAAATGTGTTTGGTGTCAAAGCCGCATCAGCGTCACACACACAGCGCAGGCAGGAGCTCCTTCCTGGTCCTGGACGGTCAGCAGACACACACACACACACACACACACACACACACACACACCCAGCTCTCCTGCACAGGAGACTCAGTGAGGTCTGCTGCTGAATTCATCAGATGGGTCCACACAAAGTGGATGGGAAAGGGCCTCGAACCCGGCCATTTGGACCCAGGACGGCGCCCTCTGCAGTCACACTGTGAGCGATGCACATTCCTGATTCGAACCAACTTCCTCACTGGAGTCTTCCTCCCCTTGCAGGGTTACCATCGATCCAACCACTTCATCGCCACGTACGGTGAGTGTGTGTGTTCAGGCTGAGCAGCTTCTGGTCCCGGATGCATCCCCTGCGCTCGCAGCATTTCAGTGTGTGTGTGTGTCTGTGTACTGTAATGCTTATAATTCCTATTACACTCCACTGCCTTTCCCTTTTTTCTCTTCTGCTTTTCCTTCTGCCTTGGGGGGTCTGGAAGAGAATTAATGTACACGATGAAGATGTTTATATTATATTATATTACACACACACACACTTTCTGAACCGCTTGTCCCATACGGGGTTGCAGGGAACCGGAGCCTACCTGGCAACACAGGGCGTAAGGCCGGAGGGGGAGGGGACACACCCGGGACGGGACGCCAGTCCGTCGCAAGGCACCCCAAGCGGGACTCGAACCCCAGACCCACCGGAGAGCAGGACCCGGTCCAACCCACTGCGCCACCGCACCCCCTTATATTATATTATCCATCCATCCATCCATCCATCCATCCATCCATCCATCCATCCATCCATCCATCCATCCATCCATCCATCTTCCTCCGCTTTTATCCGGGGCCGGGTCGCGGGGGCAGCAGTCCGAGCAGAGTCCTCCAGACTTCCCTCTCCCCGCACACCTCCTCCAGTTCCTCTGGGGGAACCCCAAGGCGTTCCCAGGCCAGCCGGGAGACATAGTCTCTCCAACGTGTCCTGGGTCTGCCCCGAGGCCTCCTCCCAGTGGGACAAGCCCGGAACACCTCCCCAGGGAGGTGTCCAGGAGGCATCCGGAACAGATGCCCGAGCCACCTCAACTGGCTCCTCTCGATGCGGAGGAGCAGCGGCTCTACTCCGAGCTCCTCACCCTATCCCTAAGGGTGCGCCCAGCCACTCTGCGGAGGAAACTCATTTCTGCCGCTTGTATCCGCGGTCTCATTCTTTCGGTCATGATCCAGAATTCATGACCATAGGTGAGGGTAGGAACGTAGATCAACCGGTAAATTGAGAGCTTCGCCTTACGACTCAGCTCCCTCTTCACCACAACAGACCGGTACAATGACCGCATTACTGCGGACGCCGCACCGATCCGTCTGTCGACCTGCCGCTCCATTTTTCCCTCACTCGTGAACAAGACCCCGAGATACTTAAACTCCTCCACTTGAGGGAGCAACTCCCCCCTAACCCGGTGGGGGCAATCCACCTTTTTCCGACTGAGAACCATGGCCTCGGATTTGGAGGTGCTGATTCTCATCCCCGCCGCTTCGCACTCGGCTGCAAACCTCCCCAGTGCACGCTGCAAGTCTTGACTTGATGAAGCCAACAGGACCACATCGTCCGCAAAAAGCAGAGACGAAATCTCGCGGCCACCAAAACAGACACCCTCCGTTCCCTGACTGCGCCTAGAAATTCTGTCCATAAAGATAATGAACAGAATCGGTGACAAAGGGCAGCCCTGGCGGAGTCCAACATGCACCGGGAACAGGTCTGACTTACTGCCGGCAATGCGAACCAAGCTCCTGCTCCGGTCATACAGGGAACGAACAGCCCGTAGCAACGAGCCCTGAACCCCATAATCCCGAAGCACCCCCCACAGGATGCCACGAGGGACACGGTCGAATGCCTTCTCCAGGTCCACAAAACACATATGGACTGGTTGGGCAAACTCCCACGAACCCTCCAGCACCCTAGTGAGGGTATAGAGCTGGTCCAGTGTTCCACGGCCAGGGCAAAAACCGCATTGCTCCTCCTGAATCCGAGGTTCGACTATCGGTCGGATTCTCCTTTCCAGTACCCTGGCATAGACTTTCCCAGGGAGGCTAAGGAGTGTGATCCCCCTGTAGTTGGAACACAATCTCCGGTCCCCCTTCTTAAAAAGAGGGACCACCACCCCGGTCTGCCAGTCCAGAGGCACCGTTCCCGAACTCCACGCGATGCTGCAGAGGCGTGTCAGCCAAGACAGCCCCACAACATCCAGAGACTTGAGAAACTCGGGGCGGATCTCATCCACCCCCGGAGCCTTGCCACCGAGGAGTTTTTTGACTACCTCAGCAACTTCAGCCAGGGTAATGGACGAGTCCCCCTCCAAGTCCCCAGCCTCAGCTTCCTCTATGGAAGGCGTGTCGGAGGGATTGAGGAGATCCTCAAAGTACTCCTTCCACCGCCCGAGGACATCCTCAGTTGAGGTCAGCAGCGCACCACTTCCACTGTAAACAGTGTTCGTGGAACACCGCTTCCCCCCTCTGAGTCGCCGGACGGTTTGCCAGAATCTCTTTGAGGCCGACCGAAAGTCTTCCTCCATGGCCTCACCGAACTCCTCCCAAGCCCGAGTTTTTGCCGCGGCGACTGCCAGAGCCGCGCTCCGTTTGGCCCGTCGGTACCCGTCAGCTGCTTCAGGAGTTCTATGAGCCAGCCAGGCCCGATAGAACTCCTTCTTCAGCTTGACGGCATCCCTTACCTCCGGTGTCCACCACCGTGTTCGGGGATTGCCGCCGCGACAGGCACCGGAGACTTTATGGCCGCAGCTCCGAACCGCCGCCCCGACAATGGAGGCGTGGAACATAGTCCATTCGGTCTCAATGTCCCCAGTCTCCCTCGGGACCTGGTTGAAGCTCTGTCAGAGGTGGAAGTTGAAGACCTCTCTGACAGGGGCCTCCGCCAAACGTTCCCAACAGACCCTCACTATGCGTTTGGGCCTGCCAGGTCTGTCCAGCTTTTCCCCCGCCATCGAATCCAACTCACCACCAGGTGGTGATCAGTTGACAGCTCAGCCCCTCTCTTCACCCGAGTGTCCAAGACATATGGCCGAAGATCAGAAGAAACGACTACAAAGTCGATCATCGACCTCCGACCTAGGGTGTCCTGATGCCAAGTGCACTGATGGACACCCTTATGCATGAACATGGTGTTCGTTATGGACAAACCGTGACTAGCACAGAAATCCAATAACAACTCACCACTCGGGTTCAGATCAGGGAGGCCGTTCCTCCCAATCACACCCCTCCACGTGTCACTGTCGCTGCCCACGTGGGCGTTAAAGTCCCCCAGTAGAACGACAGAGTCCCCAGTGGGAGTGCTTTCCAGCACGCCCCCCAGGGACTCTAAAAAGGCTGGGTACTCAGTCCCAAAAGCCAGAGTTGGCGTCCGAGGTTTGGGTCGACCGGGCACTCGGCCCCGACCACTGCCCAAATCACAACGCACCGGCCCCTTATGTCCTCTCCGGCAGGTGGTGAGCCCACCGAAGAGCGGCTCCACGTCTTGGCTTCAGGCTAAGCCCGGCCAGGCCCCGTGGGCATAGACCTATATTATATTATATTATATTATAATATAATAGGGGGCACGGTGGCGCAGCGGGTTTGGCCGGGTCCTGCTCTCCGGTGGGTCTGGGTTCGAGTTCCGCTGGGGTGCCTTGTGATGGACTGGTGTCCCATCCTGGGTGTGTCCCTCCCCCTCCAGCCCCGCGCCCTGTGTTGCCGGGTTAGGCTCCGGCTCGCCGCGACCCCACTTGGGACAAGTGGTTTCAGGCGATGTGTGTGTATATTGTATTATATTATATTGTATTATATTATATTATATTGTATTATATATTTCAACAGCGAGGCAAAACAAAAGAAAACTCGGGTATAAGTACAGTTGACTACAGGTACCTATAATCCAGTTGGTGAAGCGTTATGATTAACTGTGGGAAACTTCAATTGGTTGATGTTGATGTGATTTGTTGATGCTGGCTAATGATGAAGGGCTCAGAATCCTCATTAGAGGGTATGCTTCCTATGTAACTGGGGGGGTCCAGACCCTCCCTGAATGGATGTGAATCCTGATTGGTGGCTGCCTACACTATGCTTCTCCAGTCGGTTTCCTCCTGACCTTGTGACGACGACCCTGTTTCTCCATCCTGCCCACAGGGCCCAAGCAGGACATGGTCTACGACTTCTGGAGGATGGTGTGGCAAGAGAACAGCTACAGCATCATCATGCTCACCAAGCTGGTGGAAGCGGGCAGGGTGGGTGTGGCTTAACCTGGCCCCGCCCACAGGCTCACTGTGACAGCTGCCGATGAGGGGGGCGGGGCCTCTGGGGTGGGCAGCCGTGCTGGAGATCCTTAGCGTGTATTTACCTAATTTGTGACATGAGGGGAGGGGCTTTAATCAAATATCGGATCTCGATGAGTGTGTTTTCCACGCTGACGTCATGGCGGACGGGTCTCCTGTCAGCTCTGGGACGCAAACTCTGCTCTCTCTCCTCATCCAGGTCAAGTGCCACAAATACTGGCCGGAAGACAACGACGTGTACGGGGACATGAAGATCACACTGCTGAAGACGGAGACGCTGGCAGAGTACGCCGTTCGGACCTTCAGCATGGAGCGGGTCGGTCCTCCCTCAGCGGCTTCATCTCCTGACTGCTCCTCCGTCATCCGCTTACTCCTCTTCCACACGTAGTTCTGTCTATAGCTCCTGTCTCTCAGTCTTTCTCTTTCTTTCCCTCTATCTCTCGCTCTCTCTCTCTTTCTCGCAGGCTCTTGTTCAAGTTCACTGACATGTGTTTCGCTTCATTTTTAATGGCATTTCGTTCACTTAAATGAATGTTAGAGACAAGAGAGGCTTCGTTGTCATTTGAAGCACATACAGGAGGTACAGTAACACAGTGTGTAACACGGTGAAAGGAAGGAACGTTCCTCCAGGACCCTGGCGCTACTTTGAAAGAGCACAGAGTTACCGACACAGGCTACATCAAGCGCACGTGTGTGAGACGTGTGCAAACAGCGCTGGACATTTGAACAGCGACTGAGACGGGACAATAGTCGCAGTGTCAGTCCAGACCTGAGTGTTGAGGAGTCTGACGGTTTTGGGGGAAGAAAGCGTTACGCAGTCTGGTCGTGAGGCTCGATGCTTCGGTACCTTTTTCCAGGCGGCTGGAGGGTGAAGAGTTTGTGTGAGGGGTGCGTGGGGTCAGTGCTGGTGGCTTCGTGGATGCGTGTCATGTAAATATCTGTGATGGGGGTAAAGACCCCGATGATCTTCTCGGCTGCCCTCGCTGTCCGCTGCAGGGTCTTGTAATCCGAAAAGGTGCGATTTCCAAATCGGGCAGCGATGCAGCTGCTCAGGATGTTCTTGATAGTCACACACACACACACATTTTCTAAACCGCTTGTCCCATACGGGGTCACAGAGAACCGGAGCCTACCTGGCAACACGGGGCGTAAGGCCAGAGTGGGAGGGGACACACCCAGGACGGGACGCCAGTCCGCCGCAAGGCACCCCAAGCGGGACTCGAACCCCAGAGCCACCGGAGAGGAGGACCCGGTCCAACCCACTGCTCCACCGCACCCCCGTTCTTGATTGTCCCTCCGTAGAATGTGGTGAGGATGAGTTGGTGTTGAGGGACCAGGTGAGGTTCTCCGCCATGATGTGGTTCGATCTGTGCATTTCAACACACATGTGCGTCAGCAGAGTGAACAGCGGTGGACTGAGCGCACAGCCCTGGGTGCCCCAGCGTCCAGTGTGGTGGTGTTGGAGATGCTGCCCCAGATCCGGGCTGGTTGAGGTCTCCCAGTCAGGAGGTCGAGGATCCAGTTGCAGAGAAAGGTGTTCAGGTTCACCTTTCCAATCAGGTGCTGAGGGATGATTATATTGAACACTGAACTGAAGTCTAGGAACAGCATTCGAACTACGTGTCCTTTTTGTCCAGGTGTGCGAGGGTGGTGGTGGCGTCGTCCGTTGAGCACATGGGACGATACGCAAACTGCAGGGGGTCCAGTGAGGGGGGCAGCAGGGTCTCGATGTGCCTCATGACAAGCCTCTCGAAGAATTTTATGACGATAGGTGTGAGTGCGACGGGACGGTAGTCGTGGAGGCGGGACGCTGAAGACTTCTTCGGCACGGGGACGATGGCGGTGGCCTTGAAACACGTTGGACGGGAGGCATCGCTGTCAAGGCCGGTGATGTTGTCCTGTGGTTGGCGATGGCTCGGATGCCCTTCCACATGCGCCGCACGTCGCCGCTGTTCTGGAAGCGGCTGTGGATTCTCTGGGCATGTGAGCGCTTTGCCTCTGATGGTCCAAGAGAGTTTGGCCCTCACTGCTCTTAGGGTCGCCTTGTCACCTGCTCTGAAGGCGGAGTCTCGGGTCCTCAGCAGCGCACGCACCTCCGCCGCCATCCACGGCTTCTGGTTGGAGCGTGTAGTCATAATGGACTTGGAGACGGTGACGTCATCGATGCACTTGCTGATGTAGCTGGTCGCTGATGCTGCGTGTTCCTCCAAGTCGGTGGAGTCGCCTGCCATCGGTCGCAGCCTCCCTGAACGTGTCCCAGTCAGTGTGTTCAAAACAGTCCTGAAGAGCAGAGGTGGCTCCTGCCGGCCAGGTTTCCACCTGCTTCAGAACCGATTTGACGAGTCTGAGCAGTGGTTTGTACGTTGGGAACAGCGTAACAGAGATGTGGTCTGAGTAGCTGAGGTGCGGGTGCGGGTGCGGGTGAGGGCGGGGGTCGGGGTGGGGGTCGGGGTGGGGGTGAGGGCTCCACCTGGTATGTTCCGGGGATGTTTGTGTAAAAAAGATCCAGCGCGTTCGACTCTCTCGTTGCCTCGAGTTCTAGTTCCCTCAAGTCCACATGCCGATGGAATTTAGGGAGCACCGACTTGAGATTCGGGGGCGCCGTGGTGCAGTTTAGCCGGGTCCTGCTCTCTCACGGATCTGGGGTTCGAGTCCCGCTCGGGTGCCTCGCGACGGACTGTTATCTCGCCCCGGGCGTGTCCCCTCCCCCTTGGCCCTACGCCCTGTGTTGCTGGGTTAGGCTCCGGTTCACCGCGACTCCACTTGGGACAACAGCTTGTAGACATCGGTTGGTTCGTTGGTTGACTTGAGAGTCTCGTGGTTGAAATCTCCGGCGACGATAAACGGTCCGCCAGGGTGTGTGTTCTGCAGTTCGCTAATAGCTCCATACAGCTCACAGAGCGCTTTCTTAGCGTTAGTGCTGGGGGGACGTACACTCCGATTCCCGCGGTAAATACAGTAGTCTGCATCTAACAGTAACACCGAGTTCTTGCGCCATTCCGCGTTGGCGTAAACACACAGCCGTTGTGCGTGCGAACGTAAATGTCCCTCGGAGGGAACGGGAGCGGGGGGCCGCCTTAATTCAACTCAGTGCCGAAGTGTTTACGGTGGTGTCGGTGATCAGGAACAAGATGACGAACGCCGCTCGTGTTTACGGGACGAATGGGTCAACGGGAGGTGCTTCACACTCTGTTTTCAGTCGCGTCAAACTGATTTCGGTTTCAGTGTCGCTCACAGTTCAAAACACTCCTGTTACTAGACTTTTTCTCGCCGTCACTTGTAAAAATGAGTCACAAGCACGCGTCTGGACCCGCTTGTGTTTGTACGCCGAGGAGCCGCCGTGCCGTGCTGCTGAGAGCGGCGCGGCGAACGCACGGCGCGAGCGTGTGGAGACCCAAGCGCTTCCGCCACAGCGATCCCGACTAACAGCACCGTCCTTCTCGCAGAGGGGCTACTCGGCCAAACACGAAGTGAAGCAGTTCCACTTCACCTCTTGGCCAGAGCACGGCGTTCCGCACCATGCCACGGGACTGCTGGCCTTCCTCCGCCGTGTCAAGGCATGCACGCCCCCCGACACGGGCCCCCTAGTGGTGCACTGCAGGTACGGCCTCGACCTGCCATGCCCTAATCCTAACCGTGACCGTAACCATAACCATAACCATAACCGTAACCCTAAACCCAAACACTAATCCTAAATCATCAGGCCCACCTTTTGAACCCCAACCGCTGTGTTGCAGCTCCGGCGCTGGCCGTACCGGCTGCTACATCGTGCTCGATGTCATGCTGGACATGGCAGAATGCGAAGGCGTGGTGGACATTTACAACTGCGTCAAGACGCTCTGCTCTCGACGCATCAACATGATCCAATCGGAGGTGAGCGGAACCCGACCGCCTCCAGGATCAGAAGAGCTCACATGCGCAACCAAAGCTGTGCACTGCAGACCTCCACATGTCAGAATGTGTATGTGTGTGGTTCTTCTTCACAAGGTGTGTGTGTCCACCTCGATTGCTTTAATGTGTGTTAGATGAACATCTCAGATCTCCTGCTGGTCCATTGCTACCCTGGCCTCCCTCTTCCCTTAGCTCCTCCCCCTTTCCTTGACCCCTCCTTTTTCTTCGACCCTGACCACTCTCCGCTTTCTGTGCCCCCTCCTGCCCCCAAGGAGCAGTATGTCTTCATCCACGAGGCCATCCTGGAGGCCTGTCTGTGTGGAGAGACAGCCATCGCTGTGGCTGAGTTTCCTTCCAGCTATGCGGAGATGCTGAGGGTGGAGCCCCAGAGTAACTCCTCCCACTTACGAGAGGAGTTCCAGGTGAGCACCCACACAGTCCCCCTGAGACCCACTGTCCATCACTATTGCTGGTTGCGGCTGTTATTCGCTTGTCCATCTTTGACTTGTCAATCATCAGACCGCAGTCCAGCATGGGCTCAGTTTGCAGGTGACACTCTGTGGGAACACAGTTTTACCACAGCAAATTAATACTCACATTAATACTCACATTAATATTCACAGGATCGTTCTCGTGGCGCCTCGACCGTTTTGGCAATCTGGTCATGTGCAGACGCTCATCTGGGCAAATAACAAGTGTTTGTGCCGCGTTCACATCGGTGCTGCGCTCTTGCATAATGCAGGGACTCACCGAGCATCTCCATGGCTCTCGGCCACCGTGAAGATGTTCTCCAGATCCTCGGGAGAGCAGCAATACTGCAGCGCTGGGGCCTCAGGCCGATCGAGCGTCCGCTGCGAGACGCAAGTCAAACCGTGGACGTCTCCGCTTTGTCCTAAGTCGTGCTCCCGCGCCTTCCCTTTCGTCTTCCCTTCCAGACGCTGAACTCTGTGACACCCCGTCTGGATGTGGAGGAGTGCAGCGTTGCCCTGCTGCCCAGGAACCGCGAGAAGAACCGCACCATGGACGTGCTGCCACCCGACCGCTCGCTAGCGCCGCTGGCCGCCGCCGAGGGCGAGAGCGCCGGTTACATCAATGCCGCGTTGGCCGATGGCTTCCTGCGGCCCGCTGCCTTCGTCGTCACGCCGCACCCGCTGCCCGGCACCACCGCCGACTTCTGGAGGCTCGTCTTCGACTACGGCTGTACGACCGTGGTGATGCTCAACCAGCTGAACCAGTCCAACTCGGCCTGGGTGAGTCCACTTGCCGGCGCCCCCTAGACACGCATATGCCGCCATTGCCGCTGCGAGCTGCTCCCGTGATCCTCTGTTCGACTCCACCCCCAGCCCTGTCTGCAGTACTGGCCCGAACCCGGACTGCAGCACTATGGGCCCATGCAGGTGGAGTTCCTGTCCCGGTCGGTCGATGACGAAGTCGTCACTCGCTTGTTCCGTGTCAAGAACCTCGCAAGGGTAGGTCGGCGCACGCACCGCGAGGTCACACACACGAGGCTGGACGGAGACTCATCCTCAAGCCACTCGCCGCGGACCGTTCGCCCTGTACCTGCAGTCCCCACCCACTCAGGATATGGTCACTCTGCAGACTGCACCCATTCATTATGTCTTCATTTCAGCCCCGCACACTCATAGTGTGTTACCCCACCCACTCGTTACGTATTTGTCTCGCAGTCCCGCCCACTGAACGTAATTCTCCACCACTCAGCACCTAATTTGACAGCAAGGCCACTCATATGCCACTCTCTACCCACTCTCCACCTTACTGGACCATCCTTCCGCCCACTCTCCACCCAGTCTCCTCCCTCCCACTCTCCACTTACTGTCCTCCTACTCCCAACCCTTATGGCCTTCTCCTCACTACATGTTGTTTCTCAAATGTGGGGTAATTTGTGGTATTTCTGAGTCACGGTAGTGCGTTAAGCAGCAGTGTGGCTGTTAATCTTTACCGCTTCTTTGAGAGCTCCCTCTGCTCCGGGGGCTCAGTGCTGCTCATGGCAGTCCGTTTCTCCACCTTCGCTGCGGCAGCTCCAGGAGGGCCAGCTGGTGGTGCGGCAGTTCCAGTTCCTGCGCTGGTCGGCCTACCGAGACGTGCCGGACTCCAGGAAGGCCTTCCTCGGCCTGCTGCTCCTGGTGCTCAAGTGGCAGGCGGATGCTGGGAATGGCCGCACTGTGGTGCACTGCTTGTGAGTATATCTTACCCAGCATGCCCCTTTGCCTGTGGTAGTTGGTTCACTTTGTAGTAAGGGGTGATAAGAGGCCTGAGTCACAGCAGTGTGGCCTGGAGGTCATTGACAGCAGGTTCTGTGTGTGTGTGTGCGTGCGCGTGCCTGCGTGTACACATCCCAGGAATGGCGGCGGCCGCAGCGGAACCTTCTGTGCCTGCGCCATGCTCCTGGAGATGATCCAATCGCATGGCATAGTAGACGTCTTCCATGCTGTCAAGACGCTGCGCAACTCGAAGCCAAACCTGGTGGAGACTCTGGTACGACCCATTTCATCTTCACACACGTCTCACACACACATGTTCGGCCTTCAGTGACCTCTGAGTGACCCCGCTGTTGTTCCCCCACCCTCACCATAAAACAGGACCAGTACCGGTTCTGCTATGACCTTGCACTGGAGTACCTGGACCGCATGGAGCTGAGGTAGCAGCGGCCTTTGTATCCCACCCAACACCAGTGGGCCCAGAGCCCATGCCCAGCTGATGTGTTTTTGGCTCCGTATCACATCCCACTGGAGAAGATGGACCAGGAGAAGACTGGGCGGTGCGAGGGCTGAGGAAGCACTCTGGGCTCCTCTCCTTTTCTGGATTTTTCTGTGTCAATCCATGTTTCTACCCGGGGTGCGAACCCCGGGTGCATCGTGTTTCGTGTTCCTCTTCGTCCTGAGCACGTGAACGGCTGGACTGTCCAGATGGACCGGAGTCCAGAGTGACCGGCGCAAACAGGCCCGCTGGCTGACCTGCGGGAGGCGCTGTCGGGAATCCTTCTGTACGAGGAGCCACTGTGAGACGGACCTGTCCGCATCCTTCTGCAGCGCTGACCTCTGGGTCTCGGTCGGAGTGGATGTGGGCGTTGCCATGGAGACAAGCTCTCAGACATGTTTTGCTCAGCGGACGGGATTCTGAGGGGAATCGCACTCTGTTATATTATTATACGAGGCTCTTTGTCCCGGTCTGCTATTTATTATTTATGTGCACAACACAAATCTGTTGTTATTCTTTATGCAAACTGCTTGTCCATCATACGATTCTGTGTGTGTGCGCGCGTGTCTGTGTACGTATGTGTGTGTGTGTGTGGCAGAATGACCCCTCAGAGCTTGTGTGACCCAGTCGGTCTCTGGAGTCACAGAGCAGCCAGCAGACTGAGAAACGGGCAGAACTGTTTATCATACAGCTGCTTTATTATTATTATTATTATTATTCCTCAGAGTGTACACTGCATCATCTCCTCTGTGCGCTTCGACTACCTTTGACTTTCAGTGCCCTCTAAGGCCACAAGATCCCGACAGGAGGCCAGACTGTCTGCCTGTGCATTTCCTGTGTTTTACTACTTTTTCCCATGTCTGCCAGTAAAACCCATCATCTGATCACATGACTGATGTTACGTGAGGATGTTCAGGGGTCACTGACATTTGACACAGTTTCCACCAGACACTGAAGACCAAGCACACCACACGTGCGTGCGCGTGTGCGTGCGTGTGTGCACGTGCCCCTAACCCTTAGTGTTCACACTGACTGTTCGAACCCGGGATCAGAGGGTGAAGGTGGCGCATTGATGAAATGCTGTTTGAATGTCTTCTGCTCCACATGCGGCTGGGAGGCAAACCCTGCGCCAGCTTTCCCATCGCGCACAGCGCCGAGACCGTCCGAGGCCAGCGAACCTGTACAAAACTGTGTACGTTACTGCGGTTAAATGTCATCTTTCATATTCATTGGTTGGAAGAAGTTCTGAAATTAAAGTAGAAAAGCAACAACTAACTGAACGCGTCACTTAATCTCATTCATTCAGCTTCTACACTGAGTGAGGCAATAACCCGAAAACGGTCAGGATCAAATGTCCATAAGAGTCGCGCTTCGAAGAGCGTCGGAAGACGAAACTCTTGTGTCCCAGGCTTCAGACCTTCTTTATCCCCTTTATCGCAACGTTCTCATCACCGACCTTCCGAGGGACAGTTAATGAAATGCGCCGTCTCGTCCACTCGTGGTCAACGTCACCTTGGCGGCGGAAGAAACTCCGCCCTCCCCGTGTCACACGGCTCGTCGCTCCGCCGCAGCGGACTGCGCGGGGTGCGATCCGACGGGGACGCGACTCTGGGCGGAACGAGGAACGAGGAGCTCCGCTCTTGGAACCGCGGGGGGTTTCCGAGCAGTCGAGGCTTTGAAGCTCCTACATCTTTTCCGGATCTTCAGTTTCTCTCAGGTCTCTGGGTGTTTGGTGTGTGTTTTCGGCGCGCCGTGTGCGTCTCTGAGTCTCCCGAGTGTCCAGAGCTCCTCCAGCTCTGCAGGTTGGCGTCTTCGCGCTGGGAATGTTGTGGAACAACTGAAAGAGCTGCTCCACCTGAATGTGATGGACATGGGAATGAGTCCCTGCAGCTCCAAGGGTGGTTCACGTCTGGCCGCCGCCTGACCGCCGCCTGACCGCCGCCTGACCCCCACACAGCTCCCCCCATGTCAATAGCCTCACTTAGAGAAAAACATTTAGAAGAAACGTCCATTTAATAATCAAAGAAGCCGGAAATGCCGCATTGTCGTGGGGCACGATGGCAAAAAAACACTTTTAATTACTTTGCGCCCAGATATTTTTTTCCAGCAATCGCAGCGGGACGCTCATTTGGAGCTCGTTTACTGGCTCTGCTCGCAACACACACTTTGGCAAAACACTCTAAAAATAAAAATAGGCCACTTTGACCAGGAAGCAGGAGGTAAAGCTCAAGTCTTCTCTTTCAAAGTGTGAGAAACAGACTCCCCGGAGGCCACCTGCCACACACCTGTTCCACACGGATGAGCCTGATTGGCCGCCCGACAAGCTGCGGGTGGTGTTGCGATGCTCCCCATTGGCCGTTGGCCTGAGTGATGAGTCTAGGTGACCAATCACGGGCCGAATGTGTCATCTGCTTCTCTTCTTGTTGCGTGTGTGCGTATGTGTGTGTGTGTGTGTGTGTGTGTGTGGGTCTGTGTGTGTGCGTGCATGTATGTCCTTGCGCATGTGTGTGTGCACATGCATGGTCGTGTGTGTGTTTGTGCTTCTGTGTGTGTGTGTGTGTGTGTGTGTGTGTGTGTGTGTGTAGGGAATTGGCTCTTCCAGTCCAACGCGCTGCCGGTTTAGTGACTTGGCAGGTCCCCCCGTGACGGAACACACAGAGACAAGGCGAAAGGCCCGGTGGCGCAGCTGCTCAGCATCACCGCGGTAACCAGGCTTTTTGCGGTAGCGGAGGTGGCTGTGAGCTTGGAGCTGCAGGAAGATGAGGTAGGAAGAGGAAGAGGACAGACGTCTCGCCGTCCTGCCCTGCGAATCTCACCTATTCATCTCAATAATGTGAGCAGTTTGCCGAGGGAAATGTCAGGCTGTCCGTCCGCAGTCGGGAGGCGACACCATTCCTTCTCGTTCCTGACATTTAAACACCGATCTGCACGCACTCCTGGGACCCGTGTGATGCTGCTGAAATGCGTGATGGACGAGGAAGGTATCGGTGTGGATGTGGACGTGGGGGTGGGGGGGTCTCAGAGTGCTTCATGCATCTTCCCCGGGAATGCATCTCCACGGCCTTCTGGCTAATCGGTCTCACACCCAGAAGAGCGTGATGCATCTCGTGTCTTTGCGCAAAACAAGGTTGCAAAGAGTAACAGCGAAAATCCACGAAAGGAGTAGCACGCAACACACACCTTCACGGGCTCACAGCAGTACCCTTGATCAGGCTATTTACCCTAAAGTGCTGCAGTAAAAATAACCGTACTCTGTAAATGGGTAAATCAGTGTAAGCAAATTAACACTGCCAGCCCCTTTGGAGAAAAGTGCCTCGTCTCGGGGTCGCCGTCTTGCCGAGCCTCGGTCGCTCCAGCACCGACACAGTAGTGAAAGCGGATGGCCAGCGGGAGGGGCCGCGGGAGGGGTCAGTGGGTTGTGGGAGGGGCTAGTGGGAGGGGCTGTGGGAAACAGGCCTTTTGTGGCTCTCACTGAATGACTCTTCCTGCTGGACAGAGGGAAACTTTGGCTGCGTGACCCAGGAGAAGGTCACACCGCAGTAACCACATGAAAAAATCAACTGACATCTCTAAAGCATCTGACCGCAACCAGTGATCTCCGTTTCACTGGTTGACAGCAACACCTGCCAAAGACCCCCGGGGGACAGGGCTCTGGACACGTCCTGTACACACCCCTGGCCAGTGCCCCTCCTGGACAGCTGGGGCCGCAGCTTTGTCCCTGCGGTAAAACAGGTGAAAGTGAGACTGCGAGTCACGGACACAATTATGTAAACGGCTGGAGGGCAACTCTGTGCCTGACCCCTCCCCCTGGGAACCCAGCAACTTGAATAAAGACACACTGAACAACCTTGACCTGAAATGGTGACATGGGTTCAGTGTGTCGCCTCGAATCAACCACACGCGCACACACACGCGCACACACCCACGCGGACACGCCGCCAGCGGTTGCTATTCATGGTTAAGGACATGCTGGTAACCTGCCGAGTCCAGCTGAGCACCGCCGCTCTCGTACTTTTGTCCCCAGTTGGCTCCAGCAAAGAGTCCAAACGGCGCTACAAAAGGACTCGCACAGAGCTTCTCGTACAGGAAGCGACGTGAAGCGTCTGATCTCCACGTGAACCTTGGACAAAGAGGTGGACAGGGAGAGTCAGAGACGGTCTCCATGGGAAACTGCGGTGTGAGGACATAAGCGAGGCGCCTGGAGGGAGACCCTGGGACGACATGTGATTAAAAGCAGGGGAAGGGATCAGCGACACGTCACACCGCGTTTCACATCTAATTAAACGTGTTATTAGGAGCTGGAGCGCTGAGCCGCTGTGTGGACCCCCACGGAGCACGGATTCCCGCCGGCTCCTGTCTGAGGGACAATCACATTGTTCTGGAGCATGCGGTCATGGTGCACGTTGTGTTTCCACACTCAGGCAGATGCCCAGGCCACGCCCACTTATCCTGGACCGAGGGCCACGCCTGGGGAGACTCGCATGTCGAAGAGGAAATGAGCACTAGGTCCGGTGATTTATTTCTTCTTCTACAAGACGCTCTTCTGTGGCTCTTTTTCGGTCATGACTGTCATTTCTGTGCTCGTGTAAATTAAGTGTAAAAAACGCCTCCTGGTTGGCCGCTCCCTGGACAGAGGCGCCTGGACGCGTCCTTTCGGCCTGGACCGCGTTCCCATAAAGGTGCCGCTCTCGCAGACTGAGGCCCCCTGGGAAGTTGTGCCGTAGGCTCTTTCGCCCAGGACCCTTGATGGTCGTCTAGTGCCCGAAGCGCCCCAGCTTACGTTAGGGGAGTGCGGTCCCATGCTGGATCCTCGCACCGTCACTGTCATCAGACTGTCAAGTGAACCGAATCGAAATCTGCCTCCTTGCTCGGCGTGAGATCACAGCATACCCTGCGCACCCTTTGTTTCTAGTCGGAGGTAAATATTGGCTTTGAACAGAGTAGCGAACAGATGGTGCCTCGCTTGGGCCCGACGGGGAGAATTTTCCGGAGCGACTCCCTGCCGCGCAATTCGGCTCCCTGCGCCGGACCCTCGTGGCCCAGTCCCTTCCCGGCCTCACGCGATCGGAGGGCAGCTGTTGGCAGACGGTTCGACGTTAGCGCACGGTCCGCCGTTTCCCCCGTCGAGGCGAGTCGCCATCGTCCTGCAGGAAGGCGCTTCGTCCTCCGCGCTTGCCGGGCCCTGACTGCTCCTCATTGTGTGGGGGAGCAGTGGTCCGTTGCTCGCTACGCACGTCGGATGGCCGGACGCCGCGTCCCGGCGCTCTCCTCCTCTGCGCTTTAGCTCGGCCGCTGCCCCCGATGACCCCGGGCCGCACGTTTCCCACAAACAGAAAGTGGAGCTTCATTTCAGCTCCGGCCGCCTGCAAACATGAAGAGCAGAGCAATTCAGGAGGCAGACAAACAAATCTCAAAACTATTTATATGGAAAGTCCACTTGGCACCGGGGGGGTGGGGGTGGGGGGGTTTACATTGGCAGCCTCAAAGTCTAGTTCTTCTCCTGAGGAAATGTGCCAGGTTTTTGTGCTGTCTATAACCACACACACACACACACACACACACAATCTTGCGGTTGCCATGGTAAAACATAAGAGAAGCAGAACTGAAAAAGCATATGGATCATTTCCTTTGAAGGTCATGCTTCGGTTCATAAATGTGCACACGTTCACGTGTGTTTGTGTGTGCGTATTTGTGCACTTACGCACAGGATGCAGTAATAACAAGAAATAAAGAGCGAAATGTCCAGGTAGCTGCGCATTACGAGCCTCCGATGAGGACGTGACAGGTCACCTCCCTGTGCTCTGTGCGTTCACCCCAATTACCGTGGTACGGCTCTTTGATAACCGTGTTAAACGATGAAGGAAACTTTGCAGGGCTGGACCTTAGATTGGATTCGAGATGCAAGTGTCATGTCTCTTCTTCAGCGCCCTCATCAGTTATGTATAATAACATAATAACTGTGACTGAAGTGTCATTAAAGTAGTTTGCAGAAAAACATTGAATAGCTTTTCAGCTCTACAATGTGTCCTGCACAAGTTGTTCGAACCGATCCATGAAACATAGTTGTAAGTCATTTGAAAAAACTGAAGTGTGGCAAAACACTAATTTTCAATTACCCGCTCTTATCAGACCACGGTAAACGAAGAGACCAGATATTATCGGGAAAACCGCATGTGAAAATATTTCTTTGTTCGAACTGCATTGGTGGTTCTGGCTTGGTCTCTATGTGTTTGAAGCGCTTTTTGAAATCGGATGGTTGGTTATGTTTGTTGAAGAGTCATTCATCTGATGGGATTGCTGTCTGATGATTGGGCGATCTTTGGGAAATGTTCCATCTGATTGGACTGTCTGCTTGGATTGGTGCCTGCTCATTGGGTGAGCTGCTGAACAACTTCCATCTGATTGGACAGCCTGCTTGGATTGCTGCCTGCTGATTGGATGATCTGCTGGACAACTTCCATCTGATTGGACAGCCTGCTGGGTTTGCTGTCTGCTGATCGCTGATCGTAGCCAAGACTCGGCTCTCTGCTGGCAGACAGTCGCACGTCAGCCTCAGCATCCTAATGAGAACAGCAAACCCGGCTTCCAGAATCAGGCCAATGACATGCAGACTCAGTGCCTGCGGACGGAGTCTTGTGAAGCCGGACGGAGTCTTGTGAAGCCGGACGAGTCACCGGACTCGTCTCTGGACAGGCACTCATTGCTCAGGGCGAAAGTAGCCAGCGTGGCGTACGGTGAGATCGATAATCGCGGTAAGGACAACGCCGGCAGGTCACCACCACCTGCATCATTCCTATGCTGAGAGCAGTGAGCGCAGACTGTTGTCACGGCAACGACTAAGCCAAACAACCTCCGTGTGAGAGTCCTTAATTACACCATCGCTAAGTTCGCATCCCAGCAGACCACACGATGGCTGAACGAACGATTTAATCACCCCAAAACATTTACAAGATGTTTGCGCTGAGCACACTGAGAGGGGAGCCCATGAACGCAGAGCGGCTCTTGAGCTTAATTTAATAACGTTGCGTTTAACACGGAGAGACGGGAAGGTCGTCACACTGATTGAGTGCAAAGCACTTTGCGTTCTGATTGGAAATGGGAATTCCATCTGGGCTGAAGACATGCAGTTAAGTGACTTCTGCTGAGGGGCCCCACGTGGGGGTCCTGCCTGCGACAGCAATACGAGCAGCGCTTAACCTTTCGGAGGGAAACTGCAGGCGGAAGCAGCCTGGTCTTTGGCCATGCTGTCACCATGGCAACGCAGTCTGCTGGTGCAGGAAGCTGAAGCAGCAGTAGGTGCGCTGGAACATGGTGGGTGCAAGCCACACACACACACACACACACACATTTTCAGAACCGCTTGTCCCATACAGGGTCGCGGGGAACCGGAGCCAACCCGGCAACACAGGGCGTAAGGCCAGAGGGGGAGGGGACACACCCAGGACGGGACGCCAGTCTGTCGCAAGGCACCCCAAGTGGGACTCGAACCCCAGACCCACCCAAGAGCAGGACTGTGGATCAACCCACTGCGCAACCGCACCCCCTGGGTGCGAGCCATGCTCCTATTTATTATATTTTTTATAGGGGTGAGGTGGCACAGCAGGTTTGGCCAGGTCCTGTTCTCTGGTAGGTCTGGGGTTTGACTCTCATTTGGGGTGCCTTGTGACAGACTGGCGTCCCATCCTGGGTACGTGCCCTCCCCCTCCAGCCTTGCACCCTGTGTTCCCGGGTTATGCTCCGGCTCGCCGCAACCCTGCTTGGGACAAGCGGTTTCAGTCAATGTGTGTGTGTGTGCGTGTATTTTTATATATAACTTATATACCACTTCACTCGAACACGTCTTTGCACTGTGAGAGGAAACCAGAGCACCTGGAGGAAACCCACTGGAACACGGCGCCAACGTGCAAACTCCACACAGACTGAGCAGGGATCGAACCCAAGTCCTCTCGCACCACCCAGTTGCTGTGAGACAGCAGCGCTACCCGCTGCACCACCGTGCCACACCCAGTCACATTTTGTGACTTTGAAAATGTGTCACTCGCCTGTTGGGGACAAGGATCCTGGATAAACATCCCCTCCTGCAGCTGACCTCGCTGTGCGTGTCCGTGCTGTCCGCCAGCGTCCCGTCTTCTTCGGCCTCTTCGTGGTTTATTTTAGTGTCCACACGTGGAACACGGGGCGAAAGGAGCCGCGATGACAGGCCTCCCCGTTCCGGTAGCAGCAGCAGGAGGAGGACGAGGGGGACGGTGATGACGAGGACAACAGCGGTAGAACAAAACGGTGTATTTCGGCGCTCCGTGTGGACCCACGCCAAGGTAATTTCACACAGATTAGCCGACGACAGCCACGGCGCTGAGAGCCTGAACGCACGGAGACAAAAGACCAGCAAGAATTACACAAAATACCACGTGAAGAGTAACTGGGAAATAAACCCCAACACAGCTCTTTTACCAAGTGATTCCATTTCAGCACACAGCACTCTGCTGCTCGTGTGTCCCGGACAACAAGAGAAGTGATTCATGCCGAGGTCGCTGTGACAGCTGCCTGGACGGCGGGTTCCGTGGACAGGAAAAAGACAGCGGCTCAGGACGTCCCGGTCGCGATGTCCTGTGGAACGAAACTCCACTGGGGGCCTCGACTTCCTCTCCTCTCTGCAGCGAGGTAAAGGTTCGCGGGGGGTCTCGGGAGCCGGGACGTTTACGATGGGGACGTCTCGCGGATCTGTCAAACTAATCTAATGTCCACGGGTGCTGTTTCCACCACGCCAATTTGCACCTCTTGAGAACCTCTGGAAGTCCTTTCGCCGGTTCGTAAGAAAGCCTTCGCTCGAGCGTCACCCCTTTCAGGATGTCTCGGTCAGATTGTCCCTGTCCGGATGTCTAACTGTCCTCTCGAACTCCGTTTGCACTCCCACAGTACAGCAGCCAAACAAAGTGCTGCTGACAGCTCTGCTGACAAAAAGATCCTCAGCCGGAAAGTCGATAAACTGATGACACGTGCAAAAGACGGTGTTGTTTTCTACACGCATCATCTGATTTAAATCGATTTAAATGCGCCGTGTGCCGGAACCCTCGCGTCCCCCCAGTACGAGTTCGGATCGGACCCCCTGCAGGGACAGGACTCATCTTCTGAAAGTTGCACGCAGCTGTAAGATGTTGCCTTGGGACTCTACTCTACGGACGTTTCCCTCTCTTTCATGTCTGCTGGGTTTTCCGGAACGTTCTGTGACGAGGCCTCGGACTCTGGGTGTACGGGCGCCTCTCTGTGTTCTCGGCCCTGTTTGGACTCCCAAAGAGCACGGAGCGAAGAATGCGACACGAATGCACCCCCCACCCCCCGTGTGTCCCGAAGCCGCACCAGATAAGAGAATTTATGTCGAAAAGAAAAGAGGCGTGAAATGAAAGCGACCAGAGTGCCGGCGGATTTGTTTTCTGGTGCTTCTGCTAAACTAACCCGAACACGGACGAGGAGGCCACACCCACCAGTGAGGGATTCGTCTGTGCGGTGTGTGTGTGTGTGTCTCCTGCTGATACGATCAGCGATGAGAAGTCTCCGCTCAAACACTTCTCTAGTCGCTTTGTCCTCCCTGCATGTCAAAGAAATTCATTTGTTTGTTTACTTTCCTTCATTTTTCTCTCTGCCCAGTTTTTGTTTTTTTGTTTCTTTGTTTGTTTGCCGGTCCCATCGACTCCCTCGCAGCACTTTACAAAGAAGCACAGCCCCGAAGCAGAGAGACGTGCGTCCGTCGGTCCTAACGGCCACGACGGACCCTTCCAAACGGGCGTGAGGCGAATGCGGAAGATGCCGCCGGAGGGGAAGCGAAGCTCTCGGCGCCGGAACAGGACGCGGACCCTTCCTTTTCTCACCGGGCTTCGTGGACCATCGGGCGTCTCCATCTCCTGCACGTCCCACTTTGGTAGCAGCTGAATCGTGAGCTCAGCTCACCCTTACCCTGTTCTGCTCCATAGCTGATGTGTTTCGGGGTGAGAACTACGACTAGCCCAATGTAAGTGTGGACAGTCCTGGACTCCTCGAGAGACTCTTGAGTGAGTGATACTCTGGAGGAGAATAGCTGAGGACACTCTCGCGTGTCTGGACAATTCCCTCATTTGTTCGGCTCACTGGTTTAGAGCCTGGGTGTAACAGTCGACTCGTATCTCTGCTCCTCCCAACATATGGAACCCACAACCCGGTGCTGGACAAACGTCCTACAAGATGTCCACAGGATCTGCCCCAGGTCGCAACAAGCTCTACTCAACTCGTGGTCCAGGTCACGGTGACGTCCGCCTAGAAAAATTCCAACTCTGAGGATGTTCTCAGGCACCTCACGAGACTTCAGTGACCAATACGTACTCTTCCGCTTGGCGAACACGACTGAGGAAACCCTCTGACGTGTTCTGCGACTCTTGAATGACGAGTACTCTTTGCCGTAGAGATGAACGTAGGCATGGAGCGAGCGCACGCACGCACACACACACACACACAGAGACACACACACACACACACACACACACACACACACACACAGACACACACACACACACGCAGACACTCTGTTTACTCCAGCAGACAACCATAACATGACACGAGGAAAAACATCGCTGAACTCATCGTTGCGCCAGGAGAACATTTGGCACGTTCAGCAAAGCTTGACTTGGACAAGGACAATGAGCCCCAACTGGTTGCATAATGAATGTGACTTGAAGGCAAACAGAAGTGTTGGCACAGCGACAAAGCGGTGACAAAGCGGCGGCGGCGCCACACGTTAGAGAGCCGCTCTGTGCGCCCATGTCGAGAAGTGACGATCTTGTCAGCGCTCCAGCGCCTGTCTGCTTTATTTCGTTTCCAATTTAATCCGCTTTGCCTCCATTTGGGAGCGCGCTCCGTTTCGGAGGACAGCCGCCACCTCGCTGCGACACCGTTCCGCACTGAGCGAAGCACTAATGCGCCGTCTCTCTGCTGAAACACAAGCTCAGGGTATCAGCGCAACGTGGCTGCGACAGGCAAGGAGAGGAGCCCATCAGCAGCGGCCGCGTACGCCGCTCGCGCAGGAACGGTCCGTCCCAGCGCGTTAGCTTGGGCAGAAAGGAGTCCGGCGGGGAGCGCGTTCGACGGCCTCGGAGATGGCAAGTTGCCTTCTGTATTCCACGTGACCCGTGCCTCTTGTCCTGACAGCCAGGAGGAGACGGACCCGAGTGCGGTTGCGCGGCGTTTATTCTCCGAAGGCACGGCAAAGGGACGGACTGAATGCCCAGTGGAAGTCGTAGCGAGGGTCACCGATGAGCAGACGCCGATACCGAGGAGAATCCCTCTGGGGATAACAATCCCAGGTCCCTCTGTCCCTCAGAGCTGCTGAATCCTTCCCAGCACTCAGAAAGGCTCTCAAAACCCATCTCTCTCAAGCACGTTTCCATCCTGGTGTCTCTGTAGTAATCTGTAGTATACTACTCACAGTCATCCCTTTATTTCCTGTCAATTCTATACGCAGCTACCGGTGTGAAGGGCACCGGCGAAAATGGTGGTGCTGGACGCACCGAGTGTGGCTTCGGTGAGCGAATAAACGGACAGGGACAACAGGGACAGCAAAACAGACCCTAAAGAGAGACCCCCTGAGAGAACGTGTCCAGAGACCGTTCTACTTCTCCTGCTTAGCATATTGTGGCGTACTTCACTGTAATTCGGCATAATTTAGCATACTGTAGAGCACTTTAGCATACTTAAGATAGACCGGATGTCTTACAGGCCTCCAGCTCACTGTCGCCTGGCACCGGGTCAATGTGGCCTGGTCTAATTTTGCTCATCTTTCCTGTTGTCCGTCCAAGTAGCGATAGCACCTGCCGCCATTAGCATCTGCGTTCGTCGGTGTTTCCCGGCCCCGTCTGGATCAGCGCGCCACCGCGGAGCCGAGAGGAGGTGCAGGAGGTTTGTGTCTCCGCGGCGGGTGCTGTCAGCTTTCTGCTGCCGCTGCTAACAGCCTCGCTTCCCTAATCCATCAGGACGCGTCCTTAAACACCTGGCAGGACGCGACCGCATTAATTGCACGAGTGCTCTTGAGTGGAGACCCGCCTTGGAGATGTGTCCTCAAAGCTCTTTCTTCCCGCTCTCTTAAAGCACATAAACAAATAGGCTACGTGAAGAGACAAAAATGGCCGATGGCTCGTTCGGGCGGCCCTAGACAGCAGCGTGCTTAGGGCAACGGGTGTAAGGAAGCAATGGCGGGAGGCGTGCCAAGCCGCACTTCCCGTCAGTGCCGAGCTGAGCACGTGCCGACGTCAGTGCGGAGGTCTTATTTCTCCCTCCGCCTGGTTCCCGCACCTTCTCGACGGGTGGAGAGACACGTGGTGAAATGAGAGCCGTGAGGGGCGACGTTTCCCTTGGCTGCTTGCCACGTAAGAGAACTCTCGGTGGACGAGAGAGGAGACATGGAGAGTGTGGACTGCTGTCCTGAACACCGCAGCTTCGAGTCCCCCGAGAGGTCCCGATGCAGTAAACCTTATTAAGCGCCCAAACGTGAACCTGGCGAGATGAGAAAAGACTGCTGGAAATGTTTAATTATGGAGATAAGTGGCGAAATAGGCTAAAAGTATTTGCCAATAAGGATCGTTCTCCAGAGAGCACAGCCTGTAATTTAATTCCTGAAACCTGAACAAAAGATGTATGGAAAAAAACTTTCTCTTCCTTAATATTTCATTCCATCAGTGCTTTCCTGCAGCACTGGTTCATGTTCTTCAGAAATAACGTCCTGTTTATGAGTCAACATCTGACTGAACGCAGACGTGTGTATTAAAAAATGCTCCAAACGCATTGGATTAAAGGAGATTAAACAGTGCTGTAGATGAACAGCAAGCAAATCGTCGTGGATTAGCCAGGAGTTTGTGTTTCACGGAGTTCGGCAGATACGCGTCGCCCGTCTGCGCATTCAGCTCACGGAAGCGGAGTCGCGTGCGCGTGCCTCGGGACGCTCTGCATGTCGAATGGCTGCGTGTTCGCGGGAGCGACCTTGCGATGCCTTCCTGTGTGTCCAATCGATACATCGGAGCACAGCGGCGTGTTGAAACGCGCATGTGCTCTGGCCTCAAGAGGAGACCGTGGAGACTGCGGAGGCTAAAAGTGGAGGCTGTGCGCCGACTGTGCGCCGAACTGAGAGAAGAGGTCACTTCTTCGTGTTTCGGGACCTACCGGCTGCAGTAAGAGCTTCGGCTCTTGGAAGGCGTCGCTTCTCCTGGGTTAAATGGCACTTTGCAGTTCAGCAGGCAGGACAAAAGTAGATGTGCGGTGATACCAGCCACATATCTCTCATGAGATGACTTTGCGGTGAAGTTTCCTGAAAACACACTGCCATTTGGCGCCTTCCTTCTTTGTGTTTCTTCGGGCTGAGAAGGGCCCTCGTAATGGGCTGCAGAACATAAGAGAAGCTCGGGTGGGTAAACGCGGCCGTTTTTTCCCCTTCTTCATTTTGGCGAAGGCGCTGCTGGTGTGCACCGTGCCGCTGAACACATCCTGAGCTCTGAGCAGCTGGGGGAAATAACCCTAACCCTAGCCCAGAACTCCTCCTGTCCTGGGGACCGTCCTGATTGCGGTGCAGCTTTTGGCTGCAAACTGCACGTTTGCTTTGAACGCAGGGCTGCAAGACAGGTCAAATGATGCTTTTCTCTTGCAGCCTTCTGCACACCCCCATGCCGCTGATGAAGGCCTGTCGGGTGGGCGCCAGTGCCCGGTAAGGTGTGTGTAAGTGCCAGGTGGGTGCTCCCGGGCTTCATTTTCCGCCACCAGGATGACAGTAGGAAGTGGATGCATGTACCACATTTGCCCAAATGCACTTCACTGACTCTCAGCGGAGCTACTTTGATTTAATATGGGACCCTGAGTGCCCGCAGACAGAATAATGCACAACGCATCACTAACACAATGCGACTGAGCTCTATTGTCGGATTGCCACGAAATTTGTTTTGCATCATAGAACCTTGGCCCTTCAAGGGCAGTGACATGTTATATATCAATGGCAAACACTCAAAGATGCAGAGAGAGGAAAAAGGGAATAAATAAGTAGAGGAATAATGGACAGATAACGCACAATTCTTTCCAAGCGAACGTATATTATACATTAACAGCAAGATCACGCAACGCACAGTACGCTGGCCGGAATTTCGTACTGCAGACCGCATTGCACTTGTAGTCCCGTCCTGCACAATTGTTCCGCATGTTTAGCGCTATAACTGTACCTGCACCTTCAGCGGTGCGGGTTGAGAAGCCTCAGAAGATCTCTCAAAGCTGCTGAGTCTGCACCTTGGGACTCTATAGCGCGTGACTGAAGGCATTGCCACATATTCGCCGTGTAGCACGTGTGAGGGCGCAGAGCAGAAGCTTGCGTGTGTCTTTCCACGCACTTGCGATGAGCTGCCAGAAAGCACTGCTCAAGGGGATGGTCTGCATTCTTAGAAGAAACCTGAACTACTTTGAATAACTTGGTGTTAAGCTGAACAGACAAGACAGCTGTACTAAGCTGTGCCACCGGTAACTAACCTGAGCTACTGTACCTTTATGAGAGGAGTTGCAGTAAAACAATAAAAGGAAAGTGGAGAAGCACAAGCGGTGTATAGTGAAAAGGACACTGGTCAAATGGTCCAATTTTTCTCATTTTCTTCGAGATGCCTACAAAGCATGGATTGTGGTTACTCTGCTCTTCATTATTGATGTGTGGCTCTTTGGGGGGTTAACTGACTTTGAGGGTCGAATACAACAACTCGAGTGAAAATTGAGCCCTGAGTCATCAGTGTCAAAGAAAACACCATCATCAGAAGTCTGTTCTCATACTCCATTCTCTACACTCATGCATTCTCTGTCTCACTCTTTCTCTCTCTCTCTCTCTCTCTCTCTCTCTCTCTCTCTCTCTCTCTCTCACACACACACACACACACACACACACACACACAGATGAACCTTTGTATAATCTTAAGTCCACCAACGAGACAAGTCCTTGCAGAGCCTCTCAGTTTCTCTCTGTCCTGTAGGTCTAGGAGCACATGCTTATCCGACTGTTGATCTACAGCTCTTTGACAGTCCTGGCTCTCAAGAAGAATTGCAAATTATGAACACTTGTTGGCACACAATTTCTACAGACTTTGTTGTCTAGAAGGAGACTATCCATACTAAAGCCGCCCTTCCAGCTGTCCATCCTACTGCCCATCCATTCAACCATCCATGTACCTACAGTGAGAAACCACAGTCTCCCAAAACATGGGGTTTAAATCAGCCGACGGTCTCAGTGAGACGACAGTCCATCACATAGAATGTCCACTCACTCATCTAACAACAAGAGTGGGGAAAATGAAAGGAAATTTTCTACAGCCCTCACGGCTCAGCTATGTTCCAACTGTCACTAAAGCCAGCTGTGCTCATGGTATGTCTTGAAGAATTTAAGGACATTGGTAGTGTTTGGCCTTCTCTGCAGAGCAGCTGGCAAAATCTAAGACGCGAAATGCTGAACATAAATTTTCTAGAAGGAGATATCAGAAATAACTCTGCCATGGATGATTCCCTGAGAAAGGAGGAGGGTTGGGCATGGGGCTAGCTACCCCACACTGTAAAAACCTTGCCAGATACAGAAACGCCAACAAAGGAACTTCATGACATCTCAGCTCTTAGGGATACCTGGAGAACCCTTGTTGGTGGCCTGTGCCCCAGGAGGAGTGGAAGGCATAAGAAGAAGAAGAAGAAGAAATATCAGAAATAAGACTTCCAGAGCAACTTATCAATCTTGGACAAAGCAGACAGCAGATCTTCTTGGAGTGTAAAAACTGACTTTATAATGTGCAATATGCTGATGTACCACTAAATGACAAGTAACTAGAGAAAATCTGTAAAGATATCATTTAATATTAATAACTCTATAGTTAAATTATAAATGTCTTTGACTTTCAAAGTAAAATCTAATTAAATCAAAGGGATGCTGAAGAGATCTTGTACATGGTTAATGCTCCATGTGTAAAAATATGATTGTGAAGATCTGAGGATGTTCTCCGCTGTCTTGGACACATTAAGTACATCTGCTAATTCTGCATAGTTATACTGCTGATACAGGAAAATCTGGTTCATACAAGTCAGGTCAACTTGACCACAGGTAGGTTATTAAAATGTTCAGATCTATGGTCACAAGAGAATGCTTCCCACTCCTTCCCTGCTGAAGTTCAATCTCAGTCTAGGAGTATTACAAAGGCCAAAGAAGGACATACTGCCTCTTAACCTCCAAAGATGTGCCTTCGTCCCTGCTCAACTGTTTTTTGTATTCCCAATACTTTGTGCAGTGCAATGATGGACAGCAGGAGTTAAATGATAGACAGCAAGGACCACTAAATGACTTTGTGAGTGTCTTGTGTCTGAGAAGGTGGATTTTGTCAGAAAGACAGCAGACAAAGCTTTTTGACATGCTCTACTTTCTCTCACCATTACTGGTCCATATTTTGACTGTGTGACACTACATAAGCCAGTGAGAAGATGCGTCCTCCTGTCAAGCAATGAAATGAGTAGAGAGAACAGGTGACATGCTGATTGAAGAGCTGGACAAGTGGGTTACCTTGAGACAAACCATAAGATGAGCTTCAGAAATATGCTCATCTGGGAGCGTTGGTTTAGCCAAAGGGCAACGTTTTTAACTGCTAATGGCCTGAGAAGTTCAGCAATTGTTAATGTTGCACAGCATCTTTGGCAGAAGTGACATTTTCATCAATGACGTGACAAACCAAAACACAAATGAATACGCATCCATCTGCAGACACTGACACACACGCCCGCACACACACACACACACACACACACACACACACACACACACACACACACACAGTTTTCTTTACTTGTTCTCACAGGGGTACGCTGTTTCCCTGAAAGGAAAGCTCTTTTCTGCCTCAAAGAGGGCAGTTCACACAAAGAGAGCTCCGCGGCGTCAGTGGGCAGCTCCAAGCCAACCCCAGAGGACGTACACAGTGATTCCACTGCTGCTGAGAGAAGGCAGGATGAAAAGCAACAAAAGCAGTTGTGTAATAGAGCTTGACAGACTCCTCACTTATGCAGCTGCTGTCAGGCACCTTTTTTGAGGACTTTATGAAAGTGCTAAATTACACAAAATTGAAAAATATTGATTACTGAATACCAAAGAAGTAACGTGATTCAGGCAGTTTAATGGACAAATGAAAAAAGCTTTTAAAGTCTCACACAGCTTGTTAGGAAACAGAAGGTTTATCACAGGACCGGAGTTCACACTGCATATGAAACATCTGATTATCTTTTTCAAGTTTTAAGGAACAGGAGGCGAAAGGTGTATAAAAATAGGAGACCAACAGTTTCATAACAGAAATGGAACATGAGGGACAGCGGCAGGTCTCAAGATGGCCTCGCAAATCACAGTTAATCCCCTTCTTCTTGTCTCCGTCCCACATGTGAAACAATACGAGGACAGCACAGCGCAAAGCCGCTCTCTCACCCTCGTCCTTAAGGCCATCTGAAAGACCCCTGGACCATCTTTTCATCGGCGGAGTCCGTATACACGGCAGGAGAACCAACCGGGCGAGTCCAAATGGACAAAAGGGGAGCGCTCAGGGCAGTGGGAGCCCAAGTGCAAATGAACTGCAGGAAACCATTAAAAGACAAGGTTGTTCCTCAACTTTCTGCTTGACACCACTGGGGATGTTTTAAACACGGTCACTGTGTGACACAGTTTCATAATTGCATTTTAACAAGCCTAACAAAAACCCTAATGGAATTTATTCCCAACCATGATTGGAACCTATTCTGAAGTTATAAACAGGAAGAATTGCAATCAGAGGGAAAGAAATTGATTATCCGACGTTTCATTCAGGTGGCATGGTGTCTAATCCGTCCCATAAAAAATAAATTTAAGAAAGTTATAAGGAGATGAGTTTCTTAGGAGATGGATTCTTCTTTTACCGACTTTTATCCAACAGGGTTCCGGCGAGGAGCTACCTAATAGCATCAAAATATCAATTTTTATTGGGGTATTTGTTCGGAGCCCATAGCTGCGCTGGTAGACAAGCCCGGCATGTGAACGAACGAAGGCCACACTGCCCCCTACGGGTAGCTTCTGCCCACTGCGAACTCCACATACGAATGTCCTTCAGCGGAAGTCACGCACTCATGTCGTGATGGGGTTTCTATGACTTCAGGAATTTGTGCGAGATGCGGAAGGGGGCTGTGCTTTCGCCTTGAGTCAGTATTTGCGTAGCGGAGGCGAGGCATTTGCGTTACGCATTTGTTCACTGTCTCATGAGTCCGTGTGTGTGTGTGTGTGTGTAAGGAGGGGTGCTGTGGGCCAGGAAAAGATCCGGTTGCGGGCGGTATTACTTCAGCCATTGGAGGAATCTGTCATCACGAGAGACATGCTCATTTACTTTGAGACAAAATGTCCTAATTATGTTACGGTCTGTGACGAATGCGCCACTCTTGCACATCTAAGTGATAGATGTGTCATTTCATTCCTGCCACAGAGAGAGAGGCATAATTTTCATCATTAGCTTTTAATTAAAGTAATAAGGATTTCTTGTCGCAAATACGTTTTCCGAAAACCTTCCATAAAATTTAAAGCTATGACCCGTCCAGCGTTCATACGACTGCGAGGAGAAAGAACTGCCGGTTAAGACCAGTCAGAGAACCTTTTCCTTGGGCATCACCGTTGTGTTGCTTTGCATGTGCTTTGCGTGTGCTCCGCGGCACCACATTTTACAGTTTCGCTCGAGAGTAGATGGTTTGCACCAGTTCTTTACATTTAACACCAGGGGAGACGGCAGGGAAATGGCTTCCCATCGTCCTGCTCGCCACGCAGCCACAGCCGTCACGGGTAAGCTAAAGTCATCGCGGCTCTGAAACTCTTCTTTATGTCTCCCGTCATGTTGCTGAGCAGCTGGAGCCTCAGTTGATCATATTTCCCAGAGAGACAGAGAGCGGATCAGAAGTTAATTGTAAGTAACACCGAGTTCATCTTGTGCATAATTATGACTGATGGGCCAAATGGCCTCGGTCCAGCACCTGGTGGAAACGGGGATGTTTCATTGCCGGTGTGGACTTGCTGCCCCACGGACATCCCGCGAACGACCGCCTGCGTCTCCTCAGAGCTCAGCCAAACGTTCCCAGTGCAGCTCTTGTTCCGAGCTTCGGCAAGGGCTGCGATCCAGAGGGACCGGAGTGGACACGGACGGGTGAGAGTGACCCTGCGCGGTGCGGCACGGTGTGGTGTGGCGGCATCGCTGCGATTACCGTGAACGTCCGTGTGCTAATTGCTGGCAGCACGTGTGTGTGTGTGTGTGTGTGTGTCGGGGGCGTTCTACTGTTGACTCACAGCCCTGTGGTTGACCCGCCCGGTGGCCACTCTATGAATCCCACCGACATGTGACTGATAAAGAGTCTCCAAGCCCAACTGCCCAGTGCCGAGAGGAGAGGTTCCATTACTTCAGCCAACATACCAGGATGCTGGAGAGCTGCTTGTTGACTTTGTTTCACTCTTGCTGATCTCGTAGCCACAGTTCCGAATGTACTGTCCACTCGCGTCCTTGGTGTTCGAAGGACTCTGTCCACCGTCATTGCGATTGAGTCCATCCACGTGGCTGCTGCTCATCCCCCTCATCTTTTTCCTCCCACTTCGTAAGCGTCGCTGTTTTCAGGAGAACCCAGACTTCTCATGAATGCATCCAAAGAATGAAAACCTCAGTCTCATCATGTGATCCAGCATCCATGTTTGCGTTCCTGGCTGTCTGTGGTGTCGTTTACTGTCCCCTCCAGCAGCGCAGCTGAAAGGAGTCCATGTTTCCCCTACTGCACTTCTCTGCTGCGTGGCCTTCACATCCATAGTGTCATTAAAAGTGTCACCGACTGAACGCCAGTCTCTTTTGTCCTCTAAGACACATCGGCCCATTTCAGGAGCTTTTCCCATTTCGGCTCTGCCCGTTGCTACTCAGCGCATGTCTTCGACTTCTAGATCTGCGCCTCTGTCCGCAGAGACTCTTGGACCGGTCGGGAGGACCTGCGGTGTGACTCGATGGGACCGAGGTGCTTTGTGTCTCCAACCTGTAATCCTGGCAGGACCGTGAAGGACCTCACACACCCATGAAGTAAGTCCATGACTGGAGACGGCCTGTTGCGCAACTTTGAGTCGCTGCTATTCGTCACGGCCACTCGTAATGTAGGCGGCGCTCCACTAACACAGGGGAACGAGGAAGATGAACGAGTCCCCGAGGAGATGACCCAGCGGTCACCTCTTCACACGGTCGGCTTTATCAGCCACTGATTGAGGAGAAAATTGCCTTTTTACCGCATCACAGATGATGGAATATGAATGCGCTGACGGTCTGTGAGCCACTGAATCTAGTGACACTGGGCCACGGTCTGCACCTTATGTGTGATCACTGAGTCCCCCTGAGGGAGACGCCGCTGCATTTGAACCCTCACCTAAGTGTGACGACAAGGGCAGGATGGAGAAACAAACGCAGCCCTGGGGGCGAGTGGACTTCGGTTTATTGTAGGCGAACGCGTACCGAAACTGGGCCTGTGGGCCTTAGTGTGGCGAGCAGAGTCTGGATGTAGCGCCCCCTGCAGGAGAGTCCTGTCTGTCTCAGTAAGAGCAGGGCGACCAACTTACCCCGATGTGTCACTCTGTTGTGACAGCAGTGAGAGCAGCTCAAGGCGCGCACACACACACACACACACACACACACACACACACACACACACACACACGCAAACGCACACGCACACGCACGGATGAGCCTCAGGCCCCCCCTTGCCCCCCCTTGCCCCCCCTTGCCAGGCGATGTGGAGCCATGAAGGACCCCGAGCTGTGCGTGCAAACAGGAGTGCACGGGGGCGTTTGCATTCTCTGCCCTGATGAGATTAGCGCAGCTGTGAACGCTGCTCCGCAAAGCGTGGAAGATAACGCCAATTAGCGCGGTAAACCCCGCTCCGGAAGGACGGGATTAGACACAAGCAACAATCCCACCGTATCAGTATCCAATCAGAGCCCATTAACCCAGCGACGGGATCGTGCCGATTGTGCGCCTTCCGCTCTCTCGGGGAAGCAGACACACCGATGGCATCGTGTCGATGAAGCCACTTTCACAGCCGTCGCTCCTAAACAGGGTCACACTGATGCCTGAAATAACGAGAACAAAAGAGCCCAAGAAATTGTTTTGGAAAGGAAACAGAATTAAAATAAAAACAGCAATGGCAGCAAACTGAAAGAGCTGCTGGAACTGAATGGAAAGTTGTAGCACGGTAACTCGCCATGACTGCTACCGGAACTGGAGCAGAATGGGATGTGATGGTGCTCAAAGATGTTCTGAACTTCATGTGAACAGATCTGCTGTGGAACAGGACCAAGAGCCACGGGGAGCCACTTGGGGGCAGGAAACACCGAGGCTGAGCGGGGCTGAAGGCCCCAAATGCCGAACGTGGTAACATCACGATGAGTACAGAACATGACATTTTCTATTGATGGGCTCGTAAAACATATTTACTGTGTGTTTCGGGTTCATCTAGCTCACATGTTCGGGTCCTGCCGTCCAGCTGTATGGGAATGACACCGTCCGGCGCAAACTCCTCCGTTACGTCGCATCAGCGTACTCATGAGCAGCGACCATCGAGCCGCTCTCTGTGTTACGGTCACCTGCGAACCAACGCTCTCGTCCCGCCTTCATCCAGGCCCCATTGAGCCCTCGTCCAGCCCTCGTCCAGCCCTCGTCCAGCCCTTGTCCAGCCCTCGTCCAGCCCTCTTCCAGCCCTCATCCAGCCCTCATCCAGCCCTCTTCCAGCTCTCATCAAGCCCTCATCCAGCCCTTGTCCAGCCCTCGTCCAGCCCTCTTCCAGCGCTCATCCAGCTCTCATCAAGCCCTTATCCAGGTCCCATCCAGCCCTCGTCCAGCCCTCATCCAGCTCTCGTCCAGCTCTCGTCCAGCCCTCTTCCAGCCCTCGTCCAGCCCTCTTCCAGCTCTCGTCCAGCCCTCTTCCAGCCCTTGTCCAGCCCTCTTCCAACTCTCGTCCAGCTCTCGTCCAGCCCTCTTCCAGCCCTCGTCCAGCCCTCTTCCAGCTCTCGTCCAGCCCTCGTCCAGCCCTCGTCCAGCTCTCGTCCAGCCCTCTTCCAGCCCTTGTCCAGCCCTCTTCCAACTCTCGTCCAGCTCTCGTCCAGCCCTCTTCCAGCTCTCGTCCAGCCCTCTTCCAGCTCTCGTCCAGCCCTCGTCCAGCCCTCATCCAGCCCTCTTCCAGCTCTCGTCCATCTCTCGTCCAGCCCTCTTCCAGCTCTCGTCCAGCTCTCTTCCAGCCCTCTTCCAGCTCTCATCCAGCCCTTATCCAGGCCCCGTCCAGCCCTCATCCAGCTCTCATCAAGCCCTCATCCAGCCCTCGTCCAGCCGTCTTCCAGCTCTCATCAAGCTCTCATCAAGCCCTCGTCCAGCCCTCTTTCAGCTCTCATCCAGCCCTCATCCAGTCCTCATCCAGCTCTCATCCAGCTCTCATCAAGCTCTCATCCACCCTTCGTCCAGCCCTCTTTCAGCTTTCGTCCAGCCCTCTTCCAGCCCTCTTCCAGCCCTCTTCCAGCTCTCTTCCAGCCCTCTTCCAGCCCTCGTCCAGCCCTCATCCAGCCCTCATCCAGCTCTCATCCAGCTCTCATCAAGCTCTCATCCACCCTTCGTCCAGCCCTCTTTCAGCTTTCGTCCAGCCCTCTTCCAGCCCTCTTCCAGCCCTCTTCCAGCTCTCTTCCAGCCCTCTTCCAGCCCTCGTCCAGCCCTCATCCAGTCCTCATCCAGCTCTCATCCAGCTCTCATCCAGCTCTCATCAAGCTCTCATCCACCCTTCGTCCAGCCCTCTTTCAGCTTTCGTCCAGCCCTCTTCCAGCCCTCTTCCAGCCCTCTTCCAGCCCTCTTCCAGCTCTCTTCCAGCCCTCTTCCAGCCCTCGTCCAGCCCTCATCCAGTCCTCATCCAGCTCTCATCCAGCTCTCATCCAGCTCTCATCAAGCTCTCATCCACCCTTCGTCCAGCCCTCTTTCAGCTTTCGTCCAGCCCTCATCCAGCCTCCATCCAACCCTCATCTAGCCCTCCTCCAGCCCTCATCCAACTGTCATCCAGCCCCCAGTGTTTATGAAGGAGCGACTGAAACGGAATTATTTATGTTAAATTACTATAAAACCAGGTACCTTGAATACCTCTTCACCGTCATTTGCTGCTGATGCCAAAGACACAGAATGATCCCTTTTTTGGAGACACTTTGCTCACGTTCACCACAAAGACTCTTCTGGAAGTGAGAGACTCTGTTGACACCGTGCAGAAGAGAGCGCCAGAGCAGCACGGAGAGCAGCGTGGGGCCCATTTCACCTAGGAGGAGGGTTCGAGTGGCCGCCATGCTGCCGCTGCTAACCTCACCAGGAGCGGTCAGCTGGAGCGCCCTGGGTTCGAATGGCGTCTCGCGGTCCCGTGTTTTGCCTGCGCTCCTCTGCAGCTTCTCACTTGTTCAGTGCAGGTTTGCATTCCCCACGAAATTTATTCAGAATCCCATGATCCTTTGCTCTCCTCCCCACAAAGAAGATTTTCTCTTCCTTAGAGAAATTCCAATCTTTTTAAATTTTTCAAAAGGAAATTTTCATATTTAATTTACTCTGATAAAACTGTCGGTTCGCCTCTGGCTCAGGAGCTGTAAGCTTCACATTGATGTTTAACAGCATAAAACAGACTGAGATATCACAGTTAAAGACGCTTATTGATTTATTTATTGATCTCCTATCAATTCAACAACTTTTCAGAGCAATGCAGTGGAATGAATGAATGAGTGAATGAACCTTTATTAATCCCAGAGGAAAATTCTGTCTGTTTTCAGCAGTGTACGGTGTACAACACTGATATACACACACACACACAGACACACAAACAGAGACATGCATTGAAGGCACAGGGATAAAAAAAACTAGATAAATAAGTAATGCAAATGACTGCCTTAGGCACATAAATAAGATAAAGTGAGTGTATTTACACGGGAGCAGGTAGACTGAGGGGGGTGGTTTAAGGTGTATCGAGGGTTAAGGAGGTGGGCAGTAAGAGGTCAGTCCCCTCCGGGCAGCGTGAGGACTCTAGAGCCTGATGGTTGCTGGTAGAAAGGAGCTCCAGTGGCTCCATGGGACACCTCAACTGGACCAGCTGGACCCTTTCTGTGAGACGTCCATCCTCGCTCCCAGGACCGAGCCAGACATTAGCTTGTTGAGTCTGTTGGCATCTCCTGTGGTGAGGCTGCTGCCCCAGCATTCCGCAGCAGAAAATATTGCCACTGGTGCAGCAGACTGGTAGAACATCTCCAACAGCGTTCTGCACACCGCGGTGTGGTGTAATACCCCAAATTCCTTACACACGCTGCTCTTCGTACAACCAACAGGCGGTGCAGCGGTTAAATGGCCGATCGTGAACTGGGCAGCTGGTGCTGAGAGCAAGACCAGCTCAGAAGATCCCCGATGAACAGCTTTCCTCCGTGGTTTCAGCACTGCCCGCGAATCGGTTCTCGGCTACCTGCCCCCCCGTGACGTTCTGCACAAAGCACCAGCGGTGCATAATTGTGAAATGGGATAAAAATCAAGTTGAGTTGTAAGAAACGCTGAATGTCTTCATCTCGGCTTCTCCGAATAGAACCTGGTGGAGAAACGCAGGTCTTTTCCTTTGACGCCTCCTTCAAGTGCAGAGATGCAGGGTTAGGGTTAGGTCACTTGCTCACAGAGATGGCACAAACACACATCGGGGAGCTGGCTGAGCCGCCACACACACACACACACACACACACACAGCTTTGGCCTATGCCGCTGTGATGCTCTTGCAAAGCTGTTTGCTTCACACCGTCTCCAAAAGAAGCCAAACTGAGGAATGCCGGTATCCATGACAACAAACTTTTGTGTGACACACAGAGAGGGAGCGCCGCTGACAACCTTTCGCAGGCAGAAAATGTATCCGAGGAAACATCCGCCAGCTTCACACACTGTAAACAGGAGAGCAAACGCGGATGGAAGGAGCCTGACGCGCCATGTCAGAACACGCGTGTCTCGAGATACAGCGAGACGTGTTGTTCGCAGCCAAGCCACCAGCTCCTGACTGTAGTGTTACGGCACACGCACGCATGGCACACACACACACACACACACACACACACACACACACGCCTGTTGCCTGGAGCACAGCAGCCAGGAATCAGTGAGGCTCCTATCGGGATATGCTACCACGAAAAGCTGGTCCTGGAACGGGAGCTGCGGAAAGACCACCCACCCAGTCGCACCTGGGCTAACTGACCTGTGCGGTGAGGGTCTTGGACTCTGCTTTTTGACCCTCCCCCTACCCCCACACACACACACACACACACACACACACACACAGTCAGTGTCTGTCTCTCCATCAGTATGGAGGGTCGGGTGCCTCTGTGCAGAGAGCGTCGCTCTCTGGATTAATTAACTCTGCATGGAATTAATCCTGAGCCCCAGAATGAAAGTCTGACGACCTTCTGTGATCCCTTGCTGAGCTCCACAACGTCTCCTCTCCTTCCTTCTAGTGACAAACACGAGCGGCGCTTTGTGCAGGTCACAGTGACTCAGTAAAGACCACGAAAGTTCTCAGTTTTGGCCACAATGTCTTGGAAAAAGCTCCGAGTCCCTCAGAGTTGCTGAGACCCTCCTACATTCGAGAAGGGTCTCGAACCCATCTCTTTGAGAGCCACTTCTCTCCCGATCTCCTGACAGCTCTGTCAACGAGCCCAACACCAGCTGCTATGATCGTCTATGCAGTTGCTATTTCAATGTCCCTTCTATAGGAGCTGCTGGAGGGATGTGAACCAGCAACATGGTGATGTCACACACACAAGCTGAGTGTCCACAGTCCTGCGTGTGTGTGTGTGTCTAGAGCTCATTGTCTGTTGCTAATGAACTTTGTTTACTCTGAGCTGTACGTCCCTTTGACAGACGCATCCCATAAATGAGTAAACATAAACAGGGAGGGGGACAAGATGCCATTAGAGCTTCACAGCATCTGTTGAACGAAACCCTCAAGTGTTTCGAAAGAAATCACTGCAAACCAATGATGCACAATGTACACGTCTAAGTGCTGCTAATGCAGCTTTATGAAATCTGGCTCAGATCTCATTTTTCAGAATTATGCTGATAAAACAAATGTTTCCTCTTCTCCCAGAAGTGTAGGGGGAAGTTCAGCAGCAGGCCTGCTGCCACTTGAAGACCTGAGCCAACCTCCTACTGCCCGCACGGCTCGCTGGGATCTCATTCCGTCCAGCGGTTGGCGGCACTGCCACGTCCTCCTCCGTCCAGCGGCTCACTACTTTCATCTCGTCTCGCCCTTCGCTACCTAATAGCTTGGCGGGACGTCGCTTCCCAAAAATGTGCCTCTCGAGACTTTGCGATGCAGGGCGTACGTCTGCTTCCATCACAGCTGAAACAGCAGGAGCCCTAGAGCGCTGATCTGCTGTCCTTCAGTCAGAGCGCCCCCTGCAGGCCCACGAAGTAACGAGGCTGTCGGAGACGTGCGCCCGGGCTCTTCCCGACGACCCATAACTCCCGTCACTGTGATGACATTAAAGGCTCCCTGGTGCCACTGGGATATCAAGTGGACCGGGAGGAGCGGCAAAATGTCAAAGTAATAATCGCAGCTGACACACACAGCAGGTGCTGTGGGGCGGGGATGGGAGGCGGGGGGGGGGGGGGTTTCTCACTGCTGATGGGTCCCATCCATCACAGCCCTCGTCCCAGTGTGTGGCCACACCTCCTCACCGCCTTTCGTACACTCACCTGGGAAGTAGAGGAGCATGAGAATAGGCACAGCTGGTAGTGTAGCTGTTAAAGCTGCTCCCTTTAGAGCCAACGGTTGTAGGTTCAGTCCCCACCTCTGGCTGTAGTACTGTTGTTCAATGGATCTCATCAGTGTGTATCACACACTTCCTGTTTCCCTTTTCCATGTGCGGACAAAGATGTTCTTCTGTTTTGCTTCATCTTTTCATAATAAATGTTACCTCTTTCAAGGTTGAAGCAGCTGGAGCTCAGGGGTGGAGGAGCTGGAAGTCAGGGGTGGATGTGCTGACACAGTTCAGGTTGTTGTTCTCTCCCACACAGTAGAAGCTCATTCCTTCAAGTGGATGAAGTGACTGAGAGGCTGTCAGATGTTTCCAGCTTCATGCTCCACTCTGGACGAGGTGCTTGGAGACAACGATCCACTTCCATCTGCAAGAGTCTTTCCTCCCCCAGGTGCTTCCAGAGATGATGTTGCGCAGGTTGTCAGCGCCCCGTTCGCCGTGGACAGGGACGTGTCCTCACGCCATGCTGATCCTCAGCTCTTTCCAGCTGCACGGGGTCACCGAAAAGTGTATCGTCCCGCTGCGTCTGGGCCCATTTGTCATCGCGCGCTGGAGACCTTCTGTTCATGTCAGAATGCCGGTGATGTTGACCTTTGTTAAGTGATATCTCAGTTATCGCAGTGAATCGTGATGCCTCACATGCATTCGCTCCACTTGTGTGTGTTTGTGTGTGTGTATGTGTGTGTCTCCGATGGTCCTGAGCAGCTCTTTCTGTGCCCATCTACGTGTCATGACGTCGAATCATAAGATGCAGAGGTGTCTCCAGCTTTCATTCACTCACTCGTTTTCCAGGGTTTGTCCTGCTGCACGTGGGTCTGGCCATCGGGACCCGTAACCGGGGGAAACGCTGCGTTCGGCTGCAGCAGCAGCTCTGGTCCTGGCAGCAGGGTAACAGAGCGCTGACAGCAGTCGATGCTCAGCAAGAAGGTGCTTCAGTAATGACAGTTAGTTTGGATTTTAATGAGTTGGAGGTGAGTAGCCCTCCAAGCGCGACTCCAAATGTCACCGTCACGTGTGAAACACGGTAAACGTAACTGTACACTATTGAAAGAGCACGGAAATGAGGAACAGCAAGAGCAGGGCTTCAACGCAAAACCTTCTCAGATCTCCAGAGTGAATCGTGAATCCAAGAAATATCTGAAGAGATGACGTGACGCCAAGGCACGGGTGGCTGGGCGCTCTGTCCCCACGGGTCTTTGGCTCCTGCAGGGCCTCCAGGCTTCGGTTGTAGCCAAAGGAAGTGCAGCGGCATCTACTGAAGCCTGGAGAAGTTTCCTGCAGGACCCGCACAGAGTGTGTGGATGTCAAGACCTTCCGCACACTGGGTGTCCCGCACAAAGGCGAAGCCCGGCAGCGCGTCCCCCCGTCCCCAGTGCAGACGTTTGTGTTCCCGTGCCGTCATTCCTGCCACTCGCTGCACCACGTTCCTGTGCGACCAGCAGGTGCTCCACAAACACAGAGCTGTGGGGGTGAGAAATCGCTGCACAGGTTGAGCGGAAGAGACCGATCGCGGGTTTCCCTCCAGGTGAGGAGCTCAGTCACGTCCTTCAGGCTCTTCGGGTGGGAATTTGTCGGGAGCCGCAGCTCACGGCACACAGGGTGCGCGAGCGGCGAATGACACACTGCTGAGCGGCATGTAGAGCGAAAGCGTGCGGCTCCGCTAGGCCCCCCCTTGTCGGGGAGCGGCTGCGCAGTGTGCAGTGTGGTGTGCGTTCGGAGAGCGCAGCTGAGCCATGTGCACCGCGATGTCCACGTGGAAGCGCTCGCAGACATCGCTCACCCCCGAATCACACACCGCTTCGGGATGCTCTTCTGCTGAGCCTGTTCACCGCACACACGCACACACGCTCACGCACACACATCTAATTTGCCCTGTCGACGCTGCCCGCTGAGTCCCAGTGCAGCTGATGCTGTGTTAATGAGGCCCACGGATTGGTGTCGGGCACCGGCGCCGTCCTTGTGAGCCTTGCGAGCCGGCAGCTCGCCGGGGTTTCGGTGCCGCCACCGACAGGCGCCGTCTCCCCGCTCGTGGCGGAACACGAGCTTAGAGCACAACAGGGCCTCTCTTTCCGGCACGCAGGCTAATTGACTCCATCGGCGTCAAAGCCGCTTCCTCGTGCCCGTGCTGAGTGTTCGTGGCGATGAATTCGCACACAACGGCACTGAGCAGCGAGGCGACACCCGGCTTTGGCGCATCTAGAGGGCTGCGGCTCGAGTCGGAGAGTAGCGAGCGACTCGGGGTTTCCGGCCAACTTGACTCGAATAAACGCACGCTGTTCAGGGTTCGCAACCCCATCTTGGCCGCGGTCCGTCTTTGTAAGCTGCGGCGGTAGCGCCGGCGCACGGCCGAGGGCAGAACGGAGAGCGACCCGTTGGCCACGCGGGCTCTCGGTGCGCAGCTGCAGAGTGAGCCCGCTGACGGCCGATGTCTGGATGCAGCTCTCGGCCACGTGGGCTCCACGGAAGTGATGCGGCGCCGCGTTTTGCTGCTTTGCCGACGGCGCTGCGTACGCACTTCGAAACTCCCCAGCGAGCACTGCAGCACGTGACCCGCGCCCGCTAGGCTGCAGGGCCGTTTGAGCCTCTCCGGCACGGCTGCTCTCGGTGAAGGGGAAAGCTCCGACTGTCCTCTTGCCTCTTCCGGGTTGTTCTGACCGTGCGGTTTCGCGGCGCGGCCTCTTCGCTCAGCTGCTCGCTGTAAAGGAGTCGAGAAGTTGCCGCCGATTACACATGTTTCATGCAGGAGGAAGACGCAGCAATCGCCTTTTCCATCACTTCCTCCTCGTCTCTGTGGCGCCGGGAGCCAGGGAAGCGAGCGGAGATTTCGTAGCGCAACATGACTCTGCTGTGCCTTCGTAGAGGGACATTCTGGCTCACGTCGTGTCGCTCCACAGCTGAGGATGTGATACTAGCAGCTCTTCCCGCTGCGGCGGTCTCCCTTCATGTCACCAAGGCTACTTTGAGCACTTGTGTGGATGCCGCCCGGGGTGCGATGCAAACTGTGCCCAGATCGACGCTCTCACCGTCGCCGTACGCGCCTTTTGCCCAAGTGAGACGCGAGTGTGCTCGGGGACTCGAGGATGTCACCGACTCATCTCGTCTTCACAGCTCCGTGCCTCTGAGGGCAGTCGAGAGCTGCGCTGCCGCGTTTCCGTGGGAACGGCTTGCCGAGTCCTAACTCACCTCTCACTTCCTGTTTCCTGTGGGGCAGCCAGGCATGGCGTCCTGCTGGGGCGCATGAGGCTCACGTGGGGGATGTCGCTGAAGGGCACGTTGCTGCCAGCTGTCCTGCCCCACTGGGTCCTCTGTACTCTCTTGTCTTGGCCCTCACCGCACCCTTACCACACCCTCACCGCACCCATGCAGCTCCCTTACCGTCCTTCTACCGCATCTTCACTGCACCCTTACCGCATCCTAACCACACCCTCACCACACCCATACAGCATCCTCACCATCCCCTTACCGCATCCTCACTGCACCCTTACCACGCCCTCACCCTCACTGCACCCTTACCACACCCATGCAGCTCCCTCACCTCGCCCTTACCGCACCCTTACTGCACCCTCACCGCGCCCTTACCACACCCTCGTTGCATCCTTACGGCACCCTTAGCACGCCCTCACTGTGCCCTTACCGCACCCATGCAGCTCCCTCACCACACCCATACAGCACCCTCACCATGCCCTTACCGCACCCATACAGCACCCTGACCACGCCCTTATGGCACTTCCGTCAAAGGCGTCAGCCCCCTTTGTGCTACCTGTCGAAGCTGATGTGGCGATATGCTCTCCTCTTTCATCTCTTCTAAGTGACCTTTGTAAGGTGTCACCTGGACTTGCCCTTGGGTTCCTGTGGGGTCCCTTTGGAACCCATAACGTGTGAATTTAAGAAACAGGAGAACAAAGGGCGGCTCAGGGCGATACACACCTGGAGACAGACAGACAGACAGCGAGAGAGAGGCAGAGAGAGAGAGAGAGAGCGAGAGAGAGAGAGAGAGAGAGAGAGAGAGTCCCCTCTGTGGCTCCTTTAACCGCTGATCCCGTGCGACACCAATGCTCTTGATCTCAATGGGAGCAGACAGGCTCATGGGCCCTCGGCCGTTACCAACACAACACGGCACGACTTAATTCCCTTTTCATTTCATAACACAAATAAAAACAGGCGTAAGATGCTGCATAAACGCGTTTGAAAAGCAATCATATTGTGACAGCTGTAATTGCTCGCAAAATTGAAACTACATTTGTAATTTTCCTAACCTGGTGCTTCGCTGGAGAAAATTGAGTTTCATAATAACCTGGCAGTATCTGAGAATAATAAACTGGGAGCAGAATGGAAGAGGAATGAAATACGCATGGTGAGTGAACTGGGAGTCGAGCGAAATGTGGGCGGAGATTAACAAGTAATGTACTGTGAGGTGAGGGTGTTACTGCAACAACCACAGCCCTGACCCTAACCTATAAACCCTAACCCCTAACCTCAACCCTAACCTCTAAACCCTAAACCCTAATTCCTAACCCCAACCCTAGCCCCTAACCTTAACACTAGCCTAACCCTTATCTCTAATCCCTAAACCCTAACACCTAACCCTAACCCTAAAGCCTAAACCCTAACCCTAACCCTAACCCTAACCTCTAACCCTAATCTTAAACCCTAACCCTAACTCCTAACCCTAGCCCCTAACCATAACACTAACCTAACCCTAACCCTTATCTCTAACCCCTAACCCATAAACACTAACCCAACCCCCGACTGGGCTCATCCACTGGTGCACAGGTGGAGCTGTAATACAGTTGATGTTTTTAAACATATGTTAGAGGGTGAAAACAGGTGTCAACAGGTGTTAATGCTTCGAACAGCTGTCGAAGGATGTTAACTGCCAGCAGCTGGCGGAGGCAAGAGGTTCAGACCTCGATTGTCTGTCATGGTGACAATAAATGTTAAATAACAAGCAATGCCAATAACACAAGTCATTAGAGGCAGGCCGTGTTTGTCATGCTTGCTAATTATTCGGAGCTCATCTGCATATGACAGAAAACAGCAATAACATCAATCGACGAATTTTATCGGAACAAAAAATTCGGAACAATATCTCGCTCCACGTCTTTGTTCTTGAGATTTTCTGCTTGCAGCCGTGTGTTCAGTGTGTTAATAACAGCACAGTGTGTCCCCCTGTCTGCACTTTTCTCTCGTCGCTTTCATTTGGAAGAGCTGGGACCAAAAAATGGAAAACAAGAATTTCAGATGTTTTGTGCTCTGCTGCATCTGGAACTCCTTCTCACCGTGTGACACGTGGACCGCGGTCAGTCGCTCAGCACGCGGTCGGAATCCGGACGGAATAACATCTTCAAACTTTCTCCTTTAAGTGAAGAGACAGGCGTGAATTTTCGCTCGTACTTCATGAGCACAAAAGGCGCATGTGCTGCACTCATTTCTGTGGTATCCAGCGAGAGGGAAGAGAACTCAGCAGGACCTGGTAACACTGATTAAGTGAATGTGCAGGGAAACAGGAAGCATGAAAATGAGAATATCTGGTGAATCATCGGCTCTTTCCCCTCTTGTGCATCATGTGCTTATGATTCACCGGCCAATATGTGCCCTGAGCGTGACTTTAACCGCATCCCCGCCTTCGAAAACCTGTGCTGAACTCGGGCATCACAGCTCAACCTGAGGGCCCTCTCACACGGAAAGGGTTTATCTGTGCACCTACGGTTACGGTTGTTCATATATCATACCCTTTCCTCCAAGGTGAGACACAGACTCAGGATTACAAGGTGCGCCACCTTGTTGCTGCTTCACATCCCTCCGCAGCTCCTATAGAAGTGACACAAATAGAAAGTGCAAAGTTTTCATGGGATCAGGAGGGAAGCGGATCTCAAAGAGACGGGTTCGAGACCCGTTTCAGTCTAGGAGGGATTCAGCAGCTTTGAGGGGCACAGACAGTTCATTCAGTGACACGGGGACCAAACTGAGAACCAGTGGGCTTTCAGTTTTGGACCCTTGTTAGTGGGCTCACCAAATGGCCAGAGGTGGAGGAGCACAGTGCTGCTTGCTGAGCTTTAGGGTGTGATCAAGTCCTGTAGGAATCGGGTTTGGAACCTTTCACCGTCTTGTAGATTGTAACCAGTGCTGAATTTTTTCATTGGACGTCATTTAGAAAATGTCCCTTTAACCTTCTGCCCAAACACACATTGTGACACAATCCCACAGAAATGATCAAGTCGAGATCCTTCGGAAGGATCCAGAGACTCGTCAGGACGGGTGATGCCCCCCTCCCCCCAGGGAGTGATTGTCTCAAAGGTGTCTTTCAGTTCGAGAGGGCAGCTGGTTGTGTGCAATCGCAGCCCATTTCTCCGTCGAACCCGCAGCCGCCACGGCCTTGAGCTTTGCAGCCGGTTCAATTAGCGATGTGAAAATGTGGTGAAGTGCTGCAGCTCGGCAGCAATAAAACCTATTAAATACTGATACGTCTCAGGGAAACATTTCTCTCAAAACAGGCTTAACCGCTATTTGTTTTGTTTTTTCAGTTGGAGACTTTATGATAAACGATGGAATAATAATAATTGTGGTGCAGAAGTAATAATGCACCATTAAAATGAAGAATGATACCGGAGATGACGATAATAAGACTGGAGTTTTGAATGAAGATTCTGGAGGGAATTATTCAGAGCCCCAGTAAAGCTAATCAGACCAGTTTATCCTAATTAACCATTAACTCATTTTAATACGGCAACTTACAGTGTTAGAGAACGAGTTTCACAGCGTTTCACTTATTTACGACGCAAGGTCATTTTTCTCAAGCGCCTTCATGGGGAGAGGGACTTGAACCAACAACCTTCGTACAGCAAGGCCACAGTGCAAACCACGACGCCCCCGCTGTTGCCTCATGCTAAGAATGTCCAGTTCAGCAGTTCACCCCCCCCCATCCTGCCTCCAATGTCCTGGCGTGACCCGTTCATCCGGCGAACGCTCAGCCCAGCACCGGGTTCACACCGAAACCCCGTGTTAGAGCAGCGCTCCAACACTCAGACTGTCAGAAAGGAAGAACCTTTAAACTATTATTAATAAGAATAACGGCACATTTATAAGGCCGCTCCTCTGACTGGAGCAGCAGAAAACTCAATTTTTCATTTCCAGACCGAGCTCATTCGTGTGACGCACTCGCCCTGCGTTCTCCCAAAATGCAGTTAAAAAAAGATTTTCATGACATGGTTTAATTCCTTTTTATCTCCGCTCGCTACCATCTACCCCAGGTAATCCCTCCAGGGAAACTAGTATGGGAGCAAAGCCGAGAGAATGATGCTCTGCTCAAAGTTCATATTAAAAATTCCAACCACCAGAAATGAAATAACTCAATATTAACTTGGAAAAGAGTCATAAACTGCATTTTGGTGTAAAAATTCACTGTAAAACTTCTACATTCTCATTATTGCTCCTTGTTTGCATGGCGGGCACATCTCTCTGTTTACAGCTCTTTGTCTTCCTCTATATCGCTGGATGTTTGCTCAAGCGCGCTGGTCACGCACCCGCTCCCTACCAGCAGGCTGCACCACATGGTTGTTGGTTTCAAACATTTCTTATTCATGCGCATTTATTTTGCCTCTTTGCCACTGAAATGCTTCTCATCAGACTTCAGCTTGTGCACGTTGCTTTCCGCAGATGGTCTTCACCTGCACGTCTGTGAACGGCCTCGCCGCCTCCGAGCTGCGGCCCGGAGGAGAAGGTCATCTGCTCACGCCCCTCGTGTTCCTCTTGTCGTACCAGCAGGCTTTGAACTGCTCTCTGTCACAGCTTCAGGGAACATCTGACACTTGGCTGTGATGTCATGATGGTGCATTTCTGAGAGTAAGTGACTTCAAAACGGACAGATAGATTGAAATTCCCTCTGGGTGGATGGTAATTGAGGCAGAGCCGCGTGTCTTTGGCGGCACATCGCCGTATAATGACGTGAACGTCAGAAATCCTCTCATAACCACTCTTGAGGGACAGCGTCTGAGAAGCACAACATTTTCGACTATTTATGTGCAAAGTGCTTTAAAAAGTTGGCCCTGTTCTCCCCTGTCATCTGCCTTCGCATTGTTGTGACTTTTTTGGGGAAGTTGAACCAGAGAAAGACAATTTTCTTCTCCAGCGAAATTGCTGTCAACACAAATCACACTCGAGCAACTGCAGAGCCTTTCCTTTATCGGGAAGTAAAAAGGAGAAACAGGTGCTTTGAAAGTCGAGCGCCGATCCCACGCGATCCCGCCGGCCCCACGTGTCGTGACGAAGGCGTCGGTTACACGTGGCCGTTGGGCCCCGGCAGGGCGGTTCGGGCAACACGCGGCTCACGTGTCCTCCAGCAGCGGGCTGGTCGCCGACGGAAACGCGGAGTCCGGGAGAGGGGTCCGAAAGCCCGTCGAACCGAGTCAGAGTCCCCTCTCGGTGGCACGAAGTGTCGCTGGGATTTCATTTCTCATTAATGTTCCAGCGCTGACATGCATATTCAACGGTTCTTTCATGTTTATCGACGGGAACTGTGCTAATATTCATGGGGCTGACGAGTGACTTTCGTTTCAAGTCATTGCTGGACATGGGGTCTGCAGAAGCGGGGCGTCGTTTTCGCTCTGCTCATGGCTCCATGGCATTTGTAGAATTTCACGTGTCCGTATAAAAATGCTGTTGTGCTTACGGTGTTTGTGTCGCAGTCCACGTAGGGGAAGGGTGCGCTTTGGAAGCCATATGGAAGCACCAGAAAGTGCCATTTTCCCTCTGAAGTGAAAGTGGCTTCCAGATTCTACTGTTCACAGCCCGGGGAAAGAGGGTTATGTAATTGACATCCGAGACAATAAAGGCTCTAGAATTCATATCCAAGTGAAGGAAGCTTCTGGAACACACGTGCAATTGAAAAACACTTGCAGAAGGTCCTTGAGGGCCCTGAGCTGGAATGTCAGAAGGAGCCCTGTGTCAGCTAAAGCAGGCCTCTGTGGCACTTCACGTTTTGCCTTTAGTGGGATCCGGGCGCCGGTACGACACGAGTCTGTTTGAAATTCAGCGCAATCATTATGCAAATGGGAATGTGCTAATTAAATGACAGGAGATGGAGCGTTATCAGGCCGTTTTGAGCCCAGGGAGTCGCCGGCCTCTGCTGCCCTCCCATTATGTACATGTCCTTCCAAGAGCACCTGCTCATCCTCTGTGATCGGTTCACATGTGTTGTACATAAAGTTTGCACCTCCACCTGTGTACACAACATACGCACCGAACCGGCGTCGCCTGCTCGCTGAGCGGGAGCGATCCTTGGAAGCGCCCGCGGGAACGTCGCCGCCGTCCGACCAAATACCATCACCGCGCCTGACCCTCACGGGCCAGGTGCCCGCAACGATGCTTGAGGCGCCGCGTGTGGCCTCTCTCCGGCACGCCAAGCTCCAACATGGGTTCCCGCCCCAGGAATCTCCGGACGTTCTGTTACATGCAGCAATACTTAGCAATGGTTCGCTTGCCGCTGCTTCTCGGGTGTTGATCTGCTCGGAGATGAAAACGTGTGTTTTGGCCGTCGGCTCGCGGCGCCAATGAAATGAAGAGTGTAACGTCACGTTGCCGAGCGTTTGTCCTCCCTCTTCGTGTTGCGGCACGCGGAGCCGCACTTGTGCTCCTGCTCCAGGGCTTCATCCGGGCATCGCGGTCTGAGAGTGATCGCACTCTGAAGCTCCGGCGTTCATGAATCATTGTTATCACGCGCTTCCTCTCAAGCACTGGCAAACTCAATATTGCAGAGTGGAGGATGAATGTGTGAGGTTTTGCCTTCAGGAGCGTCTGTGCTGGCACCCTGGAAGAGCGATGGGACTTTGTTGGAGGTTTTGATCAAACGGACTGGAGCAGCCCTATGTTTTATGGAAATGGCCGAAGGCGCCGCACTGCTGTCTCCTCGCCAACATGTCCATGTGCAGCCTGTGCACACACATTAACATTATCAAACACCAGACTTTCTGAAATGGAGGCCGGTTTTTATAAATGTTCACCAGAAGCAAGGATGTTGTTTGTTCTCAAACGCCGTCATTATTCATTATTGGCTTATTATTGTTTCCTCCAATTAATCCGTATGAACACACAGTCTGAATACATGAACCTGTGAATCATCATTTGTTCAACGGCAGGCCCTGAAAGGACAACCTGTCCACCTTCACTTTCGGGGAGAAACAGGATCGAAGACGAGACAATGACAAGACAGTGGGGTAAAGAACACAGTCAGTGGAGAAGCAGAAAGCAGTGAAACCGCACGGAGCATTCTGAGACCACTCACTGGTTTCTGTTCACAGAACTACATGGACACAATCAATGGTCCAAAGGTCCACTGACGTATGTGATGGGTTTGGCTTCACACTGCTCTGGGGGGGAGGAGAAGTAAGATAGACACACACGTGCACACACACACTCCAGCTCTCATGACTTCACGCTCCGTTGACTGCCTTGTTCCCAACGAGAGGAAACTCCATCCATAGCACAGACTGGGAGAAGAGCAAAGAGGCGAGCCAGCGCTATCACCATAGAGCCAATAGAAAGACACCGTTGAAGTAAGGGACCAATAGAGAGAGACTGTTGAAGTAAGGGACCAATAGAGAGAGACCGTTGAAGTAAGGGACCAATAGAGAGAGACCGTTTGAAACAGGGGCCAATGGAAAGAAAAAGATAACTTCTGGGTGAGGGGCTACTAGGAGGGACCTGTTGAATTGCAGTAGATCCTTTGGTCTCCATTTTGCAGAACCTTCTCGCAAAGAACTATTTCTGCAGAGGTCAGTTCCTTCATGGCCATCGAGATCCAGCACAAATCCGTTAGAACATCAGTGGATCCTTTCCAACTGAATCCTTAAAATGCCTTAAATTCCACTCCTGGTGCTTCTTGGGTTTCGCTGGCCTCTCGCTCAGTGGAGTTGGGTCTGAACGTGTGAGGGACACGTGGGAACCATGAAGTCATGTGGAGATGTTCTTGCAGGACGGAATCGCTCTGGAGCTCCAAGCCTGATTGACTGAGAATCAAAAACAGACATTGGCCAGTCGTCTGCAGTTGTGTTTCACAAATGTTAAACCCTCGACATGAGCCCTTCTACTTGGGTTCGGCTGCAGCCAGTGGACCGCGTGTTGCGTGTCGGAGCTGAGCTCTTCGCAGCACCAGGAGCCTCCTGGGTAGCTGAGGTGGAGAAGAGCGCTCTGCTTTGCCAGTTCGCTGCCAGATGGACTGGGGCCTTGGTTCTGCCATCACAGTTTGAGATTTACTCCATTTATGTCTCCAACTTTCTCTGTCCTCCCCACAACTTTTCCACGGGTGCCAGTCGACCTTCCTTGAAGCGTGTTTGGGACTTGCGGCGTTCTCTCAGGCGCTGTGGAAATTGGCCCGCGGAGGCGCCCGATAGTGCACGGCACCGTTGGCAGGAGCTCCTGTAAATCCCTGCTGCCTGTTTATGAAGAACATGCCGACGCTCAGACTGTGGCTGAAGCAGACCCAGGTCAGCTAAGGTCACAGTGGTCAGCCGAGGTCGCTACAGTGACTCTGTCTGAATTAGGACCTTTCTGGAAGCTCCAGCAGCTTGTGGGAGTCACTGTCCACGCTGTTCTCATCCTACTTGTACAATAGATACTGGGACTCGTCATCCCCTGGAAGGTGCCCTCTGCGCTGGTATGTTGGCTGAATGGCACCATGGGGTAAGAAGCGCTAAGAGGAATCCGTTTTACTCTGTTTCACACTCTGGTGTAAAACTGGTGGCGCAGACCAAAGACAAAGCCGAGCCTGAAGACATGCGCACCTTTGGCATTTCGAACCGTCATTGCGATTATCTGCCTGTTTATTTCTGTCTTGAGCAGATGCTCCCATTCAGAGTGATGTTCAAACATCACAGAGGGAGCTGCTGCTCCCACTGTGGGCGTCTTCTCCTTAACGGACAACAAAGTATTTTGGAGGTGAGGCCAAGCGATGCCAGGTGATGCTACATGAGGCCAAGTGGGGCTGCTGTGGGGGTGTGGTGATGCTTGAGACTGTAACCATGTGATGGACATTTGGAGAAAATTCTGAGCGGCTGAGATGCCGCCAAGAAGAGCAATGGTGGCCGTCCACTTCCATGTCCACACACATCTTCACACACAGCGCAGTGCGGAGCGTGCATGTGTTTTCCAGCCACTGCGCTCGCCACCTGCGGCTCCTCCGCTAATGCAGAGGGAAACGTCGCCAAGGACTCCAGCGCGGCCGTCTCCTGCTGCGGCGAGGACGAGACGGATGTGTCCCACAACAACTCGTCCATCATATCTCTCGTGTGCTGAGTCTCCGGCGTGGCACCCTTAGTCCCTCCTTCCCACTTCATCGTCAGCATCTAACAGCTACTGTTATTATTTTTAGTAGCGTACATGATGGGGACACATGTTCACTGCGGTCATCACACAGGACACCTTCAAAAAGAGGAGAGAAAGGAGTGTTTGGTCCATTACGGTGGAGGTGGAGGACCCAGGGATGGACAGAGCTGGACGGGGTGCGGAAAAGATGGTGATGGGATAGGGAAGAGGAGGGAGATCTTCAGCCACGTCTCACAGGGCCGTGGGAACCTGCATTTCGAACTCGGTCCGCCCTCTGCTATGTGAGGCAGTGCTGAGAGGAGCCTCTGTGCAAACAAGAGACACAATGAAAACAGGCCTAAAAAAGACCAAAACTGGGGGGGGGGGGCAGTGAAGCGCACATCCTGCATTCTGCACACCAAGAGAAACCCTGCAGGAGACACGTTTCTCTCCGGTCTTCAGGCGAAAAGAATCCCGACACCTGTCCCAAGAGTGCCCCCTGCTGGCCAGGCCACCTTCCTGAAGCCCACGGTCTGCAGAGACAGCGTTGGACTCATCCGGCGCCACCGTCCTCTCTGAAGAAGCTGTGTGCCTAAAAGGCAAATGAAAATACCTGTTTAAACGGTTCCCTGCAGAAGGCGTCCCTCAGGAACGGCGTGCTGGGATTATTACCTTACGGGGATGGCGCCGCCCCGCTTGGCAGAACGTTGATGTGTCTCTCGCAGACAGCGAGGACATTAACGGCGGCACTTTGTGCAGAGCCATCCGTCAGAGCTGCGTTGCGGGAATCCACAATGAGGGAGAGGCGTCCCGCATCCTGGAGGGGAACTCCACGCGTCGGGAACGAGAACCCGGGCGGAATCGCAATTGCTGCAACGGGTGGACGGGTGGGCGATGGGGGCGGGGCCTGGCCCTTTGTCCAGGGCGTCCCTTCGTACCCGGACTGCAGGGGACGTGCAGGTTAAGGAAGTAGAGACGGCTGAAATCCCAGGAGAAGCCTGTGGAACTTCTGAAACACCCAGATGCGTAAAATTTACTACGAGTTACACACACACACAATCTGAAACCGCTTGTCCCATATGGGGTCGTGGCGAACCGGAGCCTAACCCAGCAACACAGGGTGCAGGGCTGGAGGGGTAGGGGACACACCCAGGACGGGACGCCAGTCCGTCGCAAGGTGCCCCACATGGGACTCGAGCCCCAGACCCACCGGAGAGCAGGACCCGGTCAAACCCGCTGTGCCACCGCACCCCGCTATGAGTTAGCAGTGTAAATTAATTTTAAAAAAGAATTAAGGAATTAATTCAAGAAAGATGCAAATTGTTTCAGTAAATTGTGTTATGCAAACGAGCAGTTACTAATTTAACAGGAACTTTTACTCTCTGGTTTGGAGCAGCACACTGACAGAGTTGGGGGGTCAAAGGTCACGAGGAGTATGTAGGAGTCCCGTCAGGCAACTGGCTCCCAAATGGAGTATTCGAACACACACACACACTGAAACACACACACTGTGGAACATCTCACACCATTTTAAATGCAAATAGCAGGAATCAGATCAGTTTGCAGGTTCAGAAAGTGTGTGATCAGCATTCAGTCAAGACTCTGCAGGCAAATCAATTTATAGATAAAAGACTGAATGGCTTTTTTTTTTTACATTTTTTTATCATTGCGTGCACGCACGCACGCGCGTGTGTGTGTGTGTGAGACCTACTGCCCAGTACAAAGGGCACTTTGGCAGTAAGTGATGCTCACGAGAGATGTTCGCCGCACCGCTCACAATGCTGTGTGTGTTTCTATTTCCCTCCTAATTCGGTCCACGAACACACTTATCCGCTGTGACCCCCGACCCCTGGCACCTCGCACCACAGCCAGCTCATTGGCATTCGCCGCCTCTCGCCGGGCCTCTGGCAGCTGCTCTTGGAGGGAAACTGGCACATGGCGATAAGGACGGTGGGAAGAGGAGCGCGCTTGATAACGCAGCTGTGCCGTGTTGCCGGAATGCGTAATGGGGAGCCGCTCGCGTCCCGGGGACAGGAAGGCATCCCAGAATACCAGGCTGCTCTTCACAAAAGGTCAGCGAGGATTAGCGTGTTTGCGGAAGCGTCTTCATCTCCGTCTCGTCTCCCCGAGTAACTCTTCTCGCCGTGTCCGTGGTCCATGAGCTGCTTCCGCCGCTTTACACAAGAACGTGGTGAAAGACTCGCCAGTCAGGAGTCGCCTTCAGGGCTCTCGCAAAGCCATTGGCCAATTGGAGAGCTCCACCGCAAACCGCCTCCAAGCAGCTCCGCCCCCCCACGTCACGTCATGTCACCTGACGTGTGTGAAGAAAGTGTGCTGACCGGCAATGTTGTGATGAAGAGTCCTCCTGGATGCTGTTAGCATGACAATGGCCATCAAGGAGCAGAAGAATGAAGAGTCGCTGGTTGTGGGATCCATGCCGCTTCGAGCAGCGGAAAGATCTCAACGCCAGGAAGCGGCAGCGCGGAATCCGTCGCCCTCAGGAAGGTCGGAGCGCGTGTGTCACTCGTGCGCGTAGCAGACCTGTGGGTCGGTGGGTTCGTGGGTCGAGGTCGGGGGCACGACTGGTCGAGTGGAGGGCAGCAGGACAGTCATGGACGAACATTCATGATGGAGCTCCACGCGCTCCCACGAGGATGGCTTGGTCGTTTGTATCCGCCGTGCTACTCGGAGGCGCCACAAGGGGCGCCGTTGTCCACTGAGAAACTGAAAGTGGACGTGTGCGGTGAAGAATTAAAAAAAAACCTGCTGCAGAAATGGGTGAATTGCTATAAAGTTGATTATTTGTCATTAAAAGTGACCTTGAGGAAAGGAACCAAAGAAAGAGTATCAATAATCAATCAACCAATCAGTTAAACCGTTCCTTTATGTAGCGGTTGATGGGCGGCTTCACTCCTCATAAAACGTCTGAGAGCCGAAGTTCACGTTCGCAGGGAGCTGTTTACTATGACGTCTTTAAGAAATACCGCGTTTCGATGAGAGATGAACCTGAGCTGGCGGCTCAGTTCCTCCCAGTTGCTCCACTTTAAAGTGAGTTGATTTGTTCTCATCAGCAATGGAAAAATCTTCAAATGCTGCTGCATGGAGTCGATGTTAATAAGCAACAGGCTTCAGTGGCAGCAAATATGACTGTTTATTAACAAGAGTGTGAAACTGGAGCAGATGGTCTATTAACAGGATCAGAGCATCAAGTTGAATTTAGCAGGCGGTCGTGTATTGAGTAGAGTTAAAGCACCGCTCTACACACCCATCATCACAACGGTCTACACACAGCTCCACACACAAGTCTGCACACTGGACTGTTGTGCTCGGGTGATGCAGCGCTTCATCTGCTCTTGCAGAGGTTCAAAGCACTTGGAGGACATGGAGCTCCCTTCTTGGGCACAAGGTGGAGACAAATACCAGCTCTGCCTTTTCAGAAGCCTCAATGCGCTAAGAGATACCCGTTCAGTTCAGTCCTCCTCACCAGAGTGACACGGAGCGAGAGCAGCTCCTCATGTTGAGTGAGTTTTCTAAAAATAATAGCAACGTGTAGAGATAACACATAGTGTATATAATTAACAGTGCACTAAGTCAGCTGGCAACAGCGGAGATGAAAAGAAAAGGCTCCCAATCACAGACAAAGGTAAGGAAAATAAATGTCTGTGGGTCCAAGTTCCAGTGGCTGTCCACCCCGTCCTGTCAACTGTCAAGGCTAAACTGCAGTCCATCGAAGCTGTAGCTCGTTGTCCGAGGTCAAGGCTCTTCGTCCTATTGGTCAAACTGTTGACGGCTTCCAGTGGCGAAGTACACCAAATGCCCTGGGTAGGCGGGGGCTCTCGTGCCCTCGCAGGGTGCCAGTAAATGACAGACAAGACAAGAAAAGGGACAGCAACAAACAACATACTGAGAACTCAGGCAATTACTCTGGAAACTAACGAACCAGAGCGCACAACGCTACAGCAGGGAGATACACAAAGTGAAAGAGGATATTAAGCCTGGATTTAAAGGGTGACGCTGAAGGGACGTTCTTGCTACTAACTGGCACATTACTGCAGAATTCAGGTGCTGAAATCTTGTCCACCATGCTACTTCACGACGTCCAACATCATAAGGATCATAGACAACATTCAGGGAAAGAGGAATTAACATCATCACTGAGGCGCGCTGGAGTGAGACCGTTCGCTACCTTGTAATCTCTCTACTGACCGTACTGGACCATGTCTAGCCCGCAGTTGATTCAAAACGCCACTGGCAGGACTGTCACTGTGTCACCGGAAGCAACGCTTCTGTCGTCGCTACACTGGATTCCAGTTCAGTTTGGAGCAGATTACAGAATCGGACTCTTACAAGGCCTAGAATGTGCTCTAAATGTAACTGTAAATGTAGTGTAGCGACGACAGAGCCGCTGTCACGTGGTCACATGTCCCTGTTCCAGTGACAGTAGGCTGGACACGGTCCCCTACGGTGAGCCGGTTAACGGAGCCTTAGAGTCACGGATTCGAGGTAAAGGCACGGAGCAGCTCTTCTGCATCCTCACTGGATAAAAGGTCCCTCAGACTCCCTGCATTTCTCAGGTGCAGGAGACTAGAAGAAGCAGCAACAGGAGCAAACAATAGGTTTGTGCAGAATAAATACTAACATTCCTGATGTAGTCAGAGCAGTTAAAACGTACTCCATGAGAGTTTAGATCTAAAATTACTGTTGACGAGTTACGACGTCCCCACCAGCCTCAATATGTGCTTTATCAGCGTTGAGAGATGAAAAGTTATTGCTCATTTGCTCTCGGAACTGAATGATACAGTTGGGAAGGACAAAGCAGCTGAGGACTCATTTGGTTCTCAGTGTCATCCACATAAGAATGGGTGTTATATTTGCTAATAATATGCCCCAATGGCCCCATATAGGGGGAGAAAAGTAACGGACCCAACACTGAGTCTTGGGGAACACCACAAATGCCCTTAGACAAGAATGAAGGGACACCGTGTGCGGATTTCTGCACCAATCGTTGGCAATTTGGCAAATGCAGCATGACGAAATCACTGAGAATACCTGCTATTCCAGCCAAATTCTCACTGAAGAAAACAACGTAAAATTTTATGGTAAAGAGCATCAGCGAAATCAGCACGGTGGCACAGCAAGCAATGTTGATGTTTCACAGCACCGGGGTGGTGCGAGAGGTGTGGGTTCGACCCCCACTCATTCTGTGTGGAATTTGCACGTTCTGTCTGTGTGGGTTTCCTCCAGGTGCTCTGGTTTCCTCCTGCGCTCTGAAGATGTGCTGTTCGGGCCAAATGGTGACCCCAGAATCAGCCACAGAGTATGAGTGACAGAGAGAAAGTGTGTTTCACTGGCGCATCAACTTTCCAAATTCTGACTTTCAGTTTGGCATTTTCACTTCAAAGGAACTGCAGCATAATTTCAGGGAACGTGTGTAACTATACAGCTGCTACGGGACACTCCACATGGGACAGCAGTCCATTCCCCAATCTTACACACAGAGACACACACTAGGGGGAATTTAGAGTCACCAGCTCACCTCAAATGTGTGTGTTGGGATCGTGCACAAACACAGAGAGAACATGCAAACTGCACACGAGCCAGATTTGAACCCACAGCCCAGCAGCTGAGACCAGTGAGGCAGCAGCGCTACCTGATGTTCCACATACTGTACGTCCCAGTTCATTAAACCAAAAGGCATTTTCCTCCCTAGAAGGAAGACGTGATTTCTGTCCTTAATGGCGCAGACGTGCTGTTTGTCCTCCAAGCCAATAGGTGGCAGTAAAGAGCTCCCAACGGCATGCGCATGTGGGTCCACGTTCGTTCAGCTCGGGTCCACGGTGTTTTCTGCTCCTGCCTGCGGTTCCTGAATCCCGGTACTTGTGACAGGATGAGGAACGCCGTAGCATTTATGGGATAGATCATTCAACAATCAGCATTCAATACGAGTTCATACAGAATAACATTTATTTTGAATTAGCTTTAAAACAATGTCGCTCAAAGTTAGCGGAAGCGGTAAAAGGCAAGTTTTTTATTAATTTTAAAAATAAAACTATTATGTGCATGATGTGTGTGAGATTTGCACAGAAGCTCACTAGTGAATAAATGAGGAGCCGCCGTGTTCAGCTTTTATGAGTCGCGGCAAAGCAAGCGAGGAGTTGTGTGATGCGATACACACGCACATTTTCAGAACCGCTTGTCCCAGGGAACCGGAGCCTACCCGGTAACATAGGGCGTAAGGCCGGAGGGGGAGGGGACGCACCCAGGACGGGACGCCAGTCCGCCGCAAGGCACCCCAAGCGGGATTCGAACCCCAGACCCACTGGAGAGCAGGACTGTGGTCCAACCCACTGCGCCACCGCACCCCCCGTGATGCAATACCTCCGTCCCAATTTTGTTTGTGAGACGAGGAGCTGCGAGTCTGTGTGAAAAACGAGTGCGTAGCCACTGTCTCTATTTCTACATTTCCTTGTGAAGGCAGGTGGTGCGGAAAGGTGCCTGGGTTCATATAGATATAGAGAGAGCAGATCAGGTGTGTCATGGGCTCAGAGCACAAGCACAAGGGCAGCGTCTTACGTCAATTTTCTTTATTCAAGCAGGATTACATGCTCACTAGAACAAATGCATGACTATTTTTACCGTTTGTCTACTAGTAACCTACCAGGGTAGCACACAATGTACTGTACTGTACTGTACTGTGTCCGGCGCATTAACCCTTTACCGCGCTCACCACTGCAGGCGCGCACTTTGTGCTTTAATAACATCGCCTGCTGCCGCCGGGGCGCACAAGCTGCAGTGGGCCGAGTGGGGGGGGGGGGCAATGGCTGGACGTCACACCGTAACACACAGCTGGGAGGGGGGGGAGGGGGTTAGGCGGCTCAAGCACGTGGACATGCTGCCTTGTGGGTAAAAAATGCTCGCTGCAGGGGGTCCGAAGCGGGAGGAGTTAGGGCTGCACTACACAGAACATCCATCACTAGGAAAGTGAGAACCAGTAGAAGGGAAATTATACAGAGAGGAGGAGGAGGAGCATCCTCTAAAACTCCTGGTGCCCCGTGTGGTGGCAGGGAACCGAGCTACCAAAGAAAGACACCGGCATGAAACAGAAAAATAAATCTTTGGAAACATTAAAAAAAAAAAAAAAAGTTCAGTTTTCTTCCCCTTCTTTGGTCTCTTTGTTCTTCCGCACCTCCTCCAGTTTTTTGTCCTGAAAAGAGAAGCAAACCGTAGCAGCGTTAGACACGAGTCAACAGGGGGCGTCGTGCTCAAGATCACAAACTTCCTCAAGTGGTCAGCAGGGGGCACAGCGGCCAAGACTAGAGACTCAAGGGTGAGGCGGGACCCTGCTGTGAGGCGGGAACCTCCAGGGGGTCTGCAGATCATCCGGCTCCACACCAGGGTGGACGTGACGGAGCAGGTAATGTGGGCGAAGGTGCCGGCGTGGCGCGGGGCACACGCACGCACGCACGCACACGCACGCACGCACGCACGCACACGCACGCACACGCACGCACGCACGCACGGAGCGGCTGCCGACAGGTACGTGCCTTCTCTTTGAACTTCTCGTTGAGCGCTGCCATCCTGGCGGAGCGGTTCTCCTTGTTGGCCTCCATCTTCTGGTTCAGCTTCTCCTCGGCCATCTTGCTGAAGTTGCTGCTCTCCTCCAGGGCCTTCTGCTGCACCTCCTTCTCGTGCTCCCGCTTCTCGGCCAGGTGCTTCAGAACCTCCGCCTCGTGGGACTGGACGGGGAAAAGGGGCGCGTGTGTCAAGGCGGGACACGCAAAGCTGGCGAGGCCAGAAACGGCGCGATGTCGAGGGGAGGCCGATCCCATTCTTCTACGGCGTACCGCGGTACGCCCGCATCCTAAGCGCCGCGCGTTGCCGTCTGCGTCGACGTTCCGGGCAGCTGCCGCGGCCCTGTGGCCGGAAGCCGTACCTTGCGCCTCTCCTCAGCGGCGTCCAGCTTCCTCTGGATCTCCTCTAGGGACACGTCCTTCTTCTTCGGGGTGGACAGGGGGAACTCGGCCTTGGGGTCGGTGCCGCCGGGGCTCAGCAGCACCTCGAAGGCCTGTCCGGAGGCGCGCTTGTCCAGCTCCTTCACCTGGATGTCTGCAGAGAGGGCAACGGCATTTCTCAGGACGTCCGGCATCTCGACGACATCCAACATGTGAACCGTTTGGGCACGGAGCAGGAGCACGCAGCTCGGTGTGTGGAGTTTCGCGCTCTGCTGGTCTCTCTCTCTCTCTCTCTCTATCTCACACACTCACACACACACGCACGCACGCACACGAGTGCATCCGACTGGCCCGAGATCCCAGCGACACGTGAACTTTCTCTGCAGCCGGAGCTCTTACCGCCAGAGGAAGCCATTCCAGCAAACTGCTTCGGTTCACCTTTGAAAGGAAACAAGACAAGAGTTGATTGGGCGAACGAGTGTGTGTGAGCGAACGGTGGACACACTGAGTGATGCCGTGGAGCGGAGACACGTTCGGCGCACGGGACAACTTCAAAGTGACAAAATGAAGTGGACGGTAGTTGTTTACCGCGGTCAGTAGGAGCACAGTGCCAAACATGAACAGGTGTAGCTGGTGACCCTGGAACAACACTGTGTTACCGGTGTAAAGGCTGCACATGGATGGGATTCCGATGTGGGTGAGGGGGCTCACAGGGTGTGTGTGTCCGTGTGTGAGTGTGTGAGACAGAGATCCTTTTGTGTTTCCCAACTCGTCCGTCCCTCGACCCCCAGTGAAGAAGACCCCTAGCGCGCGCGCCTCCAGCTCGTTCCGTTCGCTCCCCCGAGGGACGGATTTACAGCCCTGCGCGAGACGCGCGACTCAGAGCGACAGCGACACAAAGACACGCGCTGTTACAACAAGCGGCGGGATGACAGAAGGGGCGCGCGCGCGCCCGACGGACCACGTGACGCGTGTCACACCCGACCGTGCACCAGCACACACACACACACACACACACACTAAACAATGGCAAACACGTTCCTCCGAAGAGTGTGTCCAACCCCCAGGAGCAGGTGTCCGATGTGCCCCCCATCCCTCCACCCCCCCGCCCCCCATCGGGCTATTGCACGAGAAGACGAAGCGCTTCATCATTATTGTCCTCGAGCCTCGCGAACGGCGGCGGACAAAGGCGACCCCCCAACCCCCAACCGCCACCGCCAGGCGCGCTCCCGTGCTCGTGCTCGCGATCCGCCCCAGAAAAACAAAGAAAGAAGGAAAACAAAGAGCACGAAGGTTTCACGCGGTTGGGACAGAACAATGATTTACCACGTTCTGAACACTGCGCTCACTGTGCTTCGTCCAAGGCGCTGTCTCTCTCTCCCTCACACACACACACACACACGCGCGCGCGCGCCTGCGCGCACGCTGCTCTTTGTCTGTAGATAAACAACTGAAGCATCATCACCATCTTTACCCCATTTTTACGCTCCTGTGTGTGAAACATGACGGACGCAGGTGCTGTGTGTGACCGTGCGCGCGCGGCCACACATATCTCGAGCCATTTCGAAATATGATACGAATTGTACAGTAAGAGCGGTGATCACACCCCCTGGTCCTGGTTCCACCAACCCAACCCTAACCCGGGTTCCAGCATCCGCGGAGCCCCCACCCCCCACAAATCCCCATCCATCCGCGACAGGACCGACCGCGCAATACCGCGTATCGCATCTCGTCTCATCGCATCCCATCGCATCCCACGCCGTACTGGTGCACGAGGCGGGGAGCGCAGGACCCTCGAGCTCAGGATCCGCCCGGAGCTCCTCTCACCTGCTCTGCTCGCCGGTCGCTGCGTTCGACGGACCAACTGATCGTTTTTACCAGCTGATGATGGATCGATCGATTCGATGGATGGATGTTTGTCTGTATTTGTCGGCGGTTTCAGCCCACGGTTGAACCAGAGACAATGAAGTCACACCCACCTGGAGAAGAGCTCGTGCAGCAGCCTACCGCTCGGCCGTGGGACGTGGACTCGTCTGTGCCGTGTGCGCGCTCCCGCGTGCGCGTCGCCGCGAGCGCGTCCTCATTGGCCACCCGAGCGTGTGCGAGCGCTGCTGTTTCATTGAGAGCCTGAGTTCGCGCAGGACAACGACGCTTCACCGCTCATGGACGTATCGGTCATTCTGCACATGACATGTTTACGTGCTGAGGACAAAAAGAAGAAGAACGAGCCACCGCGTGTCGGCGCCTCCAATATATTCCATCGTAATCAATGCATCGTGGGCTCGATCGATAGATGTATGTATCGATGCAGAATCAATGAGTGACACGTGCTCGTCTCCTCCTGTTCACTGTGGTGACGGACTGGCTGGAGTCCAGGAGGACATGAGTGAGGGAAAGGATCATCATCCATCCAGTAATGACAGCTGTTATAATTACGTATTATTATTATTATTATTATTATGAGTCAGTGCACATGTCCTACAGTGAGCACCATGAAGGCCCCACAGTGGAGTGGAGACAAAGAAAAGAGCTGAAGTGCTGAGAACTGCTTTTGCCCCAGCGGTGCTGAGGTGTCCCTCCACGTGCGATATGAGTCCAACATGAGGAGTAAAATCACAGTAATAAATAACGTGTGATCAGGAGTGATGATGTGAGCACCCCGCCCAGTTCGAGCTTCTCCGCACGAACGCGTCGCCACACCCCTCCGTTTCCTGTGCAGCCACTTGTGGCCTCGGTGCTTCCAGGAGGGTCTCCGAAACGCACTGCCGTCCACCGAGTGACCCGGCGCGCGACCCTCCCATGAGCCTACAAGTGCGTCCACTCAGTCCATTTGTCCACGTGTCAGCGACGAGAGCAGAGGCAGAGGATCCTGTGTTCTGGTACCCTGGTAACCGGTGTCCCGGTGATGTCATAGGCTGCAGAGGACAGGTGAGCTCATGGACGAAGAGTGCCTTCGATTCGCTGAAGTCCCCTTTCTTCGCTTCCACACAGAACCCCAGCCAGTCCCTCTGCGATTAGGTCAGTGGTGCTTTCAGTTTTTCACTGCACCTGCACACGTCGAGCTGTGATGGCGTGACACTCGGGGTGTGTCTACACACACATTTACATTTCTTTATTTAGCAGACACTTTTCTCCAAAGCGACTCCCAGTGCACTCTCTGTAGTGTTATCAACCCACACACCTTATTCAACGCGGTGACTTCCGGTGCTAGATACACTACTTACACTGGGTCACTCATCCATACATCAGTGGAACACACACACTCTCTCTCTGTCACTCACACACAAATGCAGGGTGTGTTATCCCGCTCGCTGGACACACAGCCATGGGCAAGCGGGGCCTCTGTGGGGTGAGAAAGGAATTGGCGCAGGGACCCTTCGCTCAGACCGCTGTCCTCACAGATAGAAATAGCTTCTAATAACCTCTTTGCTTTCGTCGAGCCTGAGCCCGCGACACCATTGCGGCGTCCACCACGGCGGCATGGAGCTCGGGTTCGAATGGCAGAGTGCTGAGGCGCACCAGTTGCCCCCAGAAAATGTCCTAGTGGAAACCAGATGGACCCAGAGGTGCTGAATCAGGTCTTACTGCCGTGAGGGGGGCCGTCGCCATGACGATGTGAGGGGGGGGGGTTGTTGAGAGGCTGATACACCATCTGTATAGCGGTGACCATACTCCCCCCCCCAAGCGTTTACAGCACAGCGTTGTAACAAAACTCAGTGACTGAGGACAAACCTCTCAGTGTGAATCTATCATAAATATTCCTGGGCTTCTTTCAGTTTTGGGATGATGCTGAAATAAGGAGGGTCCAGCGCTGTGGGACGCACCACCGATACAGTGGGACAGACAGTGGGACAGACGGTGGGACAGACACCTGGGGGCGCTCTTGGGACGGTGGGGAATTGGCCCCAGTGTGTCATTCCTGTGCTCCGCAGTGGAGACGAGGTGGGCTCACGTGTGTCCCGGTCATGTGCACGTGTGATACGAGCGCCGGAGCCCTGCGGCACCACCATGAAGCCGGGGAGGTGGGGAGAGGAAGACAGGCGCGTTCATTAATGCCATACAAATGTGATATTCACGATGAGACAGAAGAGCACCGATGCAGAAGATGTGATGACTTTCTAGCAAAGCCAGTTCCAGTAGCTCTAAGTGCGCACGGCATCGAGGCCTGGTCTCCATGGCAACAGCGCAGGCAGGCAGAGCGAGGCTGCCAGGCTGTCATGTTTGCTGTGGGAGTGTGTCTGCGCTCTGTGTGTGTGTCTGAGGGTTCAGACAATGTTACTGTGATGTCGCCCGAATCTCGCTCACATGTTCGGGACGTGGACGAGCGACTCAGTCTCCATCGTTCCCTCCTGGCACCTTCGTGGCACCTCAGCCACCGGAGCCCCGTGTCCCCAGATCCCTGCTCAGCCCTGACGGCGTCCCCCATCTCCGTCTCGCCCTGTCCGTGGGGGCTCTACACACGAATGCTGCCTCCAGCCTTTGTTTCTCCTCGTCTGAAAAGGAGGCGTGCTGGGGGCCGATCGCAGTGCGCAGCGAAGGAATTGCACCCCCAGTGTTCCTTCCCCCGGTAAGGAGGGAATCGGCGCATCGCCGTTGCCCTTAGTGCTTCGTACGCTCCTTCATATCTCCGCCTCGGCTGTTTAGTGTCACTGTGCACTGTCGCCACCACGTGTGGGGTCCGGGTTTGCCGCCAATGCCGAAGACCCTTCCTCAGGGGTGGCACGGTGGCACGGCGGCACAGCGGGTAGCGCTGGTGCCTCACAGCCACTGGGCTGTGGCTTTCAGTCTGGCTCAGTCTGTGGAGGTTGTCTGTCCTCCCAATGTTCACGTGGGTTTGCTCTCTCGGTTTCGGGTGAACTGGTGACTCTAAATCGCCCTCCAGTGTGTGTCCAACTGCACCGCGACAGGCTGCCCGAAGTGATGCGCCATCCCCTTCTTCATCGTGGAGAACATCCCAAGTCCGCAACACCGTAGTTGGATTCACGTTTATTTTGTCACGTCCGTAAATAGATGTAAGTGTATGTCTGAAAAGCCTTGTTTGCCCTTCTAGACATGAAGACCACGCTGCCATGAGACCGACTGGCATCTGAAACACATGACACTCGCTGAGCCTCTGAAACAGCTTGTCCTCTGCACTCCTCAGGATGGCGTCTCCTCTCTGTTCCATCTTCACGACTCTGGCCACCAGACTCTGTCCGGCTCCAGGATTGGGTCCCCTAGTCTGGTAACCTTTGATCTCAGTTGACCCAACTTCCAGAAGTGCATTCGGTGCTTCTTTCGCCAGCCTGATGTGAGCCATGAAGGCGAGGAGCTCCTCTCCTCTGTAGTCCATGTCCTCCTCACCTCCTCTTCTCTGCAGTCCATTTCTTCTCCTTACATCTGTCTGCACTCCTCCTTCACTCCTCCTTCACCCCTCCTTCACTCAGCTCCAGAGACCTGGGCTCTACTACCACTCCATGGAAACCAGGAGGGCAGCGTACAGGTGGAGCACATGGGCCACATGAGGACCCACCTGTGATCAAGAGCTCAGGAGGAGATTGGTGGGACAGCTGGAGAGCCCTAGATGTCCAGTAGGATGTTTCTGTCAAAAATTCAATTCTATTCAATTCAATTCAATGTATTTTTATAGAGCTCTTCTCACGCAGTGGCACAGAGCACCATTTAACACAGCCATAAGGCAAGAAAAACAATCATCAGATAAAGGAACATAGAAGACAGTTGACTACTATCATAATATAGTACTTTTAAAGAGCTATAAGTATGTCTACTGGTCTCAGAGGAAAGGAACAAAAACTCCCAACTGAAAATCAAGGGAGGAAAAAAAACCTGTGGGGGTCCAAGGGCCAGTGGCTGGCCCCCCACCCCTCCTGAGCATTCTAAATTAAGTAACAATTCTTAGCTGGTTTGCAAGTAATAATGATATTGTTGCTATATGGTAGTTTGGATCCCCAGCTCAGCGTGGAACATCTCGTCCATCATGGCAGTTGGTCATCATCTTCAGTCAGCATAGCGGTATGTCTGTGACTGCCGGCCGGCCTCCTCAAGTCTTATAAAGCCATCTCCACCTTTTGCTTCCCGAAGGGTGTGGGGGCTGCTGGGCAGGAGGGACAGAGGTCAGATTGCCCTGCTTGTGAAAACACATGAAACCACCTGCATGGCGCTCAAGGGAAAAAGTGAGGGGCCAGTAGGGGGGGCTGTGGAGTCAGCGAGGAGTCGGGGGGCCGCTAGGGGGGAAGCTGGGAAATAAACAAGAAACCATCCAGCAGTTATTGTGAGGAAAGGATGTCACAAGCAGTAAACACACACATTACATTTACATGTACATTTATTCATCTATTGATGCTTTTCTCCAAAGTGCTGCACATCTCGTAGAAAATATGTGAAAAATGTAAATGTAAAATACAATGTGTTCATTACATTAGGAGGAAGAGACACTTAGATACAGACGTGTGATTTTTTTAGTACAGTTAGTTTGTTTCTTTCCACCATATGAACCGACATTGATCACACAAGTAGCCGCATAAAACTTTACCAGAATATCACCGATTCCTGATCACAAAGGAGATACATATAAACATTTACGTTACATTGCAGGAGTGGTTCTGTAAAGGATGGACGGACACACACACACACACACACACACACACACACACACACACACACACACACACACACAGAATGTGGTCTTTTTTTTTGGTTCAATGGCATTCATCGTCCCAGAGAAGGGATTTGGGTTCTGCTTCTTCTGGTGCCTGTTGTTATGGAAACGGGGGTTCAGCACACACACATACAGACTGTGAAGTTAGGTTTCTATGGTAACCGATTAAAATACACCCTGGAGAAAAACATTTGGGTCTGTGTCTTAAGTTGGTGTTCTGTAAATAAACCAGCAGGCTGACAATGTGTTTCTGTGCAGCTTTTTGTTGCTAAATGCTAAACCCCCTCCAGCTGTGGGCTGACTGAAGATGGATGTAGATTTACTGGCCATGATGTCATGACATTTCAGATCATCTTTCAAATCTCCACAGGACAGGCTGAGAATCTCCTCCTTCTACAGTGATGCACATGGAAGTTCTGGTGGTGAGACAGGAGCTCCACTTTGCACTGATGTTCAAGTATCATTTGCACACATGCACCTTCTCCTCACCTAAGCATTTTTTTCCATCTGTGTGTAAACATTCTTCTGTCCACCAGGTGGCGCTCTCTCCTGCTGCAATTCAAAGTGGCCTGGCTGCCACACACACACTTTCCAAACCACTTGTCCCATATGGGATCACGGGGAACCAGAGTCTACCCCGTAACACAGGGCGTAAGGCCGGAGGGGGAGGGGACACACCCAGGACGGGACGCCAGTCCGCCACAAGGCACCCCAAGCGGGATTCGAACCCCAGACCCACTAGAGAGCAGGACCCGGTCCAACCCACTAACGCCACCGCACCCCCCTTGGCCTGGCTGACACTTCTGGAGAAATTAATAATTAATACTGCATCTCCTTTTTGGGAACAGAAAATGTGGTTGGTTCACAACCCATAAATATTATAGTACTGCTTCAGCAGACATCCAGACCTGCAGCACTTAAAAGATGGAATAAAACAGGAGTAAAGACCACGTCCTTCTGCATCTCCATGATCCACTTGGACTCTTTCCACTCATTACAGTGAGACTTTTTTGTGATGGACACATGAGATGCATTCTGGAGCTGCCATGAGGCTGTCTCACCTGTCAGGCAGGTAACACACACCCGACACACGCTAGGGGAATCTCTGGGTCCTGTTGTCCTCGTCACGGACAGAGTAAATCGCAAATAGAATGAAAGCGAAAACCTTCTGCGTGCAGCTGCAGCACAGACTCACTGGACTGCAGTGAGCTCTCCTTCCTTTGGCCTCAAGTGGCAGAGAGACAGATGTTGTCAAGTTCACTGCTACACTGTTACTTCCTCCACTTCACTTTATTGTGCCATTCAAACTTCTTTCAGTTCATTTTATGTGTCTATGGATGGTGAACACTCTTCTCCAGAGAGATGTACAATCACGTTCCTATTTATACACCTAAGTAACCTGACTAGAGAAATTCAGATCATTAAGTACTTTGCTTAAGGGCCTGGGATTCGAACCTGTAACCTTTGGGTGCAACGGCAGCAGCACTAAGACGTACAGTGCCAGTCCTAAAGGGCACTGATCCCTCATCAGAACACCATGATGTGATGTCAAAAGATGAAATGGAAATGCTCAATTAAAACTTTCTGATTCAATACGACCACCTTCTTCTCGCCTTTCAGACGGAAACTGAGCAGCTCCGCTTTAGCGCTGCTTTTGCGCACCACCAATTGCCAGCACTCCAGCCTCTGATTGGTCCACAGGATCGACGCTCCCTGTCAGCCAATCAGAGCGGAATGCGTTTAATTTCTGCTTGATCAGTGGGCGTGTCTCTTAGCCGAAGTTGGAGCTCGCGCTGCTGTTCCTGGGTGGCGCTGCGTCTCCGCGCTCTTTAAAGTGATTCTTTTACTGTAAAAGCGATTATTTAAGCTCAGAGGAGGAAAATGGGGGCCTGTATGGCGCTCTGTTCGCTGGCCAGCTGTGTAAGTACATCGCGTTGTTGTGTTTACTCTGTTTTTAACGTCCTTTTTTCCTGAGGCGATTTCCGCACTTTCGTCTCCGACCCTCCTCCTGGTTTCGTTCGTAAAATGACACAATAATGATTATATTGGTGTAAAAGAGCCAGTTTGCGCTTCTTAAAGGCTACTGTGCTTGACTTTTCACTCACTGGTCTTTTCTTTTTCTCGTGTGTGTGTGTTTGTAACACGACCGGTTCTTCCTGTTTTCCTCGTTTTTAAGCCTCAGGCTTTTTTCCTCTTTACACCAAGGCAGTGCTCCGAAATGTGCTGAAAGTTGTAATGACTGCGGTGAACAAAGAAGAGTAAAACCTGTCCGATGTCTAGGCGCGGGCACGCACAAACACGCATGCGTGCACGCGCACGTACACGGACGGCGTAGTCGGAGCGCTAGGATTTCACATACGTAGACTAGTTACTGACCTCCACGAGCAGCTCGTCGACTCTGAGATCATTTTATTTAGTTAAACACTCGTTTGAGGCACTTTTCCATGATCAATGTTGGGTTTGTACACGGAGCTATGAGTTACACCAATTTACCGTGTTATACTTCAGGGTAGCATCAGGGCGGTGAGGGCAATTCACGCTCGGCTCCTGAGCACAAGGGAGCAGCTCCAACCACTAAGCCACCTGCTGGCCTGACACTTATTTTCATTCCAATTCCCTGTCTGTACCCCCCCCACCAGGCCTCCTGTCTGTGTGGCTCCGCCCCCTGCCTTCTGTCCGGATGCTGCCCCAGCACCAACAACTCGACAGTGACGCGCCTTGTCTTCGCCTTCTTCCAGCTGCTGGGCACCCTGGTGTCCATCATTATGATCCTTCCTGGAATGGAGTCCCAGCTGAAAAAGGTAGCGCCCTGGTTTGAGGACAGGTCATCACTAGAGGACACGTTTTCCGTATGTGCATAGAAGCGCTGCTTCGTGTGGAGGGAGCAGCTCTCTGTGTGTGACCTGTGCCATGTACACTGGAACGTGGAGCCAGTGCACTATTTTGATATTGTGAAGAATCAGGCACTGATATTTCAGTGTTGTGCAGAATGAGGAGGATTCTTAACATCTGTCATTTCTGGCATCATGTTTCTCTAGGTTTTCCAAAGCACATGCTGGCATCACAATGTAAGGTTTCCAGTAAAGTGTGACAGTATGTTGTATCTTGATGGCTTTGCTTGCAATGTGTAGTAGGTGTAGGTAAAGAGATGTGCTGTAACAATAACCTCGTCTACCGGAAGGAAGCGATAACTTTATTTGATTCAAAGTCAAGGAATGCAGTTGAACTGCTCAGGTTGTTTTGGTGAAATTAGGCAGAAATGTGTGATGAAAGATGGCGCAGGCAGGAGGCTGTAGATGTGTGCCATGTCTGCTTGCAGATTCCGGGCTTCTGTGTAGGCGGCACCTCCATATGGGGCATCGAGAACAAGGTGAACTGTGACATCATTGTGGGCTACAAGTCTGTATATCGCATGTGCTTCGCCATGGCCTGCTTCTTCTTCCTCTTCTCGATCCTCATGATCCGCGTTCGCAGCAGCAAGGACCCCCGGGCAGCACTCCAGAACGGGTATGTGGTGGGGTTGGGTGTGCTAGTGCTGCCCCCTGATGGAAGGAGCTGCCAGCCCCCCCTTCCTATAACTGATGAGCTCTGCCCTGTTGTCAGTCTCTGGAGGGAGATGTTTGTCTTGGGACACTTCCTACAGGTGGTCTTGGTGTGTGTGAGGCAGCTCCTCTTGGGGTTCAACGGAGGGTGCGAGAGCCTCCCAGTGATACAAAGCTGATTCGTTGTGCCGTGAATGTGGGTTCTGTTCCCTTTAAGAATATGAAGCAAGGCTTCCTGGGACACACATTCCTTACCTTCCTGCTTTGTGTTTCATCTTGTCAGGTTTTTTGTGGAGTGTTAGTGTGTCTTCAGTTTGTCTGAGACATGGGCAGAGTGTGTTCAGGGTAAGCTTTAAGTTGTACAGGTGACATGTCCATGACATACCTGGGCAGTAGGTAGCGTAGTGGTTCCATCAAGGGAAGTGGGTTTGAATCCCATCTCCTGCTGTAGTACCCTTGAGCAAGGTACTTACCCTGAACTGATATAGAAAAGAAATTACCCTGCTGTATAAATGAGCAACTCCTCCTATAAAGAGTAATGTCCAAACATTGTTCTCCAAAGTTACTTACAATGTCATAACTGAATTAATAATAATAATAATAATAATAATAATAATAATAATAATGTGCTTCAGCTCAAACTGTGCAAGAATGTGTATGAAGTCTTTTCTCTCCTTTACTCAGCTTCTGGTTCTTCAAGTTCCTCATCCTGGTGGGAATAACAGTGGGAGCGTTCTTCATCCCTGATGGGACTTTCAACACAGGTAGGGTCTCGCCACACAACCGGACCACTTAAGGGGGGGGGGGGGTCACACTGCAGTGGCCATGTCCTGACTCCGTACCCCCATTCCTTCCTGGCAGTGTGGTACTATTTTGGCATGGTGGGCTCCTTCATCTTCATCGTCATCCAGCTCATTCTCCTGGTGGACTTTGCGCACACGTGGAACCAGACTTGGCTGCAGAAGGCAGAGGATGGCAGTCGGAAGTGCTGGTATGCAGGTACAGCGTCACTCCCACACCTGCAGCTCTTCCATTTTGTGTTATGTATAACGCTGTGGTCCTTTATATTAATCTCTGTGTGTGTGTGTGTGTGTGTGTGTGTCCGTCCGCACATGGATGCATCCCCTTGCCCCTCCTGTCACTGGCAGCCCTCCTGTTCTTCACCATCCTGCTCTACGCTCTGTCCTTCGCTGCCATGGTACTGTTCTATGTGTTCTACACGCAGCCTGACGACTGCACTGAGCACAAGGTCTTCATCAGCCTGAACCTCATCTTCTGCATCATTGTGTCTGTTGTGGCCATCCTGCCCAAAGTGCAGGTGAGTAGCAGCAGACCCTGTCTGACAGCGGTTGTCTGGGCGACCAGCGTATTTATTTGATACATGTACGCATTCGTTTGCCGCAGGAAGCCCAGCCATACTCTGGACTCCTCCAGGCCTCACTCATCAGCCTCTACACCATGTACGTCACGTGGTCCGCCATGACCAACAACCCCGGTAAGTGCCGTAACCCGGGTGAACCTGGCCACGGGTTCTGCTGCCATTTCTGCTCAAGTGTGGCATTTCATACGTGTCCCTGCCGTGAGCTTTCTGCAGTCACGTGTTGTGGAGATGTGTTCATGGCAAAGGGTAATGTCTACATTCAGACAGAAGGTGCAACCCCAGCCTGCTGAGCATGGTTTCCAACTCCAGCAGCCCAGCACCCACCAGCACTCCAGGACAAGTGCAGTGGTGGGATGCGCAAGGCATTGTGGGACTGGTCATCTTCATCCTCTGTACTCTGTATGCCAGGTATGCCCGCCTGCCCATGCTTCCTCGCTGCACAGTGATGCCGTTTTGCAACGGCTGCACGAGTGTAACTGTGCCTCCTCTGGCCCGCGCAGCATCCGCTCCTCGAACAACAGCCAGGTGAACAAGCTGATGCAGACTGAGGAGGGCACGCAGTTGGCGGCAGACGTAGAGGCCGTACCCGGGGAAGATGGCGTGAGACGAGCGGTGGACAATGAGGAGGACGGCGTCACCTACAGCTACTCCTTCTTCCACTTCTGCCTCTTTCTGGCCTCCCTCTACATCATGATGACACTGACCAACTGGTACCAGTAAGTGTCCCCAGTGCTGCATGTGACCACATGGTATAGTGTGATGTGTTTCAGTGGCCACATGTGGGCAGTGGTTACAACTGGACACAGAGATGCTGAGGGGTCCAGCATGTGGACCTTAATGTTGTACAGGTGGGAAAGGACAGAAGAGGCTGTAAGTGAGCTGGGGAGTTAGGAGGAGGCAGGCTGTGCTGTGGTTACTCATCTGTGATGTTATCCTTGCCCCACCCAGACCCAGTACCTCTTACGAGGCCATGCTGAGCACCATGCCTGCTGTCTGGGTGAAGATCTGCTCCAGCTGGCTGGGCTTGGCGCTCTACCTGTGGACCCTGGTGGCGCCGCTCATCCTCACCGACCGAGACTTCAGCTGAGCGCTGGGTGGCCAGACACGGTGCCATGGGACGGTCCGCATGGTTGGAGATGTGACACGGAACACGGCACTGCTGATCACTTCACAACGTCCAGCATTTCCTTTCCCTACTCAACACTAACTTTTTTTTACCTGAGCTAGATGCTCTCGCTGAAGTGAGTTTCTTCAGATTTCTGCAGTTCATCCGTTTCTGGTGGACTTTGTTCCCCAGACACACCCAGCTAATCAAACTTTGTGGGTTAAATTAGAATTTCAGCTTTGTACTTTTTTCTTACTATGAGAAGTTGGGAAAATTCTTTTGCACAGAGAAGTCGATAGTTTGAGCTTCCTTATGTATGAGCACTGCTGTGGTGTTTCTGCAGTGAAATGCAGCCAGAGTGCACTGTGCTCCCCCTTGGCTGTGCCCATCTCAGGCCTGTGCTTGTCACACTCTTGTTCTCACTTCGCGTGCACTAATCAATATAGTCATGACAGTGTGAAGGCGCAGCCAGGCTGCGCAGCATGTTCTGTGACCATCGACTCGCCATGAGCAGAAGGAAGCTGTCACTCACTGTGACACGACGATCATGTAGGAATGGAGGGGCACGGTGTCACGGGGGAAGCCGATGTAAATCGGAGAAGTTTTAGTTCAGAAATGATTTTCAAAGAAAGAGCCTATCTAATAATCGTTCGCTACGTGTGCCGTCTTATACTCTTGTAAAAGTAATGGTATCCATGTACTTTCAATCATTTTCTGATTGTACTTTTATATCTTCAAAATTGATGGAAGTCTGCTTTTTAATCCAATAAAGAAATGATGGTTATGTGTTCAGTATATTTCATTGCAGTTTTCCCCTCCATCTTCCTTCCACAGGCAGTGGAATTTTTTTTTTTTTTTTTTAATGTTCTCACAGTGCTACTCTTAGGTGATCAAGTAGTGTTTTGCATGTGTTGGCTCCTTTTTCAGTTTATTTTGAACTGTGATGAGCAAAAGAGGTATTTGGTTGAATTAGTTGATAAAATGGGCTGTAGCCTGTGAGGAGAAAGATTCTCTGGCAGATGAGCTCTTTAGCGGGAGCTGCCTGGAGGCCCTCGGGCAGGTGGTGGATCTGTTAACAGCTCTTCCCACATGGCAATGCGAGGAAGACTCCTCCCTCAAGGCAGCTTGGGTAAGACTCCTCCCACACAGCAATGTGCATAAGACTCCCCCCAAATAGGAATGGTGTAGGTAAAACTCTTCCCACGCAGCACTGAGTGACTCTGGTAGGACAGCCAGAATGGTGCAGCGCTGCCCACCCGCTCTCACTGCTGGTCACGTGGTGCTGTTTTTTTTTTTTTTTTTCTCTCCCCCTTCCTTCCCCTCCTCTCTTCATTGAATTGTCCCATCCTGGGGTGGGGGACCACTGCTCTTTGTGCAGGAGCAGGGTTGGTAGGACCACCATGGAGCTCATGCTGTCTGCAGTTCTCCTCCACAGAGCTGCTGGATGCAGAAAAGTGCCAAAAGGTGGCATTTGAGGCACTTAGTTTGGACCATTGCAGGACTCCTGGTGCAGGACACGCAGTCGCAGTGAGTCACCAGGAGGAGCAAGTGCACTGTACACACACGGAGAGCAGTTCTTTCCTATATTCTTGATTCTTTCTTGTGCTTTAATTTAATGGCATTTATTTATTCAACGATGAAACACTTTTCTCTAAAGCTACAGTTGCGAGAAAAAGTCAAAGAACCCTTTTCTAAAATAATCATGGTTTCCCTCGCTGTGGCCCTGGACCGAACGGGTCTCCGCCTCCTGCAGCCGCGCTGCCCAGGCTTGACCCCCAGACACACGTGATCGGCTGGGGGTGCGCGGGAGCTCCCCAAGGAGGTCTCGCACACCCTCGCGCGCCTCTGAAGTAGGTCACGGCTCTAAAACGCTCGCAAAAGTAGGGGGGAAGCGGGAGGAGCGACTCGGCGATCAGGGGGCGGAGCTATTTGGCGTCTCCGTCTCCGTCTCCCGCCCAGCGGCGCGGCGCGGCGCGGCGCGGCGCTCCTCGCTGGCAAAGCGTGACAGGGCGCGTGACCGTCGATCCGCAGCTTCCGCTCGTCGCCGGGGTGGGAAAGCCCCCCTCGCGCCAGCTCTCGCGCTGCCACGCGCGTCCTCTCATTCGCTCGGGAGGAGGCGCGCACGCGAGACTGGCCGCAGCACGTTCCGTCCCGACTCGCGGGCAACTTGACGGCGGTCGGTCGCGTGTTCCCTTCTCGTGCGAGAAGAGAGACGGCGCGAGGGAGGGAGACGCGCGTGAGCGGTGAGTCTTTGTAGTGTTAGGGTTGACGGGCTACTGTTGTAACAATGTATCGTGCGCGTAGCGATACTTCGCTCGATCATCATCATGCGTGTCAGGGGCGCGGGGACACAGACAGACGGTTCGGAGCACTCACTCAGGGAGTGTTACGATGTAATGTAATGACGTCATGGGAAGGAGCGCTGGTGGCCCGGGGGGTCTCCTGTACCGCGACCGTGTGAGATGTTCGTGTTGTCATGTGCAGCAGTGTGAGTGTGCGCAGCTCCTACGTGCCTGAGTGAGTGAGTGAGTGTGAGTGTGTCACTGTTACAGCACAGCTGCCTTCACCTGTTAATGCTGCACGCGCACACCGACTACGAAAGAAGTCTGAATGAACAGCAGAGCGCAGCAGCCCGTGGCGAGTGAGATGATGACTGGTGAGGGACGAGCGCTGTCCGCCCGTTCCCAGGTCCTGCAGGACAGAAGAACGACGCAGCGGAGAAGACGCGATCGCCGCTCCGCTCCACGGCTCCCGCAAACTGTGCCCAAGAGCGAGGGAACGAGAGACCAGGGTGCATAATTCGGTCCCCGGCGGCGCTGCTCCGTTTCCTCTCCCTTCCCCGAAACCCCCGTCTCGGTACAGGAACAACGTTACGTAACAAGTCTCCGCGCTGCGACGTACCGACCCGCCGCCACAGGCTGCAAAAAGCAAGCCCCCAAACGCTGCCTCGTCCGTGGTTCGAGTGCGGCGCCGAACACGTGTGCCGCTGCTCCTCCTCCTCCTCTAGCTTCCTCCTCCTCCTCTTTGTTCTGTTATTCTTCCTACCTGTGGACCAGAGTCCGCCTGGCATGGAGCCATAGAGCGCGTCTCATACATGCGAATAACATCGGTGCGCTAAGAGGACGCTCTACTTCGTAAAGAGCTCTTCGATACTTGGCGCTCCGCTCGGGTTCGACCTCCGTGGCCTCTGCTGTACTGTGACCTTAGCTCTGTCGTCTAGCGTGGGTGGACAGGACCTTCGGTGAGAGAAGCGCGCGCTACGGCCGTGATCTGTGGGAGAAGCGGCGCTCGCGTCCGCGGAAAACGGCGTGAGTTGCCGTAAGCGCCGCACAACAGCGTCGGGCTGAGAAATAAAAGCGAGCCGAGCTGCACTCGGAGCACTGCGGGAGTGTGTTTCCTGTGGACGAGCTGTACCTCTCCGAAGGCCCCGGTCCGCGACGGACCTTTGTTTGTCGTCCACCGTCCTCCCCCGTAAACCGGCTGTTTTCGCAGCCGCGCCTCTGCGGTTCAGTGGAGGAAAGCCCTGTTGCCCCCCGTGCCTCGCTCTCCTTTGAAGGAGCTTCGATGGCTCTCCAGCACCACGCTCCAGTGATCCTGGCACCGGTGGGGGAGGGGTAGGGCGGAGCCTCGCCAGGGGCAGTCGCCCACCGTTCTGTGATATCAGTGGTGGTTACAAGCCGCAGATGGTGCCAGCGTGTGTGGCACAGTGTGGGCGTTAGCCGCTCTGCTCTCCGTCACCGCGGGGTTGGCAGCCCATGCGCGTAGGCTACGGCTCACCCTGCTGAAATGGCCCCGGCTGCTTACCGTTACCCACCCGAAGACCGCCGACCGCCCTGCATCCGATCGCCTCGGCCTGTCTCGGTTGCTGTAGCCCACCTTTCTTCCGTGCTGCCTCCTTTGACCCGCAGAGCCCATCTACTCCTGTAACATGTGGGTCTAGATCTCAGTCTTTCGTACGATGTCTGTGGCTGCGGTTGGCTGTGGAGTATTTTGTGTGCTTGCAAAGGGCGTGACCGCTAGGCGGCGTGCTTTCCTAGACCAGCGGCCCGTGTTCGACGCCACGTGCAGACGGGCAGGAAGCGCATCTCTGCATTTGGCCCATCTGGATCGAGGGCCCAAGGCCTCAAGAACGTGTGAGGCCAAGAGGGTGGCCAGTTCATCTGTAGGAGGTGGCACTTCCTCCATCAGCATGTGTCTGTCATCAGGAGGGTTGTTGGGAGATAAATTTAGACTACCAGCTCTCCCTCCATCTGCTGCCCCTCAGTTTGGGTCCGTTTCCATGGGAACCTGCATGGGGATCCTGCGAATGTGAGAGGAAGCAGCAGCAGATATTTATGAGATTTTGTACCATGGAAAGAGTAATTGTGGAGTGTCACTATTGCCTTGTGTCTCTGTTTTCGTGACACTGCGGAGTTCCAAAGATGAGCATTTCTCAGTGAGAGAGACCATTCATTGCGGGTTCGTCTGTAAATCGAGCGGGCGGCACCAGATAATACCGTGAACAATATGCTCGGCGCCGAACGAAATGTTCCAGTGTGGAGGTGGAGCATTTGCCTCTAGAACATGCTCCATTAATGTGGACGATACATGTCGTTCTCAAACTGCTTGCTGAACTCGTGGAAGCTTCGGAGATGGTAGCTGACATCACCGCTGGGGTTCGTTGATCATTCGGTGCCGCAGCTGCGCTCTGCTGCGTTCGAAGGGGGCTTTTACTTCCCTTGGGGCTGTAAGTCCCAAACGCCACGATCACCCAGGTCTCCTGCGGGTTCGCCGGGGACTCCGAAGCTCAGTCCGGAGGCGGACCAGTTAGCGTCGAGTCTATTTATTGTGTCGACGATGAGAGATTTGACTGTTAATCTCCGTTCTGACTCCCACTAAGTCTGCAAACTGGCAGATTCTGTGTAATATTGTGACCTGGAAATGCATCTTAAAGATGAGTTTTGTGTGTTTACTGTGCACTTGCTGTAACATGAGCTGCGCTTAGTAACAAGGTGCAGATGACAGAACAAGGGTGTTTCCTCTGAGTTTCTGGAACACGTTTAATGAGAAACTCACCTTCGTCAGTCAGACGCTTTAGTTTTCCTCGAGTCAACGATTGTCGTCTGGTTCACTGTGTCTGTACCAGTGTTTCTGACTCTTGACGGTATTTAACATTCGTAAAAACACTTGATCGCGCATGAATCTTTTTGACACGTTTGTTTTTTCCACAGATTCGTTGAACCTTGGACCTAAGAGACGAACCGGACCGTCAGTGGCACCTCCGCCATTTCTAGCTACAATTGTGTCTTAAACCCAGGACAGATAAGTGTTTGATCCAAGAGAAGAGCCCCTAAGTGTGACGGTCAGTGGAGCTGTAGCTCAGCAAAGAGAGTGCGTTGATCGCGTTGGATGCTTTCAGTTCTACTTTATGTGGTCTTGTTCTTCAGCTCAGGAAATATGAATATACAATGAAAACAAAAGGAATGATCTAACGTGATCAGAACAGCGGCACAGGACTTTCCGGTGAAGAAAAGTCCGAGATTCCGGCCGTTGCATTTTTATTCATTCTTTCCGCGAGGAGCCCCTGGCCACGTGGACGACCGAATGAGGCAACAGTCCTTGACCCGAACCCAGCCTCCTCCGGTGGTCACTTGACGTGTCCCACCGCCACATGGCGGCCAAGCGATGCCAGTCCACCAAGCGGCAGCATTCTTTGTCTAAGCCAAAATTGGAGGAGTCTGTCCCTTCCCCTTCTGAACTCTCTCAGGTGTACAGACGGCACCATCTGAAGAGCAAGAGACGAAAGCTGCAGAGGCTCCGTCTGAATCAGCTGGGGGAGAGGAGCGCAGCAGCTGCTGGGGGGAGGCAGCAAACTTCAGGCTGTCTCAGGGAGCCATTGCCCCTGTTATCCACCCTAACGGCATCCTCTGTTTTCAGCTTACAGCAACAGACTCGCTTGCTCGAAGAAGGTGTCCACAGGAGGAAAGGAAGGACCCGGAAGCCTTCGAAGTACACGTGCAGGTTCTGCAGCCGTACTTGTGCCAAGTGCTGTGTCCTGCAGAAACGCATCTGCTCACACACTGGGGAGAGGCTGTACCCTTTCAGCCCCTGTGACTCCTACTTCAAATCAAAGAGCAACCTGTACAAGCGTCCCAAGTCCCACATCCACAGATCCAAATTAGGCATATCCAACACTACTGCGCATCCCAGCAGAGTCAAAGGACGGCAGCGGGTAGAGAAGCAGAAGGACTTTATGGAAGCTAACAGTCTGGGCTCGGAATATAAGTCCAAGCACCTAGGGTTTCTTCCCTCTGCCCTGGAAGAACCTGCAGGGCGAGCTTTGCAGAAGAGCAGCAGCATTCCACCGCCTCGTGCCACGGACGCTCAGGGGTCGATGGACTCCCAGCGAATGGAGGGGGCACATGCAGTGAAACAAAGGCTAGTCATGAGGCTGAGTGAGAGGAAACGTACTCCTGTGGACTCCTCTGATGAGGGCACTGCTTGCGTGGATCCCTGGAGCAAAGGGAGTACGGAATCTGGCTACTTCTCCCGCTCTGAAAGCAGTGAGTTGCCCCAGACAAGCCCCCCTAACAGCGAGGCTAAGAGTTATGCCGAAATAATACTCGGAAAGTTTGGGCGGGTGGACCAGGGGCCCAGAAATACGCACCAGCAGTGTCACAGGTGCTCAGAACCTGAAAGGAGGAGGATCCCTTTAAATGTCCCTGCTACTCAAGTCATTGAGCATATCACCAAACTTATTACCATCAATGAAGCTTTGGTGGACACTCGGGAAATCGACAGCGTTAAACCTAGAAGATCTCTTTCCAGAAAGAATAGCTTAGAGGTTCCCAGGGTTCTCAAGGCACCCTCTGCTTATCATCCCAAAGGTGACACATCTGGCTCCAGTAGCACTTGTTCAGTTGATGTGAAATGTTTAAGGAACAATCTCCATCCGAAGTTCCTCAGTGTGGACTCGCTGCCCAGGCGACCATCACCAGTACCACTCCTTAGAAGCCGCTCAATGCCTTCTTCAGCCAGCGCAGGTCAACCTCCCACCCCCAGGTTCCGCTCCAGCCATTCCTTTGATGAGAGGCAGGCAACACCAGCCGGAAAACGAGTAGGACATCACCATGGAATACTCAGACGGCAGCGGGCTCTCGAGGCACCCTTTGAGCCTGATATGGTTCTTCAGGAGATGGCTCCATATTATTCTAGCGCAGCTACTGTGCTATGTGGACCCTGCCAACCCACAACAAGAGATTCATGTCCAAGAGAGCCTGAGAGCTGTATTCCGTGTTTTAGAAGTATGAACGGTCCAGAGGCACACATGCTCAGCTCTAAGGAACTTCTTGTTGAAGGTGCTAAGAGAAAAGCCTCTAATGAGTACTACTATAGTAGGGTGTTGCCTGATATATTGTGCGAGAAACAGAAAGAAGATGGAAAGGAGATGGAAGAGCGTCTCTCAAATGCAAGGCTGGTATTGTCTTCATTTTCACCCACCTCTTCGTTCCAAATGGAAAGCAACGCAACGTCCGAGAAGCTGAGCAGCAAAGCCAACGTAATGCTGTTGAGGTCGGATGGGAGGAACATCAGAAAGGGCATCTCGGTGATTCAGCATACTAGTGCTTTTGAGAGAAGTGGGAATGTGGTTACCGCGTTAACCTCCGAAGGGGGTCATCAGCCACCACCGACAGAGTTGCCACAGCCACTCCCAAACTATCATCTGATGCGCCAGCACAGCATTCAGGTGCCAGAAGTTTTGCTCGCAGAGGACCCAGATTTTAACATTGGCTCTGGGACATCCCTGGAAACGTTGGCTGTAACCCACGCCAAGGAATCGGAGAAATTCCGGTATCCACAGCGCAGTGCAACATTAGCCCAGTTTCCAGCAGAGAAACTACCCCCGAAGAAAAAACGCCTGTGCCTCACTGAATCTCAGACTTCGGTGGTACCTGGTACCCAGAGAGGGTCCTTCAGCTATAGGTGCTTACCTCCACAGGGCAACTCAGTCGCCTACAAAGAAGGACACATATTCCCCCTGGTGAAACAGGCTACATTTGGTGCATGTGACAAAAAGGTATACCCATCAAGTACTGGAGAGATTATTCTTCCAGCCAAGTCAAATGTCAATCCAATTTCTCCTAGAGAACCAACCCAACCCACACCTTCTGCTGAGCTCAGCCAAAATGAACTTTCTCTGAGATTAAGTCCAGTTTCTCCTCCTCCTGAAGCTCTTGCAGAGCTGAGAACTGGTTCCACCCTCAGCGTTGGCTCCATGCAGAGAGTGCTGTCAGTTTCCCAGTGTCCCACGTCCTCTCTGGTTTCCTTAACTACCAGGTCAGTTGTACCCCTTCGTCACCGGGTCCTCCCCTTTCAGCCAGTCCAGGATCTCAGTGAAAGTGGTGCTGCTTTCTGCTCCCCTGACCCCACTAGTCTTCAGCCCGTAGCAGAAGTTCAGCGACAGGACACCAAGTCATCACCTCTTCCCTCTTTGAGCCTTATGCCGATTCTTTGTTTTGACCAACACACCTGCTCCGCTGATGTCCCTCGCTTGGAGCTTTCGGCACACATGAACCCAACAACCGTCCCAGTTCGCATTCAGAACGCCTTTCCCGTATGTGGGAAAGGGTTGTATACCTCACAGTCCCTTAGTGTAGTGCAGAAAAATCGTGATTCCTTGCAAATCAAGTTGGAGGAGCAGAGTCATTTGAACCCCTGTGTGGAGCCCCGCATCTCTGACGTTAGTGACAACCTGTCTTGGACTCAGCCCTTGAAGCCAAGCACCCCACTGGAATGTGAAGTGACTGGTTCTCGGAGCAAGAAACGTGCTCTGTCCCAAGCCGGCAGTCTTGAGCTCTTCCCTGATAAGGAACCCCAGCTGAAACGAATAAAGAATGAAGATGAGGGTAATGATGGCTGTGTAGGCGAAAGACCAGTTGTACATGGAGAATCCAACCAGGACAAGGTGGTCAAAGAGCCAACTCTGATATGTGAAAGGAAGATGGAAGAAAAGACACAGAAAGTGAAGTTTAATGAGCACAAGAAGGAGTCGGAGTTCAGGGAATCTGAATCCTCAAAGGAAAAAGACAACAAAATCAATGACTTGAGGAAGATGGACACCAGTCGTACGAATGAAACGAACTCCTGCATCAACACTGCTACCATGGTCAGCTGGTGTTACCTGAAGTACCTGAACCCTTCCTGTAGCAGGGCTCTCCAGAACTCAGGCTGCTCATCCTGGTGTGCTAATTTGCCCAGTCCAAATCTGCCAGGTTTCTCCACACGCGTGGCTCTTTCACTTCTGTGCTCCAAGCAGAAACGAGGACCTGAGCTCTACACGGTTGCCTCCATGATCCAGCCTGCAGCTGAGCAGCTGGTTCCTGCCACGAAGACCCAAAGATCTGAGGTAGATATGCATCCAGTCAGAGTTGGTATGACGCAAGTGATTGCGTTCATGTTCTCTACATATGCTCACATATAATTCCTCGAAAGTACTACAGTTAAATACCCTGGTTCCTCAGGTTATGAAATGTCAAGATACAAGGTTTCAGATACTGTCTCAGGTGCAAAGTGTTTTGTCAAAAAAGAGCTAAAGTCATTATGGAGGCTAAAATGGAGGTAATGGAGAAAGCTGAAAGTGGCAGGACGATAAACTGTACTCATGGTTATGAGATAAACTGGTCAACAGTTGGGACTGAGTAGTGGAGCTTGTGGAAACTCTGCTTTTGTTTTCTAGAAATGTATCGTTTTCTTTGAAATTTACCTTCTAGTTAATAAGTATTACGGTGTATTCATCATAGCTATAGCCAAGATTTTTGAGAACCTAGCCCATAAAAAAATCAAGGAACGCCAGAGTTTATTCAACTTTGGTTGATTGTGATGTAGTGCTAAATGTGGATTCAGAGTTAAATCAAGTTACATTAACAGTCTTCTGGTCCCAGTTGTGTGTATAAGTTCCTGAGGAGCCACTGTATGTGCTCACAACGCATAAAGCCTCATAATAATGTAAGGTTTTTCATTTAATAATGGATATTAAACCGAAAGAAAAACCAAGCTCTTTCCCCGTGAAAAAAGTCCAAATATGACAATTTCCATGTTCCTCTGAAATGCACTGCTCCGCTTGCTCTGCTGGTTCTTACTGCCAGTGTAAGAGGTGGGCTTTCCCACCCTTGAAGACTATGATGGCTTTCGCAGTCAAGAGGGAGGAGGAAGGTCTGAAACCACATCAGTGAGGATATTCATTCTGGTAAAGGAATTCCGATGTCTAATGACATTTTAATTAGCTAAGTGTCACGAACCCTGGGAAAACCCCCAGGTACCACGGGGTGCGCCGCTCTGGTCCACCTTGCTGAACCAGCACGTTTGTTCTCAATGGCCTAAACATCTGTTTTCAAGCCCACCCTTAATGAGCCCTTGTGTCACTGAGCCTGAGACAGTAGCCTTCCCTGGCGCTCTCTCATCTTCTGTACCTAGCGCCTGTTCCGAGGACTGTCCCTAGTGTCTTCTTATGTACCTTGTGCCTCATGCTCCAGTCTTCCTTTCCTTCATCTTTTCCTTCCCCAGTCTCTTCATTGTCAGCTCTCTGGCCTAACCCCTTCTCCGGTCACCTCATGATCCACTTGGGTCAGCACCGACACCTCTTCTTATTGACCTTAATGTCTTGAGTAGCCACCCTATAAAAGGAGCGAAAAAGAGGCGAGTTGCGGACTCTTAACCGGCCTTTCTGTTGCTTTTCCGGAGGGAACAGCTTTGCCTTGCGCTCTCCGACCGTCTACCCGCCTTCCGTTCTGAGTCCTGTTCGCGTTGCGTTCCTCCGTACCGTCTGCCCCGTGCTCCAGTTTCCGCTTCGAACCTTTTCCTGGTCTCGGCGTACCCTTGTCTTCTGGTCTCAGTGTTCCCCCGCCTTCCTCATTCCCCAGTTGCCTCATCGCCAAACCTTCGTGCGTCTCATCATCCACAAGTCCCTGGGTCACCGCAGCACCGTGTCTTCCACCAGCGGCACAGCAAACCATTAAATGAACTTTGCCCCCCGCTTCACACCTGAGTTTTTCTCTTTCTTTCTGAAAGGATGTAGCTTTAGCTCTGGAAACAACAAAGTGAAAAGACTTTAAGCTTTTTGTGGTAGGTCAAGTAGACCTGGTTGGTAAATTTCCCCCACTTCAGTTGAGCTGTTTGCTAAAGGCTTCTGTTAGCGTGGTGTGTGTCGCGTGTGTCGCGGTGCCGTTGGCTGGGGGGCTGTTGTGGAGGTTACACAAAGGAGGGAGTCACAGGATGTTCATCGGAAGTAAAATCGGAGCTTGAGAACGTCCAGCGAGGGAGAGAACAGCTGGAAATGCGAAGGAGAGGAAAGTAGGGGAGACGTATTTGAGGTGACCAAAGGGGAGGAGGAGGAGGAGGAGGAGGAGGAGGGACATCGAGGTATGGCAAGCCACCGCTCCTCACGAGAACCACGTGAAGCTGTCTTGCTCCCTTACGATGGGGACAGAACTACTGATCGTTCCCACGTCTCTCCCAGGTGCAGGGATCTGCCACCATGTCCAGCTCACGTGCCAAGGAGAGCGAGGAAAGGAGCGGCGAGAACGAGGCCACGTCCGCCTAAGAAAACATGCCGTCTTGCGTGGATGGATCTTGAAGGTGTGAAGAGAGGCGGACTCTGGGATTCCGAGTACCTCCGAGTAACTCGGTCGTCTTTTCGGCACACGTCCGCCGCTCATAAGTGCGAAGGTGCTATGTGCTCCTCGGCATCGACGTCCTGTAGACCGCTCATGAATGTGAACACACCAGTCATCGCCGTGAGGGTAAACGCACCATCCACACAAGTCCATATTGGTGCCGATACACCGGTCGACTTTGCGTAACTGAAAACGTGAAAATCCGTCCTCTTCGTACGAGTGTTAAAAAGAAAAACGACAAAAAAGCAGTTCTTTAGAGTTTGTCTTTCTTCCCCGAGGAAAAACGCAAAGATTTCCGAAATCGTGTGTGTGTGTGTGTGCGCATGTGTGAAAACAACGTCACTTAATACAGACTCTTTAACAGGCGTAAGTTCGGTGGGAACATCTGCTCGATGGCCTTCTCCCCGGGTCACGGACCACCCCCAAGGACATGGCCCCGCCGCCACGTGGGACACCTGAGGGCAGGGGTTCGAGGGACAAAGTAACTTGAGATGGACATGGTGGCCTTCTCCACCGAGGAAGTAAGAAGCACACGTGGTCGCGGTGGGGTTTTTCGGGGCTACGGGATGAGCACGGTGGAGCCGCCCTGCCCTCTTGTCCCTTTCCTCAGTTGCTCGTGATGATGCCTCTGTATGTTTGCATGCTGGTGTGTGTGTGTGTGTGTGTGTGTGTGTGTGTTTCCGTCTCTTTCTTTCCTTTAAGATCTCCACTCGGGTCACTTTGTTCTTCCTGTTCCGCAGAGCGCGGTACATCATGCGCCAGGCGGCCGGAAGCACCGGTGAAACGTCCCTTCGGCGGACGACCGAAAAGCTGCGGCTCTTGGAAACGACGCCCCTCCTGCGGGCTCCGCGAGGGAGACTCTCCTGTGGGATCAGATCCCCCTGCACGCCGGGCCCTCTGACTGGCTCCCGTTGCCCGAAGGCTGCCTTTGACCCCACCCCCCCAACCGCCCCCCCCAAAGCCTGATCACCCGAGGAATGAACTGTGGTTTCTCTGCTTCTCTGTTATCCCATCATCTTCTCCCAGCGAATGAACCTTTCCTACGTGAAAAGCTTGACGTGAAGGAACGTATTTCCAATTTCTGATCGCGTGTGTCGTTACGCACTTGAAACGTAGCGATTGTTTTCGAAGGCAGTATTTTTCTTTAGCGTGTGCTTCACCATTAGCCTCGAAGAAGTTCCTACGTACTGCGTATGCTGAGCGCTTGTTGGCTGCTTCTCTTTCGCTCTCCATTCCGGCTCATCCATCGCTGTCGGGTTTTGGTCGGGTGCTGTTTACCAGCTCTCGGTTTCGCTAAACATCGAAATGAAAACTACTTGTTGGGGGGCATTCCTGAAATATAGCTTTTTTTTTCCTTTCAATTTTAGCCAGGAAACAAATTCATACATAGGCAGCAACTTGAATACACTTGTTAGAAGCAAATTTCAAACATTTAAACATAAACCCTTAAGCTCAAGATGTCTTCAGATTATGGAAAACATTAAATCAGGTGTGTGAACATTTTGACCGCTACTGTACATATGAACTGAAAGTATCTGTTACGCATTGATATGGATTTACAATCACATTTCTTTGATAAAAACACTTGTGGTTCCTTTGGTTTTCCTGTGTAACTGTGCGGCTGTGTACGTTTTCCATCGGTGGGGATACGTGGCGTACGATGCCAACGGTAAAAGGAACCGTGATACGGTTTGGAGGGGTGGAAGGGAACGAGAGGGGAGGAACGGAGACGGGACGAGGAGACGGGACGAGGAGACGGAAGCCGCGCGGTCGGCGTGTGTCGCGCGCAGCGGGAAGGTGGGAGTTGCGCTGTGTCCGTGTCCACTTGGTGCTCTTCGCGCCACCGGCTGGATTCTGCAGAAAATCGTACCCTGCTCTCGCTGACATTTCGCCAAGAGTTTCTGGGGAAAATCGAAGGCGAAAATCGAAGGCAAAACTCGACGGATCTGAGCCGGAGGAGAATTCCTAACGCTGCGCTTCCGCGTCCGGCCACCGGGGGGCGAAGTTGTTGCAGTGACCAATGGACTAATAGAAGGTGAACTTTGCTGCTGCTGTCGCTCTTGGTTGGAAGTGTTAAGGTTGTGCCTCTTTATTTCAGTGGAGCCGTTTGCACTGAAATGTCGTCTGTGTTCACTCCTCATTTAGTCGGGTTAAGTTGTGCTGCTGCGTGGAAACGAACGCAGCAGGATATTTACTGTTCATTTAGGCACATTGCTGAACATAACAGCTCTTTAAATTCACATTTTGCCACATTTTTTACCATCTTCGGTCAAGTGCTCTAGAGTACTTTGCTGTCACCTTGCAGCACTCTGCTGACAAGCGAGCGTCCTGAGGCTCTACACCTGCGGGGGTCACGGTGACGCCGCTCGCCGGGCAACGGGGCGGGTGTTGTAGGAAGCTCCGCCGACCCGCCGAGAGCGGGAAAAACCGAGACCAGACGCGGACCACGGGAAGGGGCCGGATTACGTCACCGTCTGCGGCGCAGCGGAGCGTAACCGGCCGCTTGAGTCGTAAATATTTGTGACGCGTGGGGTACTGCTGGAATTTGGTCGCCGCCGGGGGAAACCAGCAGGTTACCGGGTCAGAGCACCACAGCCGGTGCCTTGGCACAAGTAGAGCTTCACCGCAGGGAACCAAGTGACCCGGAATGTTTACCGGTACGACGTGTAAATAAGGACGTTTAAGAGGCTTCGCCGTTTTACATTTGTGGGTTCGGAGCCAGCGAGAGCTGTGCGTGGAGCTTCCCTGTTCCCTCGGCGTGCGTGTGCGTGCGTGTGCGTGCGTGTTTGCGCCACGTTCCTCCCACCTTCGTGTCGGAGCCCGTGACACCCTGACGATGTGCGCCGACGGACCTTCGGTCACGCCGCAGGAAACCTCTGGATCTCCTGTGCTTCCTGGGTGCTTCTTGCGGCGGGCCGTGGCTCACGAGACCCGGAGAAACGGGAGCGAAGATCACCGTACCGAAGGCGAAGGTCGTTCCGTCGACGTGACGCTCGTCTCGGAAAGGGCGCGCGCTAATGTGCCGTTCGTACGCGGCTCCCCGCTATTTTTTAACGTGTCGACTAAGGGGAAGGTACCTTGACCGAGGGCTCTACGGCAGGACGTGCCGTTTGAACCCGGCCCTCGGAACGGGGAGGGGGCCGCGAGCCGTTCCTTTGCTAAGGACGTTGTGACATTCGCTGGAGTTGGCCCACCTTACACGTGTGTTCTTTACATTCTGGACATCGCGCCCTCCCCAACGCTGCCGATGAGAAGTGGCTTCTTCGGAGGGAAACGCCTTTTGGCGGAAGGTGAAGCTCAGGTGCGCGGCTCAGGCGCCCAGACAAACGCACGACGACGAGCGAAGCGCTGGGACAGCGGTCGCACGCTCAGCGGTGCAGATTCAGCCCTCATTGCTCATAATGGTTAACGGGTGTTTTCGAGGCTCCCGTTACCCCGTCGCGTGGCAACGATTCGCGCGCACAATGGGGAGGGGGGGGCGGGGCGGGGGGCAGCGGAGCCTCTCTGGCTTCATGGAGGGTGCAGCAGTTATGTCATGTCTCCAGCAGGGGGTGACCTGTGGCCCCCCCTTTGTCAGCAGAGCGCCTTCCTTACGCTGGTGGAGCACCGCTGTGTGTGTGTGTGTGTGTGTGTGTGTGTGTGTGTGTGTGTGTGTGTGTGTGTGTGTGTGTGTGTATACGCGTGCGTGCGTGCGTGCGTCTCCCAGGAGCACAGTTCAAAGTGACTAACGCATTCTTCTGCGCTCCACAATGTGCCGTATCGCCGCCTTTCCGCGTCTCGCCGGCTCGGGCGCATTCCTCGGCTGACTCGCGCGGCACCGGAACGGGAAGTGGATAAAGAACGTCTGCCCGGGTGTCGGCGGGCCGCTCGGCGCTCTGATCGCATTCCAGCGCCGCTCGACGCCGGCAAAATATTTGCTCAGGCCGTCGGCGAGATACTTGAGGCGTGAGCTACTGTGTCGGGGCCCATTGTGCGGCGCACAATGACATCGGGGCCCCTTCCTCCTGGGCCGCAGGCGCCCAGCTCCTCGCGTCCTCCCTCTGTGTCCTCCTTCGGTGTCCCCTCTCCGCTCGGCGCTCTGCTCTTCTCCTCCTTCTCCTCCTTCTCCTGCTCCTCGCTGTTGAGGAGTAACGGTGGCCAAAGCTCATTTCCAGAAGCTTCCAGGAAACGACAGCGTTTGCAGGAAACGCCTCGATCGCCTCCCGGAAACAGCCGGAAGGCCACGTGTGCTCTGGGTAAAGTTTACCGCAGTGCACTTCATTCTTACAGCGTGAAGCTACTTGTTATAATTTTTTACCCATTTATACACCGGGGTCATTTTACTGGACCAGTTTAGGGTAAACGCCTTGAGGTGGGAGTTGAACCTGAGACGTTTGGATCCAAACTACTACCGTTGTGTCCTGAAAGCAGATTGAGAGCCTTGAAGTGTTTGTGGCATGTGTGGTAACCCCCCCACCCGCTGGAACAGATGACATCACAGTGGCTGCTGATGTTCAGCTTATGTACTTTGTATTGATTAGTTGAAAAATTATCATTGCGACTGCACACAATGGACTGTAGTAGTGAGTGGGTATGGAGGGTATATATAGAGGGTACAGTGGTGTCAGTGGGTACGGGGGTTATATAAAAGGTATAGTGGTGTCAGTGGGTACTGAGGGTATATTTATTGCACTGGGACTGTGAATGAGAGGTTCCGTGTCAATAGCGCGCACACACACACACACACACACACAGTGGGGGTGACGTGCTGCACAAGCCGCGTGCCCTCAGTGTGTCAGGAATGCAGTGGCAGCTGGAGCAGCAGCACTGTGTAAACACGGAGGGGGGCGGGGGGGGGCGTGATGTCACTCAGTCGCCGGTATAAGTAGAGGCTCCGGCAGGCATTCGGTCCCAGAAGCACCTGCTGGATCGGCGAGCGAGCGGTGCCGGGGACGAGGAGGCGGAAGCATGGTGTCGTACCGCATTACGGCGCTGGCGCTGGCGCTCGCTCTCTGCCTGGCAGGGCAAGAAGGTACGGCAACAGAGCAGCGCAGTAAGAACGGTGCTTTGGCTGCGATGACTTTCCTGCGGTACCGCGGTATAACGATGAGGCTGTTGGCTGAGGCAGCGGTTGCTGTCCCGGGGTTGGGGGGGGGGGGGGCGGAACCAGGGCACCGCGTTCGCATTTACCACGGTACGGCTCAGGCGAGTCACAGGGGGGACGAGAGGCTGACTTGCTGTGTCTGCGGTTTGCGGAGACGCCGCGCTCCAGGTGCGACAGTCCATCCCCTCACCGCGTTCCCCTGCCCTCCCCTGCAGGAGCGGGTCGCCCCGTGTCCGCCGAACCGGGGCCCGACGCCCGGCCGCCCGCGCAACGGGTTCGAGCGAAGCGCTGCTCCTGCAGCAACTGGCTGGACAAGGAGTGCGTCTACTTCTGCCACCTGGACATCATCTGGGTGAACACGCCCAGGTAGGGCTGTCCGGGCCGCGGGCCGGCTTTCGGCGTCGCGCTTGCCGCGTGCGAACCGTGCGCTGACCGTTCGAACCCGCTCTCTGCTGCAGCAAAACCCTCCCCTACGGTCTAGGAAGGGTCGCGGCCCGACGACTTCGGTCCACGAGCCGCTGCGAGTGCGCCGACCCTGCGGACCGCGCCTGCGCCGCCTTCTGCCGCCACGGGTGAGTCCGGCTCCGTCCCACCTGTTCTCCCACGAGGAGCGCGACCGTGATGCGCCGTCTCACCGTCTCTGCGCTCGCATTGTGTTCCAGCGCTGAGAACGGCTCCCCACAGCCGGAGTCGGACGTGCAGGAGAAGCGTTTATCGCAGGGTCCCGAATCCAGGGTGCTCCCCTTCCTCAGGTGAGGTCAGCGATCCGCACGCGCACACACACGCACAGTCTCGCGGCACGGCCGCTCCCCGGAGGTGGAGTGTGAAGTCGCGTGACCCCCGTCACGTGACCAGGTGCGGTCTCCACGCTGCAGGCAGGTGCTCTGAGCGACGCCGCCGGCCGCCGAGCGGGACGGAGCCCGCAGGACGATGCCTGGGAAGGTACGGGGCAGGAAGCGGAGCCAGACGCGGAAGCGCTCGGGGGCCCCCGTGGAGCCCGGGATGAGTCGCCGGGACCCCCGAGGACGAGAACGGGACTCGTCGGCCGCGGGTTCTGACCCACGCTTGGCAGAGCAGCCGCTGAGCAGGCGACCCGTGGAAACGAAACCGCTGTGCTGCTCGTGGACCTTTTCTCCGAGGCGACTGACGGTGTTCATCTGCCCACGGTTATTTCCGGGTAATTTTGACCGGAGCAATCCGGTGGTGCGTGTGTGCGCGTACGCGCGCCCACGTGAGAGAGGGGGACTCGCAGGCAGGAAGCCTCATCGGCGCTTTATCAAAACTTGAATGTGTGTGAAGCGAAGAGACTGAGGCTGAACTTTCCACGATTCCTTGGGCGAAGAACACGGTAAAGGGATTCGCGGCGAACCTCGTTACTTCTCCGCCGTGACGCCGGCCGAAGGATCTCGACGCACTTCGCCGCGTGGATGGAAGGGTTACCTGATGGAGACCCCCGATAACCAGGCGTGACGGTTTCTCCCCTTCGTTCTGTCCAAAACGCTTGGAGAAACAAACACCGTCCCGTTTCGCTGAGCTCGGTCTCTGCGATCGATCAATCAATCGCCGTGATCAGCTGCTGATGTCTTTCTCTAATCGATCACGCCGATTGTGCTCCCGATCAGTTTGCGTCCATTTCGAATGCTGTCGCTTTGCTGTTTACATGTCCCCTTTGTGGGGACGCTGCACGTCCAGCACCCTGGAAATGTCTCGCACCGTCCCAGTGAAGTCATCCACGTATCGATTTCTTTGTACGCAGATGTCACGTGTAAGATGCTTTCACGCGTATGAAGAAGAGCCTTGAGGCTGTTTTACTGGATGATGATGAATAAAGACGTGTTTTGCTACATGTTACTAGAGTAAATCACACGTTGCGCTCCTTTTGTTCCCAGTCAAATGTCTTTCTCCCCAACCTTGTCGTCCTCTTCTCTGCCCCTTCCTGCCGTCGCGGTGCATTCTGGTAAAGACTGTCCTGCTTGCGCCGTGTCCTCTCGTGTCCTGTCGTGTCCTGACGCGACGTGTCAGGGGACGCACGCTCGAGCGTTTCGAGGGATGACGGAGCTCGGTTCGGCCAGACGGTGAAACTCCCGGTTTGTTTTCGGCGAAATTACTGCTACGTATAAGAAGTCGTCCACATCGAATACTTTGCGTGTCCCATTTTGGCCCAGTGCAGCACCTTCGCCACAGCTGGCCCGGCGAATCGAGACGGCGACTAATTCTAATGTCGATTTAAAAGATCCAAGCCACACTGTTGGCATCGCGCCCGTACTTAAGGATCGAATCAAAGCAAAGCAAAGCAATGGCCACGCCCACCCGTCAATCATACACAATGCACGTAGACCCCCGTTTACCCAAAAGAGGAAAAAAACATAACTGCTACGGAGCAGATGACCCACTCGCGTCCCCCTTTCATAAAGGCTTTTGCGTTTACAAAATAATTCCTTACATGTAAGTGGACCGGGCTTTGGTGTTCTAGAAAAGTCCGGCACCCTTGAATGAGAACTCTGGAGAATTCCCTTCCCGTGTGCGCAGTAACACATTGATATTTCAGTTTCTCATATAGCGATGGTGAGACGCTAGTGAACTCATTTCATGAGCAAATATGACAGCATACATCTACAGTACCACACACACACACACACACACACGCACACACACACCATCTGAAACCGCTTGTCCCATACGGGGTCACGGGGAACCGGAGCCTACCCGGTAACACAGGGCGTAAGGCCAGAGGGGGAGGGGACACACCCGGGACGGGACGCCGGTCCGTCGCAAGGCACCCCAAGCGGGACTCGAACCCCAGACCCACCAGAGAGCAGGACCCGGCCAAACCCGCTGCACCACCTCTGCAGTACCAGTGTGCTGTAATAGTGCTGTAATGGTAATAATAGTACTAATACTGTACTACTGTGTACCGTTGTGCTATAGTGCTGTTTTAGTGTACGAGAGCCATACATCATGGCTCTCACTTTGTGTGTGTGTGTGTCGCTCTGGACAAAAGATTCTGCCGCATGAATAACTGTACACGTATTTACACGTACATGTACATTGTCGCATATGTTCGGTCCAGTGTGAGCGCGTTTGAACCATCGCCTGTGTGTGTGCGCACGCACCATGGATCTTCCACCTGACACACGCGTGTGGCCGCATCCGTGTGGCGCAAGGACCCCAGGCGAGCGGCGACGAGCGCCTCCGGGGCATCGTTCTCTGCGGGTTCAACGATGAGCCGCACGGCCTCCAGCAGCATCTCCATCCTCCTGGGACACATCGCTGCCGCCCACTCCAGACACACACCTTCGCGAGAGGCGGGCTTGACCCGGCGGAGTGCGGAACGGGCTACGGTGCACCCCCCACCCCCCACCATGTTGTCTCGGGAGGGAAAAACAGGATGCTTTGGCACATTCCTCACATAGCTGAGCAGCAAAAGAGAGAGCGGGACGGAGGAAAAGAGCGGAAGAGACCGGAAGGTCGGATCTCGGCAACAGGAAGCGATATGGACGGGAACGGGGCGCTGCGGTCAATCGAACAGGGCTCTGTCTCGGGATTGTTTTCGTCCTCTTTAATGTTACCCGTCGGGCGAGACGGCGAGGGGGCGTGCGTGCGTGCGTGCGTGCGGTCGCACCGCTATTGTGTTCCACAGAGCACACCCTGCCAGACAGGTGCTGAGATTGCCGAGGCCCCCGTATCGCTCTCTTCCCTTCCTGCTTTTGTTTGCGGGGAGCCGCCGAGCTCGGTGCCGCCGTGGGGCCCCGATAGCCGACGGTCCCATCTGCCGCGTCCCATCAGCGTGGACCGTCCCCCGCCGCCAGGGACACGCTCTCCGACGCGTCTCGCAACGTAGTGTCTGTCCTTTTTCAGTGGCCTCAAGTTCTTCTCCACGGTGACTTGCGGCGTCACAGTCCCTTACACTCTTGGCTAAATGGGTACATTTACACAACTGGGTCATTTTTACCATATCAGTTCAGGACAAGTGCCTTGCTCAATGGCACGGCAGCAGTAGCTGGGATGTGAACCCGGGTCCTTCGGGTGGAAGAACGTCACCCTCAACGCAACACAGTTTTCTGTAATAAACCCCTAAAAAATGCAAATCCAGGAGCGCTGAGCATCCGCTGGTGGGGTGTCGTCTCCGGGCAGGTGCCACACTTGGGGGGTCTAACATCTAAAGTCTGTTGCTTATCAGTTTGGTCCTTCGTGCGGTGGAATGAGCTCCCCGTGTCCCTCAGAGCTGCCGAATCCCTTGAACGCATCTCTTTGGGAACCACTTCCCTCCTGATCTGCTGACAGCTCCGTCGATAAGTCCGACACCATCTGCTGTGACCATCTACGAATTTGCAGTTTCGATGTCACTGTCAGCAGCGCAAAACTGCGGTTGCTGTCAGATTTTTACTGCGAATGAGGATGTTTACAAGGATATAGCTTGTTGTTTAACTACTGTCATACTTGCTTTCTTCCTGTCACAAGTTCTTCCTTTCTTTTGATAATTAAGTAGTAGGAAATATTTTCCCTTTTGTCTTAGAAAAGCATGTTCCTACCTATGAGGTCCTCGGTGCTTTTGAAACCCATATTGACAAGATGTTGTCTACACATTTTCCATTTGTACATGACTGCTATAGACAGGGGAAAGTCTGGTGCCAGCAGCCGCAGTAATTCCAGCTCCAATAGCGTATATTAAAGTTGCTGCAGTTAAAAAGCTCGTAGTTGTATCTTGGGATCGGGCTGGCGGTCCGCCGCGAGGCGTGCCACCGCCTGTCCCAGCCCCTGCCTCTCGGACTCCCCTCGATGTTCGCGGGGGCGCGGCGGGTCGGACCGGGTCCTGCTCTCCGGTGGGTCTGGGGTTCGAGTCCCGCTTGGGGTGCCTTGCGACGGACTGGCGTCCCGTCCTGGGTGTGTCCCCCGTGACCCCGTATGGGACAAGCGGTTCAGAAAGTGCGTGTGCGTGTGTGCGTGCGCGCCTGCTATAGACAGCTTCTTGAGTGATGGTCTGTCTGAGCAGCGTGTTGCTGGTTCCCGGGTGTGTGTCAGTAACCCTGTGTCTAAAGGTCCTCATCAGTCTTTGGTCCACTTCTGTTCACTCCGAGTTGTGCGTCACCGCGGAGGGGAAGAGCGTCTCTAAAAGAGTAAATATGAATGGAAGTGTTACCCTTTGACCCAACGGTGGATGCGGTTCACCTGAAGCAGGTCTTTCCTGGGCAACTGGCGTCAATCGGTGTGTTAGCGGCTGACTGCCGTGCTGCCGCGCTCATGAAGGTAGAGTCAGAGTGCAGCGCAGAGACCAAAGACACTGAGTCGAGGACAGCGGAATCTCCAAGAAAGATGCCGTCCAGCCATCGGAACGCCGGAACTCCACCGACGCCCTCGCGCACTTTCAGCGAGACCCTGAGATGTGGGACGTGAACTCAGCTCACGCTTCTCTCCCCTTGTTTATCGAGGGAGTTTTCTGTGGCCGGTGAGCAGCGGCTTTGGCCCATTGCTCCTAAATCTCGCAGCACTTTCCTTCTGTCATCTCTGAGCGTAGCTGCAGGAAGTGGAGTGCGGCCACATCCCCCTCGCACAGAACGCTCAATATTTATAGTCCTTTCCGTTTCACGAGCCGTGTACAACTTGTTGGTCGTGGAGACATCGGGACCTTCTCGGGACCAAAGCTTTTCCTTCACATGTCACAGCTCCAGCATGTGGCTCCAGATGAACCTGGGGCCGCCGGTCTAAGGGTCTCTCAGCTGGACGCCAGGTGTTCCTGCCCCGTTGGGAGACTGGACGGCGACGACCGGCGCCAAGCCGACCGAACGAGATGCCCTCGAAGGCCACGGCCAGCGACCCGACCGGTTAGTGTTGCCGCCAGGCTTTCCATCTCTCGGCGTTTCGGTTGTGCCGCGGCATCCCGGCCAGAGGCGCACCCGCTCTTCCATCGCCTTGCCGCACGTTCCTGAGCGGCCCGTGTTTGGTACCCAGAATGCCCTGGGGCCCCCAGCCAAAATCGGCATTCTTTCCATTAATAGAGCTGCCGCCAAGCCTCCAGGGGCAAAGTGACTCACTCAGAGCTGCTCCTATAAATAGGCCTTTGGCCCCCTGGGTGGGCCGCAAGATCGGTGCCTCTTGGATGGCCCTGGGGGCCTTCAAACGAGCTCTCTTTGTAGGAGGTTGAGTGGCGGTCGGAGGGACGTCCACCCGCATTGGACACAGGGCCACAAAGGGCTCTACTGCTCCTAGCAGCTGGACAAAGGGTTCTGTGGGCTCCACGGGACCACAATAGCAGCTCGGAGCTGCCCTATCAACACTGGCATCAGCGCAGAATGGGACCGCATGCTTCCATTATACTGCGGCAGGAAACGTCTGCACAGAATTGATGGAGCTCAAATTATGGTGTTCAAGCCCAAAAATAAACAATGACTCCTAGCGAACATATTAGATATAAAACCCGATATGCTTGTTTGCCGTCAAGGGTCTCATACTCTTTCGATGGCGCCGGAGGTCATGAACAATTGCAGAGGGACTTCGCCGCCTGAGGAGTCGTACGATGCGGACGGGATTGCAAGACCCGAGTCGGCAAGCCGGAGCATTACAAGGAGGACAACGGAGAGACAGCAGCGCGTGAAGGATCAGAGAGGTCAGTGTTACATCTGCAGGAACATGGACCGTCGCAGATCTTTGCGGGACCCCGGCTGAACCAGAGCACCGTGCGGAAGATCATACGGCGACACGTCTGTTAAAAGCCAGCACCCAATGAGCCACAAGTGTGAAAGTCCAGTACCGTGTGGAAACATGAGGACGGAGCCCAACGGGTGAGACGCAACACGGTGCGGAGAGCTGCTCCGGCTTTAGGTCCAATGACTGCAATTGATGAGTGTGGACCTTTACCAACAGCTGGGATGTTCCACGGTTCACGTTGACTTTTAGTCTGAATACATTTCTTCTACCCGTTGACCCAGTGACCCTAACCCTAACCGACTGCACTGTTGCTATGGCTCCGAGTGCTGGAGTGCGTGGCACCTTCAACAAATACTCACAGAGACATTGCGTGTGAGGTGTGTGTGTGTGGCAGCGGGGCAGCAGCACCTGCTTGGTGAATGTCCTGGGGGTCCCCACCTGCTTGTGTTTGTGTGTGCAAACTGCTGATCCACGTTAGGTGTGTGTGTGTGTGTGTGTGTGTGTGTGTGTGTGTGTGTGTGTGTGAGAGAGAGAGAGAGAGAGAGCTGCTGGTCCATGCTGACTCGCAAACAAGTGATGCGGTGTAGCTCCGTCCTGCGGCCCACGATCTGGTGCCCCGGGCTCAGGCCCGCTGTCCGAGCGCCGAGCCAGAGAGAGGGCTGCGACCCGAAGGCTGTCGGATCGGTGTCGGCCTGTTAGGTTCCAACGCTCGCTGAGGTCGCGACCCTGACCTCTGGCACGACAGGCTCGCTGACAGCGAAGCCCCTGGGAGCTGCTGCTTCCTCATTCACTTCTAAAAGTAATATGAAACGTAATAAGGCGTGCAATGAAAGGAACGCGTGCGCCAGGGAACGTCTGCAACAAGGTGCTGCTCTCTGGGACTCAAAGTGGGCTTACTGTCATTTGGACCACATAGAGCTGGTGCAGCAACAGGGTGAAACGAAACAACGCTCCTCCAGGATCCTGGTGCTGCTTAAAAAGCAACACAAAGCTACCGACACAATAAACGACAAACAAACATAAAAAATGTCAACGATAAATGCTGTAAATGTAGACATACTAGTAGGTTTCAGCAGCAATTTAAGACGAGCGCAAAAAATGCACCATTGCCAATTGCGACTTCCACAAACACGGCCGAATAAAGAGCGGTGGGTTCGAGGCCCGCAGAGCATCCAAAGCTGCAAGCGGTCAAATGTCTATTTGTCACCGTGGGCAGCTCGGCGCGGGGTGTCCCGTGACACGGGGGTGCCGTCGTCGCCAGTGTCCGTGTACAGATGCGAAGGCAACGGGGCGCCCTCCGCACCGGGAGCGAGGTGTGTGGAGCGTGCGTGTCCTCGGTGCGCTCACGCTCCCTCGCTGTCTCCAGTGTCCAGTGTCGTAACCCTCCCCCAGCAGGACCAACCCTGCGATCCCCTGGGTTTGTGGACAAGGTCGGTCTCAGGGCATTTAGGTATGGGAACGAAGGCCTTCTGTGATCTGTGACTCTCTGCCTCCATCGAGCGTTCAGCCAAAGACACGCAGCCACCCCTCGGACTCATTTCTCCCACCCCCCGTTCCACAGTAACGGCGCGGGTCCTCAACTGCCAGCAGCCTTGGTGACGGCACCGCTGGGATCTTTCTTCTGCTGACGTCATACGCTCGTCGTATTTTTCTCTGACATGTACGCTGCGTCGGAGAAAAGCGCCTGCTAAATGAATGAATGTAAATGTCTGGGTCACACACACACACACGCATCCTCCAGCTGTGGGGCACTAAATGTTACTTGCTGCAATGTACTGTGCTTGAAGCACCACAAGGTGGCCCTGTACTGTGGGGCACAGAGCAAAGAGCAGTGGCGAGTTTTCCTTCAGGGTCAGCAGAGGGTAAAAAAAGAAAAAAAAAAAGAAGTGTTATTGATCTATACACCTGCCTGGAAGTAAGGCAAAATATTGTAGGACCAAACTGACTAATCAATCAATCAATCACACCCACCCTCATCAAACACTCCAGTTCACATGTTAGTCTTTACGAGATGCGGCAGCTCCCCGAAGATGCTTCCAATAGGGGAAGCGAAATGTAGGAACCGCTGTCCTACATGACGCGGTCCAACCCAGAAGAGTTAAATCCCCGGTCAGAAGCCTACGGGTTTTGATATCTATCCATTCATCCGTGCATGGTAGCGATACTAGTTTTACAGTTATAACAGAGCATAAAACTGGTTAAAGGATAGTGGAAGAGCTGTAGGGTGTTAAGATAGTCAACTTTTTGTATTTACAGGTCAAGTGACGGCGACATGCGGGCAACATTTTGTATTCGTTCAGTTCCATTTCTCATTCCTCATGGGCATTTATAGGGTTAGCGTTAGGGTTACGGTTATTTAAGGTTAAAGCACTGACTAATAGTAATAGCTGGAGCTCATGGCCAGTTGGACCGACTGCAGCAACAACAGCTTTACTCAGAACACAAGCAGTGGCCTGTAAGACTGGATTTAATGTACCGACTGAAGATGCCCTGTCCCTAACTTCCGGGCGGTAATACGACTTTATAACTATGTGGGAAACCGTTCTCTGAGAGGAACACGAGCTCTTTTCTATTCCGTCGCACTCCCGACACACCGCGTACCTGCGGACGCACGCATGCGCACTCTAGCGGGATTACGCAACGCACCTGAGAATTCGCGCATGCGTTCCATGGTGGCGAGCGCGGAGCGTACCTGAGAGCCACGCGTGCGCAGTACTCTGGCGAGCCCCAGGAATGCTGGGATGTGAAGTTTTAATGCCATCGAATGAACGAACTGGGCGTAACGAGGCAGTAAAGCCGCGCAGGTAGCCAACACCTTCCGTACGGGAGGCGGCCTGAGGCGAAATTGCGCGGCGAAGGTGCCGACAAGAAGCCCCTTCGTGAGGAAAAGCTGTCCGTGCGAACCTGGAACTGGAACTCGACCGAGGTCGAGGACCTGTGTGTGGCTGTGGCTGTGCCATATTAATTATCGGCTCTCTCTGGCGAAGTTAACCTGACCTGAGTTGGCGAAACCGCAGCTTCGACGAACCGCTGAGCCTGAGGTGAGTCGCGTTTCGGGGGCGGAAGTGCGCCTGGGAACACACTGAAATACGCGCTAAACATACTCTAATACGCGTTAAACACACCAAATACGATGTGAACAGAACTCCCGGGCGTTTTGCAAACACTTAGTTTGTCCCACTTGAGCCAGGTCAGGTGTCTCCGCGCGGCGCTTGCGGTCGTTGAATCCACGCCGGCCGGTTGCTGCGTTTGTCGCGTCGCGGTGGTTGCGGCGGCGGCTGCTGCTGCTGCCTCTGTCACCGCCTGCCTGCCTGCCGGCCGTGGGGACCCCCTGTCTGATTTAAGAACACTGACACTCAACACTGAGGTCAGAGTCCCCAGCAAAATGGGTGACTCGAGTCGAGGTGCCACAGGTGGTGATGCTGCGGCGCTCACTCGCTCGCTCGCTCACTCACTCACTGTGCTCCCGCTCAGCCCGACTGGACACCCCGTGTGCTGCTTGAGCTCAGTTTTACTCAATATTTATATAGTGCATTTCCGAGCTGTGTAATTGTAACAGTTTACTGAACGCACCTCTGTCTGTACAAAACCCAGTAATCAATGCAAGAAGAAGAGGGCTGCCTGGTGGTGTTGTTGGGTCCTGTAGCCTGACATGATGATGACCTGTGAGCTCGTCTAGTCTTGAAGTGGACAGACAGTGGGACAGTGCTGTGGGTGTGGTGGGGGCACCGGTGTCACTCTGTCCTACAGTTTTTTTTTTTTTTTTTTTTTTTTTTTTTTCCCCCCCCATTTTTATTACTTTATTTAGCTATCACAGTCAGAATTACTTTTTCAGCACAGTAAATGCACAGTAAACAGTAATGAAGAGTTTGAAATGGTACACTTACAGGAATGCTCCAGAAATCTGCCTTGGTGATTCTGTATGCATTATTATTATTTTTATATGCATTCGCTATATGATCACAAGTGCATGTGATGTAACAGTACATTCACATTTATTAATTTAGTTGATACTTACAGTATTTACCCATCTCTAGAGCTGTCTCTTTTTCTGGAGCAATTTAGGGTAAGTACTTTGCTCAAAGGTACTACAGCTGGAGGTGAGATTCAAACCTGAGTGCAAAGGCAGCAGCTGTGACCAGTGTGCCACCAGTTGCCCCCAGAAGTGGCAGTACAGTAAACCACGGTTGTGCATTCCGTATACATTTATCACGATTACATAATTATCGGATACAATATACAGATTTAAAACTATACAGCACATCAAAATGTACGTGTTTAACTAGATATCGTACATCACAGTATACATGTTTAGTAGTATATGCATTTTGAACAAGATTTACACACTGTCAGTATAAAAACGTACTACCAGAATGTACTGGCACAGCACAAGGAAGCAGGCGTTAACTGCTTCCACCAGTTGGGTGCTGGGTAATGAGAGCCATTGCTGTAGTGTGATGTGTTGCACTCTGTAATGTCCAGGCCTTTTGCTGAAGGGAGTTTCTGGAATATGTGGTTGACTGGGTGTGAGGGGTTTGCTACGATCTTCTCTGCTCACTTAGTGGCTCTAGAGATGTGCGGATCCTGAGTGTTAGCCAGGCTACGGCCTGCTGCAAACTGCTCTTGGAGTGGACTGATGCAGCACCAAACCAGACACGTACACTGTTACAGATAAGGGTGGAATGGTTTTAATGGTTGAAATTCAGGGCTGATCTCCACAGATAGGATCTTGATCTATGATCCAGGAGATGCTCTTCTTTTGTCCTACAAAACCTTTCATCAACATCAGTTTGCTCTGCATGTCACTGCAGGGTCCAAGAGTGACTTTCTAGAGAGAACGTTAGCATATCACCACGGGCTTATCCAGTTCACACGCTGCAGTGGAAATGTATTTCTTTTTTCTTAAATTTGTTTCTTTAATCTGCACATTTTGCCACCTGTGCCATCTTGAAAATTACTTCATTACTGAATCATTTTGTATGGATGAGAGCTTCATTGTAAATAGTGTGTCTGGCAGTGCAAGTCACCTTGGTGAATAAGGTGTGTGGGCTGATAACACTACATACTTCATTGGAAGTCACTTTGGAGAAAAGCGTCTGCTAAATAAGCGTAATCATTTATATTTATTCATTCAGCAGATGCTTTTCTCCAAAGTGACAAACATCTCATAGAAAATACTATGTGTTCATTAATTAGGAGAAAGAGACACAGTTGCAGATGTTGATTCTTGAGTACAATTAGTTTCCACCATATGTACCAATGTTCATCACATGAATAGCTGCATAAAACTATCAGAATATCCACAATTCCTGATCAGCTTCCTATAATTTTTTTTGGGGGGTACGTATAAACATTTGCATTACATTACAGAAGTAGCTGTGTAAAAGTTTATCTGGGCATAATCTTAAAGTTATAATGCATGAACATTTACACCTTACATGAAATTTATCTAACGCTTTTCTCTAAAGTAACTTGGTGTTAAACCACTTCCACTGATTTACCCATTTATACAATAGGGTAATTTTTAATGTATCAACTCAGGGTAAGTACATACTGACGGGTAGTACAGCAAGATGGGGTTTCAAACTTGGGTCCTTAATTTCCAATGTTCTAACAGCTATGCCACCTGGTGACTGTGGTTTATACCAGGCCTACCAGTGAAACCCTCCAAACTAAAATCCCCAGTTGGGCAGAGCCGTGCTAATGGCAGCGCAACCGTCAATGCCACCACAGCCCACCTGGCCACATAACAGGAAAATCCAGTTCTATTGTGCAGTGTGAAGGGGCTGTTGCACTGCTGTTACACCTCAGAGGACTGTCTCTCACACACAGTTTCATCACAGGCTCTGCAGAAACATCAGTTTGGAAGAGATGCCTCTTCAGGAAAAATCTTGATCATTTGGAAGTGTAGACCTCTTGTCATTTGGGCTGTGTTGTGCCAACAGGGCACCGGGGTCACAGAGCCCCGTACAGTAAATTTCCACAGACATGTAAATGCGATGAAAGTGATTGGAGCTCCTCTGCTACACCTGGTCTTGTGGCTGGACTGGGTGGTTTGGCTTTGCTAGGTTTGGGTCTGTAGCTTCACTGTCTCATGGTTGTCCTGTATATTGTGTGTTTTGTGATCGCAGAGCTGCCGGACACACTCCACATCACTGTTTATCAGGGCAGGAAGTTCCTCAAAGGAGACCGTAGAAAATTGGATGTTTGTCACTTTTCTTGACAGGAAGAAGGAGAACATTTCAGCCTATGAAAGACACAGTTTGGCTGTCATGTCCATTTTCACAAGTAGAACCACTCAAATCTTGGAAAACTGAATTATAAAAGTAAAGATAATGGTCTTGTTCGATGTGTATTTTGAACATGCCCCAGTGTACACTTCACCCTGCTGGATGTGCTGGTTTAAAGGGCCAGCTTTTGGCTTTTCATGAAGTTGTTTGAGCACCAGGCTTTGCATGTACAATATTCAGACAGTTCTGCACAAGATATTGAACTCTTCAGCCTCAAGTTTAACAATATGAAGTACATTATGATTTTCTGTCTGCATAGAATCTAATAAAGGTTTCGCTGTGCAGGATCTTTAAACAAACAGAAACTCTAGAGCATCAGCTGTTTCTCCCACTGTTTAACTTGAGGACTTTGGTCCACCACCAAATTCCAAAGTGCAGGTACGTTCCATGAACAGCATGACCCTCCTATTTCCTGGTAGAGCCACACCCATTGTGCACTGGCCAGTTGTGAGTCAGACTTTCTTCATGCTTCCACAGAGATTATAGCACCGCCTCCTGTTGGCATGGTGATGAATACAGTGAGCCAAAAAGCTGCCTGTTGTGAGCAGCATTTGCACACCTGCTTCTACAGAATGAGCTCGATGGACCCCGATGCAGTTCTTACTTCACAAAACTTTTATTTTTATATGTATTCACTGGATTACAAGATTTCTACATATTCCAATAGTTTTCTGCAGATTTTTGATTATGCGGAGCATGTGAAATATATCTTCCCAATAAAATTCCAGTTTAGGTTTTTTTTAGTATACGTTGGGTATACATCTGAAGTACTGGTATCAGATGCACAAAGTCCTAATTTTTTTTGGCCTGATTTGTTGTCATGGACTCAGTTGGACACAGCTGAGCTGGCCATAGTTCTGGTGGTCAGGTTTCTTTTGCTTCAGTGTGGTTTAACTGGAGAAACAAATTCAGCCTGATCAATACTGTATTCACTGCGTTACCCGATACTCAGCACTAAACACACAAAAGGGGAATTTGTACATTTGTAAACTGCTTTCTTTCTGTTCTGTTCCAGGAGCTGTGGTACTGCATAGTCAGATTTGGCCACTGCAATGGACAACCCAGGTGAGCAAGCTCATCTCAGCATGTTCTGGTTCGTCTGTGCAAGTGAAGCAGATTATCAGCTTGTTGATTTATTTTGTAGTCAGTATGCATGAGTGAGCAAGCAGCGGGTTTACATATTTGCAACTTCTGTCAAGCAGGTTTTTTTTAATTGAACGCAGGTCCTGGAGCAGCTCTTCCAGGTGGCCACACATTTCCTGTCTCAGGCAACACAGCTGCAAATAGCCTCTTTCTGCCTGGACCAGGTCAGCTGGCACTAGGTGGCTTCCACCTTGTGTTAGCCAAGTGATCAGAGTTAGCCTTGATTCTCCCAGGTCAGGGACTCTGCAGTCATAGCCCAGCCTGCACTGGGAGAATCAATGACAATCCTGATCACATGGCTACATTTCATCATCTCAGTTGGCTAACACTAGGTGGAAGCCACTTGGGTCCCTTTGTTGCTGTGGAGATGTGTAGCTGTGGGGTCCCGCACCCACCATGGGGGCTGCTCTGCCACCAAAGCTCAGCTCTTGTCATCCACACAGAACCAGTCAGTCAGCGGATTAGTGGCTGACTGTGAATGGTCCTGAGTGCTAAGTCAGCCCTTTCAGCTAGTAGTAAATAAGATGCTCAGTTCTGGTTGAGTCATGCAAGTGGTGTGCGGCTGCCCACGAAGCAAGGTTCACACACACATCTGATACTGGTAATCTGCAGAAATATTAAATGTTATTTTGCTTTAGTAGTGAAAGTCCTTGATTGGCCCTTCTTTTGTCTGTCTTCTTACACCTGAATCTTGTGCTGGTTCACTCTGCTCACCCCTCCCCATTCTATAAACTGGCATACCTCCCAGCAGGGTGTGCCAGGGCCAGGCCAATTCCACTACCCTGAATTGGCCGGTGATTTGAGACTAAGCTTTTGACCCAAAGCTTACAGCTTAAAGATCAGTCTTTGCTTTGAGTGAAAGATCAGGGTCACTGCATCACTTGCAAACCTGATGACCAGAGCTGAGTTCATCCAGTCATCCAGATGGTAAAGAGATGGACAAAGACTGTTCAACGCAGCATTTCTCAGGCCTGCCTCTGGCGCACCTCTATGTGCGCTATGTGTTTTTGCTCTAGCACAGCTGGTAATGGTCATCTTTATTGAGTGATGAATTAATATATTTCATGATTGACACAAAACACACAAGGTATGAAAACAGTTTTCTGAGAAATTTTTCTAGAATGTGTATTGGCCTGAGATCCCATGCTATGAGCATTGGAGTTTTACTTGTGTCAACAAGCCTGTACACAGTCTTGCATTCCAGTGCTCCTGGTACCTGCTCAGACCTCTCCCCCAGCCTGCTGCTGCTTTGTCTTCTTTGGCCTTTAGGGGAGCATCAGTAAGTCAGACTGTTGACAGCAATGCTTAGCTGTTAACCTCTTTTTGCATTTACAAAGCTGACCTTTTTCTTTAAAAGCACCCATTTTCAGGTGATGCAAGAACAGTTGGGATCCCAGTGGTGGTTATTCTGTGACTTTGAGTGTTGTCTAAATGTGTGCTCTTTGAGCACCGACCTTTGGTCGTCCCTGCCAATTCCCCCTGTGTGGGGGCGGAGTTCTGCTCGCATACTTCCAGATGAATGTTTACAATCAGACCTGCCCAGGCAGGCTCTACCACCTCTGCTGTCTGTGCAGTCCGTGGCCTGCCCTGTTGACGCCTCAAGCAGCGTAACACAGCACAGTACAAACACAACAGAATATGGAGGTTAATCCAGAGAGAATGACATCTAAACGCTGTTACTGAGAGTGTAGTGATACAAAATCTTCAATGATACTTCTGAAATTCATAATTATAGCTGTTGTAAAAGAGGCTACTGACCCCAGATGTGCTATTTATGTATTTCTCATCACCCAGGACTTCAAGCTAGAATGTTGCCTCTTAGATGGACAGGGGATCCATTTCATTACCTCTGTGTGGAAAGGGAAGCAAGGATGCTTTTAGCAGTGCAAAACTGCAGTTGCTGTCAGATTTTTACTGCGAATGAGGATGTTTACAAGGATATAGCTTGTTGTTTTACTGTCATACTTGCTTTCTTCCTGTCACAAGTTCTTCCTTTCTTTTGATAATTAAGTAGTAGGAAATATTTCCCCTTTTGTCTTAGAAAAGCATGTTCCTACCTATGAGGTCCTTGGTGCTTTTGAAACCTATATTGACAAGATGTTGTTTGTCTACACATTTCCCATTTGTACATGATTGCTATACACAGCTTTTTGAGTGATGGTCTGTCTGAGCAGCGTGTTGCTGGTTCCCGGGTGTGTGTCAGTAACCCTGTGTCTAAAGGTCCTCATCAGTCTTTGGTCCACTTCTGTGATTGTTTCTCCTTCCGCTCACATTTACCCTTGAGAAGTCTACAGGTAGGAGTGTTGAGTATCCATCGGTGACTGCTAACTGCCATGTTTCTAGTGCTGTGGATTGAGTAATTGTATGCATGTGTGAGGGAGGGAGGGAGGTGTTTGAAACAGAGGGAGGGAGGGAGATGGGCGATGGCACACAGGAGGGAGGTTTTAAGTTACATGATAGCTGGGTTCTAGGAGCAAAAGCCTCCATTTCACTCTTGTTTGTCGATGACTCCACAGTCCCCAGGGGTACCTGCTCCTAGAGACAAGATCACCAGTATGGGACAAGGTAATGCAGCTCATGCAACTGTGGCTGGATGGGAAAACAATGAAATTATGGGACTGACTACTACTGCAGGGGACAGGAGTGTTGCTATGGGACAGGCTAACACTGCCCAGGCAGCTACTGCTCAAAGAGGGAACCACGTTAGCATGGTGCAAGACCCTTCCAAAGGAGACTTCCGAGTGAGCATGGCACAGGATCATTCCAAAGGAGATGGCCGTGTTAGCGTGGTGGAACTTTCTTCTAAAGGAGACAACCGTGTTAGCATGGCACAGGATCATTCCAAAGGAGACAGCCGTGTTGGCGTGGCACAGGATCATTTCAAAGGAGATGACCGTGTTAGTGTGGTGGAACTTTCTTCTAAAGGAGACAACCGTGTTAGCATGGCACAGGATCATTCCAAAGGAGACAGCCGTGTTGGCGTGGCACAGGATCATTTCAAAGGAGACGACCGTGTTAGTGTGGTGGAACTTTCTTCTAAAGGAGACAACCGTGTTAGCATGGCACAGGATCATTCCAAAGGAGACAACCGTGTTGGTGTGGCACAGGATCATTTCAAAGGAGACAAAAGTGCTAGTGAAACAGGGGATCCTTCAGAAAGAGATAGCCGCATTAGCATGGAACTGGAATCTGTAGAGCTAACACAAAGGAGTGGTGAGTTGCTACAGTGTATACTTGTCCGTTTACATTGTGATGATGGTAATGATAATGGAATGTTATAAGTGCCAGATCATTGATCATTTTTGATGTCACACTAAAAAAATCCAACAACTATCTTTTGTTCCACCAAATGGGGAATGTGTGTGGTTGTGTGTGCTCAAAACATGTAAAACTACCTTCAAATTGCCCCAGGAAATGTTTTGTGGTGGCAGGAATTGTTTTCATAGTTGGTACACAAGACTTGTGTAGATTCACCAATGGTGTGCATGGGTGTTCTTGTACAGATTGTGACTAGTGCACAAAGAAGATTAATGTACATTTGTTGTTAGTGCACTGCATATGCTCATTAGCTGTGCAAAGAACTAATATTTACTGTATAACATGGCCGGTAGAGAAAGTTAATTGAAGGCAGTGTGCACTATTGTCATGTCTTTAAGTGCCTCTGAGTTAAGGTCTACTCTTGGTGACCATTTAGAGTTTATCCAGAATTCTGCCCCCCAATGTGTCCTAACTATGAAAAGGGTGGGTTTTCTGTGATTCAGTCCCTCTATCTGGTGGCTGGTGAACTACTTCTTTTTCAGCAAACTTTTCCAAGCCTCACTGCCTTTCCATCCTTTGCTTTTGCTGTCTGTTCTATAGGTCATTCCAAAAGCAAACCTGTTAACCAGTGTAGTAATGATGTTACTGTGGGTACAGCAAACTAGCTGTTGCTTGTGGGTGGCACAGTGAGTAGAGCTGCTGTCTTTCAACACCTCGGTGGTATGAGAGGATATGGGTTTGATCCCCACTCAATCTGGGTGGAGTTTGCATGTTCTCCCCATGTCTGCATGGGTTTCCTCCCACAGTCCAAATTCACCCATAGAGTGTGAGTGACAGAGTGTGTGTGTGTGTTCCACTTATGTATGGATGAGTGACCCATTGTAAGTAGTGTATCTAGCAGTGTAAGTTACCTTGGTGGACAAGGTGTGTGGGCTGATAACACTACATAGATTTCATTGGAAGTCGCTTTGGAGAAAAGAATCTAAGTAAATGTTGTTTGAAAGACTCAGTCAAAAGTAGACAGAGGATCTTTTTTGAGGACTCTGAGTCAGTTCCGTGGTTAAGGGAGGTAGTGTGTACATCGTAGGATGCCCAGTTTGTCCTTTATCCATTCCTGTTACAGTTGCAATTGAATTTAAACATTAATGCTGGCCAAGAGGTGCAGAAACTGGAAAAGACCGTCCAGTCATAGTTCTGATGTTTGTGGAGCCGCTTTGTGCTTAGTTTCTCTGAAACAGCTGTGTGTCCCTGGAGCCTTTTGAGGGTTCCTTTCGGTGCCACATATCTGAGCGTGATGCAGGAAACTTACCTTGTCTTGCGCTTCCCCGTAGATGCCCACCTCTTGATAGATCTAACATGTTAATTAAATGGCCAGCTATGGGCAGAGCTGGCGCACGTGCACAAAATGATACATTTACATGTACATTTATTCATTCAGCAGACGCTTTTCTCCAAAGCAACGTACATCTCAGCCTATTGAATGTTAAATAGCATGGAAGGAAGGGTTTAGTTATTTAGCAGGCTTTTGTTTCAAAGTCAATGCACGTTTATAATCTATATAAATAAATGTACAAAGACATCAGTTCTTATGGTTATCATTTTAACAGGGACATAGCTGTGACTTCTTGAGAACATCATTATCGAATGTTAGTGAACTGTAATGTTTGTAAAGTCTGGGTTGTGTCAAATAATTATTTTTGTGTGGTTTTGAATTTTTCCACCCTGAGTTGAGGACTTCATGATGGAATTATGGAAGAGGCAGAAGATCCACTTGCGACTGAATGTGAATGGAATATGTTTCTTCCAAAATGGTTAGGCCTGTGCTGTTATCTGCCTGAGTTATGGAGGGGAAAAAATTAGCTGTAGATGACTCCCCATTTGACATGTTACTTCAGCAGTAGTTTATGTAAATCTGTGAGCAAGACCATCTCTTCAGTTTTGAACTTATGTTTCCATAAAACTTATGTCCATAAAACACCACAGAGCTGTGCCTGTGTAGTATGATGGGTGACACTGGGCTGCTGAGCCCTGTGTATCCAACTGGTCATAGTTTATATAGGTTAATACTTAACCAGTTGACAAAATAACATCCAACATATGCAGTGCTTTATTTCCTACATGTGTTAGAGCAACAGCTAGACTAAATATAACTGCAACAGTACTTAACACTTATGTCTTGTCATGTTCTATAGTTGGGGGGGAAAAAAACAGGTTTTGTTTCCTGTTATTTTCTGAATGTTGTTTTTCACCAAACTCTTCTTTAAATAAGATATTAAATTGTGATTCAGCTTAACAGGTATACAACATGTTTTCTGAATAAATGTGTGGCACAGTGGTGCAGCAAGTTGTGCTGTTGTCTCACACCACCTGGGCTCAGTCTGTGTGGAGTTTGTATGTTCACCTGGTGTTTGTGGGTTTTTTCAAGGTTCTCCATTTTTTTTCCTTCTGCAGTCCAATGACCAGTTTCAGGTGAATTGGTAATGCTGAATTGCCCAGAGTACTGGCCACTAGCTAGTCAGTGCCATTCTGAAGCCCAGGTAGAGGGTGAGGGTTAACATGAGGAAGGGCATCCAGTTGTAAAAATCTCTACTTGAAACACACACCCAAATGCTGTGGCACTTGGAGGTACAACAGCCCACCTCAATTCTCTTTAAAGTGCTGTAAAAGCACATATTAGTAGTAGCGGTTTCTGAGTAAATCTCTATTTGAAATATACATGATGAAATGAAACCATGTGTTTTGGATTGTTAAATTGTTATACCACACTCATACCTCACTGAGCCTTTATTGATGTTACTTTTTTCCATCTGCTCTGTTATTGGTCCCCCCCCCCCCGTCTTCTATCATGTTTATATTACTGATACTAGTTCAGTTATTTAATGACTTTAGTAATGAAGTAGTACAATACATTGCTGGTGTGAGTACAAATGATGCTTCTAAATGTATAACAAGGCATTCCTAGATTAATCTCAGACCTACAGGATGTGTTTAGCAACTCTATTTACTTCTAAACATTTTGGGATATAAAGCAGCATGAGACATATCTATCTAGTTTTGCAGCACTTTTCATTCATTGACATCTATTGGTATAGAGCTACAGTAAGTAGGTACTCATGACTAAAGATAATGGCCAACATCTGAAGTTCTGCTTATGGAGGAACTCATACTTTAAGGTCATCAAAATAGTGGAGAAAATGTAGTTGTTATTAGTGCCTGTGATCTGATTTTACTCACAGCAGAGCCTCAGATGACTTCATCTTGACTCAAGGTTTCTGTTTTCGCAATGTCTTGGAGGGTGGGGTTGATTGCACGTGCCTCTTGAGGAACTTTGTTTTTTCCACAGGTAAATAGCAGTTTTTGTGGCCATTAATGTCCTTTGTGACTCAGTGTTGTGAGCTTCACAACGCTACACTGTGTTTGTGTGCGCTGAGTTGTTTGTGGTGAGTCATTGTGGGAGTTGTGGTTTCTTCTTAAAAGTGTTCACTTTAAGCAACAGCAATTATTCTTTGGAGGCCTTGTGGGTGTCGTGTTTCGAGCTACCTTCAAAATCATGTAGACTCTATATTCCGCATAATGTTCATCCAAATAACAAATATTTTGTTATACATTTATGTTTTTCTTCATTTAGTTGACTTTTCTTCAAAGCAACTTACAGTATTAAGGTTTTACCCATTTATGCATCTGTGCTCCAGTATAATTACAATCTTTTTTTAGGAAAGTACCTTGTTTAAGGGTACTACAGCTGGAGGTGGGGATCGAACCGGCGACATTTGGATCTAAAGGCAGTAGCTCAGTGTCACTATCTGTATGTCACTGTCACTACCAGCTTGTTAAAAATGCATTCATTGTGTTAGGACATTGTAGCATATAGTATCAATCTTAATTTTTGAAATTGAAACTACTCTTTGTATCTTACTGATGCATTCTAGCTCTTCAGTAAAACACTTCTTGGAAAGTGGTACTGTACTTCCGTAGAATCATTCCAGTCAATCAGATGTTATTGGTTTTTGATATTGTCTGGAAGGTTGTAATGCATTCTTGGTGGATGATATCTATAGGCTGGTGATTTCCAGTACCCAGCTCTACTCTGGTGTTTGCACCTCTCTGCTGTGCTTTGAGCTTTTCTTTTTCCACCCTTGACTGTATTGGCTCCACTTCTCCTTTTATGTGTGGAAGAGGCTTTGGTTCTCATTCTGATCTCATCTTTCTGTCCCCTTCAGATGATGAAGATGACCAGAGACACAGCACACTGAGGAGTGAGGGTGGGAGTTCACAGGATGGCGTGCCACCCACAAGGCAGAAGGGCAAGTTCTCAATTGGCAAGATCTTCAAACCATGGAAGTGGAAGAAGAAGAAGAACAATGAGAAGTTCAAAGAAACTCAAGAAGGTGTTATAGTTCTTCAAATACAGGGATATGTAACGGAATATTTAGCATTTCTAGCCGCTTCATTTTTCTTGTTATGCTCTTCCACAGTTCTGGAGCGGCAGATGTCATTCCGGAAGTCCAGGCAAGAACTAATTGATAAGGGGCTGCTTAAAGAAATCCCAGAGAATGGTAGGATATGCCTTTGTGTAGATGGAAATCTTTAGAACTGTAAATGTCTGCAGAATGGGAGCATAACTAGACTCATACCTGATCTTTACAGAGCGGTGTGTGTATGTGCTCATGATATGCAGTGGATTTGTCCAGTACAGGGCACTGAGTAATAGACCCAGAGTCTGCTGATGCCTGAAAACACTCCTAAAGGACAGTACTTTCAGTGGTCAAGAAGTTCCTGTACAGTCTTTTTAAGCTTATTTGCAGTTTTATTTATTTACTTTCAACATTATAGAAGTCCTTTATTAAATTGTACACTAATATTTCAATCTGTATGAAATATTCTGGAACAGTTGTCAAATCCATTTATGGGTTACTGTCATAACTCCCAGAGAAACACTAACCAGGTATGAGTGTTTTGGACAACTGGCCATTGTGACCAGAATGTGCATGGTGCCTAGTGTCACCAAGAGGCTCTGCATCACTTTTTTGTGGCACAGAGGGCAAGGAGGAAAGCAACTCCAAGACCATCCAAGTAAAAAATGGCCACACCTTACTTAGAGAAGGAAGCCAAGGGTCAGAGCGTGCAAGGCCTGCCTCTGAAATGGACATCAAGATCAACCCCACTTGGCTGCCTCGGGGAGAGGAAAGAAGGGGACGCATTGTATCAGAGGGGGACAGGTGGCAGAGAGAACATGAGGACAAAGATCACAGGGATAAGAAGGAGGAAAGACAATTTAAAGATTCTAGGGACAGGAGAGAATTGAGAGATCCAAGAGAGAAAGGGGAGGAAAGAGAGTCCAGAGACCCTCGAGATAAAAGAGAAGAGAAAGAATTGAGAGAGCCCAGGGATAGAAGGGAGGACAGAGAATCAAAGGGTCCAAGGGACAGGAGGGAGGACAGAGAATCGAGGGATTCCAGGGACAGGAAAAACGACAGAGAATCTAGGGATCCCAGGGATTGGAGGGAGGACAGAGAACTGAGAAATCCCAGAGACAGGAGGGAGAACAGAGAATCAAGGGACCCGAGGGACAGGAAAAATGATAAAGAACCAAGGGATCCCAGGGACTGGAGGGAGGAGAGAGAATCAAAGGATCCAAGGGATGGGAAGGATGATAGAGAATCAAGGGATCTCAGGGACAGGAGAGAGGACAGAGAATCGAGGGATCCCAGGGACAGGTGGGAGAACAGAGACAGGGATCTCAGGGATAGGAGGGAGGACAGAGAATTGAGGGATCACAGGGACAGGAGAGAGGAAAAAGAACTAAGGGATGGAGGAGACGAAAGAGAACCAAGAGAGGAGCGAGAGCAGAGAAACAAGAAAAATGAAAGACCTGGCCATGCATATGTAGACCAAGACCAAAAAGTTCATCTGAAGGAACAAGGTGATGAGCCAAGACGGACAGGAAGACCCTACTCGGAGGTGGAGGTGAGGCCCATCCTGCCAAAGGCTGTCTCAGAGGATGGACGACGAACTCGCCCCCTCTCAGAAGCAGACGACAAAACTTCCTTCTCCTTTCACCTTCCTCCCGGGGAGAGCAGGGTGAACTCAGGTGAGCAAGGAGGGTGACCCTCCTTGGACGACTCCTCACTCGCTGTCTGCTTCCTACCTTTAACATTCACTTTGTGGAACTCTGCCCTTCCTTCCTTCTGCATTAGCTGCACCTAGGGAGCTCATCCTGTGGCACTAGACTTCTCCAGGGTTTTAAACCTATGGCTCATAGTCTTGCTGGCGCTTTACAGGAAGCAAAGTGACCACATGCAGTTTGGTGTCTGGCTGTGAACTGCAGTAGGCCAGGAGCTTGGGTTGAATGCCTGGCCCGGTTCGCTGGAGAGCCAGAAAGCGTGTTTTCTATGTGGAGGAGCAACACGGGGAAAACAAGTTGTATGTTTGCGCATTGTGCGGCTCTCCTGCTTTGGTGATATTCTTTCCGCTCACTGTTTTTTCAGCTGGGGCAGGTGTGGTGAACACACTTTCTATTTGGCACTCTCTTTGCCTCTTGCTGCAAGTCTTGCACAGCACAGCAGTAAACTGTCTACCCTGTGAATCAGGACTTGACAGACGGAGACGTGGGATAAAGCATATTCTATTCCATCTATTTTTATAGAGCGTCCTTCTCACATAGTAGCAGAGCACTCAAGTAAGGATGAGACTAAATAACCAAAGGTTAGCTGTACATTAAATTATTACAGTAACTATATTAGGTACTAAAGCTGTAAGCGAGTCACCTGTCCGTAGAGGAAAGGAAAACAAACTCTCACCTGTAAGGTAAAGGGGGGGTGGGGGGACTCTTAGGTGTCAGAGTCCCTGTGGCTTCCCCCCTCCTGGGTATTCAAGATATGAAAGATTATAGAGCTTATAACACATACAGCATGTTTGAGATAAAAAATTATACAGCTATTTATAGCATTAGTACAGTCAAGAAAGTAATCAGTTGAGTAGGCACATCTGGCTGCCATCCTCATTGTGTCAGAAAACCACTTCCAGAGGACCATGTCTGACTTGTATACCTGAGTGTACCCGTGACAGCATGCGCACTTGCGTGCGTGTATACCGTGTGCATACATGCACATGTTCCCACAGATCTTGTCCTCTTTCTGTTTCTCCAGAGTCCCACAGCAGTCGCCAGGGCACGGATGTCAAGGTGCTTCGGGACACGCAGAAGGAACCCCCACCCAAACAGCCACTTATGCCCCCGAAGCGACTGGTGAACAAGTCTGAGGCTGCAGGCGAGGCACCAACTAGGCCCTCGGTTAGCAACATAGCACCACCTTCTTCAGAGGCTTTCTCTAACAGAGGTGCCAAGGCCAGTGCTTCCAGCCCTCCGCACCATGACAACGGGCCCCTTCCTTCCTCCAATGGCAGCATCCCTTCGGCACACACTAATGCAGTGAGCACTTCTGCTAGCAGTAACCCCACTCCAGTCCAAGAGGAAACGCTCCCGTCATCGCTTGGCGACACACAGGTGCCCTCCTCCCCAAGCTCTGCCCCCCAGCCAGCTAAGCAGCCTCCTGTTCCTCCACCCAAGCCCACCAACCGGAACAGCAGTGCACTTCTGCTGGGTGAGTGTGATGCTTTAGCCCCAGTTGTTACAGCTCGTGCTGACTGACCTTGCCAGAATGGCCGGTTGTCACTCCATCACCATCTGTGTTTCTCATCTCCTTTCTTGCGTGGGTACACTGCTTAGTTTCCGAATAAGCAAGGGGTTTGTGTGGAAATGAGTCTAACGAGAGGTAACGAGGCCTCTAAGCTGCTTCGCTGAGTGTTGATGCAGTCTCAGCTCCTGATCCCTCCCAGACCGCAGGAATGTGCGGAGATGTTCGGTCACAACGTTATTTGTTCGGCGACATAGAAACCCACTGGTGTCCTCAAAAAAAAAAAAAAAAAAGAAGGCATTTTAACACATTGATGTGCTTGCATGAAAACACATGTATACCTCTCGTTCAAGTAACGGTTTAATTTTTTCAGTGATAATTTAGCAAGGAAGAAATAACGCAGGACACACAACTGGCTCTCTCTCCTTCATTCGTCACCGTTGTTGGCCCCTTTTCTATGATTGTCTCCCTGTTTTGTACTTGTAGCTGCACTGGGACATGTTCCTTTTAAATTCGCTACTGGCTGAAATAACACAGAGTAAAGGGACTTGTGGTCTTACACACCAACTCTTCTATCACTGGAAGTAACTGCATAACAGGCAGGGAAATAAGGCTTTTATGTGGAAAAAATTGTATATTTGTGGTATAAATGGTATAATGTTTATTACCGTTTTCAGTTTTTCATTCTGCGTGACCCCATGAGTAGAGCTGGGTGTACATACACATAAACGCAGTAAGGCCATATGTGACGTGCTTTTCTGCCATACTGTGCAACAGTTCATATTGCTGAAATAAGAGTGACTTAATGAGGTCACAGTTAACATTTACATTTATTTAGCTGATGATTTTCTCCAAAGCGACGTACGATGTTAAGGTCACAGTTATTACATGCTTATAATTATTTACCCATTTATACAGCTATGTAATTTTACTGGAGAAATTTAGGGTATGTACCTTACTCAAGGGTACTACAGCCAGAGGTGGGGTTTGAACCTGCGACCTTTAACAGCTTAAATGTATTGTTGTCCACAGCTGAGTTGTCCCAGGGGGACCCTGGACTCAGTCCCAGGAGAGTCCCTGTCCCACCCAAGAGGACTACGCCAGTAGCCAGTCGAAACTCCCAGGAGGCCCCAGCAGCGTCCAACACTTCAACAGAAGTGGAGAAGAGTGGCTCCATGGGTCGGCTCCCAGATAACGCATCCCTCCCTCCCAGCCACATACCACCATCCCCAAAACTGCCCCCCTCACCCAGCCCTGACCCTGACCCCGACCCCACCCAGCACCATTCTTCCAATTCCGTCTCAGCCCCCGGTCAACCTGCAGACCGTGTTCCAGTCGCTGTCCCACACAACATACCTCACTGCCCCCCTGCTCCAGTCCCTACCCCCGTGCCATGCCAGGTGACCGACCCCACTCCCGCTTCAGTCCCCATAGTCGTTCCTCGGCCAATACCCAACCCCACCCCCGTCTACGTTACTGCGGCAACCTCTGATCCTGCCCCGGCCCGGATTCCCCAACCGATCCCCAAGTCTGTCCCCGTGACCCAGGTGGACCCCCCGAGTCCCACCACAGAGCCGCCCAGTGAGCCTCCCATCCCCCTGCACATCTTGATCCAGCAAGCATTGGCCAGCTCCGGACCGCCAGAGCCCAACCCGGACAGAAGCAGGAGGGCGTACTCGCTGCTCTTCGAGATGCCACCCGAGTTGCCTGCTGTCCCAGTGGGCCATGTGTCCTCCCTGCCCATCACCATTGAGCCCATTCGCCTGTGAGTCTTAACACGCTTAAGCCTGGAACCGTAACGTGTTCTCCTCCACAGGCTGCCTCAGGTCACTTAAAAGGAGAAAATGTAAATGAAATGCACAGTGCGGGAGGAGACTCCATTCTGAGCATCTACAGCTTGTATGTGGTTGGTGTGGGGCCATGTGGCTGCCAGTGGGTGTGATGTAGAGAGTCCTTTAAAGTCAGCCTTTCACACACATCTGTGTGTGCATGTGCGTGCACCCCAGGCCTGAAGATGATGACTTTGACGAGGAAGAGGAGGAGCTACCATCCCAGCCGCAGCTAGGACCTCGAAGTCGAATAGGGCTGGTGGGAGACCCCCGTTTCGCCATGATCCCCGAGGGACCTCCGGACAGTGAGGACGAGAGCGAGGACGAAGAAGTGGTCTACAGGGAGGACGAGAGCGAGGACGAAGATGAAGACGACAGTGTGAACAGTGCGTAGTTTTGCGACATCTGCATTTATGTCAGGAAAGATCTGCACTTCAACTGCCACGTTTATTAGGGCCATCATGATGGTCAGACTCCAGGGAAGAGACATGTTCAGTGCTTCTAGTCACATGTCTCTTTCTTACTGTAAAACTGAATGCAGTACAACACACACACACACACACACACACACACAGGTATAATGCTCTTGTCACACCACTTCTTGATGGAGGGATGCTGTATGGCTCAGATTGAGTCCATGCAAGCCTGTTCTGGTGTTTGATCACTTCAGTCCTAAATGTGAGTCCTTTGTAGCCTCATATCTGAAGTATCTCGTGTGTGTGTGTGTGTGAGAGACAGATGCCCTAGCCAACAAGGTGAAGCGGAAAGACACCATGGCCTTGAAACTGGGTGATCGGTCATCTGCCCTCGGGGCAGGGTCCCAGGAGCCATCCTGGAGCAGTAAGGAGCAGTGGGAGGCTGTCCGCATACAGATCGGCACCGCACTTACACGGTACGGAACAGACTCGCCAGACAAACACACACACATGTACTTGCTGTGCTTTGTGCTGCCAGGGTTAGTGTGTCCTGACAGTTTGTGTGTGTGACCACCCAGGAGGCTGAGTCAGCGGCCCACAGCACAAGAGCTTGAGCAGAGGAACATTCTTCATCGTGAGTCTCCTTTTCGCTCTTCCTCGTATCGGTGCGTCCCTCGGTCGTCCCTCGTCAGTCCTGCGGCCACCCTCTCCCTCGTACCCTCTCCGTTTCATGGGGTCCTGTACGAGGGCGGTGTGCGCTGTCCGATGGTGTCCTTAGTGCCCACCCGTGACAGTGGCAGCTGAAGGACAGCTGGCGGCTCAGCTCAGCGAGGACCTTGTTCTGTTTTGCAGCCAAAACCGAGGAGACGCGGAGGGCTGAGAGGAGCGAGATCAAACGGAGGCTCACCAGGAAGGTAGGTCTGGGAAGTGGCTGACGCTCAGCAGCATACTGACCCCACACATTCCTCTTATGGTGTGTGTGTGTGTGTGTGTGTGTGTGTGTGTGTGTGTGTGTGTGTGTGTGTGTGTGTGATCTTCCTGCTCTGCAGCTCAGCCAGAGGCCCACAGTGGCAGAGCTCCAGGCCAGGAAGATCCTGCGCTTCAACGAGTACGTCGAGTGCACAAGTGCCGAGGACTACGACCGGCGAGCAGACAAACCCTGGACGAAGCTCACGCCTGCCGATAAGGTGAGTGGCTGTGTCCTGCTGGATGTTTGCCAATCGACTCTCAGGAGCAGCAGGAAGGTGTGGCTGACATGAGGCATCCCAGGGGCATCCGGTGACAGCATTACGACGAAAGATGGCGGCGGAGGCTGGCGCGTGTGTGCGCGTGTGCATGTGTGGACACCCCCGCGCTTCTACCTGCTTTCTCGCATGTGTGTGTCCTCAGGCTGCCATACGGAAGGAGCTGAACGACTTCAAGAGCCTCGAGATGGAGGTACATGAGGACAGCAAGATCTATACCAGGTGATGTCGTCTTTAAACACAGATGAAATATGTACCGTATGTCACCCTCGTCATCGTGCGCGTTTACTTCAACGCGCATTAATGCAAAAGAGCAATCTTACCGCTTCATGAATCATTTTAATAGTCCATTGAAACAAATTCAAATGTGCGGCTAGTTTTTGACGTGCTTCCTGTCGAGTTGTTCCTGTTTGCACCACACATTCAGTGCAGATCTACAGTCATGTCAGAGTCAGAGTTCGCACAGTAAAACAGCACTGATTGCAGTACAGCCAACGTCACGTTTGCACTTCGTTTGGCAGAGCTGGTGCATACGAGGTCGGCTTTAGTTTTCCGTTACTTGTTCAAGCTCCATCGCTGGCATGTGGTGTCGCTGAAAAGCACAGTTTCCTCTGCGAGGTGCGTTAGTACTCTGCAGTTTGATGGAGACACTTAAACATGTCCCTTGTAAAAGGACAAAAGCAAATGTCTGTGTCTCTGAAGGGAATGAAACTGGCTCGGATCCTATCGCGAAAACGGCGCCGCCTCTGTGTTCTCTGCCACGAAACCAGCACTCATGTTTCGTCCCCTCACCTCCCTGCAGATTTCATCGGCCTTAGAGCTCCCGGGTAACCCGGGGCCGTGAGGACAAGTGGACCAGTGAAAAGCGCACTCGCTTAGCATAGTGACAAAACCAAGCGCGGCTGCCCCCTGCTGCAGCGACGGGGGTGAGGACATCACAGCAGGTGTGTGTCGCCTAAGTGAGATGTGGGGGCGTCGCTCTGCATCGGTCTCCATCTGCCCCTCAGGACAACTCTGGATTCTCCTTCGCCTCTGATTGGGGTCAGTCCGCATGTCTTCGACAAAGATTTAAAAACAAAAACAAAAAAAAAAAAATACCCAGCATCATGAGCCTGCCTGTGAGGAACATTAACAACAGGTCCAGGAGTGCAGCTCTGTGGGACGGGATATGCAGGGGGAGCTGGACCACTGATTAGTCACACGCTGTCTTTTTGCAAGATGTGAGCACAAAAGAGGGCGGTGGAAATATTACCATTTCCTGGCAGGAATTCTCCTCCTCTGACTGGCCAGTCACTTAGTGGAGCTGTTTTCTCTCATGCTTCTGATTGGCTGTGGCCAGTGAGTGACCTGTTTGGACCCCCCCTCTCTGTCAAGACCTGAGAACTTTACATACAAAGTGCTTTTTGCTGTCTTTTTCATTGTTGATTTTCACAGGAGAAGAGGATTATTTTTCTAAGGAGCACCTGAGTAAGACTGCAATATATTTTACTGCTGAAGAAGGGCAACTTTTAACACCAGAATGTAAAATACTAATAGCAAAATGAAAATGATCAGACATTCAGGGTCAAACATCCCAATTCAGGCACAGAAAACGGCGGGAGAGAATCTTCAGCTGTGTAGATCGTACCATACTTTACACTGTGTCCTTTGTACGTCGATATATCTTGCATAATAAACACACACATAATTGTATGTATATACATTAAAGATGAGGATATTGTAGTGTTTTTAATTAAAACATTTGTCTGAGCTGTCACTTGTCACTGTACATCGCTACACTATCACTTTTTGGGAAGTGAAATGTTAAACATCTTAACTATTCACAACCAGCACTTTTGGTTCATATTAAAGAGTTTATGAAACTTGTTTTACCAACTTCTCTCGTATTCCTCCCTCCCGCATATAAACACGTTATGCTAGTTTTACTTGTCACGAACACATCGGCAGAACAAGGTGAACGAACGTTATGTCACACAGCAGCTGCTGGACGGAACTGGAAGCAAAACAGTTCACTCCGCTATGAAGCGAGAGCTCGCAAAGAAACGGCACAAAAGTACAATGTTATTCATAGATGCCGTAAGCAAAATTTAAATAATACATATTGAAGTACCGCTTATTATTAATCTGTCTTTTTTGTCTATATTTTCTATGCATGTCCCTTTGTGAAATTTCCAGTTTGCTAGGCTGTAAATGTTTTAAAACAACAAGCAAGTATAAAATCTTAAATTACTAAATTTCTAAAGTACAAGAAGTTAAACAATTGTACTGTTATGACAAGAAGTTTGTTGTTCTGACTTCCGCACGTAGATGAACAAAACCACGATGCAGAGTGGTCATCTTGTCAGCGCTTTCTTGAAAGATCTTGCAACTTCACATTATTTGAAGTGTTTCTCCAAAGTAACTTAAGCAGTGCTTTACCCAGGTACAATCTGAACACACACACGTACACGCAGGTAGACAGACGTGATGGACAAGCACTGTGTAAGAAGAGCACTCTGTAAAAATGAATTGAAGAACAAGAAATGTTCCAGGTTCAGCTTTGTTTTGCATTATTCAAACTGAAATTGCCCATTTAGCTGAAAGGCCAGTGATGTATTTGGCTAAATGAAAAGATATAGTTGATTTCTTTTATCGCTGGAAAATACTGTATTATTACTTTGGTCATTGTCAAAAGTGCTTTTCAGGACAGGCTGCTCATAAAGAGTGATGTTCCATCTTGCTAAGCGAGGAGCTTAACCAGACACTATAAGGAGATGAGTTTTATTTACTCATCTTAGATTTCTTATTCTAATGTTGCTCCAAGTGGGGAAAAAAAATGAGTTATAGCTGTGTACCTGTCCCACAAGAGCTGAGTTATGGTTACTCTATTTCGACAGCAAACTTAGCCAGTTGATGCAGATGTTTACTTGATGGCTCTTCGTGGCCAGGTTTGGTAGTTTATTACGAGACGCGGTTGGCATTTAAGATTAAATCCTTGCTTAATACGTTCCACTCCTACAGGGCTGCATTAGAGTGAAGCTCACGCTGCTTTTACCCCGCTGCTTGATTCCTGAGGAGCACAGCACTTTGAGTAGGTGGTTACGCAAATGGGCTATTTTTGTTTTCAGTCAATTTAAAGTAGACAACCTGTGGCTCCGTGTTACTAAACGATAATAAAATGGATTGGATGAAAGTGTTTCCAGGATGTGTCCAGCACCGAGGAACAGAGACCCTGCACTGTATGAGCTGTATTTACTTTACTTTGGCTTTCCTTCCCTTCCCTGCAACTAGAACAATCCCCACTTACGACCTGAGCTGGAACTGCCCGTTCCAAGTGTCCCGATTTACGATGGGGTCACGTTTCCCGAAACCCATCACAGGTCAAAAAAGCATTTAATACACCTGATACGCACCTGTGCGTGGCAGACTCGGAGATGCGGCTCGCTGTCGAAATCAAAATTCCAAGTACAGTTTCTACTAAATGCCTATGGCCAGCTCACCATCGTAAAGTCGAAAAAAATCGTAAGTCGAACCATCGTAAATCGGGGAGCACCTGCTTATAATACTGAAGGTGAAATGGGTCTGATGTCGCCATCTGGTCATGGCTCCGGTTCCTGCTTTCGATTCGAATCAATTGCGATTTACGGTATAGTGGCTTAGTGGCAGGACAAGTTGTACACGTCACTGTGTTCCAAAGCGCTAGCAGAACAATTTTGTATAATGAGAAGTAGTAGTAAATAACTGAATAAATAATAAAAGATACAGCTGGGGAGAAATTGTAACTGAACAAATTTGCACCTGAACTGGTATCCATGACAACAGGTAACAGCGTGATGGAGTAAGTGCAGTCACTCCTCTCCCATCTGTGTGCGGTGCGTCTGTACTCTGCTGTCACTTTCTCTTGTGTACACGCACTCTACTTTCCCCAATAAGTGTTGAAGTCTGGTGCAGTGTTTATGGGGATGTTTATTCTCTCTTTAATGTGTGTCTCTTCCAGCTGGTCACAGTGGGGGCACAGCTGCCCCTCTCCCGGGTACCCTGTGTGTGTTTTTTTTTTTTTTTTTTTTTTTTGACGTAGCTCTACGTCTCTCCTCCCTAGGTAAGGGGATAACTTGGGGAACTGACCGTCATGTAAAAATGCAACCCCTCTCACCGCTACTGCTTGCAAATGAAAAGAGACAGAGATGCTGCATCTACTGTCAGACAGAGGAAGGAACAGCGCATCAAACGAGATGTGAACGGTCGCTGTCGGTTCAGGTTCAGTCTGAGCGAGCTGGTAACCTTGCGAAAATGTCCCACATTTGCCTCGTTATGGAGTTGCGCCGCGCATTGCGCTACATCTCATCGCGTTCGAGGCACGTCAGAGCGTTGACGTCTGCAACCGGATTCGTAGCTACAGAGCTGCGCTACGGGAAGCGTATCGCGCGGGTAGGAAAAGCTAAATTTAGACCGAGTTAGGGGCCCGAACGCGGATCATCGAATTAAAAATTTCCAAGATGCCCAAGAAACACGACGCGAAGTACTATCGCAACGACGAGCTGCGCTTAGGGAGCAAGCCGAGGCCTCTGATATTCGAAGGACACCAGCCAAGACACCGGCTCGGGGAGAGCGGGAGAAGGCGGCCTGCGAGGCTGCAAAATCGACTCGGGCGGCCTCGGAGCCGCAACCATCGACTTCTCGCACGCCCGACATCGCCGTGTAGCACGAGCCCACGGACGTGGATGCAGCAGCGACCGACCTGATATCTGGACCGAGTGGGTCGGGACTCGCCCCCACACGTAGTTCTCCGTAAAAATACGCACCTGAATTTTTTTTTTTTTTTTTTTTTTTTTTTCTCCTCTCCTCCTCTTAACAGGCCAAACGAGACTTAGGCCGCCGTTTACGCAGACTCTGCGTCGAGGACCACCTTTCGCAGGAAGGAAGTCGCATAATAAATGAGGACCCGAGCAAACGGTGAGCGCAAGTGCGGGACACGGTCGGAGCCAGTGAACCAGAAAGGGAAGGAACTCCACGAGGCCCCGCTCCTGGACACGCTGGACTGCGCGGACCTCCTGCCTGTCAAAGCCACGTAGACTTTGTGACCCAAGAGATGTGAAATATGACCCAACGCAACTGTGGATGAGTAGGGTGACAGTCATCCTGCAGTGTCACCGTGCACCGACGTAGCTCACTTCACCGCACGCCTCGTCTAGCGGCGCTGTCTTTTGCCGCTACGGCTCCACCAACACAACCAAGTCCTCCAGCTTCAGAAGCTCCAGTGCCTCCAGCAGCACAACAGACTCCTCGAACTCCACAAACTCTTCTAACCCCAACCGATTCACCCACTTGGTGAAACAAACCACCCAGTCAACTCGTCCAGGTGAACCAACTCAAGCTGCTCTACCTGCTCTCTCATCTCCTCCAACTTGACCAACTCAACCAGTCCCATCCACCACAAAACAGGCAGCACTGCAATAAAATGCTGAGGAAGTGAAACACTGAGGAGAATTTAAAGATCCCACTTAGCATCCGGGTCACCAAGGTCCTTGTAAAGCCCTTGAAGACTCGCATCCGCTCCGTCAGATTAGCGAGCCGTGTGTACGAGAATTCAAAGGGGTCCGTCGTCGCAAAGCGTTTTCCACGCCGAGGCGCAACTTCAGCTCGTTGGAGCCGTTCGCTCAGAAGACGGCTTTCCAAAGAATCTGTCGCACAGCCTCCTGTTCCCAGTGCCGAGGCAGGGAGGTGCCGTCACGCTGCCCGTATCGGCCACGATTAACGCCGCGGATGACGTCATGCACAGAGAAAGTGTTTCATCGGGACTTTTGTTCTGCGACAGACCACAGGAGGAAGAGCGCCTCCTGCTGGGTCCCCAGCACCACGAGCCCTTTACCGTGCCGCTTTAAAGGTGCTGACGTCCAAGCGTCTTCGCTCAAAGACAGAGACGATTTACGAACCGCGTGACGCGAGAGAGGAGCGTCAAAGAGTGTTCCGGAAGCCCTCCTGCACTGCGACATCGCATCCGCACGAGAGTCGCAGTTCACTCTATCTGCCACCGTCAGCTCTCTTGGACAGAGGCATCAGCCATAATAATAACAACACGGCTCACTGGTTGCATCTTTTCAAACCTCCCACGTTACTCTCGCCTCGTAACGAAGTGACACGAACGTTAGTTAGGAACCCAGTTTACTGTTCGCACAAATCTGTGCTCCTGTAAACTCCTCACACTTTCGCTTTAACCCTGTTATTTGTAGCATCAACAAGTGACTCGTGCAGCTGCTGAAGAGGCTCTTTCCTGATGGCGACGTCCCCGCTGATGTTCCCCCGCCTTCCTCCTCCTCAGCTGAGCGATGTGCCTCGGGCGCGCGGACAGGGTGGGGAAGCTACCGCGGCTGTGGATGGGGATGCTCTGCCCCAGGACGGAGCGGAGACGTCGCAGCTAGTCCCGGGACAGGATGCAGAAAGGCGGGTCGCTGGCCCTCATAGTGACACGTGGCGAGGGAACCCGGGACAGAACCGAACCGAGTCCAAGAGGGGGAACGAGGCGAAGGCCCTTTCGAGGCGCTGAGAAAGTTGCCGAGCTGCAATTTATTGCCTAACGGCGAAACTCAGGAGTGACTCGACTCTCAAACGAGCATTTTGAACACAAGCAAAGAGGAGCAAAGTGCAGCTAACGTGTAACACAGGGTAGAACTGCTTTAAAGCGGCAAGAATTACGAGGTGGGGCAGGAACTATTAGCATACTGGGCCCGGTTAGCTGGAAGGAGCTCCCGGTTCTCCGCCCTGCGGCAACTTGTTCTAACCCTGTTTCCGGGGGAGGGGCGTTGGGCATCTTCTCAACAGACGGACGTGTAACGTGGCTGAACCTTCGTTCGCAGTGCAGCGACTGCAGGGGGCTCAAGTCACGCCAGGGACCGGGTTCCAGGGCTCGCAAAAATAACCTTGTGGGAGAGGGTCCCGCCGACCACGGTTCCGTCCACCAGCTCCGGCGGCTCCACGCTCCTTGTGGTCCTTTTGTTCTGGGCGCTTTCGCCGCGTGTAACGTAGACGGAGTTGTGGCGTCAACTCCAGCGACCGGAGCACTGGTCCATCCCCGAGACACCTTTTCTGCTCCGGCTTCGTTTGGTCTCCTTATCTCACAGACACACACAGAAAGATTCTCTGAGAATGTACTGTACTAATACCATAGTAACACATGCCTGGTCTGCTTAGTGCTCCTTGGGCCCACGACCCCCACGTAGCAGGTCTAGTCCTGGAACCCAAACTCGCTCCAGGTCAAACGTGCTGGTCCTTTCGTACTACAGGCGGAGCTAACAGGAAAGTAACGGAGTGCGGAACCGCCCTGTGCAAACGGTTACGGTCACCAGGACCCCCCGCTGCAAGAATAAGGGGAGCCAAATTAGGCCTTAATGTGAACGCGCAGCAGGACGCACGAAGGGCTGCCGCAGCCCAGCTGAAGATGTTGCCATAAACGCGGCACGGCAAGCGCTGCCATGTGGCAACCGGGTCGCAGAGAAACTGCTCGGTCTCGTTAGGGTTCGCCGAGGTGCACCTTCCGCTCCGAGCCCAAAAAACACGAGGCGAAAGCAGTGAAAACGAAGAAAGAGCGAAACGGCAAAGCGGCCTCCCATGAGCTTGAGGGACACAACATGCGCAGTTGCACCGCAGGACCGCGACAACGCAACGCCGCACACGGAGAGGGGCCAACCTGCAGGTCGCTGCACTTTGCGTAGGTCTCCTCCCGCAGTCCAAAGACAGGTGATTCTAAAGTGCCCTGTGTGTGTATCGATGAGTGACGTTGTATATCGTCTATCTAGCATCGTAAGTCACTGGGTGTGAACAGGGGCAGCTGCTAGAGTTAAAGCTGGTTAGAGCTGCTGCCAACCTGGACCCATCAGATTGTAGGTTCAAATCTCTGCTATAATACCCTTAAGCAACATACTTACCTTAAATTGTTCCAGTAACACTGCTCAGCTGGGTAAATAGGTGTAGGTAGCTTAACATTGTAAGTAAGTCACTCGGAGAAAAGCATCAGCTACATGAAGAAAGACAATGTAAACTCAAATGCAGAATATCAGAACTTCATCTTTAAATCCAGGCTTAAGGCCCATATGCTCAAAATGTCTCACATTTGCATGCTCCTTTTTTCTATCCCTTTCCCTTTGTCATTTATTGCATCTTACTATAATTTTGTCCTCTCATTTTCTTGTTTTACTCTTGTTTTTCAGTGGCAGAGCATATAATAGTCTTGGTACCAGTGCTTGCATTTTGAATCGAAATTTGTGCTCGTGAGGTTTTCTATATTCTTAGTTAATTACGCAAATTTCAGGGAACAAATCATATTTGCTCTCAAGTCTGAAATCACAGCAGTATATGATGGAAGCCCGTGTTGTGATTGCGGGAGAAACTACAGACCTGTAAGCAGCTGAACGAACAATTTCATCATTGCAAGAAAATCTGTCCAAGAAGCTGAGACAGGAAGGTCTGCACTTCCCTGCGTTTTACAGCAGTAAAACACGTCAAACGGAAGGAAAACGGGTTTCAAAGTGAGGTGGGGAGCAAAAACTGCCTCCTCTTACACCATGGGGAGTTTATGAAAATCATCTGTTTCAGGCTGTTTTGTTTGCGTTCTGCAGAGGCCTCGGAAAAGCAGCTTCCAAAACAACTTTGGGAATTTACTTCACGATGTACACCGCGCAAGAAGCTCGGCGCGCAGGAACCCGTTACCACGTCAGCAGCGCTGCACTCGGGTACGTGGAGCCCCTGGATCCGAGCAGCCAGCGTGCAAACTGCTGAGCGCAGGATGTTTCCATGTGCTGAGCTCTTCTTTGTTGCCACGTGTACAACAGGCTTGTTACACAAAACTGCCAGAAGGACCCCATTTCCAGCAGCATCTTCTCCTGCTGACATTTGCATAAGATCTAAAATAATGACTTTATAACTACACATTAGCTTTGGAGTCCACGGTGTCCTTTGTTTCCCTGGTAACCGAACGACATGTCTGGACATGCGGGAGCTTTCCCAGCATCCCCACACCACATCGCCATCTAACGGAGAGCAAAGAACACGCAGCTGTAGGAGGAACACGTTGCGGAGCGACTGTCGCGTCCTGCGAGGGAGCGTTTCATCACGCAGACACTGGGATCAGGAAGAGCGAAGTGACTCGAACCCAAAGAGACACGTTCCTTTATGAGAACCCCTTCTTCTCTGGCGTCCCTTACAGCCCAGGAACCGCACAGTGATTGGAGACTGCTGTCGATGGGGGTGTCTTTTTAAGACGTTCACGGAAACAGACATCTAGAACATTCCCTTTTGCATATCTTTATTGGGTGTCGCTCAATGAGGTACACGAATGCGCTGAACAAGGCCTCGAGAAGGACAACAGCGTAACAGGCCAAGTCGCTCCCTGGCTTTCTGGCGTCTTCTGGAAACGCACCTCACTCTCCTCCTGTGGCTCCGCCCGTCACTTGTCCCCAGCGGCAGTCTACTATAGCACCGCCGTCAGGGACTCATCTGTCTCGTACCAAGAGCCCGGTGCATAGCTAGTCCGACCCCAGGCAAACGAGTGACCAGACACCTCCTCTGCTGCTCTTTTACACTTCGCCAGGGTGACGCACTGTGGACTCGAACCCGACCACGGCGCACTGTGCGCACAAATCAGAGGCCTTAAGAAGGAGAACACAATTATTGTGGCACGTTTCTTAAGTATCGCCATCCCTGCATTAAAGAGTCAAAGTAGGGTCGGGGGATCCGTACTCCCAGAGAAAGGTACACATGCGAAGCACTGAGGGATCACGGGAAGGTAGAAATGACAGCAGGTCATCCAGGCCTACAGGTGGGTCAGTAGCTGAACGGAGACAGCGGGGCCAAGAGGACGTAGGAGGTGCAACACTCGGTTCAGAGTTCCTGTCGAGAGTCCCCTGACCGCTCACAGCGAGCACGCCCCACGCCAACGGGCTGTCCAGCATCATTAATTCTCCTGTCAAGGTTGCGACAGGTGTGGTAATCCAGTGGCTCACCACAGTCCTGGTTTGGTCCAGGAAGTGCGCGAAAGGACCGATGTCCACTTTTACATTGACATTTATTCATGTAGCCGATACTTTTTTACAAAGCCGACTTACAGCGTTACCTACATTTATTGACCCATTTATACAGCTGGGTAATTTTACTGGAGCAATTTAGGGTAAGTACCTTGCTCAAGGGTACTACAGCTGGAGGTGGGACTCGAACCTGTGACCAAAGACAGTAGCTATACGCACTACACTACCGGCGAACACAGCGGTCCTTCCGTCTCCACTGCTGACTTGGCTCAGAAACCACGCTGGTCCTAGAGGATATGACCTCCACTTGTCCAGTCCCCTCCGTCCCCTCGGCTCGGCTCCTCGTTTACAATGGAAAGCGCACTACGTAAAGTCACGGGTACCACGGTGCTTTGCATATGAGAATTGCGGTCTCCCGTGGTTGCGGTTGCACAACTGCATGGCCTGCAGGGTTATTGCTGTAAGGAGAGGTCCTGAGAGGACAGCTGGGTCCACTGGTGAGGAGGAACAGCTCCCGCCAGTAGATATGGCTCAAGGCTCCGGCACACTGAGGTGCAGGACAAAACGGAGCGGGCCGGGCCACACCTCTCTCGGTGATCTCTCGCTGGGCTGACGCTCACCACCATACTGGACCGGTAAAGTTCTGCACACCGCAGCCCTCCGCTGTCAGTAATCCTGGGGTGAGGATGTGGACCGAAGCGGCTCCTGGGCGCAAAAGCACTCGCATGTCTCGGACAGCAGCAGATGGAGGGGATGGGCTGTGTGCTGATCGCCATAGTGAGGACAGGCCTGCTCCTGTTGGGGGCGCCGCCGTGCTGCTCCGGGGGTGCCAGAGCGCAACTGCAGTGGGGTCTCCAACGGAGCTCGTGTTGCCCGCCACACTTGAGGAGGAATGGAGGGAGAGAGAAAACAGGAGACAATCACACAGCGTCTGTGACACTGTTAGACGCAACTGAGAAAACACACCGCACACATTCTCCACACGGACTGGCTGCACTTGTGGGACGACCACAACTGCAGGGAACCCTGTTTTTTTTTTTTTTTTTTAAAGCGTCTACATTCAGTACAACTCCAGCTGATGTCCGTGGCACAGGAGGTAGCGCTGGTGCCTCACAGCTCCTGAGTTGCAGATTCAGTCCGTGTTCGGCTTCTGCACAGTTGCATATCCTCCTTGCATCTGCGTGGGGTTCCTCCTGGTGCACTGGTCTCCTCCCACAGTCCAAAGAACTAGTTGTCTACTAAACTAGGGACAATAAACTCGTGTGTGTGTGTGTGTGTGTGTGTGTACACACTACCAGTCAAGTTTTAGAACACCCCCATTTTTCCAGTTTTTATCGAAATTTAAGCAGTTCAAGTCCAGTGGATAACCTGAAATGGTATAAAGCTAAGCGGTAAACTGCCAGAGGTTTTTATTTTTTTAAAAAAAAAAAAAAAGTTTACGTTACCAAAAACTGAAAAATAATGTGCAATTCAGAGTTATACAAAAAGGCCTTTTTTCAGGGAAGAAGTAATCGGTTAACAACTTACAGCAGTTCTGCAGCAATGGAAGTAAATTAAGCCTTGAAAGTTGATGCTAACAATTCCTACAGGTGTCCCAACTTTTGTTGATTACTTACAAACCCCCTGTCTGTATAAAAGCAGTGTTGGAACAGACTGTTATTACACCCTTTTAAGCATTATTTGGACAGTACTGTACTGCAGGAAGTAGTAGATCGCTCCCATAATGGCAAGGAAGACAGATCATTATAACTCTTAAAAGTGTAGGTCTTTCCTTTAGAGAAATCACAAAGAAAGCTAAGATGTCAGTGAGTACAGTTTCCTACACCATCGAAAGACATCTGGAAACTGGAGGAAGCTGACAAGAAGAGGTCTGGTAGACCCAAAGCCAGAACAGAATCAGAAGACAAGTTTCTGAGAGTCAACAGCTTGCGTAATAGGCGGCTCACAGGACAGCAGCTTCAAGCACAGCTTAACACTGGTCGAAGGAAGCAAGTCTCAGTTTCAACTGTGAAGAGAAGACTTTGAGCTGCAGGTTTGACAGGTCGAGTGGCAGTAAGAAAGCCATTGCTAAGGTGGCAAAATAAGAAAAACAGGCTTGCCTGGGCCATGAAGCACTGCCGGTGGACTACTGAATACTGCAAGAAAGTCTTATGGACCAATGAATCAAAATTTGAAATCTTCGGTTCATCACGCAGGGTTTTTGTACGCCATCGAGTAGGCGAAAGGATGGAACTTTCCGAACAACATTTGATTTCCGCTGTAGAAAGAATGCCACGAGTGTGTGCGGCTGTTATATCTACTGGCTACTTTGAGTCAAAAATTTAGGTTAAATTTTGTTAAACAAAAAAGAAATCATGGAATCGTTTTATGTCCAATGTTTATTTGTTCTATGCTTTAATTTCAGAGTACATCGAGACAAACAAAAACTGCATAAATTTCAATAAAAACTGGAAAAATGGAGGTGTTCTAAAACTTTTGACCAGACAAACTGGGGGCTAGGGCAGGAGGAGCGTTCCCACGTTTAAACACACATGATAATCAGCGGTGCACTGCCCCGGCTCTTACCCACTTCTCTCAAACTGTAGCAGCTATCCCATCAGCCAGTGCAGGACAGAGCAAAATCTTGACAAGTGTCCTCCTGTTGAAAGGAAGAGGGAGAGAGTGTGGCGCAAACAGCTGGTGAACACTGACTGCAACACACACACACGTGCACAAACAGGGCCTTTTTTGGCCAAGGACTGCAATCATTACAGTGAACTGGTTCGAGGCCCCAGCATAAAAATCACGGTAAGCGACATATTAAATGTTTGATGTGTAAACTGAAAAGATGTTATTTGTGGTACGTGACTATATTACGGTACTCGATACATTCCTTGCTTTAACAAGACATAATACCCCTGATTTATGTGATCCATATGTGACACAGGATATAGGAGCTGGCAGTCACAGAGACAGGATGCCATTCTGCTCAGATGTTATTCTCATGGAACAGTCCAATCAAGAGAATCTGTTCAATTATCCCATCATGCTGGACACACTGCAAAACAACAGTGCAATGGACGTGCGTCCTGTCCAGGGTGTCCCTGTTCTTCAAGGCCAGGCGCCGGACAAGCAGATAAGGAAGGAGAACGTAACGAATGCTCAGAGAAACATCTCTGTGGTCCGTCATACCACGGTGAGGTCGCTTTTGCCCACAAACACGGGGAGCTCAACTTGCGGCTGGGCAGCTGGAGGAGACTCTTGTGTCGGCAGGAAACCCCTCCTGTCGATCAAACTACACACAGTTGGGAGGCGGGGTTACATGGAGGCACTCTCCGAAACGCAGCCACGGTTAACAGTGTCACCAAGCACAGGCACAGAGCGAAGACTCAGCACCAGCGTGCGCGCGCGCACACACGCACACACACCCATACACTCACCTGGGAGGCAGGGGTGCACACAGCACAGCACAGCAGTTTGCAAAGATGTTGTTGTAGCTGTAGGGGTTCACTGTGTTCTGCACTCCACTGTTGCCTGACCAGGAGCCTTTAATCTGTGTGCACACACGTTCACACACACAGAGGGCAGCACAATTACAGAAAGACCCTGTGGTATGTGTATAGCTCGCCCATCCCCAGCAGGATGCTACCCAGGCTGTGTATGAAGCTCATGAAGGGCTGCACTGCGGTTCGGCAGGACACTCACATCCTCGTTCGTGGTGAGGTTGGAGGCCACCAGGTAGGTATGGAAGCCCGAGAGGCCCAGGATGGACCAGACTGAGAAAAAGCACACAATCAGCTCCAGAGCAGTGCAGGAGGGCTTGTTAAGGATCCACATCTTTGCATCTTTGCACATGCTGGCAGTCCAGCAGGTGAGGAACTGGACCAGTGACCAGAGAGTCAGAGGTTCAGTCCTAGCAAAAGCTTGGCTGTTGCCCCTTTGGCACCTAGAAGCTTTGTCAGTTTACCAATGAGCTGAACGCAGCATCGTCCTTAAACGAGGCGTCTCTTAGATGAGCTGGTACAGGCTCTCAAGGACCCAAAGGAGCAGCAAGACAGCCGCAGTGAAAGGATATCTGGCTGGGCTCTCTTGGACGGCAGTGATCAGGCCTTTGCCACCTTGGGAACCTGAAGGAAAGAGAACGAGACGTCAACCACCTGACGCGCAACCCGCAGGCCTGCATCTCCTGAGGCTCGCAGGGTCAGCGGGGGCCCACCGCCATCCCCAATTTATAATGTATAATGATCACAAAGTACAGTCACGTTCACAGCAATCCACGAGTAACTAGTTTGTAACCTTCTCGATATGCTGGCTGTGGATACGGGGACCTGCCCTTCGACTCTGACACAGGCACAGCCGTGCGTCTTCAGTCCCACTGCCACAGCTGTGCTGGTGTGTGACAAGCAGGCTGCCCCCGACGGGCCTCGACCCCACTACTAGCACACCATGTGAACACTTGGGTCTCATGAAGAGCGCGAGAAGACAACACAAAGGGGACGGAGCCAATGACGAGCTGCTCCTCAGGTCAAGCAGCCATACGAGCCGTGAGAGGGAACGTACGCAGAGTCAGGTGTGTGGTGACGCAGCCGAAGATGAAGGCCGTCAGGAAGGAGAGCGAGACAATGAAAGCATAGAAGAAGCGATAGTTGCGCTTGCCCACGCAGTTGCCCACCCAGGGACAGTGATGGTCAAAGCGCTCTGCAGGGGACAAAGAGAGGGAACAGCAGCATGTGAGCATCTTGCACAACCACACAAAAGACACGTGTCGGCTCTTGTTGCCAAGCGGACAGCATTCGAACCCTGCGTTTACACATAGCCGAGTAACACACTGCTCCTGCGTCTTCCGTCAAACTAATTTAGAGCCCGTATGCAAAGTGGGACGCACACGGTGCGAAGACACGTATGAAGAGAAACACGTCTGTTGCTCTCCCGCAGGTAGGCAGACAGGAACACTTTCTTCGTCATCATCATCATCATTAATGTTACTAACACCTTTTTCCAAGCTGAGATAGTTTACCCATTTATAGAGCTATGACATGTTTACTGTATTAATTCAGGGTAAGAACCTCACTTAAAGGTGGCATTCAAATCCAGGACCTTCAGGCTGCAACGCAACACCACTAACCATTACGCCATCTGCTGACATGGTACTCGAGCAAATATAAAACATAACAAGATGTAACAAGAGAGAAATAAAATGAGTGGAGGCGCAGAGGCCACGAGGCCCCCTCCCTCACCCACACAGTTGTCACAGAGGCTGCAGTGAGAGGTACGAGGCGGACGGAACATCTTGCAGGTGAAGCAGTACTTGAGCTTGACGACCTGCTGGTTAATGATGACCTCCAAGGTGCGAGGTGGGGGGCGGTAGCTGGAAGAGGCGGAGTCGTCTGCTCGAGAGGGAGAGAGACAGAGAAAGAAGTGACATCCATTTTTAGCAAACAACAGGGCTTTATATGTGAATGGAAGGTGGCAGGTGCCCGAGGAATCGCGGTAAACATGGTGCGACACTTCGGCGCCTCCGGGCCATCCCACGTCACGTTTCAGTTCCTCTAAAGAGAGGTTGTGCACACAGTGACAGTCACAGCAGTGCACTAGCAATGAGCATCAGCGGAAAAGCACTGAGGCCGCGCACTGGGTGCCATGGACAGCACCGCTTGGTCACCGCATGCCGTTCCTACCAGCACCCCAGCTCGCCTTCACCACACTTTCATATTAACGATGTCCTTCTGCGTGACGCGCTGTGTCGGCGGCCACCTATCAGCAGTGCTGACACCTGTTGGTGTGTATTGAAGTGGGGTATACGGGAACCCCGAGCACGCAACGTCCATCCCTTCTTCTACCACATCCTCCCCCACCACGAGAGCGAGGCCACGCAGCCCCTTTCGTACCAATTTGCTTCTCAGTGTACGCAGCCTCGTCAGCAGTGGCCCGCGGCAGGATCCCGGGGTCGCGGAAACTCGTCTGCAGGAGGGAGATGATGACGAAGGCGAAGAGCGCTCCTCCAATCGCAGGGATGCAGCTCGTCACGTGCTCCACGAGGAAAGGGCAGCTGGAGGAGGAGCCACAGGAGAAACATGATGGACTCCAACACCAAGAAGGCCAAGCGCAAGTGCTGGAACATTTGCATGTATTCATTATCTGACACCCTTCTCCAAAGCGACTTACAATACTGAGGGAGCTGCACATTTACACAGGTGGGTAATCTGACTGCAGAAATAGAAGGTAAGTACCTTGTTCAAGGGTACTACAGCTGCAGGTGGGATTCAAACCTGCAACCTTTCTGTGCAAAGGCAGCAGTTCCAACCACTACTGTACCAGCTGTTCAGCCAGAGCACTCCTAGACACACACACACACACGCAGCATTTAGCTGGCCGTTGTTCACCTGGCAGAGGTAGAAGGCAGAGATGCTGCTGTCATCGTACGTATTTTATATTAACGCTGCGCTACATTGTGATTAAATTATTAAACTATCGAAAATAACGGACAATACCCAACGCTGAGTGATGAGCGATTCACCTCATAAACATGTTCAACGTTCCTCATGCTGTCACTGATCACTGACACTGAGGAACAGCAGGCAGCACCTGTAAGCACTGTGGAAATGAGCCGAATTAAGGTGCTCTACGCTGCCACCTATAGGCTCGGAGGCTAAACGGAGGCCGCGTTTGCGCTGCTACAGAGGGAAATTTTAGAAGAGAGGGAAAGGTAGAAAACGCCAGCATCGAGAGGAAGCGGGGAAACGTCCGCAGTACTTGTAGCGAGTGCGTTACGAGACACTTCCTCCGTGAGCGTCATGACACCGGCTCCACCGCTCCATCTTAGCGCCGCCGGTCAACTTACTCGAAGACGAAGAAGAGGCAGCTGGTGAGGACGATGAGCCCCAGGGTGAGGGGCAGAACGCCGCTCTGCCGGGCCACCATGATCCGCCCGTCGCAGTAGAAGCGGTTCTTTCCTGGAAAAACCTCCCATTTCCGGCGTCTTTTGGCCCGCGTGTCGGCGTCGTTGGCGCCGGCCGGAGGGGGGGGCGCGGCGTTGGGCGTCCCGAGGCCTTGGGGCTCGATCTGTCGATATTCACAGTTTTTCATGGTCTCGGCCCAGTTCAGAGCGCCCTCGTCCCCGTCCTCGCGGGAGTCATCCGGACCGACAGCTCTTCGCAGCTCCGCCGGGCCCCTGGGGGGCGCCGCCGCCGCCGGCAGGGTCACGCCGAGCGCTCATGTGCGGGACACTCCGCTTCACAGCAGGGAGCGCAGCGGGTAGCGCTGGGTCACGGGTTCGAGTCCCCCTCCTGCCACAGTTCCCGGCTCCATAGGGGCACTTAGCCTGAAGCGGTGCTGTGTACTGTAAGCGGTAAAGCAGGGTAAAGCGGTCTAAGTCACTGTGGAGAAAGAAAGCGTCAGGAAGAGGAATACAAGAATGAAATAGGCTGTTTAGTCAAGTGGGCCGATTTATTATTATTTCTTCTTCTTGGTCTCCGCACCCGACCAAAGCCTTTGCCTCACTGTTTCGGTCCTCGGAAAACTTAGTGGAGTAAAATACAGGACACGCAGAGCGGTCACTCCATCATTCTCACTCTCACTCTCACTCTCTTAGTCTCACTGCCTGTCCGTCTCTCTCTCTCGTCTCTCTGTCTGTCGCTGTGTGCGCTTCTCTCCACAAGGATTATAATTTAATATAATTGGCGCGCTGCGCTCCTGCCTCAACTCAAGTCGCGCCGCTCCTCCTCCGCCGCGTCCTCCTTCGCCCAGTTTCTGAGGTAAAAGTTGACCGGATCGGGTACAGCACCGGCCCGAACCGCTCCCGCTTCACGCACAGAAACACACCGCCGCGTCCGATTCGAGGAGAAACGCGACCCCGCAGACAAAGCGCTGACGACACGTACGACAGCTCCGCTCCTCGGCGCCGCTCGGCGCCATCGCCCTCCGCATCCCTCCGTATCCCTCCGCCTCCGTCTCCTTGACGACGCGCTGCCGCAAAGACGGGCGAATCTTCTTCACGACACGGACGTCTGCTTTGCGGCTCCGCGCGTGCTTCGGAACCCCGTGGAGCGACGGGGAAGCGAGCACGTGGCCGAGGGAGCGTCACGCGCACGGAACCGACGGCGGACGTTCGAGGAGAACAGAGGACGAAAGGGCGCGGGAGCGCGCACCGCGGTTTACTGCGCTCGCCTTGTCCTGCGCACACTCTTTGCACACGTTTCCAGAATGTTCCCGGCTGCTTCTCTTGGACTCGTGTGAGGAAGGCCTACAGAAGAGGCAGCAAAGACATTTACTGAAACAAGTGTTGTCGCCATCATCACGTCACTGAGTAAAAAGACCCAGAGCAGGAGCCCCGGGAGAACGCTCTCACACACACACACACACATTCAGCAGCGAAGGAACAAGGACCTCCAGCGTTCCTCCCTGTTCGGCCACCTTGGCCGCTCCTCGGTTGTTCTTATTTCTCATTTGTTCCCAGGCGACGCTCTCGTTGCCGCTCATCGCCAGCCACGAGGTCACGACCTAGGGCCAGGGGCAAAAGCATCCAGAGGAAGGGAGCCCACAGAACCGCTTTGGACAGAGTTGGTGTCAGCTGTGCGCGATATAGAGTGCACGTCCCTTCCCCAACTTACACCCACACACAAACAAACAAAATCTCTAAAGGCCCCTTTAGCAGTCAGTAAAACATCCCTGCATTCATTGACAGGTGAGGGTCTGTAAAAACATGTGATTCAGCCATAGCAAATGGACACTGGTTAGGGTGCTTTTCAGTGCTGCTGTGGGCTTGAAGGGTACACACACACACACACACACACACACATTTTAGAAAATAGCTACGTTAAGGAAATGATGTACACACACACACCCACAAACACAGTCCGAAACCGCTTGTCCCGAATGGGGTCGTGGCGAACCCGGCAACACAGGGCACAAAACTAGGGGGGAGGGGATACACCCAGAACGGGGCGCCAGTCCGTCGCAAGGCACTCCCAGCGGGACTTGAACCCCAGACCCACCGGAGCGCGGGACCCGGCCGAACCCGTTGCGCCACCACAATCCCTCTTAATGTAATTGATTGGAAATTATGTAATTAAAAGTAAATTTGGAAAAACTCTTACATTCTTAACTTGACCGTTAAGTGACAGGAGATGCCATTCCCCCACACCGAGTGTGAACAAGGGGTCCTGGTACAACTCACTGAGGAAGAGAAGGGTATATTACACATCGTAGGAAAGGTACGCGAGTGAAGCGTTACATGAGCCCTGACTGCTACTTTCACCAGGGGTCCAGGCCGAAAGGGGCGGCCGACATACCCGGCCGCAAACAAATAATTCCATCACAAACCTCTTAAGAAGATTTAATGTACATTTATTCTTAACACGTGGACCATATAGTATAAAGATTTCATACTGAATAAATGAGATTCATTGCGCCCAAAAAGGAAAAAGAGGAATTTACAAGCGAGTCATTAGCTACATCATCTGTAATACAAATAGGCAGAATTCTTCTCAGTGGAGAAATCCCATTTTCTTCATCGTGTCGTCGGGAGGCTCACCAAGAGCTGAATTGAGCACCAGGGCCATCGTGCCTCCTCTTCTCTTGCCACCACGCCTCACTACGAGGAGCCTTAGCACCTGAGGGTGGGGGGCGCGGCTGCGGGACGCCCCCTTCCGCCCTGCGGGCGTACGCTCATCTGGGGGGGGACTTTTGGAGGGATTAAATCAGCACATGGGGGGACGCGTAACACTTCACTTGTGTGCAACCTTTTTATTCATCAACGATTAAAAACGGTGAAGGTTTTCAGAAGGTGACAAAGTGAGAGAGTGTGTCATGTACAACAGGATACACACACGCACGCACGCACGCACGCACGCACGCACGCACGCACCGCATCGGCATCACATCGGCAGTCAGTCCTCAGAGGTCGTTCTTCCCCAGGGACAATTCTTACAGTCGAAGGACGGGGCAAGAGGTCAGGGTGTTGTAGGTTCACAATACTTTGGGGGGGAAGCCTTTGTCTTTCTGCTCAACGTTCACTAAAAACATTTTAAAAACTACAGTTCTGTCACTGAGGCAGCATTTCTCAGTGTGAAACAGTGTTATTACAGTATGCATACAGTTTCTCTGCACGTTGTACAGTACAGAAAAGTCTTCTGCTTCTACAATCTTGGGAGGAGGGCTTCCACGCAGCAGCGGTGGCAGTGGGATCTGCTCACGGCTGCTCCCTGCATCCCATACGTCACAGCATTTTACAGCACTGCATGGCTCCATCTGCCCTCCTGGCATGAACCTTAAAGTCAGTTGCTCCACATTCCTCTTCTCGGGACCCCCCCCCCCCCCCACAGGGCACCACAGCACAGCTGTCCCCCAAATTCACTGTAAACAAGACAGCAACTTTGGTTACAGTTTGTTTTTTTTTTTGTTTTTTTTATTTTTCCTTTTTAAATCTTTTTTTTTTTTAAAAATTAAAAAAAAAAAAAAATAATAATAAAAACAGTTTCCTGTTAGGCAGCACAATCCCCAGGGTGCCATCCCCAGCGCACAACCATTTGCTCCATCTGCGAGAGCGATACTCTCCTGTTGAACCCAACGTCTCGGTCCAAGTCCACATGTCCTTCATCAAGTTCTTCCCTCGGTGAGAAGCAGGTCAGAAAGGTAAATTGAATCTGAGGTGTTTCTGCATAAATAACAATAAAAAGACAAAAGATGCAGTTCTGCTCTCTGCTTGCACACACAGCCAGACAAATGGAGGGGGAAACTGGGCGTGTACAACTCCAGAGGTGCTGCCCGCAGGGGTCACAGCCGGCCAATCAGAAGCCATCTCCAGCAGAGGTCGCACGCAGCCAGCCAATCGGAAAGAGTACACCAGAACGAGCTCCCACAGGGGTCACGACTGGCCAATGAGAAAGAGCACGTCGCAGACAACGTGGGCCACCAGCGAGTTCATGAGAGGCGACACAGAGATGTCGAGCAGCCTCGATTCGTACAGTGTGAACTCTGCGCGGTTCTGCTCGACCTGCGCCATGGCGTGTAGAGCGCGGGCCGCTCGCCGCATCATGTCCATGCTGGTGGGCTCGAACGGTCCCTCCTGCACTTGCAGCAGCGACCCCGGGCTCTGCTGGAACTGCGTGGCGGCTAGGCTGTCCTCCAGGAAGCCCAACAGGTTGCCCACGCTGCCCTTCTGGACAGCGATGGCTCGAGCCGCCAGGCTGTCGCCCTGCGCCAGGTTGGCCAATAGCACCACCGCCATCTCACGGCACACAGTTGCCTTCCGGTCGCCCACGAGCCGCACCAGACAGCCGTACAGCTTCTCCAGGCGGCCGAAGGGCGGCGTGGCCAGAATGAGGTCTACGTTGTTGTCCTGGATGCTGAGCTTGCTGAGGGTCTCGAGGACCAGCGTTTGGGGGGACAGCGAGCCGCCGAGGCCCAGTGTCGGGAAGGGGTCCTGCGCCTCAGCCGATGGGCAAACGGCCCAGTGTAGTAGGCCGTCCAGAAGCGGCAGGCAGATGCTCTCGGGGTAGAGAGACAGGTCCAGCTGGCCCGACATGTTGGCCAGCGTGACAAGGCAGTTCTCACGCAGCAGCTCCAGGCAGTCCCACCACCACTCGTTGTGTCCGGCACCCGTGGTCTCCTCGCCTTCCTCGTCCTTCTCGTACGTGAGGGGAGCCTTCCTGCGCTCAGGGTGCCGGTGGTGCAGCAGCAGCAGGCGGCCCAACAGCAGCAGCAGGCCCGGGTGCCGGGACATCTCCAGATCGTTGCCGGGAACAAAGGACAGGCTGCGGAGCACGTTGGAGATGCACACACAGCGGCGCGCCAGCTCGTCCTGCCAGTCCTCCAGCATCACCAGTGGCGCCTCATCCCGGCTGTGAGGCTCGTCCTCCAGGACCACAATGCGGTGGCAGTTCTGCTGTTCTGAACTCGCACCGAGGACCAACTTGCCGTTGCCCTGGTGCCGGTCGGACTGCAGCGCAGGGCCTAACAGCGTGTCACCTGCTGTGGCCGTGACATGCCCCTCCTGACGTATTAGATGAGCCGTCTTGGGCTCCATCAGCAGCATCTTCTGACGCCGGCAGGTGTGCAGCAGGTCAACGCGGCTCTCAAAGTGGGCCTGGATATGCGCTGTGGTGTCGCCACCGCCCGCACTCCAGTGCAGGAGCCCGCTGTCGAAGCATTGGTGGCGGCCCATCCTGCTGGAGCAGCTGCCTACGAAGGGCTTCTTCCTACGCACCACCTTGACGGGCAGCCTGTCAAACCTGCTGGCCTGCTGCAGCTTCTCCTTGGGGCTACGTGGCTCGGGGGGAACGGAAGCTGAGGTGCTCTCCTTTGTCAAGGAGCCACCTTCCTCGCAGTCCTCCGACACATAGCTCTGCGGCATCTCATCCTTCTCCTGCTTCAGCTTGAGCGCAGTCTGCTGCTGTTTCTCCACCATCTGCTCCGGCTCATCCTCCTCCTCCTCGTCTTCCTCCACATCCTCCTCAGAGCATTCCGGCTCAACCTCCTCCTCGGAATCTTCCCGGTCGAGAGCATTGGGGTCCAGTAGGGTGCACTGTCCCAGGTCGCCCACTTCATACTCCTTCAAGATGCCAAAGATCTCAATGAGGCAGCGACGGAAATACTCCACCAATAGCTCAAGGAAGCCAGGGAGCTGCCAGCAGAAGAGGTGCACGTTAGCGCTCTGCAAGTCCTATGAGCATTTCTCTCCCTCAGACAGACAGACATATATATATATACACACACACACACACACACACACACACACACACACACACACACACACACACAGGATTTAACTGGCTGTTGCTCACCTGGCAGAGGCTGAAGGTGGAGATGCTGCTGTCATCATACAGCAGGATGTTGATGGTGTCCAAGGCCCACGTACTCTCAGCAAGCAAGCCTGACTTGAGTGACATCATCACCCTCCATGCTTCCGGGGTTCCTGAACACACGCACACACCGAAACAGAGAGGCGACTTCAATGACAGATGTGACAGAGTCGGAGAGGTGACGCGCCATGACCACGCCGTTCTGTCCACACGTCCAGCAGTGTGTCCACTGTGCACACATACCAATGTCCTTCATAGTGAGGCGCCGCCAGGGCTTCAGGACAGGCTGCGTGGCCTCCACTGAGCCAGCGGGGAAGGACACCTCGCGGTGAATCAGCGGGGGCTGCGCTGGTGCCTGGCCGATGTGGGCAGCGGGTATAGGCGGGCCAGCCTTCTGCATCTTCATACCCATGTGCAGGTAGGATGACTTGCTGGGGGACGTGCGGCTCTCGGTGGGCCGAACCATGGGAGCAGGGCTGGACACCTGTGGAATGTGGTTCTGCATGGCCTGTGCTGGAGGGTAGCCTGCCTGCAGGGGGCGGCTCATGGGCGGTACGTAAGGCGCCTGTCGCTGCCCGCTATGGCCGGTCCACTGGCCATCGTGATTCACGCGCTGCTCAGGGGGCATCATCTCCTCCGAGCGATTCACGGCGTGGTAGCCGGGACCCGGGGCTGGTGTACTCGGACCCTGCCGGTTGGGGAAGCTGGCAAAGTTCAAGTCACCACGGCTCTGCCACATGGGCCCCTGAGAGCCATCTGGGCCTGGCGCCATGGAACCGCTCATCATCTGCAGAGGCACAGAGGGCTGCGAGTTTGGCCCGCTGGGGGCTGGCACCCGGTCCCGGCTGAAGGGGAAGGGAAATTGGTTCTGAGGGCCAGAAGGCCGGCGGTCTGGCCCGGGGTACGAGTTGTACTGGTTGTACATGTCCGGCTGAGAGGGCGGGGCAGCCGACTGGGGACCCTGAGGCTGTTGTTGGCCAGTGAATGGAACACTGTACATGTCCGCCTCGTGGCGCTTAGCTGGGGGGCCGTAGCCACCATCCACAGCCCTCTTGTAACCCTAGAAACACACACACACACACACACACACACACACACACACACAATTTAACATGAGTAATTCATAATATAAAATAATTTAGTCTCTCTATACATATGACTGTGTATCCTCCCATAGCACCACTTATATCATCAAGTTTGCAGATGATACAGTGGCGTTGGGCCTCATCTCCAACAACGAGGCAGCCTACCTTGAGGAAGTGGAGAAATTGACATCATGGTGCCAATTGAACTGTCTCTCCCTGAAAATCAGCAAAACTAAGGAGCTGATTGTCGACTTCAGGAGGAGACAGCTGCGGACCTACACCCCACTCAAGATCAGCGGGACACCGGTAGCGAGAGTAAGCAGTTTCAAATACCTCAGAGTGCACATATCCGAGGATGTGACCTGAACTCATCACAGTCAAGCACAGGTGAAAAAAGCCAGATAACGGCCGTACCACCTGAGACAGCTGAGGAAATTCAGGATCTCCCCAGCGATCCTGAAAGCTTTCTATATCAGGGCTATAGAGAGTATATTGACTCAGTCCATCTCGGTGCGGTACGGGAACTGCTCAACCCAAGACCGCAAAGCCTTGCGGAGAGTGATGCGCTTAGCTGAGCGCATCTCCGGGACCGCTCTTCCCCCGCTGCCTGACATCCACACCAAGAGATGCAGAGCGAGGGCTGATAAGATTCTTAATAACCCCAGCCACCCTGCTAATTCACTTTTCTGCCTGCTGCAATCTGGCAGACGCTATCGTAGTCTGATGGCCAGAACTGTGAGGCTCAAGAGGAGCTTCTTCCCTCAGGCCATCAGACTCCTCAACATGGACACATCCCGTACTTTAAGGACTCGGGTGGCATAATATTATTCGTTCATCAGTGCTGCACATTGCACTTCATCATTGCATATTCAATACCTTGCACATTTTTTGTTCTCCCCCTCTTAATTTTAGTTTTTTATATTTTAGCTTTAATTCAGTTCCCTGTGTATTTTTTTTTCAACTTCAATTATATTTTCTTGTCTTTTTAAAATATTTTTCTCTTTTAATATATTGTCTTGTTTTCACAGTCTACAGAGCTGACTAGATTAACATTTCACTACAGGTTGTATGTGTGTATAACTGTATGTGACAAATAAAAATCTTGAATCTTGAATCTTGAATCATGCCTCTGCAGCGAGATTCATTACAGCCGCTGTAATGCTTCCCAGAGTGGTGGGCATCTCACTCACTGGCTGCTGCTGGGGGTACGTTCCCTGCTGCTGGGTGGGGTAAGAACCACCAGGGGGCGCTCCTTGGCCAGAGTACTGATTTCCATAGGAATCGTGCCTGCAAGACACCAAAGGGGGGGGGGGGACTTAAGAGCGTCCTGCTGCGATCCACAACGTGTCAAGTGACTCACAGAGGTTCACATGGGACACACAAGTGATTCACATTAGGGGCAGTAAGGACAGAGATCGTTACTGAAATACACCCTCCCCCCCAACACCCACACTCAGAGCAAAGCTCAACGCCCATGCTGCGCCCTGAACAAAGTACTGACCGCTGCTGCTGCTGCGCAGGGCAGCGGGTAGGTGAATACATCCCCGTGTCGGCATTTGAAGGCATCAGGTTCGTCTGCGTGGCTCCAGGTCCCACAGGGGCATCGGGGCCCATTGCTGGATCCTGTCTGCTGGCCAATACAGAGAGGAACCTGTCTCACATGACTAAAGCACAGGTCCACTGCAGCACGATACAGTCCACATGATATTTCCACACTGTCTCGCACACAACGGCTCCCGAAACACCCAGTCATCAACACAGTGTGATGTGGCCTCGCCAGCTGCGGAGTTGCATACCTGCGGTCATAGCCCGGTCCATAGGGATACTGCTGTCGCTGGCCCATCGGCACGCTCCCCATCGGCCCTGCAGGCCCTCTGCCGTACTGCTCTCCCATGCTGCCACCGGGGCCCTGGGCAGAGCTGATGAACTGCTCCCCACCTGCTGGAGTAAAGCAAGCACCAGACGTGGCGAGACACCTAGTGGCTCCCCCCCTCCATGGCATGCACACCCACTAGGACAGCTGCACAGCCTGCCCAGAGATTCAAACGTGCAACCTTTCACAAGCAGCACCCTTAGGCCAACCAGCGTGTAAGGAAGAAAGAGGTCCTCACCTTTGCGCATGGCACTGAACGGGTCTTTGTTGGGCTCATAGGGGCCCATCCGCACCATCATGTCGGGGGGGGCCACACCACCCTGGTAACCAGAGTTGGGTGTCACAGAGTTGCGCCTGGGGAAGGCGGAATCACTGCCATCTGCAAAAGGGTCCTGCAGACTAACCGCTGCGCTCCTGGGGAGGGGTGCAGAGAGAGAGTGTTAAAGGGGGAGGGCAGGGTGAGACACAGGGCAGTATGGGAAGAAGGGGCATACCTGACCCCCGGCATGGGGGGCATCTGGCTGTGTGGGGTGGAGGCCGGGGTCGGGGGTTTCAAGTCTCCGCCTTCTGCCATGGAGCTACTAGTGGACTGGGGGGTCTGGGGGCCCTGCAGAGAGCCAGACCCCGCTGCAAGAAACATAGGGGCACCAGTGGGCCACGTAGTCTGAACTCCTGCACCACAGAAAAGCGCAGCTACTGCTTACTACTAACTACTGCGACCACCTACTGCTCTTACCACTCCCCTGCTGAGTGACTGCATACACACTCGTACACTCACACACAGGAAGCAATTCAGTTCACACCATTTGCCACCGTTCCCACCGCTGCGGACACCCCTGAGGGCAGCTTGCGCTTAACCTCGCCACAGTGAGTGGCGCACCTGGCGATGGAGGCTGGATCTTGGCCTGGTTCTTCTTGGCATCGGCTGTGAAGATGTCGGGCGGGGGGTCCTCACCACGCTCCACCTTGCACTCAAATGCATACAGACACTGGATGTACTGCTTTTTGAGCGAGCTGGCGGCACTGCTCGACGTGCCCACGTTCAGGTTGGTCGCCAACTCCCGCCACTTCTTGTTCTTGTTTACCTGCGGGGAGCACGGGGGACCATTAGTGCAATGTCTCCGGGATGGACACGGGTTCAGGCGGCACTCCTGCACAGTGCACCCACCTGTGTGAGGCCTCCAATGTCCTTGACAGAGACGTAGAGGCGGAAGAGGTCAAGCGGCTTGCGGCCCACGGCGGGTAAGTTGCTCATGCCCATGGCCTTCTCCTCAGTGAACGCCAGGTACCGGTCCACCCAGACCTTGCGCTCCGGTTCGGGGCCTAGTTCGTACAGCCGCGTGATTTTCTCGTTGGTGGTGGTGGAAGAGCTGGACTTCTGGAGGAGAGGGGTGGATAAGAGGTGAGAGGGGAGAAGGGCGAGCAGAGGCCAACAGCTGCCACGGGCATCACATTGGCATCACCTTACCTTTTTGGACTCGTTTTTTGGTGTCCCGTCCACTTTGTTGTTCATCTTCTGAGCAGGATTCAGCTTCCCATCTAGGCCGAACTCTGGGCTGGGCGCCATTCCTGTGCCGTTGGAAGAACGTTGTCATTTACGGAACATTAACAGCGCTCGGCTCTCTGATCAGGACCTGCAGGAACACAGGAACACACACTCACCAGCAGCGCTGTTGGCCATGGAGCCCCCCATGGGGTACGGACCACCCTGCAGGTTCATCATTCCTGGCATACTGTTCATGGCTGGCGTATAGGGAGAGGGAGCGCCACCACCCATCATACCCTGAGGCATGCTGGGATAGCTGGGTGGCCTGCAAGAAGGGGCAGAGGAGGTTAGCAGCAATAACACAACAGCATGGCCTCTCAAACCATAGAACGTCACCATTCGGCCACCTTCCAGGTCCATGTCTGTCCATCGCTCATTTTGTGTGCAACTTCCAAGGCTTTGAATCACAATAATTATTGCGTAATTATTGTTACGTTGTTACGTCCACAGAGATGTCAATTTTGCTTGGTCTTTGCAGCTTTACCATCCCGACTAGGATTTGAAATCGAAGACTTAGTCATTGTGCTGCTGTGCAATACAACAAAGCTACCGTGGTATTCAATTCAGTTCACCTGACACTTTTCTCCAAAGCAACTTACAATTATACAGCACCTAAACTGTGGAATAGTCTACCAGTTACTATCAGAAATGCCCCATCCATTTCTGTTTTCAAATCCCAACTAAAGACTTACATGTTCACTCAGGCATTCCACCTCGAAATGTAATTCCACTTGCCTTTGTTGTTTTTTACCACCATTATATAAATGCATAATAAATTAAGTAACACATTACTAACTTTGTTCTTTCTTCTTGAGCATTGCCTCGCTACATAAGACTTGAGGAGGCCTGCCAGTGGTGACAGACGAATCCCATCCTGACTGAGGATGATGACCAACTGCCATGATGAACGAGATGTTCCATGCTGAGCTGGAGATCCAAGATACCATTTAGCAACAATATCATTATTACTTGTTAAACTGGTTTACAATTGTTACTTAATTTAGAATGCCCAGGAGGGGTGGGCAATCACTGGCCCGTGGACCCCCAGAGGTTTTTTTTCTCTCTCAATTTTCAGTTGGGAGTTTTTGTTCCTTTCCCCGGTAGCCAGTAGGAATATTTACAGCTCTATAAAAGTACTGTATTATGGTAGTCATCAGTCAACTGTGTTCTTTGTTTCTTATCTGATGCATTTGTTTTTCTTGCCTTATACCTGTGTTGAAGCGCTCTATGTCACTGAGTGAGAAGAGCGCTCTATAAAAATAAATTGAATAAGGTTACAATTATTTACCCATTTATACAGCTGGGTAATTTTACTGGAGCAGTTTAGGGTGAGTACCTTGCTCAAGGGGACTACAGTCAGAGGTGAGGATCAAACCTGCGACCTTTGGGTCAGTAACTCTAACCACTACACTACTGGCAGTCCCCCAGTAGTGTAGTGGTACTCCCCGAGTTCTTTAGACAATAATATAAAACACATTTACATTTATTTATTTATTTAGGAGACGCTTTTCTCCAAGCAACTTCCAATGAACTCTATGTAGTATAATCAGCCCACACACCTTATTCACCAGGGTAACTTACACTGCTAGATACACTACTTACAATGGGTCACTCATCCATACATCAGTGGAACGAACACACACACACACACACACACACTACGGGGGAAACCTGAACAGTATGTCTTTGGACTGTGGGAGGAAACCAGAGCACCTGGAGGAAACCCACGCAGACACAGGGAGAACATGCAAACTCCACACAGACTGAGTGGGGATCAAACCCATGTCCTCTCGTACCACCAAGGCACTAAGAGACAGCGGTGCTACTCGCTGTGCCACCGTGCCTCAAAAAATTAAGTATACAAACAGAAAATTAATCAGTTTAAACAGATAATACAGTGAATAAAGAAAGTTAGGGACAGTTGTTAGCACTGCTGCCTTTGGATCAAAAAGACGCAGGTTTGATCCCCACCTCCAGCTGTAGTACCCTTGAGCAAGGTACTTACCCTAAATTGCTCCAGTAAAATTACCCAGCTGTATAAGCAGGTAAATAACTAACCTTAATGTTGTAAGTTGCTTTGGAGAAAAGCGTCAGCTAAATAAATAAATGTAAACAAATAGATAATATAGTATAAGACAATAAAAATCAGACAGCGTTCAGCTGTTTTACGACTCTGGGGAAGAAGAAGTTGTTCATCCTTGAGGTGTGTGTGAATTGTCCTGTACCGACTTGTAGAGGGGAGCAGTTTAAAGAGGTGGTGTGCAGGGTGAGTGGAGTCCCTGATCATTTTGGAGGCTCCACTCTGACATCTGGACAGAGCAATGTCCTCAACTGCTGGTAGCTGTGTGCCAATGATGTTTTGAGCTGTCCTGATGACCCGTTGCAGAGCTTTCTGTTCTTCTCTTGTGCAACTGGATTTGTGCTGTGCTGTGCACTGCAACTTGTGCAATTTGGAGCGACACCTGTCCATCAATCGTCAATCCAGGAGTGATGGATTGGAAATTGGAGTCCCTCTTGGAGTCCATTCGGCGTAGAAAAATCTCTGTAGTGCCTTGCTTCTTTCTTTACTTCTTGGAGTCAGTCTGATAATTTTGCTTCTTTGTTTCCTTTGCACTGTTCGCACAGATGTTTGTTTTTCTCTCTTTTGATGACCTAGTGCACGTAGAAAAGTGTCGGAACACTGCTGTAGGTTTCGGGTTAGTCTTGTATCAATGGATGGGTTAGACAGACTTCTTCTTTCTTTGTAAATCCCCTCAATGTTCCGTTCAATTTTTGGAACGTTTTCTTTGTTCGATCTTTATTTTGGGCACTTTGATTACTATCTCTTTCACAAGAACATTAAACACACACTCCTGTTTGTGCACAATGCTTCCTGTCCTGTCAATTCATGAAACTTTGTAACCGTGTGGTTGTAACATAGCGGTTTTGAACCAAAGTTATGAATTAGCACTTGACAGGACGACAACAACCTATGCCTACCCTGAAGTCAGGGGAGGAACAACACACACACCTATGAAAACTAAAAGCTACGTAAACTGTTATGAAGCATTTTTACATTTATTTTACTAACTTCACACAACAGTACAAATAATTTAAAACTCATGGCTCAAAACTCATCGCCTGGATCCCCCGAGATTTTTAGTTTAGTTTCAAGTTTAATTTAATGCTGATTATTCACTGATTTAGTCCCATGAACACGTGCAACAATGCTCATCTTGTTATTGCTCGGAGACGCGCAGGAACACTAGACATGAGCTGTAAACAATGTGGAGGGGTGTTGAATGAAGGCGGCTCCACACTCCTATTGTTTACATGCTCTTTACTGCCACCTATTGTCGTGGAGGCAGGACACAAGTTGCATTTGCTCCGCAGCAAACGGAGTAAAGCAATACGATTTGTTCAGTATCACTGCATTAAATTACCTGAATGAGTAAAAACTGCATTGCCTTAACCCCCACTGTGTGTCTGCCACTCCACAGAATGATAGAACAGAAAGAGATTGTGCTATGGAGCTCAGCACTTATTGCCAACTCCCCACCCACTGCTGTGACAGAAGTCCCAGCTCAGCACCGATACTCCACTCTGTACACATTAGGGCTCACAGCAACTCAAAGTGGGTCTTACCTGTTGTGCATGGAATTGTTGTTGGTGTGCTGCATGGCAGCGGAGTCCTGCACTTTCCTGTTGAGAGCCCCCGAGGGGGGGCACATCATTGAACCCATCTGAGAGGACATGTTGCCCATGTTGGGACCCATACTGGAGCCCATACTGGAGCCCATATTCGGACCCATGTTAGGCCCCATACTGGGACCCGCGTTCGGCCCATAGGAGCGTGTGCAAATTTGCCCTGGGCCCATCCTGCCTGGGGGAATGCCAGTGTAAGATGGACCCCCACCCTGGGCCCCCATGCCAGGTCCTGGGTAGGTGGAGTTTGGCATTGTGCTGTAGCCAGTCTGTCGATACCCTGAGAGAGAGAGAGAGAAAGAGAGAGAGAGAGGGAGGAAGTGTGTCAGAGGAGAGTGCATTCCGATGACATCCTGCAGCGCCCCCGAGGGACTTCTGGTTGTGCGGAGCGCCTCTGACGCTTACCCTGTGGTCCGTACTGGGCCCCCTGTGGCCCGTAGTTGCCCATGGAGTTGTTCTGCTGGTAGGACCCCATCCCAGCATGCATCTGTCCTCCTGAGGACTGACGTGGAGACAAGGCAGAGCTGGGCTGCGGTGACCCATATGGGGGCATCTGGGGGTTCCTCATAAACACTGAGGGAACAAGGAGTTGAGACAACATTTTAGTCCCCCCACCGGGGGGGGTCATGTTTTATAACTTTATGACATGATACACCCTGCCAGGGCAGCCTAGCCCACTCTCACACCTCTGTCCTGTCCCATCGCAGACTGGTTCATGGACGGGTGCAGAATCCCATCAGACTGAACACTGGGGGGTCGGGGGGGCATTTGGTTCCCTAAAGAGAAAAGAAAAATGTAACTACAGAAGCCCTCCGATCCATATAAACACATCTGCAGCCACCATTAATGCAGTAAAATTTAGTTAAAAAATTAGCATGTGAATAATGTACTTTATGTATTGTAGGTAGTACTGAGTGCATGGCAGCTCCCAACATCTGTGTCTGTAGTGTGTCAGAAACTATCATGCAGAACATTATTTTCGACGCGGAAAAACACTTATAAATATGCAAAAGTACACATTCGTTTCCAGCACACGACTCTGGTATAAATTTAGTGCCTCCCTGTATAGAGGATCACAGCACAGTATAGCAGGACAGCAGTACGCCAGCCTGCCCATCTGGGTTTTGGCCATTGCCAGGCAACAGCTGCTCACCTGGCACAGCAGCAGGTGAGAGGGGGCCAGAGCGCGACTGTGTGATGCTTGCCGGAGAGCTGACGGGGGATGGAGAGGGGCCTCGGATACCAGGCAGGTGAGGGGAGGTGTGAGGGGAGAAAGGTGACTGCGCAGGGTTGCTCTGCTCTCCCTGGCTGCTGGACACCCCCGAGGTGCTCACTCCAGGGCTCAGCGCTCCCTCTGTGCCCGTGGGCAGGTCGTCGATGGAGCCCGACAGGTCCTTACGAGAGAAAAACGACAGCAGTGCTTATTGTGAGCAGAGCATCGTGGGATTACGAGGCCATTTAACATCAAAAAGTACCCATGAGCCGGTCAAAGGGGCAAAGACAACATTTACATCCCAGTAAAGTGTAACATGCTCTTTTGTGAAAGAGAAGGTTCATGCTTTAATAACTGGCATCAGGCAGAGAAAGACACAGCTGTGTCACACGTTGTTCTCGGTGCCACACACTTCTCTGGGCATGTTGAGCAGCACAATGAGGCTGAGGTATGTCCTGCGCGACTTCTATCACAGCTGGAGTCAGCTCAACAGAACCAACAAGAAAAGCAGCCTTTGCGGGGGTACAGCACCCTCCACAGGGAGCTTACACCCACGTCTTCAACTGCACAACATCTGTGTGTCGTGCTTGTAAGAACACACACATTCACATCTGCAAGGTTGTGTGTTTACGTGCTGCCTCGGCCCTCACACGTTTCCTATGCAGCTCTCAGAAGCGCAGGCCCGTCTGGCCCTCACTGCTGGAAGGGGGCCAATGGTTTTGCGAGAAATCCCGCCGGGGGCCGGCCTGCTGCCCGAGCTGGCTGCAGCACCACTCGCAAATGGCGCGCCCTACTATTTTTGGGACGTGACCTGACTGTGGATCCCCAGCGGGAGAAGCAAAGGGGGGGACGCCAAGCAGAGCGGGAGCCCATTTACACTTGCTGTGGCAGCCCTACGGAGCTCCACCCACAAGCCTGGGCTGTACGCAGGGGGTGGAGCCAGCACTCCAGGGGTGTGGCCGGCAGCAACAGTAACAAGTGAGGCAAAACCCAGACAGAGGGCAGCCCTAGAAACAGAGGCAGTGTGTGGCACGTTGGCTCAGCTGAAGTCAGCACGGCACAAGCTCACGCACTGCTGTCCCCCCCCCGCCTTCAGAAAGAGCTCTGCAGAAAGGAATCCTACTTTTGCTTGAGTCACATCACAAGAAGAACACCACCCCGCACAACACTGCTAAGGGGAAGAGCAAAAAAAAAAAAAAAAAACCCAACAGCGCATGGTTGTCAAGGTTACTGCAGTTCAGTGCCACATGTAAGGCCACTTCAGGTATAAAACCTGGGGTCAGCAGGTCACAGCTATGCAAGATGATGCTGCTATGCAGTGGTTGATCCCTCAGGAGCAGAGCTTCCCGAAGAAATCCCAGCAGGCCAGCGGTTGGGGGTTTGTACTTGCAGCATACAAGGAGACTGGAAAAAGGTCCCCGCAAACGACACCTGGCACCCATATTAATCTTTAAATGCGTCTCCCTCCATTTTTCCTTACTTTTTTTCCACTGAGCAAAGTAAAAGGCTTTGTACACTAAGACCCTTAGACTTCCCATTTATAAATCACAGTTATTTTTACTAGAGCAATTCAGGCAACGTACAGTACATCAAGCCCTCGCATGAGGGGGTTCACTCATTCTTTCAGTGAAATCTCCATTTGCAGAATTTCTGTTTTGAGGGGCTGAAGTACCATTACTACTTAAGAAGAAAATGTCACCAGAAGTTAAAATGATAACATATTTTTTATGCATATCACCATACATTTTACATTTTGTTACACGGTAAAAAGGCAAAAGTAGAAATAATTTATCACCAATTACTATTTTATTCCTAAGTCTACATTTTTCAGATTTGGAACATGTTGAAGAAAACTCCTCTCTCATACAGCAATGGAGGGCAGAAAAGTGTTCTTGTTAAAGCATCTTTTATTATGTTTTAACTTATTTATAGCATTGTTTTTAAGAAAGCTGTTTAAACTATTCCTGGACAACTAGTGTTTTAAACCGTGCACTTGCCATGTGGAAAAAGCACGCTGACGCTGAGCGCTGCATTTCTATTTTCTTCATTAAACGCATTGATACTAAAAGACTTTTTCTGCAGGGGGTGTGGCGCATCATACGTGTTTTATCTCCTTTTTACGTGCTCCTTTCTACTCTTTTTGAACTTGGGGGAGACTCTGGGTTACAGGAGCCATCTATCAACTCTTTTTACACCCACTGTGTAAATGACCACGTAACGTGCAGAAACATCACTGTACTGTATAAGGCTGCTGTATGAAAAATTTGAAAACGTTCATAAGCCACTGTGGTGCTTTTCAGACATAGGGGACCACTTCACATGAGGGTTCAATGTACTTTGCTCAAGGCTACTACACCAGAAGCAAGGATCTGAACCCAGGACCATCCTTTTGCAAGACAACAGCTGTAAACACTAAAGCAGAAGGCAGTGTAGCACTGGGCAGCACACATACACACACAGACACAGAGCGGGAGAAAAGTACGACACTAGCATTCTGACAGCAAATGACCCACTTTTATTTGTTGGCCAATACACTCACACTTATAGGAACTGTCTGTCAACACTGGCATTGGGGCTCAGGAGAGCCACCACTGTCAGTTCAGGGTGTGACCACAGAACTCAGTAGTGCCGCAAGACATCATAAGAGGGGGGTGTAAACAAGGTAATACACTCATCCTAACAGCCTTAGATCTTCTCCTTAACCATTTCTTTCTTTTGGGACAAATAAGGTTATTAGCATGAATATACTACTACCTTGCTAGCTTTATCGACTCCAAAATATATCCGACTTGTATGTTTGTCTGGAACAACAGAAGGCCCAAAATGAAGCTTTCCAAGTTCTCCCAGCCTGGAAAAAACGGTCTGATAAATGGAGTTTAATCACCAGAAACAAATGTATCCAATTTAAAATGGAAAAGACACTTAGGCAGCAGATCAGAGCTTATGGACAGGAAGCCAGCTGGCCCCAGCAGACACCAGTGTGCCACGTGGGGAATCCCAGCATGCTCGCTGTAACTCATCTCCCTCCTTGGCACAGGCTGTGGCCTCTGCAGCCAGCATCGCAGGGGGCCTTCTGTGAGGTGAGTGCAGATCCAGCCTCAGCAGAGAAGATCTGTTATAGCAACAAACGCAGTATGCCAAACTGGAAAACCGAGACGACAAAGCAGCACTGCTGCAAACAGCCAGCCACTGTGGCCATGTGCCCAATACACACATCAAAGTGTGCAGTGTTTCGGTGTTTAACACACACAGCCCATTGATCTGACCAACCGCAATCTCCACCCACTCTTATTTTATCTAGCATCTCAACATTTTATTGTATTACTGAAACATTAAAGCTCCCGTCGCAACCCTGTACCGGTATCTTCGCAGCCAAACAGCAGCCTCCTGGATCCCTGTTGCCATGGCTGTGAGGACAGTGGACAGAGCTCTCGTGCACACAGGGTCAAAAGCACACTGCAGCACACACCAGGAAACACACAACCATGGAGTACAACTTGAGCTTTGGGCTGGATTCAGAATCCAGTCAAACTGACCACGGAGACACCCAGAAGCAGTCAGTATAAAACTCCCTCCATCTGGCCAAGCAGGGGTCCGGCAGCCATTTGCATCGCTCCTCCGCGCAAAACACAAGTGAAAGGCACCGAGACAGCAGTACCACGTGCGTACCAAAGCAGTGGAGAACACACTTTCTGTCCATCATTTGTAATCACTGCAGGTTTGCTCAAAGTTGCCTGGGATAAGGAGGTGTGTGGAAGGTCTCCACAGTGCCTGAACCCAGTTCCAAGCGTAGAGACACTTCTGCGGACCACATGCATAGCAGACATCACTTTGCTCTGAGCACACTTTGGTCAGCATTAGCAGAGCGCAGCCACCTCCCGCAGTGGGTAGTGTGTGACATGCGCTGAGACCCCCAGGTGCTGGGAGCAGGGGGGAACTCACCGGAAGGCTGGAAGGGCGGCCTGACAGCCCATCTTCAGGGCCGCTCTTGGGCTGGATGGAAGGCGGAGCGCTGGACTGGGAGCCGAACGAGTCCTGGGACAGCTCCTGGGGGGGTATGGAAAACCTCCTGATACTCACATCTTGCTGTGATCGTGTGTGTGTGAGTGTATATACAGAATTGTTCCACCGAGCATCTACTAGGAACCAGGCTTCTTCCAACAGTTTCTAAATACAAATTCTTCTGCTCGCGTTATTCTGAACACATATCATAGATTGACATATGGACGGACAGAAGCGCTGTCGAATTGAAGTCTCAAAGTGACCACAGGTATCAGTTCCAATATGAACAATGGAAGTGGTTTGCCAGAAAAGACGGTGTTTTACCTGGGGTGGAGGGGGGAAACGCTGGAAAGAAGACTGCTGCTGCTGCAGAGGCGGAGTCTGTGAATAGGGTGTCGGCTGGCCCTGCAGGGGTGGGGCGTGCCCTGGGGCCTGCTGCGTCTGTGAGGTAGGGGCCATGGTCTGTGATGGAGGCTGCTGGGAAGGTGCCGGTGCCGGCTGCTGCTGCAGGGGGGGCTGAGGGTAGCCTGGCTGGGTCAGGGGCCCTCCAGGAGCCTGGGAGTTCTGCTGCGGGGGTACCTGTCCCGGAGGCACTTGCTGCTGGCCGTAGGGTGCCTGCTGCTGCTGGCCGTAGGGAGCCTGGCCCTGAGACTGTGGGTAGGGCAACCCCTGCTGGCCATGCTGGGATGAGCCCTGAGCCGGATGGGACTGATGGCCATAGGGCACCTGCTGCTGGCCACTGTGTGGGGGGGCACCCTGCTGGCTGTAGTAGGAGGCAGGGCTCTGCTGCCCATAGGGAGCCATCTGCAGAGGAGAAAGCTCACGATCAGGGGGGCATGGGAATAACAGAGAGAGAGCGAGAGAGAGAGACGATATCGGGGGGAGGGAGCGTTAGCGACTAACCTGTTGGCTGTACTGCATGCCACTCACGGTGCCCATGCCCCCGTGACTGCGGCCCGGCATGCCCATGGGATACCTCTGCGGAGCAGGCGGCCCGTAGCTCTGCCCGGGGTAGGACGCCCCCTGCTGGGACCCGGGAGATGGGCCCTGCTGCGGTTGCTGAGAGTACGGGTTGGCAGCTCCGTAAGACTGGCTGCGCATCTTCGCCATGGGGTCCATGGGGCTGGATGGCTGCAGTGCAAAGGAGTAGAGCCGGGTTGGAGGAGCAACGGGACAGTCCATAACCACACACACACACACACACACACACTTGAAACACCTCACCCTGATCCTGGAAATTAAAAGGAATTGACTCTGCGTGTGTGTCAGACAGAGAGAGAATGATTAGAAAGCCAGTGGAACATTCCCTAAAACCAAAACAGGGGTTTAACTGCTTCCCACGGTTATTAACTCCCCCCACCCCCAATGGTTAAGGAAATCGACATCGGAGCTATTTATAGCATGCGACGCCCGCTGCTGTGCCGGCACCTCCTGGCCGAGCGGCTGTCTGACCCAGGGCCAAGTGCCCTGGGGGTGGAGGCCCTGCTCAAACACAGCTCAGAGTGCAGCAAACACATCTGTCACTTCTATACACACACCTTTCTGTGCTACAGCCCACTGCTGCCCTCACGCACGTACACACACCTTCGCACCAAAGACCACAGGCCCTGATGCAGCACTGCAGGAGAACGCACTGGCCAGATGCACCATTCAATATAATTAGCACATGGCTAATCTACATAAAGGGAAGCCAAGGCACTCCTGGTGTATCCTGGGAGGTAGGGGGGGTCAGCGGGCAGCGCCCTGCCTGGCAATGGAGACAAAAAGACAAACAACCGCATCTCGTTTAACCTCCAACGTGGCACCAACTGACTACTCTCTCTCGTTCTCACAACACACACACACACACACACACACACACACACACACACACACACACACACACGGGGACCAGGTCACTCTCCCTCCCAAACACACACACCCTTTGCCGGTGATTTTACCAGGGTGTTTTTCCATTCCTGCTACGCTGGGCTGTGCCCGCGGCCCGCAGCAAAGCAACACAGATGTTCTCACAGCCACGCTGAGGGGTCACTCACTGACCACTGTGGGTGCAGCACAGACAGAACGGTGCATAGGAGGCACACAAAGACTCTTGCAATATCCAGTCTCTCACACACACACACACACACACACACACACACACACACACACACACACACACACACACACACACACACACACACACAGAGTTTCTGCTCCCTCGAGACAGAGAGACACACATGACTTCTCTTTGGCCAGCAAGTGACTGCCCCCTACAGGACAGTGAGATCACCAAAACAGAAACGTGCAGAGACAGGCAGTACAACACAGCAGAGGCCTCCACCCCCCATGGGGTTGGGTTTAAAATCAGACCACCATTTACATGTACATTTATTATATTTATTCATTCAGCAGATGCTTTTTTCCAAAGCGACATACAGCTCACAGAAAATACAATGTGTTCATTACGTTAAGAGAAAGAGACAGTTGCAGACGTGTGATTCTCAAGTTACTTTGTTTCTTTCCACCATATAAATCAATGTTCATCACACAAGTAGCTGCATAAAACTCAGAATATCAACGATTCCTGATCACCTTCCTACTAATTTTTTTTGAGATACATATAAACATTTACGTTACATTACCGTAGTAGCAGTAGGGTTTATCCAGGCATGATCTTAAAGTTACGGTGCGTGAACATTTACACCTTACCTGAACTTAAGAGATCATGGGCAAAGTGAGTCTAGAAGAGGTTGGTTTTCAGACCCTTAAATGTGAACAGAGTGTCAGCAGTTCTGAGTGAGAGGGGGAGGTCGTTCCACCACGACGGAGCCGGAACCGACAACCTCCGTGCTTTACTTTTCGTGCGCGGGCCCACCGAGCGAGCAGAAGTAGACGAGCGAAGGGGTCCGGTTGGGGTGTAGCGGTTGGTTGATCGAGTCCTGTAAATATCTGGGAGCAGTTCTAGCGATGTCTTTGTAGACGACGACAACAAGGGTCTTGAATTTGATGCGGGCAGCTATAGGAAGCCACTGCAGAGAAATGAGGAGATACGTGGGAGCGCTTCGGCAAGTCGAACACGACTTGTACCGCGGTATTCTGTATCAGCTACAGAGCTTCGATGGCAGTAACAGGAAGGCCACACAGGAGAGCGTTGCAGTATCCAGACGGGACGTCACCATGTCCTGGACAAGGAGTTGGGCGGAGTCAGTTGTGAGGTAAGGACAGATCCTGCGGATGTATCTGCAGGACCAGGTTGCGGGTTCGATGTCCTGAGAGAAAAACAGACTTGAGCCAATCGTCACTTCCAGACTCTTAGCCGAGGAGGTAGGAAAATGAGTGAGTTGTCCAGTTTGATCGATAGATCATGACAGGAGGACAGGCCAGTTGGGAGGTGAAGAACCTCTGTTTTGGAGAGGTTGTGTCGGAGGTGGTGATCAGAGACCCATGCAAAGATGTCTGACAGGCAGGCAGCAATATGTGGAAATGTCTGATGCTTCAGGTGGAAAGGAGAGGAAGAAAGTATCATCAGCATAGCAGTGATATTTGAATCCTTGGGAAGTGATGACTGGGCTGAGGGAGGAGGTGCAGATCGACAAGAGGACCCAATACCAAGCCCTGCAGGAAACCGGTTGAGAGAGGCAGAGGAGAGGAGCCCCAACAGACCATTTGATAGGATCTGTAAGATAGGTAGAACTTTAACCATCTTAGTCCCGTTCCTTTGATTTATTTATTTTTATAGAGCGCTCTTCTCACGCAGTGACACAGAACGCTTTAACAGAGGCATAAAGCAAGAGAAATTGATACAAACAAAGAAGACAATCAACTATTGGCTACCATAATGACATAATAATGCCAAGCTGACTAAGAGAGGAGAGTAGAATTAGGTGGTTGACAGTGTTGAATGCCACAGGCAGGTCGAGGAGGATGAGGACCGAGGACCGGGAGGTCGCTCTAGCTGACTGGAGAGCAGACACTGCCAGGAGCACCGTGTCTGTGGAGTGACCAACTTTAAATCCAGGCTAATATCCATTGAGGAGATGGTTCCAGGTGAGGAATTTGGATAGTTGATCACAGGCCTCCCGTTCTAGAGTTTTAGACAGGAAGGAGAGGAGGTAGACTGGTCTGTAGTTTTGGACTGAGTGAGGATCCAGAGAGAGTTCCTTTACTAGAGGTAAAACAGGGGCAATTCTGAAGCCAGATGAGAAGCAGGCAGAGAGTGAGGAGTTGATGATTTTAGAGATGAAGGTACGAGATTTGCAGGGAGATGGTCTGCAGGAGTGATGATGGGATCATATCAAGCAAGCAGGTGGTGGCTCAGTGCGATTCCCACCAAGGTGTCCTGGTCGGTGAGGAAGTGCAGCATCACGCTCCTCACAATGTGCAGGAACCTCACGCCATAGCATTTCATCAGAACTTCTTAAGCTTCACAGTTACACACTAACAGTTCCTGAACATTCCTGACCACTGCGGTCACCAGGGGTGACAGAGACGATGCACAGGACTCCGTGATGTGATTCTTTGGTGAGAAGAGCGCTTCATAAAGATAGTCTCAACTCTGCTGAATCTCCAGTGATCGCTGGAGCACTGCAGCATATTTACATAAGTACAGACAACCAATCATGCGCTGCAACTCTTCAGAAAGACAGATGGGGGTGTGAAGAGGGTGGAGCCTTCAGGCTGCACTTGAGCAACATGGTGCATCTTTCCTAATCGAGCATCAGCACTTCCCGTCTCTCCTAGTGTTTCTACAGATGGAAAACAAACATGGGCAAAGCCCTGCCCCTTGTACTAGTGTCCCCAGTGGATCGGTGCAGACACAACTGCCATGCTGTGCTGCAGGGGCTGACAGAACAGTACCCAGGAGGAATCGCCGAGCCTCGAACGCTATGCATCACGGTACACGCCACATGCCACAATTACCGCAGCGAAAAGAAGACTGTAAAAATTAATCAAACATTATTAGATGCTCTGGATAACAACAACATTTTGTCATCAACAGCAACGGTGGTACAGTCCTGCGTTCCAGTTTCCAAGGAGACAGAGGGAACCCCATTCATGGAACCTCATGAGCTGGAGACAAACTCCAGAGGAAGAGCTACTCTGCACTGAGGACAGAGCCTGGCAAAGCGCCGCCCACAGGCTGCACATAGGACTGCAGGAAGTAGAGTGCTGATGAAGAGTGACTGCAAGACAGGCCAGCAAACATGCGCACACACCCCGAAAAGTGTCTGCTGGGGAAATGTGAGCTGCATGATTCTGGAGTAGGAGCGCCTCTTTGTGCTGGCTGCAGTTCCGTCAGAAAGACGCCACTGTACACTGTGACAACCAGCCACAGGCTGACAGAAGTGTGTCAAAACAACACACACACACACACACACACACACACTGCAGAGCATCACCGAGCAATGAGAGCGCGCACTGAAGGTGGCCACACCAGCAAAGAGTAAAAACAAATCCATGGAGGATGGAGAAGTGTGTCACTCACATGCCCCATGCCGGTGCCCCTCCGGACTCAGCGGCACCCCCTTCTGTCTCTCCTACACACATCTACACACAAGTACAGCAAACACGCTGACGTGACGCCATCAGCATCATGGCCGAGAAAGGGTGAAGCGCGGTCGCAGATGGCAACGTGACCGGAGCGCTGCTCGTGGAAGATGTCCGAGTTGAGAAAATAGCACAGTTAACGTTTCGGTGACAAAGACAAGGGACGTGGACAGCGGCGCATGGCGGAGATGACGAGAAGAGTGGGGTGAGGGCGTGTCGCACTGGCCGAGAGGAAGAGCGGAGCCCACAACACACTGCTGTGCCGTCACCTCGTACCATGCGGCCTTGCTTCAGCGCTGCTGGCACACACAGGCCTTTAAACGCTGAGGTGCGTGAGAGCGGCATCCTTCTCAGCCGAACCATGAACGTCACAGAAAAAACACCACCACGCACACTCCTGTACAATATTACAGGAACACTGCCAACCTGAAGGAACTCATGACAAACAGCAAACAGAACGCACCACCCCCGACACATCACTACTCAGCGTGTGTTGTGTGAGAGACAGATTGGGGGGGGGGGGGGGCACAGTGGCACACCCGCAGCAGGGCGACTCTCAGCTACGTTCCGTTTTACCTTAGAGCGAGCGCTGTACTCGTGTGTAACCGCGGGCCCGGCTGCACCGTTCGTTCGGCCGTTTCTCTGCTCGCGCCGGCTCTTCTCGCGTCACGTCCCTTTCGCTCCAGCAGGAAGTCGCAGCTGAAAGCGACGCGCTCACACGCGCACGGAGTGGCCGTGGGCCACGCCGAGCAAGGAGCGTGAGCCGCGCAGCTCAGTCAGGCGCCAATTCTGTGTGGGATTTCACCGGTGACACTTGTCCCGGCCCGGCGTGGGTCCGAACGCAGCCTGAGCTACACACACATCACACACAAGTACATGACGACTCGTCCTCTAGCGCCTGTGTGTGTCTGTCACACACGACACACAGGAAACGCAGAGCACGCGTCAATTTCCATACCTGTAACACTCCCACTTTAACGAGCATCTTCGTACGCCGAGGGAGTCACTCCTAAGGTTATTATCGCCTCAGCTTCTCACTCAACGTAGAAATACAGTGGGGGGAAAAAGCGGCGACGGGAAGAAGGTGAAGTGGACGGGGCTCGAGGAGGGAGGGAGAGAGGGCGCGCGTGCGTGCAAGTACCCGTCCCGTGCGCGCGCGCACACATCAGATGCGATTATAAATGGCCGAGAGCAGAGCCTGACGAGCCAATCAGATCGCAGCTCGCATGTCAACCGAAGACCAACTGTCTCGTGCTCTGACAGAAGGATTTTTACCTCCATAATTCAAATTCCCGCAGCAAAGCGCGGCCCGCGAGCCGGACTCTGTGTGTGAGTGTGTGTGTTAGAGAGGAGCCGGTTGTGCGACGAGAGCGAGACTCAGCAGGTGAGGAGAAACGGCCCCTCCGAGCGCCACGCACCGACACACACGACGCTCCGCTCTGGCCCTGAGCGAGGCGGCGCCCCCGGCTCACCTGCTGCTGGGTCCTGCCGAGCAGCGGCGCCGTGCTGCCCGGGCTCATGGGCGGCCCGTGGTGGCTCCTCTGCTGCCAAGCCGGGTGGCTCCCGGCTCCGTACGGCCCGCCGCCGCTGCCGCCCATCTCCTTGCCGGGCCCCTCTGGGGTGCCGCCGTACTCGCTCGCTGGGTAGCCCGGGTAGGCCCGCGTTGAGCTGGGCGACGTGAGCAGCTGGTTAAGGGTCGGAGTTGGTGTGGCCGCGGGCGGAGGGTTAGTCGTAGCGCTGAAGCGCTGTCCTCCTCCTCCTCCGCCGTACGAGGTGCCCATGGCGGCCTGTTGCTGCTGCTTAGCCGGCTGTTGCCCCGGCGGGCCGCTCCTCGGGGAGCTCACCGCGTAGCCCGCGCCCGGATACGGAGACCGGTTCGGGAAGGCGCCGTAGCTGTTGAACTGGTGGTTCGGGAAGTCGTGCGCGTTGCCCGGGTACGAGTCGGCGGCAGGAACGGGCTGCGCGGTCGCGGCCATGCCAGGGCTTTGTTGTCCGCCATGTTGATGAAAAGGGGCCCGGCTGTAGTGCTGCCCGTAGCCGTATGGAGGCGGAGGAAAGGCGCCCGGGTGGTGAAGGGCCGCGCCGGGATGCCCGCTTGCCTCCGCGCCGGCCGAGTCGCCGTGGGAGCCGCCCCCGAGCCGGCCCGGGGTGCCGTTGCCGTTCTTCATGTCCGACTCTCCGCCGCCGCCTCCCCCTGCGCCGCCAGGCTCGGCCCCGTCCTGCGCGTCCTTGTGCGCCGGAGAGCCGCCGTCCCCTCCCGCCTCCTGCTTCTCCTGCTGCTTGTCGCCCGGCGCCGAGTCGTCCAGGGGCTCCCGCTCGGGCTTCTTGAGCTCGGCCGGCGGGCTGGAGCTGAGCGCCGCGGCGCTGGCCACCTGAGCGGCCATGATGTGGCTCGTGTTCAGGCGCTCGCAGTCAGGCGCTCGCCAGCATGGGGCTCCGACACGCTTCTTCAGGGAGAAGCGCCCGAGTCCCGGCTCATTCCCCCCGCCCTCGGCCCGAATCCGGCCCTCTGTCCGCAGCTCCCGCTCCAATTCTCCGAGAAACGAGGAGTAGAGATGCGGATCCCGGGAACGAATTTAACCGTCTGTCTGTGTGTGTGTGTGTGTGTGTGTGCGCGCGCGCGCGCACGCAGGGAGGGGGGGCTTCTGTTACAGAGCGAGACTGAGGGCGAGAAACTGATCAAACCAGCACGAGGCTGCGCGAGACACAGCCATGTTAGCGAGGCGCGTGGCCGCTCGCAAAACGCGGAGCGGATCGGAGAGAGCGACGGAGCGGCTTCGGCCCTTGCTGCGTGCGTGTGTGTGTGTGTGTGTGTGTGTGTGTGTGTGTGTGTGTGAGAGAGTGAGTGAGAGAGACTCCGTGGCATGCATGTGACAAACTGTGCTGGAGACAAATTAATTCTCTTTGTAAAATAGAAGAGTACATGTTAAACCACCTCCAAGTGGTACTGCAGGAGTGACCCAATAAACTGTGCAATCAGTTGACACTGTCCACAAATTAAAATTTTTCTTCATTTCTTGTTGATGCAGTGCATGGTAGCTGCTAAGGCTGCACTATGCTGTTAGGGATGAGCACAAAGGAAGAGATGGAACCGTATCGGAAGCGCACAGAGTCCCATGGACATGTATACCGCACCATCGACAGAACGAGGGATTGAGGGAACCGGTCACGGCGCGGAGTCGGGACGGGGCGCGGCGCGACTCGGAGAAGCGGGCTGAACCAAAACGTGAGCCTCGCAGCAAAGTCCCACGCGAGGACCGGCCGCCATGCGGTCCGAGCTGGAGGCGGGGCCTAGGCCGAGGCGCTCGCTCCCCGGTGCTGCCCCGCCCCCGTCGGCCGTTCTCTCGCGCCGCAGCCTCGTCGCTGGCTGGAGCACATGGGGGAGGGGCCTGCAGCTGTTTTCTCCACGCAGCCCTTGGTCCCTCCGCACCTCCAGGGGCGCGCGCTGGGCAGCGGAGCTGCGTGAGCCTTAAAAAGGAGCAAGTGTGTTTGCACGGGAGGAGGTGGCGGCGTGTAGCTTCAGAATGACGAAGACGCACCACAGAGGGGGTTGGGCTTACAGCTGTGTGTATTCATTTAGCTGAGGCTTTTTCCAAAGTCACTTCCAGCGTTAAAGTGCAATGATTTACCTCTTCATACAGCTGGCTAATTTTACTGGAGCAATTCAGGGTAAGTACCTTGCTCAAGGGTACTGCAGCCACAGCTGGGAATCAAAGCTGCAACCTGGGGCTCTGAGCGAGGTGGTTCTAACCTGTATAACACACACACACACACACACACACCTCTCCCTCCCTCCCAAGGCAGGGACTGTCACGCCGTGGCCCCTGCTCCGTTCTTCCCTTTCCCAGGCCTTGCCGTATTTTTGTCGGTGTGCACGTGCACAAAGCCCCTGTTAAGGGAGGTGTACCGTTACATTTGGAAAAATGCACAAGGCTCGACGCACAGATAACTGTGGGCGCAGAGCAGTTCCGGTTCTCGCTCCTGCTTCAAGTGGGACTGTTTGCGTCAACATGTCAACAGGCCATTTGCAGGCGTTTCCACTCTGCAGCTATTGTGTGCACGTTAACAGCTGCCTGCAAAGTGCATAACTGCACGTGTCCTCCAAGAGACCGGCCACCCATGTGGGGAGGCCCTGCTTCCGAGAGCCACTTGGACAGTCGTTATTAGCAATGGAGCGTGTGGCCGCAGTGTCGTTCTGTCCCGCGCGTTTCCCTGAAAGTGCGTCCAAAACCACATGCTCTCGGTGAGGACGGCGTTGGGAGCACACGCCGACCCACGGACACGAGTGGCTTTTTACAGTAAGTCCTCTTGCACTTTTAATGAATGTGGTTTTTCAGCGTCTTTCCTTTGATTATTACCTTTAATGTACACACAGCTACCACGTGACACTGGAAACGGGTAGCAGCTCCAATGCTCTGGTGATAATGGAGCCAAGAGGGCAAAATATGCCAAAAACCCACAATGAGCACAAAACAAGCATGATGCTCTCTCACTGCCAGTCTACATCTTCACCAGATGGTGTTGCGTTTGCACAGAACTCCTGATGATGGCGCGAGCTCTCGGGTGCCTGCACCCCAATGAAGGTTTTTAACCACAGTCCAGTCTGTGCGCTGACGCTCCATTACACGCAGGGGTGTTTGTCGCCATCAAATCCTTCAATAAACCTCAAGTGCCCAGAAGAGCGCTGTGCCCAGCAGGTTTACGCAATGTGCAGCTGAGGGATCAAACGCACCCCACCTGTGAGAACAGGACGGTACTCAAGCCATCTGGACACGTTGACATTCGTTCGTTTGACAGACGCTTTTGTCCAAAGTGACTTGCAGTGGATGCTGGAGGATTCAGGTGACACCTTTTCACAGAAAATGACTTGCGCTGTTCAGCAAAGTACTGCACCTGCACGGTCAGTCATGAAGACATCCGAACAATGTCTCTCTCTCACTCACACGCAGATATATATAAAGGGCATTTTAGAGTCAGCAATTCACTTGAAGAACATCTGATGTCTGTGGGAGGAAACCAGAGCACCTTGAACAAAGCCAGGTGAACACTGGGAGAAAATTGATCTATTTTTAATAATTTTGGCATTAGAAATTATAGAACAATGGATAAACCTTTATGCAGCTACTTGTGTACTGTAGGCTGGCTCATAGGGTGGAATGTGGTGACTAACTACTTCAGAATCATGCGACTGCATCCAACTCTCCCTCTGTTGATGTGATGCACTCTGTTTTCTCTGAGATGAATGTTACTTTGGAGAAAAGTGTCTGCTAAATGAGTACACGTTAATGTGATATGAATGTAAAATGCATATTCCGCACAGCGAGTGGGCATCGACCCTACATCCTCTCCCAGCGCCTGAACAGCGTGAGAGGACAGCAGTGCTATTCGGTGCACAGCTACGTCGGCCAAACACCTGCTTACCTGCAGAGCACAAAGAGGCCGCGAGGGAGAGCGCGATACGTAGAGCAAACGTGCGGAAATGCGCACGATGCCATCTGAGGCCTGGAAGCGTGTAAAGGTTTGTGGAAGAAAACACACGTGAATGGGAACGCTTGGCAGTGTGTCAAAGAGAGACTATTACACGTGTAGAATCTGCTGAGAGAGCGCAGAAGAACGAGTGTGAGCTCACTCGTCCTTTCGTGTTGCGCTCCGAAAGACAGTTGATGCCAGTACAGCAGAGACGAGGAGGCAATGGGCAGTGGAGGAGAAAAAGGTAAGAGTGTGTCCGGAGCCAGAGGAACGAGGCCGCGCGCGGTACGGCGCACCTCCCAGGATGGGCTCTTCGGACCAATGGATGGTGGGGGAGCTACATCTACAAGTGGAGCACGAAAACTGACAGCTGGGCCTGGAGTCACCCTCTGCCACCCTCAGCACAGGCAGCACACTGCTGCAGCACACCGCAGGTGCAGACAGACACCCATCAGCTGGCCCTGAAAGTGTCACCCACTCCTGGCTTTGTGGGCCCCCAGCAGGCATCTGTGACTGAAAGCTGCAGCACATTTGGGGGCTTTTTTTCATCAGTCAGATCACTTGCCCGAGGCTCCAAAAAGTGCCGCGCAGGACAGGGTGCGAGAGACAACGGGGGCTGCGACTGCCTATTGGCAGCAATTGAATAGATGCCACAGTTGCCCTGTGGTACCAGGGAGTTCTTAATAAACCTACTAATGAAACAAAACAACGGTGGCTGCTGGGTAAGAGCACGATACAATACGGGAGAGTAACAGGAACAGCAAAGAAAGACAAATGCTCCACTTCCACTTTACAAAGCGTTCGAACCCCACACCAAACCCTCACCAGACCCTTATTCGCATTCTCTAGAGTCTCTATAGAATGAGTCGTCACGAGGGCGCCCGTCTGTTTTCAGGACACAGTGGGCATCGTCGGGCTCCGCACGTTTTACAAGCCAAGATGTCTCACATGGGGTCAAAAAAGTTCTTAAAACACCCCCGGCCAAAGCAGCGTCATAGCAGTGGTCCCAATCAGGAGGGGCCTAAAATCACAAGTCTAGTGGTTCTCAGTCTTGTCTCTGTTGTTGCGGACTGTGCTGCTGAATCCCTCCCACACTGAAGAAGGGTCTCGAACCCATCTCTTTGAGAGCCACTTCTCCCCCGATCTCACGACAGCTCCATCTGCTATGATCATCTCTGTAGTTGTTGTTTGAATGTCGCTTCTACAGGAGCTACTGGAGGGATGTGAACCAGCAACATGGTGGTGTCACACACACAAGCTGCGTGTCCATAGTCCTGTGTGTGTGTGTTTGTTGACTTTAAGCTGTACGTCACTTTACAGAAAAGTGTCTAATACTCGCATATTAAAGTATAACTATGGAATTCTAGAGTAAGAGAATGATCTGAGAAAATATTCAGCAGTATAAACTCAGTTCAAGGCTCACATACAGTGCTCTAGTGAAGAATGCTGTTAACTTGGAGACACCAAAGAGGTCTCTTCTTCCGACAGCTCCCTTGGAGCCTGTAGTTCAGAAAGAGCAGGTGGTCTATTAGCTGTAGCGTAAGATGGGAAAAGGAGTATTTAGAAGGATGTTTGGTGATAATTGGACTTGATCGTACGTTAAGTAATTGTTTCGCAGCTGTGAGATTGGAAGAGGCAGAGAGCGATTCTGAAGGCCATCCGCTGGACTGACCGCTCATGAGCGCAGCTTCCACGTTCAGCTCTTCCCCGCTCCTTGCCTCCCACTTTTACCCAGGAGCCACCCTGAAAAGATGGCCTGGATCTCTGGAAGGGGGGAGGAGGCAGCCGGACAGCTGCTTGCCCCCGAATGTCCACGTACAGCCATCCCATGCTCACCTGTCCAAAGAGCCGCGGCGGCTCCGTTCCCCCGTGGTGCCACAAGCCTCGGCTTCGGCGGGGAGCCGACAAGGCGCCGGGTTGCACGCGGCATCGGTTCGCACACCAAGCCGTAACGCGAAGCTGCAGTGAATTTACAACCTAAAGCCCTGGGGAAATCAAGCCGTCGTGCCATAAACTGGCAACCGGCTCCCGAGCAATTTTTCTCCACTCAATAACCTTGCTATTAGAACACATTCGTCATGTACATGCGGTGAATATTGAAATGAAAAAGGAACCATTATGTAAAATACAGAGCGCAAGCCAAGGAGAGCTAGCAGCTCCTCGGAGCCGGCAAGCGTGAAGATGTGTGAACTGAGGGGGTGGATCTGCCAGAACACACAGCACAGGCGCGTCTTAAACGGGAGCCCGCGCAACACGTAGCCCACTCGGAAGGCGCTCGTCCGCGATACCTCGGCCGAGGCTCGAACGGTCGCGACAGGGAGAGCGCTGAAGGAGACGCAACTTCGTGGTTTTTCCGATGCTGGAGAAGAAACAGTCGTGCGGCACCAGCTGCGTGCGCGAATGCTGCAACCTACCATCATTAGCGCTTCACCCGCTTTGGAGCGTTTCGCACACGCCGTAAATATCAGGATCTGAAACGAGTACAATGTTGAAAGGGTGACGCGGGATTCGGGGGCAGCCGAAGTGAAACCATCACGGAGGACGAGACCCACGAAGAAACCCAGGCCCGAATGGCTATAACCCAGAAAGCTATGGTTCGGGAGGCCTATGTCCCCGTGCAGATCTTACACTCGGGATGCCGGGGGTATCCGACACGGGCTGCGCACGCCGCACGCCGCTCTTCGCAGTAGGTTCACCCCTGGGGAAAGCATCAATGCTTGTCCCGGAGGCTCGGTGCTGTCAGGAAAGGGAAAGGCACGAGAACCTAGCAGTCCTCCTGCAAGAAATATGTAACAGTCCTACATAAAGTGCGTCAAACAACAGCCAGTCATATTTACGTGCACCGTTGAATCGGTGCCGCTTTATGAGGAATTTGCTAAGCCGATGCCGTTTTCACTTTTCCCCTAATGTAGCTATTTGCGGGAACCTCCTATTGGCCCGAGGGCAGAGGGTCGCTCGCGTGTGTTTCTCTAGCTCCTGCCGACTGCGATGGGGACAGGCCAGGAGGGGATAGGAGAATGTTTTGTTAATTCCTACAGGAAAATTCACATTAGGATGGGAAAAGCAAAAAACACAGAAGAGAACAAGGGAGGAACAAAGGAACAAAAAGAAAGGGATGCTCGACAAAACGAACAACTGAACCAAACAAAGATGACAAAGGGCTGCTGTTTCAGCCTGCTGCTCAGGCGGCGCCACCTTTAATAACGCTAACGATTCTAAGCGTCCCTCACATTGCCATTCGGAAGGTGGCAAGCGGGAGGATGCGGAGCTCGGCGGAGGAGCGGCGCCACCCTTCCCGCCGGGACCCGGCTATCCACGGCACCTCGCGGACCTCGAAGCCAGGTGCGACTACGCGGCGATCTCCGTGGATTTTCCCACCATCCCTCCGCACGATTTCTGCTGCTGGTTGGACTAGCGGTCGCAAAGTACAAGTCGCCCGACGCCGGTTTAAATCCCGATCCAGGTTCTCGTCTTCGCAGAGAGCGCGTCTTGTCGGGCGGCTACCCGAGAGCCACCGAAGGCAAAAACACAACCGTCGGCCGGTAACCGCGACAAGCTTCCGACCTCTCGGTTTGGCCACGGGTACGACGTCCATCATTAAAAACACATCCCTCCGACGAGGAAGGGCGCGACCATCTGAAAAGACAACGGCCGACACCTTTCGGCCGTCGCTGCGGAGCTCGCGGAGGCCCCGTGCCTAAAGCTGCGTCTGCAGATGCGCATCATGTGTTGCGGGGTGGTTTGAGCAGCACAATCGCTGCTGACTCCATTGCAAATGTTCCTCTACTTTAAAATAGAAACTGCTTTTCAATTCTCTTTCATGACATGAACGTTTATGTTTTATGACATTCGCGATACAAATACTAAATTAGTTTATAAAGAAACAAAGAAAGAAAACGCTACATTCACGCACAGGTCAGGATGACTTTGCGGTTTCGGCTACACTACACTACACTACACTACACTGGACTAAACTACACCACACTACACTACACTACAACACACTTAGACTACTTCCATCAGTGGTCCCTGGCAAAAGTGAAAATAACGTGGCAAGACGTTAACGCGGGAGGGGTAACAACGAGACAGGCTCTCCGACTCATCATATTTTTGTACAATAACAACCAACTTCAAATCTTTGTTAGCGCACCAACGGAGGTGACAGGAAAATGTGGCTCGCGCGCTCCTCCCGCGCTCTGGTGGCCGTGGCGCGCGTCTCAGGTTCGGCACGAGCTCCTCCTCCTCCCAGGGGAAACCGGCTGTTAGTTTGGTTCACCAACATATCGTCATGTGCGGGAGCAAAACACGATCCAAATAACGGCGGTCAACCACAAAACACTGATATCGCAACTGAAAGTCGGACATGTCGTGCGTCGGCGTGTTTTTCAAGTGTCGGCATGTGCGCTGAAGTAAAACTCCAGCCCGGGTTTTGCCACGAGCCTCTGCTCCAATTTACTGTGTGTATGCTTTCAGAGGCGCAGCGCACACCGGCAACCTTAGCGATCCTTCCGCGGCTCACTTATATGTGTCTGTGTGATTACGCGCTTTGCTCGAAAATGACACAATTTCCAAGGCGTGGACGGAAAACAACACGCTAACAAAATATGACCCAAAACAAGCGTTGTCACCTGCACGTGTACGTGGAGGATGGCGGCCCGAGGAGCCGTCTGCACGGACTTGCGCACTATTTTGCGCGGCCGCGCTGTCTTTCTCGCTCACACATACAATGCATTCCTGTGCCGCTCCGCGGTGATGCGGCGGCTGCCGCTGTTCCTGTAAACTCCCGCCTTCAGCGAGGAGGGCGCGGGGACGCGCACAGGGAGGCCGCTCCGCTGCGCTGCGCTGCGGCTGCGAGCTCCTTTGTGGAAGCTGTGCAGTAACAGCACATAAGACAAGTGTTTCAAACGTCATTTCACACTTACTGCCTGACGGGGAGTAAATGTTACACTGTGTATTTGCACTCCAAGGAGGAATTCTGACAGCATGCGGGAAACGTGTAGTGCGTATGAGGCGAAGAATCGATTGGACTTGAGCGCCAAGCGAGTAGCTATTTCAGGAGCGAACGTACGCATGGCGTCTGCGTGCCTTCGCTTATATAATGAAAACAACGGCTCCCCGGGGCGTCCGCAGCCGCGCACCTGTCCCTCGCGGGGGGACGCCCGTTCCGCATCTCGCGAGGCCAATTTGAGGAGATTCGCCCATCGCGAGCCCCCCCGGAACGGCTTGTCGGCGGCTCTCGGTCCTCGGACCCGCTCCGCTTCGCGTCGGACGCCTCGCGTGTCCCGGGCCGTCCTCGAGTCAGGAGCGCATTCGCCCGTTCCATTCACAGCCGCCAAGGGCGCCTCGCGCTGGCAGTCGGTATTACTGACCGACGCGAAACACGCGAGCACAAAGTGCGCGTGGCCTTCTGAAAGAGCGCGGCGCGTGAGCCACGGGCGCCGCTGCGGAGGGCGCCCGGCAAAGGGACGAGCGCGTGCGTCGCGGCGCTTCGGGCTCCTTAAAATGCCTCGCGGTCAGCCTGTTTGTCGCACACGGTGTCGAGGTGGGCCGGGGAAAGGAACGGCCCGCGTGCTGCATCGCAGGCTGCCTGTCGAAGCACCGCTTCCCACACGCCTCTGCCGCGCTCACGGGGCTCCGAGTTGCGTGAACTCGAACCCGGAGCCTGCGTGCCACGGCGGCGTTCGCGGCTCTTCGGTCCTTTGGCTCCGAGCGTTTCGCACGTTTCAAGAGCTCCGCCGCGAGCAAGGAAAAGGCCTCGCGGCAGCTCCTCCGCCCGACTGGCTGGAGCGCCAGCGCCCCTTGTGGCCCAAGGTTGCAACTGCCGCCGCGCAGCACCGTACTGCCTGTGGGTTCGAAATTCTGTTCTCTTAAGGGAGCAGAAGCACTTCAGGGTGCGCGCTTGTTCTTTCTCCGAGTGCGTGCGATGCGCGTCGGCGTCACCGCGTGTACGTTGCTCTCGTACCGCTCTTGCGCCTCTGGGTTCCTCCGGAAAAGGAAGGCGTTCCGCGTTTGGTCTCATTGCGTTCGCTCCCCTGAGAGCGATCTCAGGGAGGTCCGGAGTCGAGCCCTCGGCACTTCGAGTGACGTTTCCAACAGTACAGGTGGCCGTCCTAAGGTGTGATCTTCTCCGTTTGTAGCCCTTCTTCAGAACCGGGTATTTTTCCCCGCAACCCATGTGACCTCCTGTGAACACGTGACCTTGAGCACCACAAATCTGAGTGCAGGGCCCACATCTGAGTTCGCGACCTTCCTCGAACGAGAAACCTCCTTTGGCACGTGTGGTCTTCCTCGGAGGCTGAACGCTCACCGAACGCCATTAACGTTCCTGGGGAGCGTGTGACCTTTCCCACAATACGAGCCTTTCTCCAGAACAGGTTGTGCCTCCTCCAGAAAGTGACCTTGGGTGGAGAAGGACACATCCTGGGGCGTCCGCAGAACGGAGCTGTGCGCTGAACGATAGAAACGGGCCCTCCGGCGTCGTGTGCGCGTGCGGGTGCTCCTGCGTCCCTGCACTCGGGGCAAAGCGCCACTTACCATGATTGCCTGAAGAAACACTCTCCTTGTCCAGCTAATTACCGTGGTTCAAACATGCCAGGATGGATTCCGAGAGCAGCGTCCACCTTCCAGGGCTGCGTCTCTCCAGCCGCCCACATTCCTGTCTCATGCAGGAGACTCGAGGACCATTTCGGAGTCTTGTCTCCACGGACTTGTCCTCGTGCGTCCGAGGTACAGAGTTCGCCGAAAATAGAGACACACAAAGCGCACGACGATATGCAGCGTCACTGGTACAGGTGCTCCAATCTTGATAGAGGTAAAGGCCACTTTAAAAGTGCATCTAAATGGTCAACATAATGAAGGGTGTTGTGTGTATGAGCGTACAGTACACACACACACACTGTACAGTATTGTGATTCTCAGGACAAAGCCGTCAATCTGAACGTCCGTTTACGCAAACAAGTGTAAAAGTGAGGAATAAAAGCTGTGGCGTCGCTTTGGAGACGAAGGATCGTAAAGATGAGCAATTGTGTGCACTGTGCTTTGGTGTAATTCGTGGTAAACCGGGACACCTGGTATCTTTGTACTGGCGGTGCTGTGTTGTCAGTTCTCTCTTTTTGGTGCTAATTTGGAGTAATCGTGTGTTGTTTGTTAGGATTCCAGAAAAACAAGCATCACTCCGAGGGAATTTTCAAAAAACCAACATTTCGTGACCGTTACGGGAAATGGGAAGAATAAAGAGGGCGCCGCAGAGGGCAGCGGGACATCTGGACAGCATTCCACCTCTCGCGCTTGTCCTCATCCTCCTCTCCCGGTCCATCTTCAGGCCCCGTGGCAGGTCCAGCGTGCAAAGAGGGAGCAAGGGAATCGGTCCGTCCAGCAGCGTCACGAGGCCCGAACGACGGCTCACCCGCTCTGTGCGCGCGTTAAGCCATCCCTTCCGTGACTCCGACCCCTCGGACCCAACGCAATCCGACGTGCGCGTTGCCCCCTCGTCACATTTCCCGTCTCCCGGGTGGCGAGCGACACGTCGGGATTTATTCGCACCGACAACGAGCTCCCCGCTCTAATTGACCATTAATACGATTGACGTTTTCAATTTTTCACGGTGCCGAGGACCCCTCCCATCACAGATGGATCCATTAAAAACGACGGCACGCAATTATCTCACCAATTCGAGAGGCTCCCTTTCACCCGGCACCATAAAATTGGCCATTTTCGGGAGGATCTGTCGCAGCCCAGCGCCACACCAAGACGGGACCGCAGTGAGACGAGGAGCTTCGGTGGACAAGCTGCAGCAGAGCAGAGCAGAGCTGAGCTGAAGATTCACACCGTCCACACAGTCCATAATGTACTGACCCGCGATCCACGTGCACATCCGCCGCCTCCACGGCACCACGCCAGCGCGTCACGACGACTTCCATCACCGCCCGCCCGAGCACAGGCGTGTCCGGACCGACCAAAGCCGGGGGCGCGAGGTCAAAAAGTCGAGACTGTCCAAGCAGAGAACGCATTCAGCCCCCCACATGGAAGCAAAGAGGACTGACCACTCCACTCAATGTGAGCGTGTGTGTGTGTGTCCCCCCCCCTCTGTCTCACTGCAGCCAATTCAACTACCCACCTCAGGTCAGCAATTACACAGCTGTGTGTTGCGCCGCCATTAGCTGTCTAACGCGCGTGTGTGTGTGTGTGTGTGTGTGTGTGTGGTGGGGGGAACAATTCATCATACATCACACATCAATCATTATCATACACTGTCCTGATGAGCGGGGACCCGTTTCACAAAGAGGGACGAAACTTGCGAAAGGTGAACAATACGGATTTGTCCAAGTTCTACTGGAAACCAGTCACTGGTCGTCTCCTTACCTACAAGACCTGGGCACTTGCTGATGCTGATCCCACTCCGACCAAACCGCTACGCTGCACCTCTGCCTACTCGGGGGTCCCACACACAAGATGTGCGGAATGAGAAGCACGAAGATTTTGTGGTGGAATGAGCTCCCCCTGTCACCCAGAACTGCTGAATCCCTCTCGCCGCTCAAGAAGGGTCTCAAGACTCACCTCTTTGAGACTCTCTGTCGACCGGATAAATTTCGATCGCGTTATTTGTCACATCTACCTTTGTATTTCCTATCAGTTCTATGTGCTGCTCCTCACGTAACGTTACTATGTTCTGTGTTCAAATGTTGTGCTCTCTGCCAACTCTCTACGTGTGTAACGCGTGTGCTGTTTAAAGAGAGACATCAGACTGCACTTAGGGCATCGTGCGTCTCCATCTATGTCTCCGTGTGTCAGCGAAACACACTTTTGTTCCGAGACGTCTGTTCCTTCAGAGAAAAGAATCTGCTAAAGGAACAAATGCGAACTGGTTCACTAATCTTTGTAAGCCGTGTGCGAAGGTGCGCTGAACACGGGCCGTTTACAGAGGCTCTCGGAGCATTTTCTATGACAAGAACAGTAAACACAGGCGTCTGTCCGTTTCCCAGCGCCCACTGGGACTCGCCTCATTTCAGCGGGTGAAAATACCGCAACGTGCGATGAAGAGAAGTTCGGTAGCTGGGCGGGTGGAGTCCCGAGCGCCACGTTCCTCATCCCATTCTGAAACACTTCTCTCCTCTAGTGGTGCTGATGAGACACAAGTCAAGGAGTCACGTTTCACTGTTGGGTGAATAAGGTCACGTTTACCCCCCTCCGACGCGTTATAAAACATACGCGCAACGTTTACGGCGACGCTCTGGTCTCTACTGCTGCCCTCCTGAATGCGAATACCTGGAGACTCCATGTAAACTTTTGTTAAAAATATGTTTGTTTTCTCCTTCACACACACACGCAACAGTCCAGTCCACGGCAACAGACTGGTTGTGGCCGCAGACCTCACGCTGTTGTACCACGTTTTTTCACTGCAACGCGAGATTCTGCTCCCCTGAGGCCAACAGTAAAGAGCACGAGCAGCTCTTACGAGTGCAGGACATTTCAAAGATTTTATTTAAAATTTAAAAAAAAAAAAAAAAAAAAACAAAAAAAAAACACATACACACACAGGGACAGACACAGGCAAGTAAGCCGTCACACAGACACGCGCTGGAGCCAGAGGGAAAGAAACCGTCAATCCGTTTATTCATCTCGTCTTCCCGGGTCGGGACGGAAGGTGCGCTGCAGGAGGTCCTAGGCGTCTCAGCTGAACTTGGCCTTGGAGAAGTCCATCTCTGGGTGCTGTTCCATGAACCTGGAAGTGCAGAAAAGAGAGCAGCTGAAGCAACACCCAGGAGACAGGAAGCTTCCCCTTCCGCGAACAACGCGCGGGCGAAGCTCCCACACGCTGCAGATGCACGGCGACGCGCGTTCGGCGCTCAGGAACCTACTTCTTGAGGATGTCCTGCTTCTTCTGCTCGTCCGACGTGGGGAGGCCCATGGACTTCTGCCTCTGGTCGTACATCATCTTCTCCACCATGCTGCGCGTCTCGCCGTCCAGGTCCGAGAGCTGCCCAGCGGGAGAAGGGGGGGGGGTTGGAGGGGTCACGTTTCGAGATGCCGCGTAGGCCGAGCGAGCGAAAGGCCAGAGCCCATCAGAAGGTCACCTTGGAGTTCTCCGGGCAGATCTTCTTCGTGTTGATCTCGGCGTCGGTGGTGACCAGCTTGCTCCACCACTCCATCTTGTTGATCTGACACGTGTGTGTGTGTGTGTGTGTGGAAGGGGTGGGGGGGAGAGCACCATTAGATGCCGCTCGTAACGAGCCGAGAAAAATCACGTGAAACGAAAATGACGCAAAGCGCCAGAGCTGCACCGCGTCCCGCTCACCTTCTCCAGGTGGACGGTGACCATCTTGCCGTCCTCGATGAGCCACGAGCTCTCCTCCACCTTTACCTCGTTGTACAGCTGCCCGTCGATGACGGGCGGATGCCCCTTGAGCCCCACCCGCAGGCTGCGCCGCTGCACGTCCACGATCACGTCCTTCCCCTTCAGGCGGAACTTGACGTCAAAGGGCACCAGCAGCTGGGGGAGCGTGCGGAGGAGACGCCGGTGACAAGAGCGTTCGGGACGCGGGGACGGCGCGGCGCGGAGCGCACGGCCGATTCACTCACGTCCACCTCCGAGAGCGTCTGCGTCCACCGGTAGCCGGGCAGGTCGGCGCCGTTTCCCGCGTTGGGCTTCAGCTTCCCCTTGTCCTTCTCGTCCTCCTCCCCCTCCGAGTCCGACTGCGGGGGGCACAGAGGTCAAAGGTCGGCAACAGCGACTCGGAACGGCGCGGGACAACGGAGCCAAACAAACGCCTCTGACCCGTTTGCTCGGGTCCTCCGCCGGAGTCTCCGCTTTGCTCCTCCGCGCCTCCGTCTCCATCTTCTCCCGCTGCTTCTTCTGCGGAAAGAGGAAGCCGAGCGGCCTAGCGGTTAACGGTGCCGCTTTCGGACCCGAAGGTCGTAGGTTCAAATCCCACCTCCAACCGCAGCGCCCGTGAGCAAGGACCTTACCCTGAATTTAAAATTTACTTACCGAGGTACTAACCCTACAACAAGAAGAACAAAAAATCACCCAGGCGTACGAAGGGCTGAACGACTGTAGGTACTTTAAGGCTGCCAGTCGCTCTGGAGAAAAGCGCGAAATAAAAGCAGAATAAACGTCGCTGTGACCTAAGCGTCCCGCCGGGCGAGGACCCTCACCCGGTCGATCTCGCGCTGCAGCGTCCGCGCCTCCTCCTCAGTCAGCTCCTTGATCCTGGGCTCGTCGTCCTCCTTCTTCTCCTCCTCCTCCTCCTCCTCCTTCCGCTTCTCGGCCTTCCTGCCGTCCGCCGCCTCCTCCGCCGCCAGCCTGGCCGCCCTCTCCGCCTTCTCCCGCTTCTCCCTGTGGGCCTTGAGCGCCAGCTGGCTGTGGTGGGTCAGGGTCTCCTTCACCAGCTGCGCTTGGGGGTGGGGGAGAGACACTGCTGCTCAGGCCCTTCGTTCACGCGCATCGCCGCGCGGGCCGGCAGTGGAGGCACACCGCACGCGACGCACGTGACGCGCACGCACCTTCTCCGCAGCTCCCTCCTCGCCCCCCGTGAAGAAGTCCGTCTTGCGACGCAGGAAGCTGAAGAAGGTGTTGACGAGCTGCGGCGACACAGGACGGGACGGGAGCAGGCAGACAGAGCGATTGATTGATTGATTGATTGATTGAACGAGACGAAGCGGGGAACCGACATTTTTAATTTAGTGCCTCAGAGCGCAGCGAGTGAGTGAGTCGCTTAGTTTACCGCTCAAACAGGGCAGCGGGAACGACGCCGGACCGCGCCGTCGTCATGAAACGCTCGCGCGCGCGCTCTCTCTCTCTCTCTCGCACGCACGCACGCAGACAGATAGACAGACAGACACAGAAAGCGGCGCGCGCGGTTCACCTCCTGCACTCCGCCCTCGTGCTGCTGCGCCATGGCCAGCAGCATCCCGTCGAACTTCTCCTCGTCGTCGCCCATTTCCACCGCCTTCCGGACGCGTTCGCACCGAAAAGCGCCGCTCGCTCAAGTGAGACGCGGCTCCGCCGCACTGCGGGCGCACACTTCCTGGAAACAGGCAACGCCCACACCTCCACGAACCAGCCAATGAAACGCAGCCCCCTTGTTAACTGACAAGCGCTCCGTCCAATAACCGTCGGCAGCCGTGCCACCTTCCGTTCCGCCCGCTGTCCGGCCCGGTAGGAAACAGTATCCACGAGGCCAAGAGAACGTTCTGGAAGGTTCCATGCTGCCATTCTGCTAACTGCCCTGTAAAATGGCACCAGGTGTAATTTCGTTTCCTAAGCGCATTCTGTTACATAACTACATATTGCCGCACCGCGTTCGGGCAGGGAACCCGCCGAGCCCCTCGGTCGGCTGCGAGCCGGGGACAGGGCCGGGGCCGGAGCGAGCGGTCGCGGTAGCCCCTCGAGAAGCGTACTTACGAGAAGGCGCCGTGAGGCCGAAGGGCCCGACCGAAGCAAAAGGCGGGAATCCGGACGCAACGGAGCCGGAAGCGACGCCGCACGACGGCCTCGCCGGGAAAGCGCCCCGTTGTTCACGCGCGAATTCCGCTTCGTTTCGCCGCACCTTCCCGCTTTCCTCCGTCCGGGACCCGACGAGCGCATGGGAGACGAGACGTGAAGCACTTTGTACCATTAGCAGGAAAGGAGAAAGAGGAACGGAACGAAAATGAGCGCCCGACAAAGACGGGGAGCGGAGAGCGGCCCGAGCGCAGCGATGACCTGTCCGCGCTGCTCGGGCCCATGCGCGCACACGCAGTGTCTACAACCGCTTGCCCCAATAGTACGAATACTAATAAATTTAAGAACAGACATTGAAAGTACGAGTCACACAATAAAAGTAAAAGAAATCGATCGTGTAAAAGCACGAGAAAAGCAAGACTTAAAAGTAGTAACATTTAGGGCGTTTTTGAAATGCACGCGAAGGAGCTTCCAGCGTCTGGCAGCATAACGACGAAATGCCATTTCGCCCAACTTTCCTTCCACCCTGGACGCCAGTAGCCGGCCAGTCCTGCCCATCTAAGCGATCTATCGGGGTCGTGTTCTTCACGCGTGTCGGTCACGTAGTTTGGGACGAAACGTTGAGTGATGCGTAAGCAATATGTAAGATAAGTCCATCCGTAGGAGACGGGGAACCCGTGCAGGGACCCGAGAGCCGGAGTCACGTCCTCTCTTACCCCTCTCGGCATTTCTTAGGGTTCTGGCCGCAGCGTTTTGAACGAGTTGAAGTTGCCCGACGGCGGTTCGAGGAAGAGCGGTCGGGAGAGCGATGCGGTAGTCCGATCTACTGCAGACGCACGCGTGTGTCGCTTTGTCTAGGTCCGCTTTAGGGACACGACCCCTGGCTCTGGCTGTGTTTTAAGGCAATGGGTCATGTTGGCGCAGAAGCTTCAGGAGCGTGAAGAGTTGGGGTTAGAAGCGGCGCACTTAAAGACCCCGAACGATGACCCATCCTTGAACAGCGGAACCCCCACGGCAGCCTGTAGGCGGCGAAGGCCTCTCGCAACGAGGGCTCCGTCGGGCCTAGTGCTACGTGATGGAACCCACGATCGAACCCTAGCGCTACGGGACGCTCCGGCGCCTCGGACCAGCGTCAGAGTTTTAGGGCTCTCCGTAGCCCTCCGGCGGTGGCAGCACAGCGCGTTTGGCCAGGGCCTGTCCTGTGGTGTAGGTCTGGGGTTCGAGTCCTGCTTGGGGTGCCTCGCGGTGAAGCGGCGTCCCGTCCTGGGCGTGTCCCCTCCCCCCAGCCTTGCGTTGCTGGGTTAGGCTCCACTTCACTGTGACCCTGCGATTTGTTCCCAATTTATAATTTTACTTATGTGTACTTTTACTACTATACACTTTATTTTCTGTAAAGTGCTTTGAATGACCATTGTGCTTGAAAGCGTGCTACAGAAATCAACCTGACTCGACTCCATGGTAAAGCGGTCACTGCTGAACTCGCGGTCGTTCCTCCTGCGCACACGGAGAGCGAGGGCGCAACGAGCGCGTGTCTCCAGCACAGGCCTTCGGGACCCTTCCCCAAAGCCAGCGCTGTATGCTGGAGTCCAGCAAGGACGAGAGGAACGAAGAGGAGAAGCAGCCGGGCTCCCGATTTCACGACCCGTTCATTCTTAACTCCATTACTGTTATTGTCATCATTATTAATACTATTGTTGTTTAATCCATCTTTGGGCAAGAAAAGATTCTGACTTTGCATTTAGACACATCTAATATCTTACGGTCTCCTAATTCTTAGAACCAAATCAGTTCAAACATTATTTCTCCCTTAATAAATGAACTGTAACTCTAATGAAGCAGTTCTTTTAGGCAAATTAAAGTTTTTCATTTTCTTAAGCTTTTGGGAGCTTTTAATTTATTCATTTTGCAAACAACTCAAGTTCACAAAGTGTACTGTTCACAGAAACTTAAAGGAAGGTACAAAAACAGCGGACGTGAGAAGTTGTAACAGGAAAGACTTTATGTTATTCTGAAATGTTTTAAAAACATGTCCAGCTGGACCCGTGTGCAGTCAGTCCCCTTGTCGACAGTTCTGATTCCTCTGCTCTAATCTTCTCCATCCTCTAGAAGTGGTGCCCTTATACTATTAATAATAATTTTAAAAAGAAAAAAAAAAAAAAACAATGTTTTGTGCAACTTCTGATGTGAAAACAGAATTGTGTCCAGCTTTCACTTTGTGCAAATCGCTGACTTGCCTGGTGGAAGAGCGTCAGCTCGAAACGCGGGCAGAGGCATCACGGCTGCAAACGGAGGCACCGACCCAACACTCACCCCTCGCTTGGTCCCGCACCTCCACCGGGGAGCTGCTGCGAGGCCCGGGAGGCCCCCGAGGACGGAGAAACCCGGCGCTGGGCGCGTCAGGCGGAGCGGCAGTAACTCTGGCGGGAGCATCTCTCCTCGGTGAGGAACAGCGCCTCCCGCACGGTCAACTGTCATTTGCTCTGCTGTCCCGCACACACACACACACACACACACACACACACACACACACCACAGTTCACACCCTTCGGGAACCCAACACATCAGGCTTTCCTTTGTTTTACATGTACACGTATTCATTTAGCAGACACTTTTCTCCAAAGCGACATACAGCTCACAGAAAATACAATGTGTTCATTACGTTAAGAGAAAGAGACAGTTGCAGACGTGTGATTCTCAAGTTACTTTGTTTCTTTCCACCATATAAATCAATGTTCATCACACAAGTAGCTGCATAAAACTCAGAATATCAACGATTCCTGATCACCTTCCTACTAATTTTTTTTGAGATACATATAAACATTTACGTTACATTACCGTAGTAGCAGTAGGGTTTATCCAGGCATGATCTTAAAGTTACGGTGCGTGAACATTTACACCTTACCTGAACTTAAGAGATCATGGGCAAAGTGAGTCTAGAAGAGGTTGGTTTTCAGACCCTTAAATGTGAACAGAGTGTCAGCAGTTCTGAGTGAGAGGGGGAGGTCGTTCCACCACGACGGAGCCGGAACCGACAACCTCCGTGCTTTACTTTTCGTGCGCGGGCCCACCGAGCGAGCAGAAGTAGACGAGCGAAGGGGTCCGGTTGGGGTGTAGCGGTTGGTTGATCGAGTCCTGTAAATATCTGGGAGCAGTTCTAGCGATGTCTTTGTAGACGACGACAACAAGGGTCTTGAATTTGATGCGGGCAGCTATAGGAAGCCACTGCAGAGAAATGAGGAGATACGTGGGAGCGCTTCGGCAAGTCGAACACGACTTGTACCGCGGTATTCTGTATCAGCTACAGAGCTTCGATGGCAGTAACAGGAAGGCCACACAGGAGAGCGTTGCAGTATCCAGACGGGACGTCACCATGTCCTGGACAAGTAGCTGGGCAGAGTTTTCATCACAGGTTTCTTCTGCATCACGTTCCACTCAGGTTGGAACAGGACTTTGTTTCCTGCCCCGAGCCCAGACTCGTCCGCCAGGTTCCGCTGGCCGCCAGCAGGCAGGTAGAGCGGCACCTGGGCGCCGGTGGGGGGAGGGGAACGCGCAGAGGCTCCACGTCCTGCAGGGAAGCTGCTCGGCTGCGCGGACCGTATTCGCAGGAAGCGCCGCTGGGACTTTGCCCCGGAACACGAGCTGCACGCAGTAGGCTAGACAAACACAAAGCGCAGGTCGTCGGGGCCGCAGCCTGTCCAACGTCACAGGACGGCGCTCTGACACCTGGGACGCGAACAAGCGACGATCGAAGGGGAAACGGAACAGTCGAGTTCTTGTGACGTCAGCTGACAAGCCGTGATGTTTGTGGTTCGAGACGGCAGATCGGCGCTGGATCGTACACGCGTGAGAGAAAGTCACAGAACCCCCCACCCCCGGGCAGACGCACCACCCTGCGGTTACAGTGCTGGGGCACAGTTTAATAGTCGTGCTGCCCCGCAGCACTCGGGTGGTGCGAGAGGACGTGGGTTCAATCCCCACTCGGTCTGTGTGGAGTTTGCATGTTTCATCCAGGTGCTCTGGTTTCCTCCCACAGTCCAAAGACATGCTGTTCGGGTCCCCCATAGTGTGTGTGAGTGACAGAGAGAGTGTGTGTGTTCCACTGATGTACGGATGAGTGACCCATTGCAAGTAGTGTATCTAGCAGTGTAAGTTACCTTGGTGAAGAAGGTGCGTGGGCTGATTACACTACGTAGAGTTCATTGGAAGTCGCTTTGGAGAAAAGCGTCTGATAAATAAACAAACATAAATTTCCAACAAAGATGGGAAACCAGAACACAGTATTTGTCATCAGTTGCGTTCCTCTCCTGGCCACAGCACACAGTTTGACCTCATACGTCCCAGGGTGAGAGAAGCATTTCTGAAAAACACACCCGGAGAGCAAACATGCGTTCTTACGCCCCACCCTTACAGGGAAATCATGCCCACGATGCCAATTAGCGCAGCGCTGACACGGGGCACCAACCTGTGGGTTATACCGCTCGGTCTGCGGGACGAACGTGCCTTCGCAGGAAGCCTCTACGAGCAGAGCCGTACCGCACCGCGCATTCCCACAAAACACCACAGCACGACCACCCAAACGTGCGTGTTGGCGTCATCCTGGCCCATTGCGCTGAAGGGCCAGCTGCTCCCTGGAGCCCTCAGAAGACCATCGGGAGCAGAGACTTGTCCACCCGTCTTTGTCGACTACGGTTCGCCGACACCGTAATAGAGGGAGACGTTCGCAGACGATCCGCTCGCGGCTCTGAGGAACGCCTCGCGAGGTGACTCAGGGCTACGTCTCCTCACTCGCCCTGGACAGAAGCAGAACGCGACGAAACAAGGGGATGTAATTGCCAGGACACGGTAACCGGGGTGCCGGAGACCCCCGCCGTCCGAAGCTACAGCTCTCTGAAGGCGGGAAACGGAAGGATCGCTCTGCTCACGCTGGGCTCAGCAGCCGCAGCAGCGGGGTCCCCGAGGAGGCCGTCTCCGGGTCGGGGCGGGTGGGCGAGTACGAGACGGGCGAGCCGAAGCTGGGAGCTGCGGAAACAGGGAGGAGGGATGAGCGCTCGACCAGCCTAAGGGGACGTGCAAGCGCGGCGATTTTTGCAACAATTCGTTCACGAAACCGAAGCCGCCGTTCAGGAAGGACCCGGCCGGCCGAGGACAACGAGCGCCGCGAGGCTGTCGGAGAGAAGAGCGTCGCGGGTGTTTTCCCCCAGCAAGATGCGCTCCCGCACGGGACCGTTTGGAAATTTCCGGCAGGACAGCGCAGCGGTCAAGCCCACGTCGCGGCGGCGCTCACCTCGGCGGACGCTCGCCCTCATGTCTCTGGCCGCTCTGTCTGTCGACGTCTGCTCGGAGATCTTGACCTCGTGCTCGGCTGGAGGGACACACGAGAGCAAGCGCTCAGCGGCTGATCTCAAGCCGCGCCGAGACACGACGCCGACTCGCCACGGCGGCCCTTACTGTCGAAGCTGCAGGTGGTGTCCGCCATGGTGTCGTTGCCGCTGTCGGGCAGAGTCTCGTCCCGCCTCGCCGTCCCCTTGGGGCCGTGGCCTTTGCCGGGGTGCTTGCGGGCGCTGAGGCGGATGATGCCGTGTACGAGGCGGCACTCGGCATCCTCCTCCCGCAGGTCGTGCTCCCGCTGGATGTCGCCGATGAGCTGGCTGATGTGGCTCGTGCGGCTCAGGAACACCGAGTCCGAAGTGCAGCGGGCGAGCTGCTCGATCTGGTGCTGCGTGTACAGCTCGAGCAGCTTCTTGGCGATGAGCGAGTCGACGTCCATGCCGTCCTCGCTGCCGTCGTCCGGCGGCTCCTCGAGCGAGTAGACGCTGGCGCGGGGCTTCCCCTCGGCGCGGCGGGACGAGGCCCGTTTCGGGGGGCTGGCCCTCGGGGGCTGCAGAGGGACCCTCTTGCCCGCCACCTGGACGTCCGGGTAGCGGAAGCTGCTGCTCGGCAGAGGCCCGGGCTCCCGCAGGACGGGACCCTCCGGCCGCGGCCGCGGCTTCGCCGCCTCGTCCTCCTCCGTCCTCAGGCAGGGCGCGCGGAGGAGGCGGCGACCGCAAGCGCGGTACAGACCGCAGGTCAGCAGGCAGCACGCGGTCGCCCGGCACCCGGCCGCGGTCGGCGCGGAGCAGGACGCGCAGGACAGGCGGGCGCCGCGCACCGACTCCACGGAGCCCGGGACGAAGCCGATGGTCTCGAAGCCGCGGCCGTTGGCGTCGCGCAGAAAACCCTTCCCGGGGGACGCCGCGTCGAGGTCGTCGAGGTCTTCGGGGTCCGCGCCGCCGCCGCCGCCGCCCCCACCCCTTGGCTCGAGAAGACCTCCCGCCATCCTGCCAGACATGACCGAGCAGCTCCTGGGGCTGAGGGGGGGGGGGAACCAGAGGGTCGCGTGAGCGGGCGAGGGAGACAGAGGCGTGTGGCGCGCGCGCACACACGTTCTGCCCCCTTCGCTTCGGCCTGCGCGCGACAAGCAGCAGGGCTCTGCACGCGGACGCGCGGAACATTCCAGCTCTCGGACGGACCCCGCAGCCCCGCACACTGTTTTCCACGCGCGAACGGCGGCGCCGAAAACGGCTCTTTGTTTCGACGCTCCGACTGCGCGCACGACACACAGCAGCAGGTGAGTCAAGAAGTGTCAGAAAAGAGAAGAAAGAGGTGAAAACAGGTAAGTTTCCCTTCCGCGCGCTGAAAAAGCGACACTTGGCCACAGAGTGACACTCACCGCGCGGGACGAGGAGCCCGTTTTACCCTCCTTTACCGTCTTTTACCGTCTTCGCGTGTTTTCAATGCGTTCGCCGCGCGACGCCTGCTCGGTGCCGGAAGTCCACGCGCGTGACCCAACCCCCCTCCGCCTCCGCCTCCGCCTCCGCCTCCCCCTCCGCAGAGCCGCACACCTGAAGTCGCGCCCGAATCCGCGAGTCGCTCTCGAGCTCCGCTTCTCCAAAGTGCCGCACAAATCACAGTAAACAAAGCGCATCTGCAACAGACAGTGACCTCTAGACACACGCGCGCACAGAGAGGACTGTGGACACTAAAGCTTGCGTGTGTGACACCACCACGTTGCTGGTTCACATCCCTCCAGTGGCTCCTATAGAAGTGACGTTCAGACAGCAAATAATCACAGCAGATGGTGTCGGACGCAGAGCGGCTCTGGATGCGGGAGGGATTCGGCAGCTCCGAGGGGTACGGGGAGCCCGGTCTATCCCCACGGAGTCAAAGTGTCGAACCTTCGGGCTTCTGATTTTGCACCTTTTGCGAGCAGGACCGCCAAGTGGCCGGAAGCGGAGGAGCCACCAGGTTCGCCTCGCGGGCCGTAACCACCGTACCGAACCCGCTTCGGGCCGCGAGCGGAGGCTGATGGAGGGACGGGGAAAACGCAACTCGTGCCGTAGAGTCCGAAACGGCGCGTGGCCTCCTCGCTGACGAAGAGGGGTTCAAACTGGTCCCTTTCGCCTCCCGTTTGCGAAAGTGTAAGAGAAAAACAGTTGTTTGTTCATTAGGCGGCGGCGGCGGCGACTCGGCTCTGGACGTCATCAAAGGCCAAGAGAGAGGCAGCACTTCCGGCGCGGTTAACGCAGCGACGCGAACGCGCTTTATTCGCCTCCGTCTCAGGCCTGCGGGAGGAAAAGCGGCACAATGAAGGAGCGCAAAAGAACAAACGCGTGGAGCGCGAGGGCCCCGGTGCACCACGCGGTCAGAGCAGGGTAAGAGTTACCGTGTTCCGGCATAGAGATGTGTCTCCAAGTGTGAAACACAGCATGTACAGTGGAGTACAGTACTGTCTCTTCACCAAAAGGATCTCACACTTCCCATTTTCTTTATTACTAAATACTTTATTGGTATTCTATGTACAGGTAGGACATGTGAGGAGGAGACAGCAGATGAGCGACAGTCCTGCCAAAAGCCTTGCGATCCCACCGGCGCCCAGAAGGCGGCGCTATAGAGTGCAATGTACTCGTGGAGGAGACCCACACTTGCCCTGGACCGCAGCGCCACCGCAGAAACAGAATTAACACACCTAGTGAGATCACTGCAGAAACACACATCGCTTCCGATTACCTCCGACGCAGGAAGGTCGGACACACGCGCTCAGACTGAGGAGAGAAATTAGTTTCTTTTTCAAACCTAAAACACGGGGGGGATAAAATCACTTCTCTACTAAAGTTCTCACTATGAACATATATGTGAGCACCTGTCACGTCATTAAAAAGTCAGACCAGAAAAACGCGACCGAGGAGGCGTCTCGGCACGTCTCGTCCGTTTGGTTCCTTCAACTCGAGAGGGGGACAGCAGCAGGTGTGAGGCGTCGCTGCGGCCAGGGAGGTGGACCATGTGGACAAGTGGAGTCACACAGGTGAGGGGGTCCTCCCTCATTCTGTTCCTCTGTGCTCCTCCGACTCACAAGCGGTCAGATGAACCACGGGAATGTTCAGGGGTTTTGAGCACAGCGTCCTGCAGCCAAGATGGACGATAGCTTGCAGCTGCACACGTAAACTGCCCTGCGTCACCAATTTGTGGATGTCTCTCACACACACACACACACACACACACACACACACACACACACACACACACACACACACACACGTGTGGACCGTGCTCTGCTCCAGTGGACGTCTGCACACGTCACGCACAAAAATGGAGGAAGACCGAGTGTCACACTGCAATAACTGCAATGTGGCGGAGGCTGGAGCTGGAAGTCCTTTGTGGACACGGTGAAGGTGGGCAGGGTGTCTCCTTGGAGCCCGAGAGCGGGGACAGCGAGATGACGTTACCCAAGCGGAGGGCGAACATCCTCGGTCACATCAGCACATCGTGCAGCAGGCCTGCATGGCGCCTCTTTTCCGAGACGATTGTCGGAGTGCTTTGCCGTGTCCGTCTCAGCATCTTGCTCCACCTTTGGCACTTTCTGGCACAGGTGTGGGGCCCACAGTCGCTGTGCTCACCTTGACAGTGGCAGCAACGTCCAGTCTTTACCCTGGTGTGAGGGACCACGTTTCAGTCCCGATCAGCCAGGATGAGCAAGTCTTCATGAGGGACATGGAACCCGAGGCCTCCACTACGAATTTCTACTGTTACTGCAAACAAGCACCAGCTGGACCTCCTTCACACTGTCTACAATATAAAGAGACACACCTACTGTTTACCTACTGAGCGCAGGACAAGGCGCTCTGGCAAAAGGCCTATAGTGTAAAAGCAAAAAACATCAGCATCACCAATAACCCAGACAAGTGTGAGATGCGCAGAGTGGCTTTGCAACACCCCGTTTCCATGGAAACCGCCCCGTGATGACAGAGTGAATGACAGAATGACTGTGACACAGTGGAAAGAAAGAGAGAAATAAAGGCAAACTGCCATCCATCGTCTTCATCACCACCTTCAGATCCCCCCCACCATAGATGCCTGTGCTCCCCGAAGGTGTGTGTTCCCTCACTGTCCTCCTCCACCCTGCCCTCTCTCTCCTTGTCACCGTAGGTTAAGCGCGAGACCCACAGTGATGAAGACTCCTGTGAGCATCAGGAAGGGTAGCCAGGTCTTCAGGAACCCTGCACAGCTGGACACAGATACAGACACACACTTAGTATACGCAGCCATCGCTCTACTTGTATATACCTATGGGCAGAGGAGGAGCGGACAAATACACACTTTTAAAAAAAAAAAAATTTTCCGTTAAACATATGACAGCAGAGTTGCACAGGTGCTCAACTAATTGTTTACAGTAAATGTTATGAATTTGTCTAATACAGTGGTTGATGTTATAACAGTCCAGTGATATCACCAAGCTGTATTTTACTGTTAAATTACATCCATAAACTATATTCTCAGGTAGCTTATTTATGTTTCCTGCAACCTTATCAAAAATGAAGGCCACGGAATGTGTCAAATCACACAGGAATCGTTGATATTCAGAAAAAGTTTCATGCAGTTACTCGTGTGATGAACATTGGTTCATATGGTGGAAACAAACTGTACTTAATTATCATACATCTGCATCCAAGTGTCTTTCTCCTAATGTACTGAACACAGTATTTTCTATGAGATGTTTGTTGGTTTGGAGAAAAGCATCTGATAAATACATGTAAATGTAAATAAAATTCTATTCAATGTATTTTTTATAGAGCTCTTCTCCCACAGTGACAGAGGACTGAACACAAAGGCATAACACAAAAACAAATAAGACAGTTGACTATAGTACACTAGAGTAATGCAGTACCCATGCAAGTGTTAAAGCTAAAAGTATGTCTACTGGCCACAGAGGAAAGGAACCGGGGGGGGGACTCCCAACTGAAAGTCATGTAAAACTATCACGTAAATCATTGCATAAAACACTTCATATTCTCTTCAAATACTGTTTTTAACCATAACATTTTATGGTTAAATATACATACTGCATCTTTACAGCATTTCACACAGCACAGAGCCAGTGACCTCCGGCATCGGCGCTCCCCCTGCTGGCCGGGGACACTACACACCTGACATGCTTGCCGTGGATGAGCGACAGCAGGCAGAGGTTCACCATGTTCCAGGAAGTGCTGTTGTCATAGCGCATTAGGTTGAGCGCCAGGGCAACGTGGGAGTGGCAGTTGTCACAGCACAGGTTGTGCTACAAGGGTCGCACCGAGAGGACGCCGTCAGACACACAGACTGCAAGCGTGACTCCGCCCCCACCCCGCAAGCGCCTTGTTACCATCCTGTGCTTGTACTCCTCAGAGGCATCGTGCACGGCAGTGTCCCAGGCGTTCGAGCCGCTCGTGTAAACCTTGTTCACGTCCAGCTTCCAGTACCTGAGAGAGAGCGCTGTTAGAAGGGATTGGAGCCCATCCGTCCAGTGGTAGAGCCCTCGCGAGACCCTGAACACAGCCAGGTGGGTGTGGGGCCCCAGGGCAGAGGGCAGAGCTTCCACATACTTACTTTGTTGGTCTCCCAAAGGCCATGTTGTCCTCCTGTCCAAAAAAAAAAAAAAAAAAGTGGTCAATCAGGGCCCTCGCCCCACCCTTCTCCCCCTGCCCCCAGGAGGCCTTCTACTACATGCTCCTCCCTGGTCAGGGATCTCTTTCCACAAAGACCTGCTGCTGTGACACAAGCTGCTCCAAGACAGAAATTAAGTTTTTGATTACTTTTACCACTGGCAGTACAATAAATCAATCATCAATTTCAAAAAACAAACATACATTAAACACACAGCAGCTGGTTGTGGCGAAATAAACATTTCCCAGTTTGTTTTTAAATAGCATTTTCTTCACTGTTCCATTTTGTTTCCGAAGCGAGTTCCCCACCCTGCGAACTGTTGCCGGTTCAGCAGCCCATCGACACCCTCCTCCACACAAGCGTTTGTTCGCAACGGGGGAACAAGGGTATCTTTTACTTTGTGTGCGTTTATCACGTACACAGAACTTCATCCCTTAAATAGTGGCACGAACAGCGTGTATCGTTCAGGCCGTGCAACGCAAGTGTAGAAGCGACACTGGCGCACGCGTGCGTTCCTAAAAGAGGAGCCGGTACGATAACTGCAAGAGAGCATCCGATGGGCGGCACCTCGGAGCGGTACTCACCGAGACAAAGTAGGGCCCTGCGAAGTCCCGGATCACACCCGTGGAGGTGCAGATGCCCATGTGACCGATGAAGGGGAAGAACCACCTGCAGGAGGACGAGGACAAGCGAGTCACCGCAATCGCAGTCTGTCACAACCGTGAGACGCAGAGCCCCCCCCGCAGCGCAGCCATGTATCTTTCATAATCATTATGCATATCGCTTTCTTTGTATCCAGGATTTATTATTAGTACAGCGCTTAGCAACCAAGACTCGTAACCTCAAGGTTACGTCTTCGAATTCCACTTGCAATCTCACTCGCGCCTGCTTCATCGCCTGTGACAAAGGCACTCATCCCCCACCGTTCTACCGCACTTTTCACACTGGTAAGCTGCAGTAAATCAGTTCTTCAGTGACATCAAAGTCAACTTTGTCACTTCCACAATACGTGGAATCTATTAAAGGAATACAGCGGCTATACAGGTGCGCCTCCCTACATGCATCTCCCCCCGTATCTACGTTGCGTTTTGTGCATCCATAGCATCACAGAAACGCCCATCTGTGTCTCCTGCTACTGGTGGAAAGAAGATGAAGATGAAGAGGAGGAGGAGGAGGAGGAATTACTGTTGAGGAGAGACTCAAGATAAGTGCCCAGCATGAAGGCGCCAGGCCCGTAACGGCCATCGCGCGTATGCCAGGCTACGACGTTCGCTAGTTAGGTCCGTTAACTGCATTTTCGACTTACGACGGGTTTCGCGGAACGTAACCCCATCGGGAGGCGCAGCGGATGTCGCGGCGCAGGTCAGCCGGCAATCGAAGGAGCCGGGTTCGAATCGCACGACCTGCTGCGGTTCCCTGCCGAAACTAATACAGCAAGTAAAACCTACCCTGCTGCATAAAAGGGTTAAACGGCTGTAAACGGCATAAATTCTAAACAAATGCGAACAAAAATAAAAGCACGCTCCGGGCAGCTGGTAGTAGTGCAGCGAGTGAGCGAGCGAGGATAGGACGTACAGCCAGTCACAGGTTCAAATCCCGCTCCAGCTGTAGTAGTGGCCTTGAGGCTCAAGCAGGTTCTTCCCCTGAACTGGTGCAGTAAAATAACCCAGCTGTGTACCATGGTAAATAACTAAGTAACTTGACACACGAATATGGTTTCATTTTCCTGATGAGAGACAATCGACGAATCGAATGGCACCACTCACTCACTCACTCATTCACTCACTCACTCACTCACTCACTGACTCACTGACTCTCCACACGGGGGACTTAGTTTTTTTTCTGCTCAACAACAACAGGTAACGAGACAAGGCTGAGAAACACGCACACTTTAAAAAAAAAAAAAATCCCCTGTTGCGCTCTGCTGAACAGCTTATTCATATATCTGTGATTATTCCATATTTTTCTGCTTGGGTTATGACGCGTGTGTTTGGTCATGACTCATTATTTAACTCCCGACGCGGCGCTCAGCAGGGGTTTGTGTCCGTGTCCGTGTCCGTGTCCGTGTCCGTGTCCGTGTCCTTACGACAGCACGGGGATGGGGGTCCACACGATGCAGTACGGATAGCGGCTCGTGTCCGCGTCGATCCTCTCGAAGCCCCCGCGGTAGCTCTTCATGGTGTCGATCTCGGCCACATCCGCCATCACAGTCGCAGTCGAACGGCACTTCCGGCTTTTCTCCCGCCTCTTCTTCTTCTACGCTGTCGTCACGCGCAGCGCTGGCGCCCCCCGGCGTCCGGGAGCGGGAGCGGGAGCGTCAACCGGACGCGCCGTGCAGCTCGGAGGGTGCGGCAAATGGCTGCTAGTGGGCGGAGCCAACGGACACCCTGCTTGTTCCAGCCAATCATGTAACACCTCGTGCCTCGCAGTCACTTTTCATTGGACCAGTAAGCAGCAGGAATGAGTGCTGCTGCTGCTGCTGCCGCTGCCGCTTCCGCTTCCGCTTCCGCTTCCGCTGCTTCCTGCTGCTTCCTGCCTGCTGCTGCCTGCTGCTGCTTGTCGCTGCTTGTCGTTTCGCACACTTATGCTTGGCCTCTGGGTTTGTGTCTTTCTCTGCTCTTATGTCGTCGGTCTGCGAGCGACAACTGCTGCCAGAGGCCTTTGCCCGGCCACGAAAATTGTCCCTCGCAGAGAAAAACTGTGAGTGGCGCAAAGCGGAGCAAGCAAAGTTTGGGCCGTTTGATGCCCTGGAGCACGAGGCCTCGCGATTCCGGCTCCCTGGAAACGCCCGATGGATGGCGGGAAGAAGTGACCGACGTCGACGCGGTCGGGACAGCTCCGCACACGCGCGTTCAAGGGCCCGAGGTTCCCGCTTCGGTCCTGTGGAAATAGTCATTATTGCGTAAGATTTCGTTAACGGCCTCGCTCACCTCGTCCTCCAGGTGTCGACCGGTTCCTCCTATTTTAATGACAGCAAACGCCGCGGGACTCCGGCGCTTAAGGGCTGCTTCTGGACTCGGCTCTACGCGGGACTAATCCGCCACCTTTGCCGTGCTCCTCTACGTGCTCCCGCAGACGGCCGGGTCCGAACGGCTACTGTACGTAGGGGCGATTTCTTGGGCTGCTTCCGAGGAGGCGAACGAACGGCCCTTATTCGCAAGTTTGAGTTTGCGGAAAAACGGATGTTGAAGAGCGATCGAGCGGAAGGAGCTGAGCGCCGCGGGATCGACAGCCTTTGGATGGGAAATTCGAGCGGAGCGAGGAGTCCTACCGGAAAACGTGACGTTATCACCCGGCAGACCGATGGCTAATATGCATCTAAACCTGTAATGTGTAACAGGATGAAGGTTTTGTAATGCGGTGCCTTTTTAACCTTAATGCACCTAATAGTTAAACGCGTTGACAAAGAAGTGACATCCGTAGTCTGAACGCGTGGGAGCAGACAGCAGTTTCCGCAAAGGAATCGAATCGCAAAACTAGGCCGTGCGCCTAATCATTATGTTTGAATGGTACAGAATGTTACCCTGGTATCTCCGCGTCCTCCATCTGCGGCACCCGGTGTTCCGGAGCCGGGCAGGAACGTGGGTGCGGAGGAAGCGAGCCGACGGTTTAAGGAGGACGGCGAAGGGCGGTACGACGCTCTCGCGGACCGTCGCCGACCCGGGACCTGACTGCGCGGACCCTCGTGACGCACCGCGATACGGTTTCTGCGTGGTTACGTGGCTCGGCTGAGAGGAGTCCCCCGCAAACGGCGGAGGGGAATTCTTGGAGGCCCATGTCCCTCCTGACCGGTCGCTCGGATTGAATTATGACATTCGGTCCCATCGTTGGTAACCATAGAAACTGCTTTCTGCAGGAGGTCTCTCCACCAGTTGGTGCTCTCGTGAAAGTGATCAGACACCAGAAATGGACTCCAATCTTTGTGTGTGGTAAGATGTAGGAGGTGTTTTTTTTCTAAAAAAAATTAAAAAAAAAGCTTTGTCACATTTGAACGCAGGTTCCGCTGCGGACTGAACATCTCTCTTTTGCTGCGGTTTACCGGAGAATAAATATTTTTGTTTCCGTGGCACTGAGTGGGTTTTTTTCCCCTGGGTCAGGTGACCCAGTTAGGGGGTCGGTATATGCGCAGACACAATTACGTGATTATACATGTTCCTACGTCTTTCTGTAGTTCACCTTCAGTGGCAGGTAAAGTGGCACTGAATGCCGCACATCCGTACCACGTTCACTGTATTCAGTGAGGTATTTAACCTGGTATTTAGCGAGGTGTCTTTCCAGGTGTTCGCTGACGTCAGGTTATTTCCCCGAATCAGGCAGGTTCCTGTTAGAGGAAACTAAACCTGATCTTCTTCACAGGTGAGCCTCTGTTTGTGTTTTAAACACACGTAGGCTTCGCGGTGATTTTACAGATTTCCACCTTCAAACGGATTCAGTGAGGAGTCAGACGTTAAAATAAGGTAAAAGAAATGAAGTGATTCGTGTTGATGCTCCATAATAGACAAATTGAAGCTCACAGGTACCTGGGCAGGTAAGGCAGCTCAGTCGGGCGACTGTGTGTGCTTCTCCTTTATGTCTCAGGTGACACACACACACACACACACACACACACACACACACACACACACACACAGAGTTTGTTCTCCCTCGCAAAGTGTCGTGATGTGGTTGTTGTGCTGTATTATGGTATTTTTGAACTGACTGAAGTTTAACTGCAGGAATGTTACACTGGAGTAGTAATGTAGAACAGTGTACACTGGTATAGTACAGGGCAGTGTACACTCACGTAGTCCAGGGTGTAACCCCCTATAGTTCACTCAGCACTGCCACTTAGTGCTGTACTTCTGGTTCCCAAAAGACTGGGGCACCTCGGGGCGGGGCGGGGCGGGGGTGGAACGGGTGTGCTTTGCCACAGCACAGATCAGCACCTGGATGAGGGACCTGAGCCTGTGGAGCAGCTCTCTCTGGGTCTCCAGGTAGACGAGGGGCTCCTGCTTTACTCACCAAAGCAGTTACCTGGAGTCTGTGTGGGGACCTGATCATCCTGGAATACAGGAGCATCGTGAGGGAAGAGAGAGAGTGGTTTGCGCTACAGGGTGCACCTGCTCCTCATATTCCTTTATATGTTACATGACCGTACAGAGCAAGCGTCGCCCCTAATGACCCCCAGCAGATAACTGCCCAAACCACCGTGGATTATGGACCCCCCCACGCTGAACAGCTGACTGAAGGCACCTTTTGGCTTTCTGCAAATGTAAACCCATCCAGATGGAGGAAACGGGGTGAAAGACGACTCATCGCACACCTGTAATTTGGCCCGTTTGGGTTCTGTCGGTAGCTTTGAAAGCTCTCGTACGGAAGCGCTCGTGGTCACAGCTCTTTCACAGCAACGCACACGCGCACACACACACACACGCACACTGCTAAGTGGCTGTCAAACTAGTGTGAGTCACCTTTGCAGCTACACTTGTATCTATGGTTCAGTGACTTCAAAGCTGAACTCCTTCAGCTGGTGTTTCCTTTATTTTGTCCACCCTGTGTATGAACAGATCTTGGCAGCATCCCTCCTGCCCTGCCCTGCCCTCTTCACGCCATGTCACGCGGGACGCGCGACGGTCCCCAGCAAAGCCCTGGGATCGAAGGGCTCGTCCGCACCTGCAGCGCCAACGTCCAGAGGATCGCGCACCGCAGTGAGTGACCCGCACCCCCGACCCCCTCCGGGGTCGAACCTCGGGCCGGTCCCTCTGTCCCTCAGCGTGACCTTCTTGTCCATAGCGGCCCAGATGAAGACCGTGATGAAGCAGCTGGAGAGCCGGACGGTGCAGGAGGACAGTGAGCTGCAGGACAAACTGTGAGTCTCCCGTCGTCATCATGGTCAGTAAGAGGGCTGTGGGGTCCGTACCGCTCTGTCCGCACACAGCACTGTGGTTTGTGTGTGTGTGTGTGTGTGTGTGTGTGTGTGTGTGTGTGTGTGCGCGCATTTCCGCAGGATGCAGCTGCAGCAAAATGCAAACCATCTGACCAAGGAGACCTGCAAACACATGAAGGACCTGGTTGCACTGCCACTGCCTGAGTGCCCTTCGCAGCAGGTGGGTGTGTGTGTGTGTGTGTGTGTGTGTGTGTGTTGGCAGAGACCCCCCACCCCTGTTCTCCCTGTCTCCCTCCAGAGGCAGCAAAAGATCCAGAGGGAACGCCTGCTGAAGGACTTCACAGCTGCTCTCGAGGACCTGCAGGCTGTCCAGCGGCGTGTGTCTCGCCAGGGGGCGGAGTCAGCGGCAAAAGTGCCAGTCGCGTCCCGCCTCTCTGTAAGACCGACACCCCACACTTATGACTCTGACCTCTGACCTGTGACCAGTCCAACAATGTTTTCCAACCTGCCGTAGGGGGAGCGAGGTGGCCGTGACAACAAAGAGCAGGTGGCACCTGGGTGGGGGGGTCAGGGACAGACCTGTGAGAACCACCTAGGATCACTGTGCCCCCCCAGCAAACAGGACAGCTTGGGACAACATGACCAATCACAGGAGAGCTCCCTCACACAGGAGGACCTAGAGATGGTCAAGGAGAGACAGGCGAACCTGCTTCAGCTGGAGGTTTGTGTTTGTGCGTGCGTGCGTGTGCGTGCGTGTGCGCGCGTGCAAATTCTTCATGATTCTTCCTTCCCTGACAGTCCGACATCATGGATGTGGCTCACATCTTCAAGGATCTGACCGTATTGATCCAGGACCAGGGCGACATGCTTGGTAAGTCTCCGTTGCACTCTGTGGAGCTGGTTTGTGTTTTTTCACCTGTGTATGTGTGCGCGCGGGGGACGGACGGAGGGACGGACGGAGGGACGGACGGAGGGACGGACGGAGGGACGACGACTCTTTGGCTGTGTTTTTTCCACCTGCAGGGGGCGCCGCTCTCTCCGTCTTGTGACCGGGGTTTGTCTTGTCGCTTGCAGACAGCATACAGGCTAACGTGGAGAGCACACAGGAGCGGGTGGAGCAGGGTGTGGAGCGGCTCCACCGGGCCACCAGCCGACAGGTGCGTTTGTCCGCCGCAACCCCCCGCCGCGGGAGTGGCATGTTCTGGGCAGCGTGAACAAAGCGGACTCTTTCTCGTCTGCTCCAACGTAGCAATCGTCCCGGAAGAAGATGTGCTTCCTGGCCCTCATGATGTCGCTGATGATGTCACTGACAACGGCGGCCCTCGGCACAGTCTGGGAGAGCAGCGCATGAGTTGCTCCACCACGGGTTGGGTGTTGGGGGTGCTTCACAGGGACACACTTTGGGAGGGGGGCTACGGGGCCGAGTCTGCAAGGACTCCCCCTTAACCAAGGGAATAAATGAAGTGTGTGTGTGTGTGTGTGTGAGACGGAGATGCTGGGCAACTTTCGCATCATCCCTTTCAATGATTTCTATCAATAAAGAGCAGTAAAAACATGTCTCTGAGTGTGTGTTTGAGTGTCTCACTGTCTCCGAGTACACGCTTCCTGTCCACTGCTCCTTTACCTGTTTTTCCACTCCATTCTTGTTGCCTGGACACACAGTTGTCCGTCCGGCAGCTCGGTCGGTCCCCCATCAACCGGATCTCTCATCAGCTCTGGAGCGGCTCTGGGGTGGAGGGCACGGTACTGCACGGTACTGCACGGTACTGCACGGTACTTTTTTCCTGTCCCGGTGCAGCTACAAGTACAAAAGAGGGAAACAATCATAGAAAAGGGAGCAACAAAGGTGACGGATGAAGAGAGAGCTGCTTGTGTGTATTGTGTTATTGCAGGTTTTACAGACATCAGGCGTGACTTCACCTTGTCTGCACACCGGTACAAGAAGAGTGCGATGAAAAACACGGGAAAAACAGGGGAAAAAAACGTTACGGGTGTTGGTCCGCGAAGCGCTCCGAGGCCAATCTCCTGTTTCAAGGCCTCGGTGGGGTCCCGCGAGGGGTGTATCACCAGGCAGCAGCCCTCATCGGAGGGGCGGATAAGCTTCTGCGGGGGGGGCGGTGTGTGTGCGTGCGTGCATGTGTGCGTCCTCCTGATGGGCTCCCATGTCCTTAATCCCTCTGTCCTGCTCTAATGTCACTGTTAGTCTTTTGCTGCCATTATAACCAGTGTGTTAATACAGTAAATCACCACACGGTCATGTGTGTTTGGTCACTGCGTGTGTTTGGTCACTGCGTGTGTTTCACTGGTCACTTTTCTGCTGTTGCTGCCCACCGGGAAGGCGAGTGTCCACACTGGGCAGTTATGGTGTCCACGTCCTCAGCCGTCCTCTCTAATATCCACGTGTCCCGCCGGTTCGTACCGGTAAGTAACAGAGTCTCCGCGATCCGTCACACCTGCGGTCAACCTGAGCGATGTGTCTGGGGCGGGGAACGTCGCGGGACGCACGCACGCACGCACGCACGCATGCCCGGCTCTGGGGGTGAGGACGATGACGTCAGACGATGAACCTTAGCATCCCTCCATCCTCTGCGCTCGACAGTGATATAAAATAAGGAACGGGGTGCGGGGGGGGGGATCGAAGCTTCGACACGACAGACACACCCGCGTGAAATGTGGGTGTACTAGGACAAGTGGCGCGCGCGTGCGCACATACACACACGCACGCACACACACTTCCCCATGATTATCGTTGTAAGAGTATATTATATTATTTTATATGTGTTATGTAACGTCTGAGCTCCAGCTTCTGCAGCGCGCATCTGTACTGCAGTGTTTCACCTGTCCACGCGCGCTCTGCCCCCGACCCAGTTGCCCCGAGGGGGGGGGGAGAAATACACTCGTGACGTTTGTTTCCACGCGACAGGAGGCCGAGCGCTCGGGAACCGCTGAACTGCGGTGGATCGCAACCGAACTGGACTAAAACCGGGTCAATATACTGTGGTAAAATTGGGGTAAAGCCGCGGAGCGCCCTCTGACTGAAACCCAAACAGGTAAACAACACGGTTTGCGCTGTCCGCGCGCGCGTGTTTTTTTTTTCTTGTATGTGTGTGTGTGTGTGTGGTACGTTATTATTACCACCGCGTGACACTGTCTGTAGCCGCGATCGGATGTGTGTGTGTGTCTCATATCTTAGTTAACTCGCATGGATCGTTACAGTATTACATTTTTATTATTATTTATTATTATATTACTTACTATTATTAATAATGCACAGAATCCAATAATTTATTATCGGCAATAATTATTAATTGGCGACGCTCCAGGCTGAGCTCCTTCCACTTGAACGGTCTTTTTAACGGGAACTTATCTGTTTATTGATGATTGTTTACTTGATCCGTGTGACGTTTACCCCCCCCCAGTCACACGTCGCTGCTGAAGGACAATTTAGGGGGAGCCGAGATCATCTGCAGCGCGCGGCGCGTGCACGGCGGGTAGCTCGAGCTGTGCCGCTGTTTCTGTTTCGCCTGGATGTAGTGTGTGTGTGTGCGCGCGCGCGGGCGCTGTGTGTATCCTGTGCGTATCCTGTGCGCATACTGATAACACGCAGAATGTGGACCGTGTCCAAGGGACCGAGGCCCTGTGGCTGTGCGCACGACCAACTCCCTGCACCTGTCTTCTCATCAGTGTCTTGTTCCCACAGTGGCCTCTTGGGGGTGCTGGACAACAGTGTGTCTCTACGTGCAGTTTGTCCCTGCAGTGTCCCTACATCCAGTGTCTCTAACATGCAGCGTGTCTCTATAGTGTCCCTACATCCAGTGTCTCTAACATGCAACGTGTCTCTACGTGCAGTTTGTCCCTACAGTGTCCCTACATCCAGTGTCTCTAACATCCAGCGTCTCTACGTGCAGTTTGTCCCTACAGTGTCTCTAACATGCAGCGTCTCTACATGCAGTTTGTCCCTACAGTGTCCCTACATCCAGTGTCTCTAACATGCAGCGTCTCTACGTGCAGTTTGTCCCTACAGTGTCTCTAACATGCAGCGTCTCTACATGCAGTTTGTCCCTGCAGTGTCCCTACATCCAGTGTCTCTAACATGCAGCGTGTCTCTATAGTGTCCCTACATCCAGTGTCTCTAACATGCAACGTGTCTCTACGTGCAGTTTGTCCCTACAGTGTCCCTACATCCAGTGTCTCTAACATCCAGCGTCTCTACGTGCAGTTTGTCCCTACAGTGTCCCTACATCCAGTGTCTCTAACATGCAGCGTCTCTACGTGCAGTTTGTCCCTACAGTGTCCCTACATCCAGTGTCTCTAACATGCAGCGTCTCTACATGCAGTTTGTCCCTACAGTGTCCCTACATCCACTGTTTCTAACATGTAGCGTGTCTCTACGTCCAGTCTGTCTCTACATCCAGTTTGTCCCTGCAGTGTCCCTACATCCAGTGTCTCTAACATGTGGCGTGTCTCTATAGTGTCCCTACAGCCACTGTCTCTAACATGTAGCGTGTCTCTACGTCCAGTTTGTCTCTACATCCAGTTTGTCCCTGCAGTGTCCCTACATCCAGTGTCTCTAACATGCAGCATGTCTCTACGTGCAGTTTGTCCCTACAGTGTCCCTACATCCAGTGTCTCTAACATGCAGCGTGTCTCTATAGTGTCCCTACATCCAGTGTCTCTAACATGCAGCGTGTCTCTACGTGCAGTTTGTCCCTACAGTGTCCCTACATCCAGTGTCTCTAACATGCAACGTGTCTCTACATGCAGTTTGTCCCTACAGTGTCCCTACATCCAGTGTCTCTAACATGCAGCGTCTCTACATGCAGTTTGTCCCTACAGTGTCCCTACATCCAGTGTCTCTAACATGCAGCGTGTCTCTACGTGCAGTTTGTCCCTACAGTGTCCCTACATCCAGTGTCTCTAACATGCAGCGTGTCTCTACATGCAGTTTGTCCCTACAGTGTCCCTACCTCCAGCGTGTCTCGACTGTGTGTGTTCTTCTATGGAGTCAACAGAGGTTCAGTAAACTGTCCTGGGATCGCTGGTCCATGCTGACTCCATTGCTTCCCACAGTTGACGGGGGATGTCCACTCCAGTTACCACAGCTGGACAAAGATCTGCTGATGGGCCAGGCGCAGCAGTAGGCTGAACTCTGCAGTATTTCCCGATCCAGTGACAGCGCTGCAGTGCAGCGTGTGGTCCTGCTGACCGTGTGTGTTGTCCTGCTCTGAGCCTCTTTCAGCTGAGCTCACATCTGCTCTCACCACCTCTTTGACCTCAGGGACACTCAAGACTGCAGGCCTTTTGCTCGTGAAGAGCACCTTCCAGGGGTTTCTTTCTGACTGACAGACACACACACACAGAGCAAATGACCACTTCACTAGGTTTGTCTCCCCTTTGCTTACCATAGACTGGTTGGTGAACGTCCTCTGTCCAGACTGTGCTGTTTGAAGCAGGCAGACAGGTGCTTGAGATTTCCTCTGTGTGTGTGTGTGTACTTGTTAAAAGGTAAAGACTTACTATAAATAGCCACATGTCAAGGTGGTGAATGAACAGGGAAACACCTGGACTCACAGTGTCTCTCCCCTGTCTGTCCCACTTGTCTCCCCGCTGCACCGCTGTGCTTTACGCTGCTGCGGATTGGCTGTGGACGTCGGATCTCCCCTCCTCGGTGAGTACGATGTGGGTTCCAAACCTGCTCTGCCACATGCTGGGTTCTGGGGTGGATGTAGAAATGCAGAAGTGGTCTGAGTGCTTGAAGCCCTCTCTCGGTGGCATCACTAAGGGGGTGCGGACCGCGCCGGGTGACACCTGGGTGCGAACGTGGCACCGAGTTAGCGTGCAGACGAGCGCTTTGGAAAGACTGCGGAACGAAGGGTCCCTCGACGTGGGGGTGAGAGAGCAGGAGCCGTTCTGACCCTGTGGTCGGAGTTTTATGTGCCTGCAGGTAATAGTACTTACGGTAAGAGACTTGTAAGCGTTGTACTGTACAATGTAAGAGAACGGTTCTCTGGCCACGCCCTCACTGCGTGTACAGTACGCTACTTGGGTACCGATGCAGCTGTCGTGCGCTGGCGGTGCAGCGACGTGACCCGCCACAGGGAGGCAGCGCAGAGCCCGCTGCGGGAAACGGGAGGACGGGAGGCTTCGGACTCCAGATGGGGATTAGGGAGGAACGGGCCGCGTGGAATCGGGGCTCTCGGAACTGGCGCAACGGTCGCAAGCGGCGCAGAGAGCAGCCTGGGAGTCAGAATTCGGAGGGAAATGGGGAACGGGCACGGCGACAGGAGATGGCTCCGCCCACTAAGCTCGCACCCTTTTGCGGAGGGTGGTGATGTGAAGAGCAACGCAGGCTCTTGTCTCGTGGTCTTGCTCCGGTCTGACAGACACGCAATTTACGATACACCATCACAGTACGTTACAGCGTTTTACATTACAGTGCTTGTTAAACTACTTAATGAGTTACCCATTTATACCCATCTATATTTATTCATTTAGCAGACGCTTTTCTCCAAAGTGACATACATCTCACAGAAAATACGTGTTCATTACGTTAAGAGAAAGAGACAGTTGCAGACGTGTGATTCTCAAGTTACTTTGTTTCTTTCCACCATATAAATCAATGTTCATCACACAAGTAGCTGCATAAAACTCAGAATATCAACGATTCCTGATCACCTTCCTACAAATTTTTTTTTGAGATACAGATAAACATTGATGTTACATTACAGTAGTAGCTGTGTAAAGTGAGTCTAGTAAGGTTACTTTTCAGACCCTTTTTAAATGTGGACAGGCAATTTTAGGGTAAGTCAAATTCAAATTTTATTTGTCACATACACAACCATACACAGTATGACGTGCAGTGAAATGCTTTTATACAGTTGTCCGACATAACAATCTATAAGGACAAACAGCAGGTACTAAAATCTAAAGAAAAAAATATATACAATCTATTTATGCATATATAAGACCAAAATATAGAAATATCTAATTGGAAAAATCTGTGTGGCATAAGATGTAGTGCAATAGGGTGTGCAACAGTGCATGTAATGTGCAAGATTGCGCAGGTAGTTCAGTTAGAGTTTGTATATATGAAATGGAATAGCAGAGCTGGAGTGCTATGGGGTGTGGTGGCGCAGTGGGTTGGACCGGGTCCTACTCTCCGGTGGGTCTGGGGTTCGAGTCCCGCTTGGGGTGCCTTGCGACGGACTGGCGTCCCGTCCTGGGTGTGTCCCCTCCCCCTCCGGCCTTACGCCCTGAGTTGCCGGGTTAGGCTCCGGTTCCCCGCGACCCTGCTTGGGACAAGCGGTTCAGAAAATGTGAGCTAGAGGTGACTGGTTTCTAGTCCTAGGTGTTGTATCGGTTGAGGGTCCCAACAGCCTGAGGGAAGAAGGAGCTCCTCTTCATCCTCTCTGTATTGGCTGGTTTTAGGGAGCGGAAACGCTTCCCTGACCCCAACAGAGAGAAGAGTACCTTGAGAGGACAAGTGCCTTGTTCATGGGTAGTGCAGCAGGAGGTGGGATTTAAACCTCTGACTTTTGGGTCCAAAGGCAGCAGTTACCTCTACACTACTGGTTAATAATAACAAGAACAACAACGTCGATAATAATTACAACATACTTGCAACTGTTTAAGTTTTACTCAGCAAGGGAAATGTCTATTTTTATATCTATTTCTATCCGTCTATTTACGGAACTGTTGGAATCTTAACAGCTGTTTCCAGAGATCCTGCACATCATACAGCAGCCATGTATGTATTATTCATTATCTTTCAATAATTGGTGACAGTCGCTCACATGTGCTGTCAGACCAGCAGGACGCTGTTGCTCCGAGCTTGTTTGTTTGTTTGTTTGTTGGTTGGTTGGTTGGTGACGTTTCTATAATGAAGAACAGTGTAAGGACGGCCCGGGCCGCTCAGGAAACAGCAGCCGTGGCGCTTCTCATCGAATCCCAATTCTCTGCGTGTGATTGGACCAGGCGCGCAGCAAGGGATTCCTCATTGGCCAGTTTTTGATACGTGCCCGCTGATTGGATCTGTAGCTCCGCCTTTTTACTAGAACCTTAGCATCAGTAGACTAAAGAGATTAAAAAAAAAATAAAAAAAATAAAAAAAAAAACATAAAAACACGCGTGGCTTTTCCACGGCGTCGTCACTCTGCGTGAATGGAAATGTACACCGTTAAAACGTGATTTTTCCGAGGACTCGTTTCTCCGCCAGAGAGGCAGAGCATCGCGGCTTTGACAAGGTAAAGGAGCGCAGCCGTCGCACCCCCCCCCCACCCCCCATTCTTTTATATCTTTTTTATTATCTGCGACATGAGTCACGTCTGCTTCTCCGTGTTCCGTTTCTAACGGAGAGGGAGAAATTAATGGAGACACGCACAGCGCGCTCGGAGGCGGTGCAGTCGGTGTAATATAATTAACTAGACTAGTAGTAGTGTTAAGTGCCGTGTCGTGTGTGTTCGTGGAAAAGACCTATATGGAACAGGCGGTGCGGACGGGAACGTGTAAACAAAACACGACTGAATATCATAATTAGCGCAAGTGTGTGTGTGTGTGTGAGTGAGAGAGAGAGAGAAATTTCGGGCACAACGCCGGTGACTCTTTCTTTGTACTTCCATTGCTTCGCACGTCCGCGCTCGTGCGTCGTCTGAACGCCATTAATACCGTATTAACGGCAATGACTGTACGTGTCCGTGTAAACAAAGCGCGTAGTGCCTGGCGCGCGGCTTTGTGTCGCACCGGCGCGCGCGGCGCAGAGGGGAGGGGAGGGGCTGTCCCTCGTGCGGCGACGGCCGCGCGAGCAGGTGAAGCGGCTTGTTGTCGCACGCGCGCCGTTGCTCCTCGCGCCACTCAGACAGCGCCGCCGCCGCCGGTGCGGTTCGTTGTCGTGCGGCGGCGCACAGCCAGGGAACAGCTCAGGGAGAGGGCGCTTAGTTCTGCCGTCGACGACACCTAGTTTCAGCCCCCCGGCCGAAGGTCTGAAGTGTCCTCGCTCCCGCAGCGCCGCGGCCCCTTCTGTTCCCCCCCCACCCACCCACCCCGAAGCGAAGACTGAGCACCGGCCGACGAGCGAACGGAGCGAACGCAGCGATCGCCTCAGACTCAGTGAGTGAGTGAGTGAGTCAGCGCCTCACGATCCGCCGGCGCCAGTGCGAAGAAGTGACTCCTCTGCTCCTCAGTCTCTGTGTCTGTGGCTGTGGCGCCTTCCACCGCCTAAATGCGTCCCACGCTCACCGGCGTGAATCATGAGTCCGAGTGGCGAGTGGCGAGTGGCGCAGCGCCGTAAACTTTCACGCGGCTTCACGGAAGGCAATTTTGAAAGCAGAAGCGTTTCTTCCATCATCTGCGCGCGGCGCCTTTTGTCCGTGCGCAGTTGTAGTGGCAACCAGGACGCGCCCTCGCGAGCGCCTCCGCTTGGACCATTCTGCATTCATCTTATTTCTATTTAATTAATGTTTCGTTTTCCACTTTATAAGTAAGCGCAGAAGTAAAACAAAAATTGTTACTTTTGTCGCAACTTATAGTAAGTGGCTGGAGCTGCTGCCTTTGGACTTAAGGTCCCAGGTTCAAGTCCCACGTTCCAGCTGTACCCTGATCGAGGTACTTACCCTAATTTGCTCCAGTGAAATTACCCGCATGTGTAAAATGGGTAAATAATTGTAAGCACCTTGAAAGTCGCTTTGGACAAAACTGTCATATGAATGTCAATGTATTTCCAAGTTGCTATTTTCACTGGGTCTGTAGGGTATTAAAAAAAAAAAACCATTTCATTCATGAAGGGTCTAATGCAGTGTGTGTGGCTACCTTGCGCTGAACTCGGGTAGAGGCACAGCTTTTGTACAAGTACACACGGAGGGGGACATACAGGTGTGTGGGGGTGCACCTGGACTCCATGCCGCAGTGGGAGTTTGCATGTTCTCCCCCTGTCGGTCTGGGTTTCCTCCGGGTGCTCTGGTTTCCTACCACACTCCAAAGACATGCTGTTCAGGTTCCCCCATTGTCTGTGAGTAATAGAGAGAGTGTGTTTTTCACTGATGTATGGATGAGTGACCCGTTGTAAGTAGTGCAAGTCACCGCGGTGAATAAGGTGTGTGGGCTGCTAACACTACGTAGAGTTCAGTGGGAGTCACTTTGGAGAAAAGTGTCTGCTAAATGAATAAATGTAAGAAAGGACAGAGTGGTTGTTCTCACAGGAGGAGGCTCAGCTCTTTGTGCAGTCTGCTGGTGGAGCAGCATTTTTTTTTTTTTTTTTTTTTTTTAAAATCGCTTTGAAGAAGAGTGCAGGGTCACTACAGCATACAGATAGACGGCATACTGAGGGATTGCAAATATAGTTACAATGTGTCATGGGTGTGATCATGTAGCACTTTCTAATAAGTTCCAGAAGGGCAGCCACATGTGGAATTCATCGGAATCGTGGTGTAATCGATCAGTACAAAAGAGTCCATCAGGAAGGCTGGCTCTGTCCGGGGAGTGGACCATAACCTTAAACCTAACCCATAGTCACTCGCACCCTCTCCCCACCACCACAGTAAAAACCAGGAGCACTTTCAGTAGCAGGCTGCTCCAGTTGACATGTTCAAGGAGCTATTGGAGCTCATTCCTACAAGCAACCGTGGGGTTCCACAGGTTCTGGGTCCTCACGCTGTCGGTTGTGTGACTGACTGAGTGGCACCAAGCTGCTCTGGGTCCCACAGAGGCACCCTGCACCACCTCAACTTCACTCATCTCGCTTGAGTCTGCTTCTCTTCTCATGAATTAACTCATTTGTCACACAGACAGGAACACACCACAAAACAGCAGTGTTTTCCACATGAAAACTTACCACGCTCTGCCACCAGGAACCTGTACCCCCCCCCCCGGTTCTTCAGGCCAGCTGCCGTTACAGTCCTTCTACTGACCCTTTAAGTATCTGCAGCTGGCCGTCATTCAGATGTTCTATCGGGGTAGGTACTTGAGGGCTGTCCATCAAATAGCTCCCGCCTCCTGCCCAGTGATGGACTGCCCACCGGCTGCTGCGAGTGGCGCTCGAGGCCCAGATGGACCTGGAGCGGGGAGGGGGAGGGGCTTGGGGGGCGGCATATGAGCTGGATGCACTCCGGTGGTGTGAAAGTACTGAGTTTTGGTGTTTCATTCTGAGCTTCTCTGCTTAAGTAGCCCTTTTATATGCATGCGGTCAGAGAAGAGGTTGTGACTGTCCGACCGCAGCACGGTCAGTAGGAGCAGCAGTGCTCTGCTGGGCACAGCCCCGCTGTTTAGGTCCGTTCCGCTGGCCACAAGGCTGCTGCCCTACATAGGAGCCGATTTTAGCATAATGAGCACAGCGCTGGCCGCTGGACGTGTCGCTGTGGAGACAGTTGATGAAAGTGTCCAGATGCAGGAAGCCCTAATCCACGGTTGGGATTATTCGCAAAGCCGCTTGGCTCGCTAAGCTGCCGTTCAGCCCCCGGTTGGCCCCTGTTCGGCCCCTGGATGCAGGAGGGCACGCATCTCACAAATTAAATGAGTTTGTTCCCTGGGGTGCGTAGGTGGGGCTTCTTGCCGAGCTCATAGTCTCACATGTTGTCCCTGCTGTTGGTCGCAGGGGTGCCATCATTTGGTACATTCGACATCGCTCATTCCTCTACCATCCCACCGTACTTCTGCTCCATCCAAAGCAAGGATGCTGAGTCTGCGGTCCTCACTGACTGGAGTCAATAACAAATGTGCATGCAGCTCAAATAAAATGATTTCCCATGAGCCGAGTCACCATGATGGACACTGCCAAGTCTTGGGTGTCCACAGGTGTCCTGCTAGATCAGCACTTTCTCCTTCCCTCACTGACCTGCTGCCATGACCCTCCCTGACCCCAGCTGGCGCCATGACAACAGACGAGGCCGAAAGACAGCAGGGTGCGCGCGTGCAGCTGGGCCCGGAGACAGATCGAGACCCCGAACCCTCGGGCCCCCAGGACGTGTCTCCAGAGGAGCCGGCGCTGCGACCGCGCACTCGCTCGTCTGCGAGCCGAGGTCTCTCCCGCCTCCTGTCGTCCTTTCTGAATCGCCGCTCGCAGTGCTCGTCTGAGGAAGAGGGGGGGTTACAGCCAGCCGAGGAGACGAGGGACGACGGGCCCAAGGCCCCTATCGCTGACCCCGAACCTGAGCTCAGGATCGAGGGGGACCCAACCCTGGACCTGCACTCGCTCAGTAGCGCGGAGATACAGGTGATGCAAGTGAACCAGGGATTTTATTTTGCAGCAGCAACTCTGGGAAATTAAGTTCTCTGAAGTTACTGCAGAAATGCGTCTGTTAAGTGAATAAATGTAAATGTAAATTGCTTAACACTTTATTACTTTGGAGAAAAGTGTCAGCTAAACGTAATGTAGTAGAACTATAGATCATGTCCCACGTTTGCTGACTTCCTGTGTACGTGTGTGTGTGTGTGTGTGTGTGTGTGTGTGTGTGTGTGTGTATGTGTGTGTGTATACACTTCTGCAGTCAGTCCACGAGGACCAGAAGGACGATCCAGAGACGGAGAAGGATTCCCTAGAGCAGGAGGAGGAGGAAGAGGACGAGTTGGAGGAAGAGGGCGAGACAGAGAATCAGAAGGAGGACAAGGCGGAGAGGGGCTCTAAGACCCCGCGAGTGGCCCGTCGGACTCGCACCATGCACTGCAAGGTCACCCTACTAGACAACGCTCAATACGAGTGTGACCTGGAGGTGGGAACCGTTCCGCTCACTGTGCGCATCACCTTTGTGTGTGTCTGGTGCTTCCCCTTCGTTTTTTGGCCATTTGAGCATGGTGCGTGTCATTAAGGGTTCCACTTGGGCTTTGATGGTAAAACTTCACCCCCTCTTCTCAGAAACATGCCCGCGGTCAAGAGCTCTTCTCCAAGGTGTGTGACCACCTGAACTTGCTGGAGAGGGACTACTATGGCCTGGCCATCTGGGAGACGCCCACTTGTAAGGTATGGCCCGCCGAGTCCTGCTGGTGTACATACGCACTCTGGTCATGGTAAAGGAGGTTCAGCGAGGACACAGGTGTCCACTGGTGTAGTGACAGCCTCGGGTATGTCTTCTGCTTCTGGACAGACATGGCTGGACCTCACAAAGGAGATACGCCGGCAGACGCAAGGTGAGCACCGTTTCTGCGCTGTGGGGCATCCTGTTCGTAAGCACAAGGCGCAGGTTCAGTCTCTGCAGTTCTTTGTGTAGTGGTTACAGCTCCTGCCTTTGGACCCAAAGGTTGCAAGTTCAATTTCCACCTCCAGTTGTAGTGCCCTTGAGCAAGGTACTTACCCTAAAATTGCTCCACTAACATTACACAGCTGTATAAATGAGTAAATAACTTACAAGTACCTTAACGTTGTAAGTCGCTTTGGAGAAAAGCGTCAGCTAAATGAACAGTTGTAATATAATGTAAAGTGTGCACAGTGTGGAGTGTTGCAGGGGGCAGCCCCTCGCTAACCACAGTCTGCGTGGGCTCTCATCCCTGCCCTCAGGCACCTTTGACTTCACCTTCAACGTGAAGTTTTACCCTCCGGACCCTGCCCAGCTCACAGAAGACATCACCAGGTAGACATGTTTGCGCCTGACTGTCCAGCACCGCTCTTCCTGGTTGATGGTGACCGTTGACCTGTGCCTTTGCTCCTCAGGTACTACCTGTGTCTGCAGCTGCGCAAAGACATCCTGAGTGGCCGGTTGCCGTGCTCCTTCGTCACGCTGGCGCTACTGGGCTCCTATGTGGTGCAGTCAGAGCTGGGGGAGTACGACCCGGAGCTCCATGGCGCCGAGTATGTGCGTGACGTGTGGCCCGTGCTGCAGCAGAGCAGGGAGCTGCAGGAGAAGGTGATGGAACTACATCGCACCTACAGGTGAAGCACCACACGCACTCTCTCATACACACACAGTCGTGTATAGTAGAGAATACACGCATTGCCTTTATTTATTCCCAGTCACGCATGCAAGCACCCCGCCTGTGCTCCTGTCGTGTGTGTCTGTCCGACTGTAGGGCTATGACTCCGGCTCAGGCCGACATGATGTTTTTGGAAAATGCCAAGAAGCTTTCCATGTACGGGGTGGACTTCCACCAGGCTAAGGTGAGGGCCTCTGGGGGCTCCGTCTCCTCTTTGCACCGCTCTAGGCAGCTCTTGTGGCTTCATGTGGGATTTAGACACCGCTAAGAGAGACCTGGAGCCCAAGGTCCATCTGCAGCTCCTCTGGAGCGATGGTCCAGTGGCCCACAAGTCAGCACTTATGTGGAGCTCATCCTGAATTTAGAAAAGCTCCTGTTTGAAAAGGGCACAAGACTAAGAAGCAGAAACCAGGTCAATCTGTTTGTGTTGACATACGGATTTAGATGAAAGGCACAGTTTGACCAGTTTGGAGACAACACAAGGCTGCCTCCTGGTGGTGAGCATTTGTAATCACACCGAGCTGCTGAGCAAGCAGGTCCAGTCAGGGGTTCGAGTTTCAGTGCCAGGCCAGGAGAAAAGCTGCTGCCAAGCAGGGAGTAACACCATGGCTCTGCTCGCCCTACACCCCCAGGACCTCGATGGTGTAGACATCATGTTGGGCGTCTGCTCCAGTGGTCTGATGGTCTACAAGGATAAGCTGCGCATTAACCGCTTCCCCTGGCCCAAAGTCCTCAAGATCTCCTACAAAAGGAGCAGCTTCTTCATCAAGATCCGTCCCTCTGAGGTGAACAGTCTTGACTTCCCACAAAGCACTCCTGCTGTGGGACTTGTCCTGCAAACATGATAGGCTCTTTGACCCTCTTTATATTGCTGTAGTTTATGTCATCATTTCTCATTTGTTTTTATATTTACGTTTTAGTGTTTTAAAATATGTGTGCGTGTGTGTGTGTGTGTGTGTGTGTGTGTGTGTGTGTGTGTGTAACAGCAAGAGCACTACGAGAGCGCCATCGGTTTTAAGCTGCCCAACTGCAAATCCTCCAAGAAGCTGTGGAAGGTGTGTGTGGAGCATCACACCTTCTTTAGGTGAGAGATAATGTGCTGCAGCACAAAACCCACAAACGCAGTATTCTTCCTCCTTGATTTGCTCCTTCCTGTCCCGCGTTGCCGAGCTGTTGACCCTCTGCAGGCTTACCTCTACGGAAGTGGCCACGACCCCCCGCCGCTTCCTGGCCCTGGGCTCCAAGTTCCGCTACAGTGGGCGGACTCAGGCCCAGACGCGCCAGGCCAGCTCCATGATCGACCGGCCCGCGCCCTTATTCCAGCGTTCGGCAAGCAAGAGGGCCTCGCGAAGTCTTGACGAAGGTATGGGTCTGTGCGTGTGTGTCTGTGATTGAGTGCCACACCTTATCTCTGAAGTCTTCCTGTTTACTCCCCTCTGGGTAAGTATTGCAGCAAGTGAAGAGAGGCAGGAGGATAATGAATCATCAGAATCCAAGCAAGGGATCCAGTTATGGCTCAGTGCTAATTATGCAGGTAGTTCTGGGCCACCAGCACTACCACCTGTCCTGGCGCTCCTGCATTGCTCACATACAGTGCTTTCGTCTGGCTCGTGGGGGGTTAAATGTATATCCACGCTTGAGGAGAATTAGTGCAAACTGCTTCCTTTAAGTGTGTTGCTCACAGATGCTGCTCTTTCTGGAAGCGCGCTGCTCACAGACATTCCTCTTGGGGTCAGTATTTCTGCTGACCATAACTTTTCCAAAGTGACCTCTGAGCCCTGACTCACTGTGCTTTGACCTTCAGCTGAAAGTGCCTGGTAAAAGCACTGGTTTTGTGAATTGTGAACGAACACGGTAAACACGCGTCACAAATCCTGCCTGCAGTAGTGTGGTACTCACAGGAGAGCTCCTGAGGGGCCTGACTCTTCTGATGGGCTCCTCTGAACCCCCCCACCACCCACTGTGCTCTACCGTTGCTCTCCTGCTCCAGCAGAGATGGATTCCAAGAGGATCTTTTCTACACACCTGTACGGCGGAGTGTTTGAAAGACCCGATTTACTGTTAATGCAACATTGCAGTAAGAATAAGGAGACGAAGGGCGGCGCTCATAACAATTTAGAACTGATCAAGTACTAAGACAGTAGTCTGCACATGGGCTCCTCAGTGCTCACCTTGAGTGCTAGACATTGGACGGTTGCTATGGTAACAGTGCAGCTGACCCCTGAGCCGTACAACCTTGCAGCTTCACCTGTGGCTGTAGAAGGCCCCCCCCAGGAGGACGGAGGAGAGCAGAAGTGGACTGAGGCCAGCTGGAGCCCCGCGCGTAAGACGGCGCTCTGTTTAGCCCCAGGTAGCAACATAAGGGCTAGTCGGACACCCTGCCCCGAAAGGTGTTTTTGAGGTGCACCTGCACTCACTTTCACCATGTCTCGTCAGTTTCGCAGGACTGGAGCACCCCAGTGCTCCCCTGTGCCAACATGAGGAGAGGTCGTGTTGTCAGGGAGAGGACGCAGCTGCGATCAGGGGGAAGGCAGCAAGTCCAGAAAAAGGGGGGCGATGATTGTTACAGGTTACTGGACCAAGCTGCTGCAAAGACCGCCATGCTTCCTCCAGGTACTGTGCTGCCTGAGATGTCAGCTGGCCCCTCCCACCTGGGAAGGAGAGCCACACTAACAACAACTCGGCTTCGCTCTGCTGCTTGGTGTGTGGAATTGCGCTATGACCACGGCTTGACAATGCAAAAAAATGTGCGATTGCGGCTTGGACCAATAGGTGCCGCTGGAAAGTCGCTTCACCTGGTTCACCCTCAGCTCAGCTCAGCTCATGTTTGGACCCTCTGTCTTCATCAGCCCAGTCTGTCCAAGTACAGCTGGCCGCTGACCCTCTACCCCAGGTCGTACTGAGGAAGGTGGAGCGCCGACCTGCCCGCCGGCTGGGCTGGGTGCTGGAAGACGTGGCACCGCTCCCCCTGGTGGCTGGACTGGAGGACGCACTTTGCCTCGCTAACGGGGAGCTGGAACTGGCCCGCAGGAGCTTGCTGGAGCTGGGGCAACAGTGGAGAGCCCTGTGTCAGCCGGATGGAGTTGTAGCCCACAGGGGCAACGCGGCATTGCGCCACCAGCAGCTGGCCATGGTAAAGCAGGAGGCGCTGCAGCTGCTGCAGGAGATGCGGGCGGATGTGCGGCGGGCACGGGGCTGCGCTACCTCTTTGCTGGAGCGCGTACAGACGCTGCACGGGAAGGCAGAGGGGGACGACTGGTTTCTGCTACTTGACCGCAAGCCTCTTCAGAGGCCCCTCCCAGCCCCAGGTACGAGCGTGTTCGCCTTGCCTCCTCGTCATGCTCCTCAGCTGGACGGGTTCTTCCTCACAGGACCAAATTGCCCTCGTGGCATGAAGAGAGCGAAAGAGGGCAGACACCAGTCTGTGCTCTGCGTGTGCTTTGTCTGTGCTTACACTGATTTACACTGATTTAAAATGAATAAAAACTGATTAACATTTACAGTTTTACACTGCTTCAATGCTGCGCTCCCCCGACACCTACCCAGGCCCCCAACCAAAGGCAGGTGCAGTTACATGGTGCTCCCCTCTTGTGGTTAATGGAGTAACGGACATTAACAGTCTGTTCTGTTCTGTGTTTCTTATCACTCTGCTTTGTGGAGTTGCATATTTTTCCAGGTCCAGTTTTCCAGTCACGTTGACCTGTGGCTTTCTCCTGATCCGTGATCTCACCCCTGTCTTGCAGCAGTGGCAGTGACCCCAGATAGGACTGGCCGTCCTGTCAGCGCTCCCATTATGTCCCCTGCCTCCCCGGTGTCCCCAGGGGACAAGGCTCTGTCGCCGTCGGTTCCTCGCTCCGAACGCTGGGACGGTGCCACACCTATCCGACGCCCCACACGTGCCGATGACAGGAGGTCAGAGCTCAAAAAGGAGAGTGTGGTGTCTCAGACCCCCAAAGCAGATACTGCACTGGAGGCTAAGGTACAGCACACAGTGTTCCACGTCAGGTTAGCTCAGTGACTCCGCTCTAAGTTCTGTACTGTGTAACGTGTGCGTGTGTGTGTGCGTGCAGGTCCGGGTACCATCGAGGAGGGAAAGGAGAGAGGCCACCAAGGCAGCATCCCTTCCTGAAGAACAGAAAACCCAGGTTTGTGTTACATTGCCCTTAGAGGTGGGTGTGGCATGGCTGCGGGTTGAGATACTAACTCCACCTGTCCTTCTCTCTCCTCTTCTCAACAGCTGCCAAAACCGGAGACGGAGCCGGTGAGGATGAGGAAGGTGCGGTCACATTGGTGTTCGTCAGCCTCATCCTGACTCCGGGGTCACGGCTTGAACTCTGTCGCTGTTACTCAGTGTGTTTTCGGTCTGTGCGCCGGTCTGACCAGATCGTAGTGTGTTTCAGCACAACCTGCAAATCCACACAGTTATAGAATAGATGAAGAGCAGAAAGATGGCCGACCTTTAGAAAGTCTCACTGGTAAAGCTCTCAGTGTTGGTCTGTGGAGCCCCTGGAGTGCCCGAGTGGAATGCACACCCAGTGAGTTTACTTAACCTCACACTGTTTTACATTTACATTTATTCATTTAGCAGACACTTTTCTCCAAAGCAACTTCCAGTGAACTCTATGTAGTGTTATCAGCCCACACACCTTAGTCACTGTGGTGATTTACACTGCTAGATACACTACTTACAATGGGTCACTCATCCATATATCGGTGGAATACACACTCTCTCTCTCTGTCACTCACACACATGCACACTACTTGCTAATCCATCTGAATAGCATGTCTTTGGGAGGAAACCCACACAGATATGGGGAGAACATGCAAACTCCACACTGACTGAGTGGGGATCAAACCCACATCCTCACACCAGCCAGGTGTTGAGGGACAGCAGCTCTACTCATTGTGCCACTGTGTCACAGATTTCCCTTGCAAAGCATTAAACCATTTACCTTATCTTTACTACTTTTACTTTCATTTGTTCACATATTGGAGACTTTTCTCCAAATCATCATTATTTAGCAGATGCTTTTCTCCACAGTGACTTCCAGTGGACTCTAGTGTCATTAGGCCACACACCTTATTCACCAAGGTGACTTACACTGCTTGATACATTACTTACACTGGGTCACTCATCCAAACATCAGTGGTACACACTCTGTGTGTCACTCACATATTATGGGTGAACCTGAACAGCATGTCTTTGGGAGAAAACCCACGCAGACATGGGGAGATCATGGAAACTCCACACAGAATGAGTGGGGTCAAACCCACGTCCTCTCGCACCACCCAGGCGCTGTGAGACAGCAGCGCTACTCGCTGTGCCACCCTAAGCCAACTCCACGTAAGCCAACGTGAGTAACAGCAGACAAAGCTTTAGACACACACAGAGGACTATGGACACTAGTATATACATTGTAGACACCTAAACACAAGGAGAATACCTGCATGAGCCGCACGTGTACTGAGGAGGGATTGAACTTGAATACTGACGGGTCCAGGCGCTGTAAGACAACAGCTGTAGCCACTGTGCCCCTGTGTCTGTCCAAATGCTTGGTAAACACATAGAAATGGAAAAAAACTTATCTGTGAAATCTTTTTGTAGGTCACCCACAGCACTGTAAGGTGGCTGCAGTGTTAATGCAAAAAGGGGTGCAAATTTTCTGGAACTCAGAATTTCTGCTATCAAACATTCAGTATTTCAGAGTTTTTCTAAGTTCCATATCCCAGAGATCCATATGTTTTGTGTGGAATCAAGTTTGAATTACATTTACTCTTTTTTCCAAAGTGACTTACAACATTATGGTGCTTACAATTATTTACCCATTTATGCAGCTGGGTAATTTTACTGGAACTATTCTAATGTAAGTACTTTGCTCAGGGGTACTATAGCTGAAGGTGGGAATAGAACCTGCAACCTTTGGGTTCAAAGGCAGTAGCTCCTCTGACTCATCTTCTCTGCTGCCCTGGTCAGTATGGTGGGGGTGTAGCTGCTGTGTTAACCTTTGATATTCACTCTTGAGCCTGATGGACTTTTCCCTGGTATCTCGTTCATCTTGCACATGGTCTGACACTGGCTGCACCTCCTGCAGAACCTGTACAGTGGCCCTGAACCTGTGGAATGGTCAAAGCTCCCGCTAAACTGTTGTGTTTGAACACTCACGGTATTGGAGTCATTGGAGTTGTTGACTGAAATGTTACTTTTTGAAACCAACTGTTGCTTTGTTTTTACTTTTCACAGAAAAGAGCAAAGAAAATTGAGGGTGAAACTATATATATCCGCCATAGCAATTTAATGTTGGAGGTTCGTATGCCGTGTGTGTGGACCTGAGTGCCGTCCAGGTGCATGATCTGTGTGTGTCAGACGACTGCTGCTGTCCTCACATTCAGCACGTCTGTCCTCGCTGTTACTCACTGTGTGTGTGTTTGCTGTGTGTATCTGCTGCTACTCAGTGTCTAAGTCTGTCCAAGGTGGTCTAACTAACTGCATGGTTTAGAAAGAGCCACCCAGCTGAGCACACGGCACACACACATATGCACATTGTGGTAGAAGCGGTTGGCTGAACGTTCAGAATCAGACAGTTCAGTGGAAATTACACTGTTGTTTTCGTACATTACTGTCACGTAAGTGTGTCTTGCACAACTCTTTGTCTGTTTGCTTTGATTGGCTCTTGTCTGTCTCGTTTCTGTCTGATCAGCTGCTCTCTGCTTTCATCTCAGTTTGAGTAGTTTTGACTCTGCTTCCATTGTCTCTGATTGGCTCTTGCTTCTGATCTACTCTAGGTGTGACTGGCTCGTGTCGCTGTCAAAGTCAAGCGCAGCGTCTCATCGGCTCTTTCTGGTTTTATTTCCGTTTGATTGGCTCTATCTTTCCCTCTGTCTCTTCTCCATCCAGGTAGCTTTTGTCTCTCTGGTCTCATTGGTTCTCTTCTGTCCTCTGTGTTGCATTGGCGCTCTTTGTGCAACTAGCTTTTGTGTGTCTCTTTGCTCCCGCTGGCCATGGCACTGCACTGGCACGCTGAGTCTGCATGTCACCTGGCTGTGTGACTTACCTGCGAGTCCATCAGCGATCAGCACTGGGATCATGTAGGACTGTTAATTTGTGGAAGTGTACAGCGTAGGACTTGCGTGCTGTTGGAGGAGAAGGAGAAGGATGTGTGCACACAGCACTTACCAGCAGGCAGCGCTCTCAGTGCTCTTCATTACACGTGATATTTTAGTATTAACTTGGAAATTGGGCTGCATGAATATTCATTACAGGTCAGACTTTGCAGACTTTTACATCCCTATTGATGTACGAAGTGTAATAATCACTGCGAACATATGGTGATGTTGGATGTAGATACTTTGGTGTCAGTAGTGATCTGCATATAACTGACAGTTCCCAGATGGTGAAAGGTGAGTGTAGTAGGTGGGGGGGTTGTTATTGCCCTGCTGGTGAGTGGAGGGAGCAGCTCCAGCCACGGTAACAGGTGTACACGCCTTTGTCTCACAGCACCTGGTTTCTGTCTCGCTCTTCCTCTTGAGCTCTCTTCTGTCTGTCTTGCTCACTTGTTTCACTTTGCTCTTTTTACCCCCGTAGGATGTGGAAAAGACTCAGGGTGAACTCTTGCGGCATCACGCAAGCATCAGTGAGCTCAAGCGCAGCTTCATGGAAGCGGTGCCTGAACCACGGGCCAGCGAGTGGGACAAGCGTCTGTCCACACACTCGCCCTTCCGTTCCATCACCATCAATGGGCAGCTACAGCCCGGCGGCGATGGGGTAAGTGCAGCCGGAGCGCGCCAGGTACACTTAGAGGCCTTCAGTTTACACAGCGAACACTTTGCAGTACCTGGATGCTGTGGGTCTTGTGTCCTGGGTGCGACCAAGAGCTCGGGGTGACTGGAGAATCAAAGGAACAAACTGCTGATGAATGATTTCGGCGTCTGGTTCCTGTGCAGGGGCTACCTGTGCCATTCCGGTTAGGTTTTCCCACCTGACTCTGCCCACAACCCAGAATGAACCCGTCCTGCGTAACTGTAGACGTGAAGGAAACTTTGCGGATAAAGATCCTAATGGCTCGGAGGTGCCATTGAGCTGTTCCTCAAGGGCTTTCTAACTTGAATACACTTCCCTGATGCTATAGTTTGTGTTCAGATGCAGTGTAGTATATATAAAAGGAAGCTGTTACATCCGTGTAAAGATGTCACATAAACAGAGGCAGTGCTATATGTGTTTAGACTTATGTGGCGTATTAATGATAATTTTGATATGGTCAGACTCAGGTGAATTGGAAATTAGTTTCTCATCAGAAGTTGTTTGTGCCACTTACTGAAAACCTGCAGACAGTGTCGGTAACCCTTATTGCCCAGACTTTCAGTGTTGGCTATCACTGTAGGTCAGGAAAACTACAAAATATGAACCGTTATCATCACTAGTGAGTACTTTGGCTCCTTGTGGTACCTACCGTCAGGTTATGAGTTTTTCATGATGCTAACTTCATTTATTGCTTTGTTTCACTGGAAAGGTGCATGCTCTTACTTGTTTTGCAAAATTTCTGTCTGTAGCTGAGCAAATGTGGCCTTTATTACCCCCTAAGCCTATAGATGGGAGCCAAACAGGATAGGGATGTGGGACCTCCTTAATTCAGCTCACTATCACAGTGTTTACACCTTGAGCCTGGTGTTGATCAATAAGAAGATGAGGAGTGTTGCACGATTGTCAAATGAATCAGTCAGCAATCAATACTGATTAGGAGTTTATTGAAAATACTTTTTAATTGAGGGGGGCGCGGTGGCGCAGTGGGTTGGACCGGGTCCTGCTCTCCAGTGGGTCTGGGGTTCGAGTCCCGCTTGGGGTGCCTTGCGACGGACCGGCGTCCCGTCCTGGGTGTGTCCCCTCCCCCTCCGGCCTTACGCCCCGTGTTGCCGGGTAGGCTCCGGTTCCCCGCGACCCCGTATGGGAGAAGCGGTTCCGAAAATGTGTGTGTGTGTGTGTGTGTGTGTGTGTACTTTTTAATTTCAATGCAGCTGACGAAGGTAATAAAATACTTAAAGAGAATATTTTTTATTTATTGTAGTTGTATGTGTGATTTTTACTGAACCTCATGAAGAAATTGAGGGATATGTAATTAAGCTTTTATCGGTTGAGGTTTCCAGTCGCGGCCGTGTTGCTAGGATGAGCAGCCAGTGCATTTCTTCCTGTGTAAAGGATGCTGCCGCACATTCATCTCCCTTTGGCCACGTTTTTGCTGTTTACAGACTTCTTGCTGCAAAAGATGAGTGTGTGTGAGAGAGAGAGAGAGAGAGAGAGAGAGAGAGAGAGAGAGAGAGAGAGAGAGAATGTTTCTGCCTGTCTCTGTATGCATGTCCAGGTGTGGACCACCTGTTTGTGTATGTGTGTACAGGTGAAGAGCGCCACCTTCCTGGCTGCAGGCACAGCGTCTGCAGGTGTAGCTGCAGGTGTAGTGCAGGTAAAGTCTGTTTTCCACTGAGAGTCGCAGCTCCTTTCTTTATGATAAAGAAAGCAGAAAGCGGCAGCAGGACGCTCTGGTTTGGCCTGGGCTGCATCGTTTCAAGGGCTAAATACACCCCCCCACGAGCCCTGATGTCCCCACCCTGCTCACACCCCCTCCTCCCCACCTCAGGCTGCTTGGGGCAAATCGCATGGCTGCTCTAGTCTGACAGCAAATCTGCATGGCTGTGATGGTCACCTGGCTGCTGAAGATGGAAGACACACGCGGACGAGCAAGTAACCCGGAGATCAGAGAAAGTGCCCCTTTCACATACCCGCCCCCCACTTTGCCTTCCCATCTGTCCCTTAATCTTCTCTCCCTGGTGGAAGGACTTACTCCTTTACTCCTGTGCCTTCCCCTTTGCTTCTTTTCTCTCAGTTCTGTTCCTTGCTCCCCTGCTCATTACTACCCCCTACACTCGGGATGTGCAAAGACGTCCTGAAAGAGAGCTCCACCCCCGGAAACCCCCCACCGCCCTGTCAGGGGAAGTGGGTTGGCTCTGTTGGCCCGATGCTGAGAATTACATCGAGTTGCTGAAGCACCAAATCACCTGAAGTGTCCAGTACTCTCCCTCCAGTGCTCCAGGTGCAAGGGTGGCCGGTCCCAGCGGTGCTCAGGTGTTCCACAGGAGACCCCAGTTCGAGGTCAGAGGATGTGCAACCAGTGGCTCCACCAGTTGAAACGGAGGAGTTTTTATGACGTCAGACACAGCAAACGTGGTCGTCGGTTCCACCGCAGCATCCGTGAGAGCAGACTGAGTCAACAAAAGAAGGATGTTTTTCACTGGAGAGCAGGACCATAAAAACTCTCAAACCCTTGCACTGCCCCGGGGGTTTAGCCTGGTGGTGCCACTGCATGCTCAAGCGGTTCAGTGAAGGCCAGAGCTCACATGGCCTGACTGCATGGCACGGCAACCAGACCACCGGAACACTGCTGGTCACCCGGCCACTTGTCACTATGGCTGTGGGAGCTGACCATCCAGAAAGCAAACTGGGAGGGAGAGAAGAGGGAAACTGGCTGAAACAGGTTCAGGCGTCAGATCATCTTTGCACACCCTGGCTGCCCCTGCCCCCGCCCCCATCCCCGTTCCTGTCCTCATGGGTTTTTGTGTCTGTTGCTGTGCTGCCGGCTGCAGGCGGCAGGGCAGCCAAAGCTAAAGAGGGGGGCCGAGCGGAGGAAGCAGCGCCGCGCAGCAGCCCCCGGTGGCCCACCAGCTCCGAGTGAGGGAGACCCGGAGAACAACGATGAGGAGGAGGAGCAGGGCACGGAGGCACCCTCCCCGAAGGTCATGATTGCCATCCTGCATGATGGGAAACAAGCAGCCAGTGCAGGAGCAAAGCCCTGCCAACTGTACCCTGCGACCCTGCAGCGCCCCCGCATCTCCTTCCTCTTGTCCTGCCTTCTGCTGATGGCCATCACTTTGTGGTGGCTGGTCTTCATCTGAGGGAGTCCTGGTGCTGTCTATCCATGCCCCACCCATGCATGACACAGACCTCAGACTCAGGGCTCAGTCAGAAATATAGCCGTGCCATAGAAGCTCAAAGCCAACCCCATACTGGCCCAAACTCAGACATAGCCCTGCCCGTAACTGTCCTCTGCAGCCCCCCTGCCATCAGACACAGCTGTGCCCTCACACCCTTTGGAGGAGGAAAGTGACTAAGTGATGGGGATCCTCGGCCTCATGATGGTTCTGGACCCCTGGATGAACCGTCTCCCCCAAAGACACAGGCAGTCACAAATGCATTCGTACTGCACACCCATACACATGCACAGGGAGGCTGGTTTCCCCCTCGTTTGCCTGATAGCTAAAGCAATCATTGGAGAGCGCTCACTGTGTAATGGATTAGCTGTGGACGTGGCAGAATAGAGACGGTGTGCTAGTGTCGTATGGATGTGCGGCCTCGTTCCGGAGGAGGGTGTGTTGGTCTACACCCTCATTCCTGAGCTAGGCTGTGCTGGTACTGCACTGTTTTGAAACTGTATGAAAAAGCCAATGTCTTGAAGTGAACTTGTACCGTATTATGAGAGTAAAGGCCACGTAGAGCATCGCTCTGTGCTGTTGAGTTGTGTTTGGCGGTTTTGGCTAGTTTTTTGCCTGCAATGCCTCTTGTTGGCCTGGCCTTGAGGAGCCCTGTGCTTCCCTGGGACCGGCCTGACCTTAACTGTGAGAAATTATGTTTACGTACACTTTGACTTAAAAGCTGACTGATGTAGGAAGGTGGACTCTGTGTGGGGTTCTCCACTCGATCTCCACCGTCCTTGCACTCGTCTAGCATGGCTGCTCTGAACTACTGCTCTTTAGGAAGGGAAATCCTGACACCAGGGTGGTTTCTGTTTATCTCTTCTTATACAGCCATGAGAAAATGTTTCCAAACCCTTTGGAATTATCTGTACTTCTGCAAGAATGGCTTCTAAAATGCGATTCGATCTTTATGCCAACCTAACGCAAACAGTGTACACCAGCATGTCTGTATCAAACATATTATTGACATATTCAGAGCCATAACTTTATCATATTGTTTCAACATTCAGCATCTAGGATGGTGAAAGGATGTGAACTTCTGGGCAACAGAATGATTGAGCTGAGATTTTACAGGATCTCAGAAGAAATTTTGAAGCCCATACAGTTGGAAAAGGCAACAAAAGCATTTCTGAAGACTGGAGACAGAGAACTCTAGGGGTAACAGCTTATGATGTACAGGCATCTCTTGTATTTGACAATGTGTGTCTGCAAGTGTACACAAAGAAAAACTGTCATGGCGAACACAGGAAACCAGGCTGATGGACTCAAACGCAGGTGCGTTTATTTCTGTAACGCAAGAGTCTTATTCACAATCACAGATCGGAGGATCGTGGAGGTCTCGGAGTGTGGGCAAGGAGTGCATCTTTTCAGGTTGAGGTTCTGCGGCCAAGTGCATCTCACCAGCTGCTTTTATAGTCTGTGGTCGTCAGGCACGCGGTCGGGACACAGTCGGAGGGCGACAGTGAGAGTAACCCTGAGCAAAAGTGGTGTTCATGGGAGATTACCAAGCAGGAACCCACTACTCTTCAGAAACATTCCTGGTTGTTCTCAAGTTTGATAAGACCACCTGGACATTCCCCAACTCTACTGGAGCTATGCTCTGTAGAAAGATGAGGCAAGAGTGAATCTTTTTTGGTAAAAGTTTGGAAGAAACAATCAGTACATACCAGTATTAAAATCTCATTCCAACTGTGAAAGATGGTGGAGGAAGCATCATGGTGTGGGGCTGCTTTGCCACCCTAAACAGCCAATAGTCATTGAGGTAACTGCCGGATACCAGGAATACCAGGACATTCTGTAACGTGAAGCTCAGACTCAGAATATTGGGTGAGAACATGCCCTAACCACCACCACCAGATCTACAGATCTACAGGAAACATTTGGCTGAGGTTAGTGATGCTGAAGGAGCGCCCATACGTTACTAAATCTAAGATCACATACTTTTTCCATCCTCAACATTGCATAATTAAGCAATACGTTCAATAAAGATATAATAAGGTGCTACTGCGTGTGTGCAATCCACTTGTTAACACCCTCTTTATCGGTGAGTGGCCCAGATGAAGATCAGAGAACATTTGGGAATCCATTCATAACAGAAGTCCAGACTACCCACAAAAGGTTCTGATTTTTTTCTCACGACTGTGTTTGAGTTATTTTTTTATTCAAACTGAAAATTCATGGTGTGGGATGTTTAGAATGAAACAACGCAGAAATAAAAGTTGTGATGAAATATATATTTTGTCATTTTTATAGTGGGATATGAATGTCTCAATGTGCTGTGAAAAGGCCAAGTAGCTGTGCTTATTTTGCAGATTTCACCTTCTGAAATGAACCGTCTTTGAGTCTTATGTGCTTCGCTATAGGGTGCTTTTCGGCCTGCTCTACGTCCAGTGTTAGACTGTCTATCGTTTTGGGTGTTAAAGAGAAGGAAGGCTGCTTTGAATGGACTGCCTAACGCTGACATCGAGGGAAGATGTGATTTCTTGAATGTGAAGTCAGGTTTCTGTGCACTGTTGTACTGAGTGGTCATTGGTAAAATGCAGATACTCCTTCCCCGGAACTCCTCCCACCATCGATTGGCCTCCATCTCTGGGATTCCTCATTGCTGGCCGTCCTCGGCCCTTAAACTTTTTTTCTCATTGTTGACTGTGCTCCATCTCAGGCTCTTACTCCTCATTGTTGACTAACTGTTACCCCTCAGAGTCATTCCTCATTATCATCTGAGTGCCCTGCAACCCCAAGATTCCTTCTACATCAGCGATTATCCTGCATATCCTACATTCGTTCTTTGTTATTGACTGCCCTCAGTCACAGGCATTCATTCCTCGTTGACTGACCGACTTCGGTTCCTGAGACTCGCTTCTCATTATGGATCAACTGCCCTTTGTCCTGGATGCTTGTTCCTTATCATTGATCGCCCTCCATCCCAGACTTGCTCTTCATCGTTGACCATCCTCCAAGCCTGAAGCACGTCCCTCATTTATAACTAATGTCCATTTATAGAGGAGACCTTTTCCTCATTATTGATCACCCTGCATCCCTGAGACATTTTCCTCCACATAAATTGTAGTTATTACCAAAAGTGTTCTAACAGTAGATCTTAAGGATCAAGTAATTACTGTCACTCAGTTCAGCAGGTGTCGGACGCCCTCAGTTCAAAGGGACCAGTGGACTGGGGTACACCAGGCAGTGTGGAGACTGGTTAATATGGGACATTACCAGCAGGTCTATGGGGGAGGTCAGGAAGCAATTCTCAGTATTTGTATGTTTTTGTCTATGTTGTGTGTGTGTGTGTGTGTGTGTGTGTGTGTGTCCATGTCCATGTTGCTTTGCAGTCACCCCTTGTGAAGAAAACACAGACGGTCACCATCTCAGACATCACCAACTCCCTCCGTAGCGACACCACCGCCAAGGAGGTGCCCGTTGTACACACAGAGACGAGGACCATCACCTACGAGTCGCCACAGGTGAACGTGGTGCTTGAGCTGCAGTGTGTTGCTCCAGTGTCTTGTGTTTGGTCAGTGCTGACCCAGAGCCCTCCTGTCCTCAGGCTGCCAACAGTGCTCTAGAGCAAGATGGCAGCATGCTGCTGAGTGCCCAGACCATCAGCTCTGACACCGTGTGCACGACCACGACCACGCAGATCACCAAGGTAGTGCACGTAGATGGCCGGAGCCGTGTCCCCACGTGACCTTTCCCACGTAGCTGTCAGTGAAGCCAGTGTGTCTGTCTTACATTCGACAGACAGTGAAAGGAGGGATTTCAGAGACGCGTATCGAGAAGAGGATTGTCATCACAGGTGACATGGAAATCGACCATGATAAGGTGGGTATTGCTCCTCCCGTGTGGGACAACGAATGGGCCTGTGTCAGGTGTCAGCTGGTAGGACATGGAAACAGTGTGAGAAGCACAGCTTAGTGTGTACCTCTTTGCTGGGACTGGCGGAGTTGCAATGTGGAGGACGACGCTTTGCGGCGCGATGATGAAGATGATCAAAAACATGCATGAAATTATACAGTGCGTGCGTGCGTGCGTGCTTGCGTGCGCGTTCTCCCTGTGCTTTGACTGTGTTGTGACTGTGTCATGACTGCGCCATAAGTCCACCTGCACTCTGACTCTGCCTCCCTGCACTCAGGCTCTGGCCCAAGCCATAAAGGAAGCAAAGGAGCAACACCCTGATATGTTCGTCACCAGGGTGGTCGTGCACCAGGAGACGGAGATCACTCCAGAGTGAGACTTAATACTGCACCCCTTTCCCCTTCTCATTCACCAGGGTGAGGGGCTCCACCTTAGCACCCTGCAACACCCAGTCACAGACACACCCCCCATTTCTCTCCTGTGAACACAGCAGCTGCATCCCTCTGTCTCACAAGCATTCAGCAGTCATTCCTGTGTGTGGACATTTACCTGTTGTCTCGCACAAAGGACATCTTTCCCATCATGCTCTGTGAATCTGATCTCCAGTGTGTGTGTCTGTGTGCACGCGCACGCACAACTGTGACCATACTGTCAGGAGCGTCCTGTTCATTTTACCCACTTACGTGTGTGTCCTACAAGCAGAGGCCCATTTTTCTGTCCTTTCTTTTTGAGCATTGCACCCCCTGTTGGCTCGCTGTTTGTCAGGCCGTTTCCTACATTGGTGTGTTTACAGAGGTGTCCCATCAGCCCCTTGGATGCTGCACGAAGGCTGTTTGGACCCCCTGCTCTTCAGCCTATTCCTCTGTGTCGTGGCCCTACGCTCGTGCCCCCCTTAATGTTCCCATGTGCCTCTGCTGTCGAGCCCCACACTCGTGTGTCCCCTCCGGGCCCAGTTTGTTTCCCCTCATCTTGTTTACGGTGTAATTGTCTTGGAAACATTGGTGATTTTAGGTGTTCTTGTCTGTCCACTGTTCAGAAGAGTCACATTTGTCATACGCTACATCTCTGCTCTGTCCTGTAGGGGAGCGGTGCGGGATTTCCGAAGTCTTAAACAAAAAGGCCCGGCTCCGTCCTCATAATGCTCACCCCTCGTCCCCAGTACACACCCTGCCCCTCCCCTCCCCGCCCTGCCCCGCCTCGCCCCGCCCCTCAGCACGGACCAGCACTTTCTGCCTCTTGCTGCCCTCTGTCTCAGAGAGTCTCGGTCATGTCGAGGCCCCTGCCTGAACACCAGCAAACACCGGCGAGAGGAGGAGCCCACATCGCTGGGGAGCGCTCTCGCCCCCGGTCCTGCAGCTCCCGCTTCTCCTCCGCTGTGACGTACTGCCGCTCTTCGTGACCCGACCCCCGACTTTGACCGCTCGCCTCCACCAGCACCTTCGTGAGAGGAAACGTCCCACTTTTCTACCCGGGAATTTTCTAATACGTCGATCGGGTTTTTTTCTTGTCACAGTGAAACTTTTTCAACGTTTTCCAAGGACATTATTAGTAACTGTAATTGGGATAGTTAATAGTTAATTATTAACTTTCATTGGGTACAATGACACGAAGGTATAATGTCAAGCTTTCCATATTGGTGAAGTTTTTAATCTTTTCTATTTACAAATATTTTGCATAGACTGACAGAGGGAGTTTGACTTCTCTGCTGTTTCCTGTGGGTTTAGTGCCAGACCGCTGGCGATGGAGTCTAACCATTGGTGATGGAATATGACCGTTGATTGGTGGTGATGGTGTCTGACTGCTAGTGATGGAGTGTGACCCTCAGTGAGGCCCTCCTTAGCACAGTGAACATTCCTCAGCAGGCAGCTTCTGTGTTTTCCAGAGGATATATAACGTTAGTGAGGAATATAGGAATATAGTCTATTTTTGCTCCACACTAAAGAAATTGTTTTCTAGGGTTGTGTACAGAAGTAGCATTTTCACCATAATCCTTTGGCTGGAAAAGTCGCCAGAAAGGCGATGGTGCTTCTTGAACCTCAGTGATTTCAAAGGTTCCTCATCAGATGTCCTGTTTTTGTAGGTGGGAATCGTGTACAGTATATAAAAATAATACAAGATAAAGCAACATATGGCCAATATTCATGGGTATATTTTCAAAGTGGAAAACAATGATGGTCTTTGATAATTGGGCTGTGTTCAGTACCATGCTGCTCTCTGGCATTTTACAACATCCCACAGGTGTGCACTGCAGTCCAAAAGCAGATCTGTTCACTCAGTCTGTAGGACAGGAGACCGGTAGACATTCCGAACACAGGACGTTCTGTGGAAAGTGAGGAGGCAGAGCCCTGTGGATCTTGTGCATGATTTGTTAAGGAGCATAATCCAAGTTGTGATCCCCAGTGCCGTATGCTGAGCTGTCTTTGCTCTTCTGATAAAAATATTGCAAGTCCAGTTACAGCCTCCCTCTGTGGACACATCATGAGCTCCACAGGGACATGGCATCCATGTGGAAGGGGAACTTTTCTGAAGATACATACCTGTACTGCTTCTCTGCAGCACACACTACAGGTTGGCCTGTACACTGTCTCAGTTAATGAGCAGTTATGAGAAAAATCCTGAACACTTTGGAATAATGAGGATTTCTGCATGAATTGCTCCTAAAATGTGCTCTGATTTTGATCTAAGTCAATAATAAAAAGTGTTATTTAACAAATGCCAAGACAACTTTTTACACGGCCATATCCTTATTGAACAAATAGTTTGAAGAGTCAAAGTTATTGATGGGAAAAGTGTGTGACCCTCTGGGGTAATGACATGTTGAAAAGACGCTCATTGCATTCAGGCATTCCAATCAGTTCATGTGTGGCATTGACCTGCTGTGCTGTTTAGAAAAACCTCGCAGGTTTAAGGTGACCTGCTCTTCACAACAGAATTCTGATGAAGAGCACTGGTCAGAAATTTCAGAATAGCTCAGAAGAAGAGTTGGTGAACCTCCAAGGACTGGAAAAGGTTACAAAAGGATGTCTAAAGAGTTGGGTCTCCATCAGTTCACAGTCAGGCAGGTAGTTCACAGATGGAAGAATGGAGCACTGTTGCGGCTCTCCCTAGGACTGGGTGCCCTACAAATGTCAGCACAAGGGCACGCCATAAAATCCTCACACAAGGGACAAAGAAAAACACTGAGCAAGAGTGGTGTTCGTGGCAGGTTACCACGGAGGAATCCGCTGCTGTCAAAAAATGTTGCTGGCTGTCAAAAGTTTGCTGAATACCATACTGAATGTTCCACGGCAATAACTGACCAGTATTCTTTGGACAGTTGAAACAATAGTGGAACATTCTGGGAAATGTAGACAGCGTTACCTTTGGAGAGAATAACACACTGCACTGAAACACCAAAACCTCATTCCAACTGTGAAGCACGGTGGAGGCAGTATAATGCTGTGGGGCTGTTTCGCTGCTTCCTATTGTGAACAGCTTGCAGCCATTGAGGGACCATTGAATTCTAAGTTGTATGAGGAAATTGTACAGCAGAATGTCGGCGTGTCTTTCTGTGATCTACAACTCACCTTCCGTTGGATCGAGCAGTGTGAACGTGATCAAATACAGAGGTGTAAATCGACAAGAGCGTCTCAGAAAGAAGAGATTCGTGCTTTAGAATGGCCAAGACTGAGTCCTCACCTCAGTCCCACCATGATGCCGAGACGATACGTGAAGCAGGGAATCTCCCAAAAATGTGTCAAGTGCAAGAGGAATGAGCCCAAATCGCTGTGAAGCGCTGCAGCGATACAAAGTGTTTGGTTGAGGGTTTTGCCAACGAAGGAGGTTCCGCTCGTTACAAAATATACGGTTCCGCACCCTTTTTCCATCGCTGACCTTCATCGTTCGAAGCGTTTGTTCGGTAAAGATCCGGCAGCGTAACAAGCGTCTCTGAACGGCATCCTCCACGGTTACCGTGGTAAAGATGAGCAACAAAGGCGATAAAAATGTTTTCCTTCTTCGTTACCTGCATCTTTACCAAGGTACCGATAGTTCTGGAGGCCACTGTAACGCTCACTTTATTACTACAGGCGCCACACGCGTCCCCACATCCCTTCTATGTTCTTGATTTTCTGCGTGGCGTCGATCGGGCTGCCACCAGCGAGTAGTTCCAGTGAGGAGGACGGGTTCGACAGTGCCTTTAAAACCTGGACTCCTACGTAATAGAGGAGAGACATTGTGAAGATGCAGCTAGCGATGAGTCCTGGACTGCAGAGTGAGGACTGAGCGAGCAGCACTGACCGGCGATGAATTTACACCTTTGCAAGTTGCAGTGATTCACTTTGCCCACTTGGTTGTCATCCCGCTGTTTGCAGTTCGGTGTGATGGGCACTTCAGAAGCACCCGCTGTCCTTGCGTGTTTGTCCCCTCCGTGTCCTGTTCGTGTGCCGCCTCACGGTTTGGTTCCCACTGCGACCGTCTTGCCGTCCTGCACTTTTTATACACCATTTTTACTGGTTTCTTAATCAGACAAGTGTGTGAAGTGGATTTGCCGCTCCACACGCAGCGTTCTGGTTCTTCTTCTTGTTACTCTTGCTGTCGTTCTTGTTGTTGTTGTTGTTGTTTTCATGACCCCCGGAGAGGTTGCCATTTGTATATTTTTTCACTGCCAGAACAAAGATGAGAAAAATTCTAATTTATTTTGTAAAGATTTCATTTTCAGCTGCACTCTGTAGAATCGAAGAGCAGCTCTTCTCTTCACTGCCACCTTTCTGTCTTTGTTTACAAGTGATTCTGCGTTGATCATGGAGAAGCTCACTTCTTACCTCTGTGTTTTTAGGAGACCTAAAACGCATAGTGAACATTTCAGGGGTTTGTTTTCTCCTTCTTTTCTCTTTTATTTAGTGGAGAACTGAAATATGAAACCCTGCTTTCACCATGATCATCGCTTTGCCGTTCTTGTCATTTTAACATTTCCAAGTATTGCATTTGCCCCTCTTCTTTGTCTCTTTTTGGGGAACAGGAATAAAATTTTAATGAAAACTAACAGCGTTCCTCATTTTCCTTTTCTTGGTGTCATCTCTTTGAAGGACTGAATCTTTGCCCGATGCGACGCGAATGAGTCGCGTTGGTGTGAAAGAAAGCTGCTTTCCTGCAAGCCTGCGTGTCGCCGTGTGTCCACCGGGGGGCGCACAAGTGCCCAGGCCTACGCCGGGGGCCACGGGAAGCTTTCGACTGTGCTCTCTCTGTCCTGAGGCTGGTTCGCCTGTATTGTGGACGACCTGAGTGCCGGGCCTGTCTCGGGACTCCACGTGTCCTTTCGAGGACGCTCTCCGCAAGTCTCTCTGGTCCTGTTCACCAGCTGTGGGACATGTGTCTGCTGACATTTACATTACATTTACATGTATTTATTTATCAGACACGTAGGGGGTGCGGTGGCGCAGTGGGTTGGACCACGGTCTTGCTCTTCGGTGGGTCCGGGGTTCGAGTCCTGCTTGGGGTGCCTTGCGACGGACCGGCGTCCCGTCCCGGGTGTGTCCCCTCCCCCTCCGGCCTTACGCCCCGTGTTGCCGGGTAGGCTCCGGTTCCCCGTGAACCCGTATGGGACAAGCGGTTCTGAAAATGTGTGTGTGTGTGTGTATTTATCAGACGCTTTTCTCCAAAGTGACGTACATCTCATAGAAAATACAATTTGTTAATTTAGGAGAGAGAGACATAGTTCCAGACGTGACTTTTAAGTGAACCTAGTTTGTTTCTTTCCACTTGATGCACCGATGTTCATCGCTCGAGTAGGTGTATAAAACGCAGGATAGATGAATCCTGATCACGTTCCTACAATTTTTTTTAAGGTACACAAACATTGGCATACAGTACAGGAGTAGCAGCTGTGTAAAGGCCTTTCTGGGGATGATCATGAAGTTACGGCGCATGAACATTTGCACCATACGCGAGCTGGAGAGATCTTTGGCAAAATGGGTCTGGAAAAGGTGAGTTTTCAGACCCTTCTTGAACGTAGACAGAGTTTCCGCAGTTCTGAGTGAGAGGGGAAGGTCGTTTCACCACAACGGAGTCAGAACCGAGAACCTCCGGACTTTACCTTTCGTGCGCGGGACCGCCGAGCGAGCAGAAGTAGACGAGCGAAGGGGTCCGGTTGGGGTGTAGCGGTTGATCAAGTCTCGGACCGGGAGGGGGCACCATCTGTGCTGAGGGGAGGAGAGGTGCTGGAAAACACGTGGTCACTTTGCGTGAGGGTGGTATTTGCAGTGAGGGACTCTGGGATTGACCCGTCCCTCTGATATCCTAAATGACAACCTCATCAGACGCACGCCGGACACAAGAGCGCCGCTCCTCACCTGACAGCCAGCTGGTAGAGGGTCCTCCACAAGGGTTTGACAGCCGGCTTCCCAGACAGAGGCTAAGGGATGTCACCGTGTGTGTGTGCGCGCGCGCACGTGCGTCCACGTTGGGGGGGCGTTCAGAACGCAGCGAGCATCCCGACCCGTGCCCGGCGCCAATCTTGTTTCTCGCTCAGATCTGCACGGTTACATAAGCAGCTGAGCTCCCGATGACTCAGATTTTCACGGCACTTCCTTTCTCTCTGAGATCTTCAGCCCCTCGTTGGGTGTTTGACTGTCCACGCGGCACTCGGTTTGCTCCCCGTGGTCGGTCCAGACGTCCTCGGGGGCCCCGCCGGAAGCGCCCCGTCCGATGGCCTCCGAGTCCAGCAGGTTGTTGGGTCGCCTTTGGCCGTTTGATAAGCGCGAACCTGGCCTTCGAGGTCCGGCTGCCTGCCGACGCGTCGCTGGCTCTCGGGCTCCTGCAGAGGGCGCCTTCCTCGGCCTCCCACTCGCGTCCTTGTTCCTGTGCTCACGGTGTTCAGGCCGCCCCCGTCCGAGACGCTTTCCCGGCTCCTCTCGCTCACGCTCCGCGTCTCCACGTGTTGCTGCTCCGGATCACCAGCAGCTCCTCCCCGCAGCGCCCCGCACTCAGAATGCATTATTATACTTCATAGCCAGTGCGGCTGTGTACCCAGAATTCCCTGTGTCGGTGTGCTCTCCCACCAGTGCCCCCCCACAGGAGACTGCGGCACCTTCCGCAGACGTCCTCACAGCCCCCGTTCTGCTCCGAGAAGGAGGGACGTCACCATCTTTCACTCGTATTGCTCTTATAGAGGCGTGCAGTGGCTCCACCCCCTCAGATGAAGGACGTGCCCCCGGGTGAAGGACACACCTTCTCTTCCTGGTTCCATTTCAATGTGGACATCATTCCATCATTCCACCTCTGAAGCTCAGAGGAGACACTGAGACTTCCTGTGAAGGGGGTGGGGCCTCCTCCTGTTGCCAAGCAGCAGAGCCTCAGTTCCCACATAAAGATTTTGTGTGGAAATCAAGGCGCTCGTTTCCTCAGTTGCTCTCTGCTGGACTGGAGCAACGCGCCCGTTCCTCCGTGTGGCTTTCGAACCTCGGCTGAAGAAAACGATCGAAACGTGTTTGGGATCCCAGCAGAGGTGGGGAAACGAGCACGAATCTGTAAATGTTGCCAAGAACGTTCCAGAAAGTTCCCCGCCGCCTCCAGCGGCGGAGCGCCCCGTGTTGCGGACGGACTCCTGGAGAAGGAAAACTTTTCACTGCGGCAGGAGTCCATGGACGTCTGGCCCTCGGCACTTCTGCGTGGGAGGGGTACCAGGCGGAAGCGTCTGCCCAGGAGGGGTGGGCTACCATTGGCCCGTGGACCCCCACAGGTTTTTTTCTCCCTCAACTTTCAGTTGGGAGTTTTTGTTCCTTTCCCCGGTGGCCAGTAGGCATACTTATAGCTCTATGATAAGTTCTTCATTATGGTAGCCATTAGTTGATCGTCTTCTTTGTTTCTATCTGTTTTTCTTGCCTTATGTCTGTGTTAAAGCGCTCTGTGTCACTGCGTGAGAAAAGAGCTCTATAAAAAATAAAATAATAACAATAAAAAGCGAAGAGCCTCAGCATTAAATAGGGTGTCGGACGCGGCGCTGCGGGGCGTCAGGATATTGTTCGCTGGAGGAGCGGAACGAAAAGCGTCCCTCCTACTTCTTTAACAAGGTGAAGGAGTTGAAACGGGAAGAAGACTTTACTTCACTGCGGAACCAGCGAGGTTCGTCGTCCTTTCGCGGGTAGCCGAGGAGGTGCCGAGTACAGGCACGCTTGCGAAGAGCACGAGGACTGGGGATCTCGCTCCGTTGTTGGAGAAACCCACAAAGCCCATTTTGACACCCGGAGGCCCCTCGCCGTGCCGCGCGTAGATGCGAAGATCATCCCGGAGGCCCTCGCCGAGCGCCGAGAACGCACTTCCGGGGCGCCCGGGCCTTCGGCCGTCCGGAAGTCGCGGCCGGTCGGAAACGCGAGCGCCTGAGCGAAGGACCGAAACGGTCCCCCTTCGCGTTAGTCAGTGTGGAGCAGGAGAAGGAGTTGGTGACCGAGTAGACCGCCGTTTCCCGTTTAACACCCCGAGGAGGGCGGCGTTCTGCCCCGGTTTCCCGAGCCGGGTGCGAACACTCCACACGGCAGAGTCGATAGTGAAATTACCAGGAAAGGGTCCCTCGAGGGATCGATACCCCGGTGCGGTGAGGTACGGCCACCGTTGGGGCGTGAGCTTGTCCGGCCTTGCGTGTCCAGGGTGTGAACTACAGAAACCTCACGTTCAGGACACACAAGGACAGACCCGGTGGGGTCACTGTGCCATTCTTCCGTATGGTGTGCGGCTGTCCAGTAACGACTAATGCGTTTGTGGTAATTTTGTGTTAAATTCTATTTTGAAGAACACGTCAATAGGGGTGACGCGTGATGCGAAGAGACGCACGTGTCCAAAGGCGGGTAAGACGTACAGCAGCCTGGGGACAACGGCTGCCCTTTCTTTTGTTCCAACGTTTGTGCGGGGGAGAGGGGGTCTTCATTTCTTCTTAGGCCCCCCATCATGCAGAATCCACATTTGTTACTTTTTTCAAATGGATTTCACTGTATAGAAATTACTTTGATGCTTTTTATTAAAAATACAAACAGCGAAAAATGCAACAGAGCAAACAGAGAAGAAAGCAAGAGCCGACATTTACCGCAGAGGCGCGGTACTGTACTGAGGTTCAGTGAAGGACAAGCGATGAACACTCCCTGTGCCCCGCCCCTTCCCTCTGCTCCCGCTGCACGACTGGTCAGTCGCGTTTCAGCCGGACCCACTGCTGGAAAACACGGTTCTCTAGGTGCCGGTTGGCGACGAGGTCGGTGGCCAGGCTTTACTGCTGAGGGTGCCAGTGAGCCCCGGCACCTTCTTACCTTCCCCGGAGCTCTGGATTTGGAGGCGGAGCTTCTAGACGGATGTGTGACGCTAAGGAGGTGTCGTGTTATATGTGCAAATGATGCGATTTGGCAGGATGGGGCTTGAAGGCGGTTACGTTCGTGAGCAGATCGGCGTCAGATATGCGAGGACTTTCCGCCTCCATGGACTCGTTCAGCTGGCGTCCGCTCATGGTCTTCCGGGAGGGAACCTCAGCGGTGGCCAGTAGGGGGCAACGCTGAGCAGTGCAGGACCAAGGGCAGGACCACAGCAAAACAGAGTAAGAGTACCGCGCTGGACGTCATCCGGAGGCAGCAGCTACAGCGGTGCGGTGGCAAAAGACGGTTAACGGTTTAAGGGTTTGCAACATTAGTGTGATTTTGCCGATGCTTTACGGAGATGAATTACATGAGCTGTACCGTGATTTAACACTGAAATCTAACGTAGTTTCAGCATGAAGCGGGAGCTCCACCCGGCAGCCGCAGAGCCTGTTTGTGTGAAGGAAGGCGGCCGATGGGTCAGTGGGGTCACAAAGCATGATGATATCTGAGAAAAGAGAGAAAAGCGATGGGAGGGACAGAGAGTAAACATGATTCCGGGCCCCTTAGTGCACCAGACTGTGGGAGCGCTTTCCCTTCCTCACATGCGCACGCGCCCGAGTGCTGGAAACACAACACATTTGGTCTAAAAGACAACTGGTGGACGGACCGTCCCATCGTGTCCCCCGAGTTCCAGCTCCGTCGCTGCCATGTCCGCCTCGGTCTGGTCCTCCCCAGATGTCGCACCTGCCAGCGAGTGCAGCCCATCTAATCTAGTCCAGCAGCCTGTCCATCGATTCCCGCCTGCTCTCCCAGGACGTCACATCACCGTCAAAGTCGAGTCGCGGCCAACTGCTGCACCTCCACTCCTCGGCGCCCCCTGGTGACCAGCAGCTCAGCTCTGCCACGTTCACGCACACCGAGGAGCTCGGCTCCCTCCCGAGAGGCCTGGATGCCACATCGTGTCCGCTGTCCGTGTCATCCTTGGAGTCTTTGTCCCCGAGGCCCGAGGAAGCAGGGACTGTCCTGCAGCCCAGGCTGTAGGAGCGTCTAGGGGGCACCGCCGCATCCCACTCGCTCCCGGTCTCCAGGCGTCGGTCCAGCTGGAGGTCGGTGCTGGAGCTCAACTGCGGCTCTGGACGGAACTGCGCTGGAAAAGCGCGGCAGTTGGTGCTGCTGGACACCCAGGAGGAGGAGGAGCAGCACGGGGCTTCCTGGGCGGACAGCAGAAGAGGAGCGGCAGCAGGGGGCGCCGGCGAGTCCGACAGACGCCCCGCACGCAGGATGTCCACGTCACCAACGTTCAGTTTTGTCATCCAGTGGTAGTGACCGCACTGGACCGCAGTGGGCTCTGCGGCCGAGACTCCGTGTCTGGGGCCCCGCGCCTCTCTGAACTGCAGGCGCGTGTCGTGATCGCGGTTCTCATAGAGCACCGTGTTGGCGCAGATCAGGATGAAGAGCCCCACGCCCATGATAACTGGCCCCAGCAGCCTCATGCGGTCGTGGTGGCCTACGCCGCTCGCAGTCAACGCGCTCCTGGCTCCGGGGCCCCACCGAGCGGCCGGAGGCTCACTAAGGCTCTTCCCCGGGCCCGCGTGACCGAGCAGAGCCGACCGGTGGGCCCGGTGAGGCCAGTAGCTGGCCACGGCCATCGCCGTGCCGACGAGGACGACGACGGCGCCCAGCAGCAGGAAGACGCCAGGCAGGGAGCGCATGCGCAGTCGTGCCTCGTTCGCCCGCCGTTTCCTCCGTGAGCAAAATCCAAAGTGGGGCAACCAGTGGGGGCTGTCTGGAGCGACAGGGGGCGCCATGTGGCCCCCGCTGGCAGTTTCCGCAGGAACCGCAGGGGTCCCTTCGGGAGCGCTGTGGAGAGAGGACGGGTCAGAGGTGAGCGTTGGAGGGCGTGTGTTCGGAAAGCGAAGCCCATTATGGACCGTTGATTTCAATATGGCCGGTGGACGGAGCGCAGCGAGTGCTGCAGTGGCACCGCGGTTAGAGCCGTGTGTTGCAGTGTGTTGCAGCGCGTTCCATTGCTTGAGTCGGCCGTTTCCCTCTGTGGAACTCTGCGCTTCGAGGTACACTTACACGATGCCGTACCGGCAAACAAGCGCGTCCGCGTGAAGGGCCCTACGGGCCAAGAGCCGAGAGCGGAGAGCAAACTCGCTGCTTCCATGCAAGTGGTGTTCGCGCGATCGAGCCACTCCCTGGGGGCTTAGGGGCCAGAGCCGCTATAAATGGAGCAGCCGTGACTCCTGCGTTCCGATAACCCAGTTAACCGAGAGCCAAAGGACACGCTGTGGGAACGATGTGTGACGCATCAGGATCCTTCGCCCCCAGCTGGTTCGTGGACAAGTGGTTCGTTCTGCCTCTCTCGTTGGCTCAGAGCCTGGGAGTGACGATCGGCCTCAATCTGTGCTTCTCATCGTATCGAACCCACAACCCGGTCCTGAACAGTCGTCCAGCATAACGTCCACAGGATCCACCCCTATGTCACAACAAGCTCTGCTCAACTCGTGGTCCAGGTCACGGGGGCGTCCACCTACAAAACTGCAGCTCTCCACCACCTGGTCTTCTGGGCTTTGCCGTCAAACCTCTACAGCTGACAGAGACAGAATAGCGCGGTACAAGTCGTGTTCGACTTGCCGAAGCGCTCCCACGTATCTCCTCATTTCTCTGCAGTGGCTTCCTATAGCTGCCCGCATCAAATTCAAGACCCTTGTTGTCGTCGTCTACAAAGACATCGCTAGAACTGCTCCCAGACATTTACAGGACTCGATCAACCAACCGCTACACCCCAACCGGACCCCTTCGCTCGTCTACTTCTGCTCGCTCGGTGGGCCCGCGCACGAAAAGTAAAGCACGGAGGTTGTCGGTTCCGGCTCCGTCGTGGTGGAACGACCTCCCCCTCTCACTCAGAACTGCTGACACTCTGTTCACATTTAAAAGGGGCCTCAAAACTCACCCCTTTCAGTCTCACTTCTCCCTGATCTCTCAAGTTCATGATAAACGTGCAAATGTTTAACATTCAATAACAATGTGTTAAATAATGGAAGAGCCTTTATACAGATACTCTGTAACGTACACTGTTTTATACCGTGGTACGTCACACTCTAGGGTCACGTGTCTGCATCCAAAAGTCTCCTTCCGTTGATGCCACGAAGTGTCGGTCGGTCTCTGGTGAAAAGAGGCCGCGACACGGACGAATGAACGAACGACACGTTACACATTTGAATCTCTGAGAGCTTTTTGTGATGGTAAGAAAAATATTGAGAGATGCAGCGGATGCCCTGAAATTTCACTCTTCTCGCATTAGAGCAGAATCTCCTGGATCGTCCGGAGACACAAAGTGTTTCCATCAGTCGCGTTCGGCCTGTTTTCAGGCGGAGCCCGAAGCGGGAAAAGTTACAAACGTGACTTTTTAGCTCATATTCGTGTCGCTTCTACAAATTCAGCATAAGAGTCACTTCGGGTGAAGGACGCGCCTTCACCTGTCCTTCACTTTGGTTTGTGGAAGCGATGCTCGCAGCCCGGTGCGCAGAGTCACGTGACGGGAACGCGCAGCGGCGCGAGGACGGCTGAGACGCGGACTGAGCGCAGATGATGTGACACATCGTGACACCGCGGGATAACGATGCGGCAACGATGCGGTAACCGGTCCAGCAAGACATGTAACAGCGGGTGTAGTAAAAGTGCAGTAGCGATGCAGTAACAGGTAGAGTAACATGTGGTAATAGTATAGTGCAGTAAGCGGCACAGTAACACACACAGAGACACAGATGCAGTAAAAACGCAGTAATATACCGTACGCAGTACGGATGTCCTCACCCCCCCCTTGTGTCCTTCAGTCCTTCTGCCGTATGATCGCGACCTCACACACACGCACACGCACGCACGCGCGCGCGCGCGCCCCCTCCACCGGACTCACCTCCGCACAGCAGGGGGTCGCAAGTTGCAGCGTGAGAGCAGCTCGCACGTGGGAGGTCGCGCCGGGACGGGCGCGTGCAGCCCCTCGGTCCTCAGTCGCGCGGTCACGATCGGAGAAGCGGCGCCGCGTGCCACGCAACAGACGCGAGCGCGAGCGCCCGCAACTCGAACAGGTGGAGAGGGCGATGCTCTCGGACCCGAGACACACTGACACTGTCCTCTGAGACGCCGCACGACCCACTTGTCGCGTGCTCGAGCCGTCGCGCGCTCTGCGATGCCCAGCGATTCACTCATGACGGAAGTGCAGCGGAGACGCTCGTGCTCGCGGAGGTGGAGCGCGGTCACGGACCTGAAGGACGCGCTCGTCCATCGGGGGCACGAGCGGCTCTTGTTCCGAATATATAATTTAACGGCGGGGAACAGAAGCTCCGTTCTCACACGCACGCACGCACGCACGCGCACACACCTCTGCAGTGGTGGCGCGAGGCAGCGCGACGAACGAGGCTCGCCGCGCCGCGCCGCGCCGCGCCGCACCGCACCGCACCGCTGGGGGTCGCGTCTCCTGGAAGCCCCTCCCACGCCTCGGCACCTGAAAGCAGAGGACACGAAGACGACGCGACGAGCACGTGGAGAAGTGGTTGCAAGTGTAACCAGTGACTCGAAGGACGCGGGTTCGAGTCCCACTTCCTGCCGCTGCTGATGATTCATGGTGTATAAAGGGTTACTGTGCTTGATAAGGTGAAGCATAATTAGTTCGGGTGGGTGGGTGGGTGGGTGGGGGTGCTATTTATAGGGAAGTGCAAAACTATCACACATTGTTTCCAGGACACAACGGAAAACATGAGAAACACCAATGAGCTGAATTTCAGTGTGAACTTCTCAATAATAAATAATCTATAAATAAGGTAATAAAGAAATCCAAAATAATCGGTAGCGCTGCTGCCTCACAGCGCCTGGGTGGTGCAAGAGAACATGGGTTCGATCCCCACTCGGTCTGTGTGGAATTTGCATGTTTCATCCAGGTGCTCTGGTTTCCTCCCATAGTCCAAAGACCTGCTGCTCAGGTTCCCCCATAGTGTGTGAGTGACACAGAGAGAGTGGATGAGTGAGCCAATGTAAGTAGTGTATCTAGCAGTATAAGTCACCGTGCTGAATAAGGTGTGTGGGCTCATAACACTACGTAGAGTTTGTTGGAAGTCACAGTGGAGAAGTGTGTGTATCTTGTCTGTGGGCGTTTCTATGGTAACCATGCACAGCTTGCTTTTGAAGCTACATGGCACGCATTGACGGTGTACAGCGTAGGGAAGGCTGGTAGTGCGGTGGCTCGAGCTGCTGCCTTTGGACCTAAAGGTCACACGTTTGAATCTCACCTCTAGCTGCAGAGCCCTTGATTGAGGTACTTACCCTAAACTGCCCCAGTAAAACTACCCATCTTTGTACAGCTGGGTAAACAACTGTAGGTTAAAAAAAAAAAAAAAAAAAAAGTGTCACATTAATGTATGTCATTGTTCCTTAAACATGTGCACCAGGTGCTGAGGTCAGGAGCACAAGCTGTCACTTCAAAGTCTCGACCAACAAAGGCTTAATACAGACATCCCTACGTCTATTCATTGGTCGGACTGTGGTAAAACATCAGCACAGCAACAGTAAAAAGACTTCATTACGTGTTTGCTTAGAGCTACATTTATTCATTTATCAGACACTTTTCTCCAAAGCGACGAACATCTCATAGAAAATACAATGTGTTCAGTACATTAGGAGAAAGAGACGTAGGTAGTTTCTTTCCACCATATGAACCAACGTTTATCGCACGAGTAGCTGCATAACTCAGAAGATTAGTGAAGACTAGTTTAAAAGTGCGAGAATGAAAACACCAACTTGTGCTCAAAGCCCGTTGTCCAACGATACGTCGTGCACCTTTGTACCGATCACCGACACCGGGGCACCGCGCAGGAGCTGTAAACGCTGTGGAGGTGAGGCGAATGGCGCTGGTTCCACACTCCTCGTCCGTTCGGACGCTTTTTTACTGCCACCGACCGGGTCACAGGGCGAACACAGGACACGTGGAGGAAATGTGCTTTTGGAAAAAACGTATGAACTCGGAGCCAGAGAAGCGTGACGAGAGAAAACAGAACGCCTCAGTCCAGCTATCAGGCATTTTTTTCAATTTTATTTTTATATATAACTGGTAAAAGGGACTCCACAAACAGAAGAAAAGGACAGGAAACACCCAGCCACCCACCCACCCAAAGGTGTGCTACTAAAGGATGCTTTACAAAGGTTAAGACACCTATTCTGGTAGTTTCAGACTTCTAGCTTATAAAAGTCTATCAAGCAAGATCCTCTCAAACTAGTCTTGACACATTTCAAATTTTGCAAACACCTCCACTTAATGGACGACACTACTGAAAAATGTTCTAGAATAATCATAAAGAAGGGAAAAGTGTTTTAACAGACACACGGAGCAAGAGTGCTGTCATCCTACAACTGTTTATCAAAAAACAAAGAACGGGACAGACGGGACGGGACGGGACGGGATGGAGCGGGGTGGGGCGGGCTGCGCCTGCTCAGGAGCGAGAACGGGAACGGGATCGAGACTTGGAGCGGGACTCCGAACGTGAGGCCGAGGGGGAGCGTGACCGTGGTTTGGCAGGGGACAGGGGGTGGGGTTTGGCCACAGACGGGGAGCACGAGCTGCCTTCAGCTGGACCGGCTCCCGCCTCCTCTCTATCGCTCCTGACATCGCGGGTCTTGGACCGGGACCGGGACCTGGACCTGGATTTCTTGCAGCGATCCTTGATACCAGACCTAGACCTGGAATGGGACTTCCTGGAGTGCTCCTTGTTCCTGGACCGTGAGCGGGACCTGGACTTACGGGAGCGAGAACGAGAGTGTGAACGGGAGTCGTCTCTGCGGCCCTTCTTGACCTCTCTCTTACTGCGCTTGTTCCTGGGGCTGCGGCTGCGTGACCGCGACCTGGACCGAGATCGCGCCTCATCTCGGGGCTCCCGCTTCTCGCGGCTGCGGCTCCTGTGGGCCCCGTTGCTTTTCTTCTTGCTGGGGGTGCGGCTGCAGGAACGAGAGGCCGGCCTTCGGGAAGCGGAGGGGGCGGTTAGTAGCAGAGGGCCTGACCCTTCCCGCACCCCGACCACCCCAAAACAGCGGGCTCACCTGGAGCGCGAGCGGCTGCGGCTACTGCTCTCGCTGCGGCTGCGGCTCCTGCGGGACCGCCTGCTCCTAGAGCGAGACCTGGGGACACAGGGGACACCGTTTTACCGCAGTGTAAACGTGGCGCTCCGTGCGCAGCGGGGCATCCCCAGCGAGCGGAGCCTGCGCTTCCCACCTGGAGCGGCTGCGGGAGTAGGAGCGCCGGCGTCGGCACCCGGGCCGGTCCTCGATAAGCCGGATCTTCCTGCCGTTGACTTCGGTGCCATCGAGCTTCTCGAGAGCGCGCTTCATGTCTGAGTACAGCTTGAACTCGATCACGCCCTCGTTCCTGCGGCCCTTGTTCGTATCGGCGTACGTGACCTCGCCTGCCTGGCGCATGTAGTCCTGGGCAGGAAGTGGGTGGGTTAGAGGCTTCCTCTTTCCAGAAAGGCCCGTAAGACTCTGAGCAACTCACCTCTTGGGCCAAGTCACTGACCCCGACTACAACCGACCTCGACCGTCACGTCGGTCAAACCACCGCGATGGAAGCAGCCCGCGCCCGCACACACCGCCACGAACAGGAAGCCGTCACGGCAACGGCCCCTCGGCTCCCGTACCTTCAGATCCTGCCAGCTGCAGCGGCTCGACAGATTCTCCACGATGAGCCGGTAGTCGGTGCGTGCGGGCGGCCCGTAACGGTCCCGCCCACCACGGGCGTAGCCTTCAAGGTGACAGGGACAGAGAGGAGCAGGTGAGAGGGCAGGCTGTGCTGGGGATTCAGGTGAGCTACAGCCCCAGCCTACGTCACACCCAGCAGTGCATGTCAGCATTAACAGTGTGGGGAGGTGAGAAGTCACAATGCAAACACTGCAGTTACCCATGTTATACTTGAGTAGAGAACATGGTCAAAATCAATTAGAGCTGCAATTATCCAAGAGCAAATACTTGTACTGCTACATAATGAGTTACACATGACTGTTGGCTACATATGAAAAGCTGTATGTAATTAATGTGTGCAGCAGCCGGGGGCCTTCACTAAGCCCTCGCCCCAGTTACAGTACCCCCACCTGGCCCTAACCCCATGGCATCCTCACCACCTGGGCCTAATGGGAAAAGCGGTCTTCATTCACAATGGCGCCCCTGAATGGTCAGCCAGGGGCCACAAAGGTCAAAGAGCCACACGCTTGGAAAGGGAGCCAAGGCCAGCAATAGGGGCAGGCAGTCAGTCAGCCTCAAAGGACTCTTTCAATTAAAACATCGAGGGTCTTTGTTAAACGTCTAGCGTTAATAACATTCACATTTGCACAGAAAGATGAGATAGAAGAAAAGGAGAAAAAACCTACACAAAAATCACTCATTAGCAATGAACACTGGCCATATATTCACGGTTCATCATCATGACACTACACATCATTGACTGTGTGAACAGCTGTGCAGAGTGACGTGTGTCTCCGGAGTAACTAGTCGCGGTGGAGTGCGTTCACGGTCAAGTGCTGCGCGCTGCGCAGGGCGGTCGAGCCTGCTCCAGGACCACCGGGGAAAGGCCTGCTGCGATGGCTGCACGATGCCCCGGCGTCCTGGAAGAGGCTGCCTTCCCTGAAGGGCGCGGAGAGCCATGGGAGACCGACGCGGCAACCCTACGGTCGCCGTGTGCAGGCCGGGGTGGCTGCAGGGTCTGCTGCTCTCTCACTTCCTGCTTCCTGTGCGAACGTGCATTAATAATAAGGGTAAAAATGGCCCGAGTCACACACACATTCAGCACCACTGAGCACCTGCTGTCCCGCTGTTTGTCACAGGTACAGCATAACTAATGTTTGGACCCTAGAGGAGAGAAAATCTTCGACCCTGCAGCCACCTGGAAACATGGCGCCAGTGTAGTGGGATTCAGCGCAACGAACACCTGTGTGAGGGTGTGTGTGTGTGTGTGTGTGTGTGTGTTTCTGTGTGTGTCTGTGTGGTGTGTGTGTGCGCGCATTTGCATGTGCGACTGCACTCACTTCTTCCCGAGCCATAGCTCCCATCCCTCCGGGGACCTTTGGTGTGCTCCACTATGACCCTCTCGCCACACAGGTCTTTGCCATTCAGGTCGTAAACGGCATCGTCGGCATCACGAGGGTCGTCAAACTCCACAAAACCGTACCTTCAGAGCGGGTGAGCGAGAGAGAGAGAGAGCGGAAAACACTCACACACACAACCTCTGGGCATCAGAGCAGCCTGGATCAATTAAGTTTTTATCTATATATTAATATCTATAGATCACTAATATGTATGGGTGCTGTCACAGTTTGGATCAACGGAGTTTCTATCTATACATTAGTGTCTATTATATCTATACATTAGTACACGCATTACATACATACCAGCTGCACGTTGAGTAGAATTAGGGCACTGGGGGAGGGGCAGCCACTGAGCTGCCAATTACACGATGGTACTCAAGAAGCAGCCAATCGTGTCGCGGCAATGTTATACCAACACGCACGACGTCAACGAATAGCAGCGCTGCGCAGCGAAATGGCCAGCGGTTAGCGGACATACCTCGGCCAATCACATGAGGACACAGAAAAACAGCAGCCAATCTCAGAGCGCAACAGCGCTGCGCAGCAACATGGAGGCGGCTGCACAAGCAAGGCCGGGAGCGGAGGCTCATGGCTCGCGTTTATCAATGATCACGATGGGTTATTATGATCATAATTACTATCACTCCTACTACTATAATTCCCTGACTGAGAATGGCGCGGGATCCGCTGAACCGGACCGCCGGACGTTCAGGAGTTACAGTTAGTGTGTACAGTCGCGCGACCCCACTCGATCATCGAGACTCCCCGGCGGCGACATATTTTCTGACTCTAAGCTAATTAGTCAGTGGCAGGCTCGAGCCGCCGGCTCGGCTGCGCTGACAAAATTGACCAAGAAGAAGGCCGGACCGCCGCGGCTGGACACAGTGTGGACACTCGATGCTCTAGTAGAGTCTATCGAGCGCTTTCCTTCGACAGCCCGTCAACGAAGACACGTCGTCGTCGTTGTCCCACTGACCGAAACGAAGCCGCGAAGGAAATGCTACCTACGGCTACGATGTGAGGGACTCACGACTCGCTGCGAGCCAGCCACTCTTCTTCAGGTCGAGTCGAGGCGATGACGATAAACAACAACAAAACACCAGCACAGCCACCAGGACCACGGCTGCACGTAAATGAGCGCGCGGTGACCACACAGCAGCAGCGTACCCGCGGCTTAGGGTTACGGATAAGGCTACGATCGCTGTTAGCTAGTACTGCTAGCTCTGTGTTAGCTGTTAGCTGCCCAGGTGAGCTCCGCGGCCTTCACAAACACCACGGCTGCACGGCTCCGTTACCCGTTTTTGAGGTCCACCTCAAGGATCTTCCCGTAGCCCTTAAAGAACTTCTCCACGTCCTTCTCCCGCGCCCGGTAGCTCAGTCTGCCGATGTAGACCCTCGACATGTCCCCGTCCCGCCGTCCAACGGCCCGCTTGGCGCTCCGAAAACACAGCGTCGCGGCGACGAGCACGCAAGCGGTCCGTCACTGGCCCCACCCATCGGCCCGCCCCTCCACGAGCACTGGGCGTGGCTCCTGTCACTCAGCGCAGTGGGCGTGGCTCAATCGCGTGTTCGCCCTTATATTTGCATTTACTGGCTTCGTTTAGCGGACGCTTTGGTGCGAAGTGACGTCCGGCTCGGAGAAAAGCATGGTAACAGCACGGTAACAGCACATTTCCGCAGCGCGCGGAGACCTGCGGATGCAGACACGTGGCGCTCCTTGAATCACTTTGTTGCAGTGAACGTTGAAACCAAGAACACATGATTTTTTACACGTGTAGCTCATGTAGAAAATTGGGAGAGTAAGAACGTGAGACACTACTGTATAATACCGTACATTAACAGTAACAATGAATCATTGAATGATTGTACGAGTAGCTGCTTTCTCAGGTGCTTTTCTGCTACACGTTTATTCTCGTACTTTCTGTGTTTGGGTTACAGTTGTTCATACAATTGGGGTGGGGGGTGATATTGGTATTGCTGTATATGATTTGCTGTATACACATGAACAGCAGGGTATTTCATAGGGTAATGGAGTACAGTACTGTATTTTTACAAGTGCGGTGGATTTTCTTCTCCCTTGTGTTTTGTGTTCAGGTTGGTGAAACGCTGATTATTGGGGGGGGGGGGGGGGGGGGCTGAGAACTCATGTGTCTGGATACTGAGGGAATTGGGGCTTTGCTTTTACTGTTTTATGAACAAGTTGTTAGCATTGTGCTGCTTTAAATGGTCTTTCCAACATGTTTCAATGTTTTCTCAAAGTTGAGAACAAGTCTCAAGGCAGAAAGGCCAACGTTACATTTACCGTTTTCGTGGGAATCAACCTGTTTTTGTTCCTGTCTAGTCAATGCAAAATGTTGCCTTCATTAAGTAAATCCAACAGATTATCTTTCTGGTGACAAAGCATATTTCAACACACACACACACACACACACACACATTTTCTGAACCGCTTGTCCCATACGGGGTCGCGGGGAGCCGGAGCCTAACCCAGGGCGTAAGGCTGAAGGGGACACCAGTCTGTCACAAGGCACCCCAAGCGGGACTCGAACCCAGACCCACCACAGAGCAGGTTGCAGCCTAACCCACTGCACCCCCCGCATTGCAACAAAATACTATAAAAGGGCTTACAGGTAAAGTTTGTATTTATACCACTAAACAGTTTATGAGAAAGACTTTGAAAACCATTCAAAAGTTCCCTCGCTACATCCCAACCCCACTTGCTACGCTCCTCCACCTCTGTCCGCTTGGTGGTCCCACACGCAACAGGTCCAAAATCAAAAGCACGAAGGTTTTCGGCTCTGCCTCCAATGTGGTGGAATGTCCCGCCCCTTTCACTCAGAAGTGCTGAATCTCTCTACACTGAAGGGTCTCAAAACTCACCTCTCTCCTGATCTCGTAAGTGCATGATCAACGTGTTTGTGTAATCATTTTTGTTGAATAACGGATAAAGCTTTATGCAGCTACTCATGTGATGACAAATGAACTGTAGTCTGGAATCACACATCTGCATCCAAGTCTTTGTCTCTGTCATTGTCATTGTTTTGTTTGTGCAGTATTCCTCTTGTCCTTGCCCATAGTCTGTGGAGAAGCATTCGGGAAGATTTTCACGATACATGTACATGGTACGTGTATCTATGACAATAAACTTGAAGTCTCTCCCTCCACTGATGTGATCATGCACTGTGTTTTTCTGAGATGTACGTCGCTTTGGAGAAGAAGTGTCTTCTGAACGAATACATGTACACGTCATGGAGTGGACATGTTCCCCTCCAACCGCTTTCAAGATCTTCCTTGGTGAAGTAAAACACCCCTGTTATTACTTAGACACGAAGACTCTACTGTATATATAAACTTGAGGCGAGAGCCGTCATTAAAGTCCGTCAAACTGCTGGTGCAGAGACGGTCCACAGATGGAGTCTGGAGACAGAGTGATGTGCAGAGGGCGGAGGTGGCATCGGGTGGAAAGAGCAAGACAACAGGGTGGGGGGGTCAGTTTAGCAGACCAACCAACCAGCATAGTCCTTGCGTCTGCGTGACAGACTGCGAACGTGACGAGGAAGAAGAGACGTGTATAACTGGCACTGCGCAGGAAAGCCAAGAAGCCCCCATCACTGGGGCGGGCAGTTCTTTTAGAGGCTGGGGGGGGCACACACTTGTGGAACTATGAGCAGCTCTTCAGAGGGGAGGAAGTGTCAAAGCAGCAATGGCAGGAATTGGGGGGGGGCTTTATTTGAGGAAATTTCACTGAATGATATGCAATTTCAATATGTTTTCACTTGATTTCAGTAGCTGAATTTTTAAATGCATTTATTGTACCTTGTGCAGATACTCATAAAGGTATATATGACATCACCGCTCTGTATTTATCATGTAATTTTATTGGGTTTTGTTCTCTCGCTGCTGCTCAAGATCACATTGTGTTCTGGTGTCTGTACTATGGTATTCTACTGCGTTTTCGTTACTGCAAGGACCTGCGTATGACAGGTGGCATTTGTGAGCACTTGTCCTTTTGGTACCGCTGTATATTTCCGTTTGCTCACTCGGCCGACGAGTCTCCGCAAGGCCACCCCAAATGATCTACCCATTTTTATAGCTGGGTAATTTTTCACTGCGCCAGTTGAGGGTAAGTACCTTGCGCTCAAGGGCAGTACAGCTGGAGGTGGGAATCAAACCTGTGACAGCTGGGTCCAAATGCAGCAGCTTTAACCAGTCCACTAGCAGCTCTTTGTGATGTATTGTATTTTTGGAAGTAGGCGCAGTAAAACACGTAGTAAAACACGTAGTAAATCTTTATCGCTGCCTGTGCTCCATAGTATAACACATGGAGCAGCTGGTAGCGTAGTCGTTCCAGGTGTGTGGAGCCACAGGTCACAGGTTGGAGTCCCAGCTGTAGAACCCTTGAGCCAGGTATGTGTGGTGGGAGGGACAGAAGTCGCTGTGCTGAAATTAAACGGAAGTTCCACATCGACCACAAAATGCCAACTTTAGCCTCGCTTGTTCCGTCACAGCGCACCTCGTGTGGCCCGTTTACCGCGCTCCTTTCCAGCAGCTCGCTCCAGGAAGGGAAACTCGAGAGCAGCGCGGGCACGAGCGGCAGGACGTTCGTTCTTCAGCCTCCTCGTCGATCCCGCGGCCGCCGTGTGGGGAAGAAAAAAAAAAAAAAAAAAAACAGTCGGGAAAGAGGAGCCGAAGCAGAAGCAGAAGCCGAAACCGTCAGTTGTACCGGCGACGTGGTGGGAAAAACTCCCGTGACCGAGTGCGAGTCAGTGAGTGGCTCCAAAACAAAAAGCTCTTTTCACTTTTGAAAGAAACTGACTGAGGAGAAAAGACGCAGCAGAGAAGAAGAACTTTGAGTTTGAACACAGAACAGTTCTATTTTTTTTCCCACCTTACAAAATGGGGCCCAGCGACGACGGTTCGGCTAACCGTCGCCGGTGTGCGAGCCGCGTGCGAGTACATACGTAAACGAGTAAGGAACGAAGTACATTTAAAACGAGTAAATGAGTGAGTGAGTGAGTAAATCATGAGCGCGCGGAAGGCGGACGTGGAGGCGGAACAGCCCCAGCTCCAGCCCCAGCTCCAGCCCCAGCTCCAGCAGCGCCCCTACTACTCCCTCTCCGACCTGCTCTTCACCGCCGCCGGCACCTTCACCTTCCTGCTGGACGTGGGCGCCGACGCGTGGGTCGCGACTCGCTTCTACCTCCGCGGAGACGCGCTGTGGTTCGGCCTCTGGGTGGGATCCATGGCCGCCTCGTCCGTCCTGCTGCAGACCTTCAGCTGCCTCTGGCTCCGCTACGACCGCGAGCTCGGGGGGCGGGGGGAGGCTCCGCGCGCGCTGCTGTGCGCGGGAGAGCCGCCCGCGCGCTCCTATGTGCTGCACGCGCTGCAGCTCGGCTTCCTCTTGAGGTACCGACGCCCCGCCCACACGCAACTCTTGACGTTCCGGTGACACTCCGGCGACGCACGTGCGCCGCTTGTTGTCGTTGTTGTTGTTTCGGGAAGCACGCACGCACGCACACTCGCGCACTGGCCACCTCTGGCTCCAAAGGCAGCAGCACTAACCTCTGCGCATCCAGCTGCTATTAAACGTTTAACGGAGGAGTCGCTCGAGGTTCCTTCACGTGACGCAGGGGAACGTGGAGCTTCTCCAATCGGTCGGCTTCCGCGCGCAATCGTGGCGCGACGGCCTGCCCGCTCACGCGAGTTCCTGACGGAGGGCGTCCCTCGTCGCTCGGGCCGTGGCTCGGCAGGAGAAGCCCGGAGAGTCCCGGCACGGACACCTCCGCGACGCCAGGCTGCGCTCCGCGGTGGGCTTGTCCGGCGCGTGGGCGCTCCCAAGCGATAAGACGGCTGTGGCGTCGCGTAAGGCCCGACCGTGACCTCGAAGCGACCCTCTCTCCGCTCTTTCTCTCCGGTAGCTCGTGGCCCCCGGCTCTGGCCGCGGCGTAGATGCACGCTGAGCTCCGGAGCTTGTCCGCAGTGGCGAACCTCAGGAGGACCTCAGGGTGCATGTCGCCGGTGGAGTCGCCATCGAGGACGGGACAGGGCGACGCCGCCGAGACTAAACCCGTGGTTGTGTTCGCAGGCACGTCTCCGCGCTGTGGCAGGGCGTCCGCGTGTGCTGTGGAGAAGCACGGGGCGCCGAGGCCCTTACCTACATGACCCACGACCTGAGCATGCTGCGACTTATCGAGACGTTCTGCGAGAGCGCCCCACAGCTCACGCTGGTGCTCTACATCGTGCTCCGCACCAACCAGGCCGATCTCTTGCAGGGTGAGTACCGCGGGCACGCGCTCCGCAGGCGCTGGGTCTGCGTCGGACTTTGGAATCCGGCTTTATTCGCTCTGCCCTCTGCTGCAGGGCTCAGTTTGGCGGCCTCCACGATCTCTATCGCCTGGATGGTGGTGGACTACCACCGCTCCCTACGCTCCTTCTTGCCTGAGAAGGCCACGCAGGGCTTGGGATCATCTGCCGTGTACTTTGCGTGGAACCTGCTGCTGATTGGTGCGAGGATGTGCTGCCTGGCCATGTTCGCGTGCGCGCTGCCCCACTGCTTCCCCCTGCACTTCCTGCTGCTCTGGTCGGCCCTCGTGCTCTGGGCCCGTCTGCAGAGGACCACCTTCATGGACAGCACCGGTGGCGAGTGGCTGTACCGGGCTATGGTGGGCCTAGTCTGGTACTTCAGCTGGTTCAACGTGGCGGAGGGCCGCACACGGTGCAGGGCGCTCATCTACCACTCCTTCATGGCTGTCGATAGCGTCATCGTTGTGAGCACGTGGTGGTGCCTCAGCGAGAGCGAGGAGATGCAGCTCTACGCGCCATGGCTCGTCTCCGCCTTGATCGTCTCCAACTTGCTGGGTCTTCTGCTCAAACTGCTCTACTATCACAGTTTCCACCCGACGCTCGCGCTGCCCCCTGCAGCAGGGGAGGATGCACCCGACAACCAGGTGTCTTTCAGGTCCTTCTCGGTTCAGGCGTCCTATCTGTGGCGGAGGCAGAACAAGAGGATGGCCTACCATGCCAGCTGTTTTTACGTTCCCGAGCACCCCCCTCCGGAGAAAAGAAATATCAGCGTAAGCTGGGGGGGGGGCACTTACGAACTCTCAAAATTGGAAGAAGGGATGCAGTAGTCAGATGGATTCACCCAGAGGTACTCTCTTGGGATCGAGGTAGGATGTAGTGACTATGCCTAAGTGTGCAGTTAACCAATAAACGAACGCAGGGATTGGATTGTGTTAGTGATGCATAAAGGTGTCGTGTTCACTCATGGAAGATTGTTGAAGTGCTGCTATGCTCTGCCTACACAATTTTACGGACACGTAAAGCTGTTTCATGACCGCATTAATGCCAAGTGATGTGACGGTACCAGCTGAAAACTAGAAAATGTATTTGATACAGAAAACACTTTTGCTACATCGCATTTCCAGGAGCTGCAACTAATTAGTGTTAAATACATGTGTTTCAAGTTTCTGTCCAATAAATGTGTGAAACGAGGACCCTAGGGATGTTGTGTGTCCATTCTATCTCCGGCCGTACAGTTGACCAGTGTGCCTGGTGAACGGTGTCACCCCTCAGCCCTGTGACAACCTACATATCCTCTATAGAGCACAGCTCTAACAGGCTGCAGCCACTGATCTTTCGTTGCCAGACTTCTGCACCTAGGACACGTCCATGTCCACATCCACTAGGAGCACAGCGACTGTCGACCTCGACCAGCACACAGGCTGCGGAGGGGGTGGAGATGTTTGGCTGTTACGGTGTAAAGGTGCAGAAGAGCGGGAGGACAGAGATCAGACCAAAAAAAAAAACAAAAAAAAAAAATTTATTGTCTTGAGATGGATTTCTTTCATTCCACAAACCCTGCAGAACATTCCAGTACAAAAACTTTCAAAAAAAGAAAGAAAATTAACACAAGAGCGCTACAAAGAGTCCACAGATTCCCTATGGTCACGTGCAGCTCCAAGCAGAGACACTTCCATCTGCAGGAGTTGACGTGTTTAACGAGGAAGGACAGCCTGAACACAGACATGTCGACAACGCTGCAGGACACACACTGCCAACGTGGATGGCTGAGTCCACACTTAGTGTTCCCGCAGGACCTTTCTGTCCACCTGAAGCGCTCCTGCTCACCTTAAGATCAAAGATGGGCACCGTGGGCCCCTGACCATCACTGGGCTGAAGGGACCTTCTGCTGGTACATCGTGAAGTGATGTGGAAAGATGCCCAACGGTTCAATGGAACAGATGTACAGTTACACAAAGACACTTGTTCATCTTTGAGGGATGTGTTGCTGGACCCCTCCCACCTCTCCGTGCCAGAGGACACTGACTGACCCCTACACACACACACATGGGCGCACGCAGCCTCTGTGTGGGAGGGGCCCAACCTGCTGCCCTCGATTGTCTGTGCAAAACGAAGTGGCTCTCAGCACCGCGGGGGGTGAGACGCGCGGCCATCAAAACCGCCAAGAGGAGAGGAAGAGAAGTTCACAACAGTGCTGGGGAGTCTGAGCTGGGACGCCCCCATCGGGCAAATGTAGCACACTGTCGGTCTGGGAACACCAAAGGCAATCGCACTGCAGGAAAGCATCACCATAGCAACGGGTACAGAGGAATAGATGCAATATATATTTTTCCAAAAAAAAAAAAAAAAAAAGCTGAGGGCTACTTCCGCATGACACGTAACACAGTACATCCCTTATAGAGGCGATTATATAGGTGTGTGTATATAATGGTGGGTAAAGGCACTATAAATATTTACAAACACACATCAATACACAGAGCAATGAAGTACACGCAGTAAAGGCGCAGAAACATGGTACACATTGGGTATTGTCAAGCTGTTCCTGTTTGCGTGGGAGAGAAGGATCATCCTCAGGCTCAGGCTGCGACAGCCCCCACCCCGGCACTTGTGGCCTACTCGGGGCGGGCGGTGTACAGCCAACATATCACACGATTAAACTGTTCTTACATGGATTTACCACAACGGGTGCTGAAGGTACAGAGCGAGGGTTGCAGTATTCAGGTGCCCGTATTGTGGAGAGCAGACGTTTCAAAATGAAACGCATTTCTGTGAAAAACAGGAAAATGGAGGGGCCTGGTGTGAGGGAGGGGCAGGGGCATTGCCATTGCCATGGAAACGTCCCAAAAGGTGCTCCGAGGGGGGTTTCGAACTCAGGGAAACACCTCGTTGTCCATCTGATCACTCTCAGGACTGCAGCGGTCCAGTCGCAAGTACACTTCACTCTACACAGTGACTCCTGGCCTGTACCGCGGTACTGCCGCTCTGAGGCACTGGGGCGTCTTCCTGGAAATGGGCATGTTCCCTGCCAGAGACCAACCAGCTGGACAGGACTGAGGTCACACAAAATTGTCATTAGATATTTTTTCCAACGTCCTTCCATCAACACAAGTTGTTTGCAGGTGCATGCTGTCACATCAGTAAATCCTTTTTTTCTTTTTTTTTCCCCCTTTTCTTTAAACGCACACACACAGACACACAGCTATATTCCAGAGCAGTGTGTGAACTTTTGGTCAATCCCGAAGAAAAACTAATCAAACCCAACAAACCGTTGTGACAGCAGACCTACGGCCACAAGGGGGATCACGTCAGGTCAGGCTGAAAAGCAGATAGCTGCCGTTGAGAGAGATGTCCACCCCATTCCAGTTGAGTCCCAGATCTGCTGCCTATTGGTTTCGAGTGTCAGTCAACCCAGGAAGACTGGGGTGTTCCTGACCCTGCTGGGGCCCAGCAGTAGCGTCGCAGCCTACAGGAAATCCAACTCCAAGGCTTGGTGCAGGGAGACAAGGTCCCCGTGTGTCGAGATGCGCCAGAAAGGCATGTTGTGCTGTAATGACAGGAAGAGGAGTAAGTGGAAGAGGAGGAGCCAGGGGCCAGACCACTCTTCTGCCTGATGCGTGTGTGGAGACCTCACCTGCTTAGCAGCGAGCTCCTCGTCGCGTCCATCCCCTATGACCACATATGTGACCTTCTTCCCGAAGCGCGACACTATGCGTTCGAAGCAGCTCTCCTTTCCTGTGTGTGTGAGCAGTGGGAGCCACATTGGCCAATGGCAGGACCATCACAGGGCACGAAAGCATCTCCCCGGAGGGAAGGGAAGGGGCAGGAAAGGGTTACCTATTTTAGTGGCGCTGTAGATGTTTTCGATGGGGAACACATCTCCCAGGCCATACAGCAGCACCTTGGCCAGGGCTGGGACCAGCTGTGTGGTTGTGACCAGGATGTTCACGCAGCGGCCCCTGTGGATGGATGGACACACACACACACACACACCTGAGCAGGTCGAGCAGCTGCACCTTGTCTGCTTGAGCAACAAAGTGTAACGCCTCCCGCTCCACACACACCTGGACTGGATGAGCAGCAGGGACTTGAGGGCGGTGCTCATCCAGGAGTCAGTCACACTCTCGATGTCGGCCTGGAGACGCAGGAGCTGTTCCCTCTTCACAGGATTCAGCAGTCCTGAAGAACACGGAGCTTCAGTTCACAGCTGTGCCCTGCAGTACACCTCAACTTCCCATTCACAGAATAAGAGCCCCGTACCCTGCCCTGCACCCTGCTTCTGTCTCTCAGTGTCCTGAGCGGGGGCCCCTGTGCTGCGCCATGTTTGCCCAGGAGGGGGTGCTCTTACCGCCCACGTTACTCTTGAAGCTGCTGTAGATCTCCCGCAGCCGCCGGTAGCGGAAGGCCAGCTTGCGCATCCATTCCACTCCGCCCTGCACACCACCGGATCCTTGTCCTGAGCTGCCGCTGTGGGCAGAGAAGCCGTCTGCTGCAAAGTTGTAGTTGCTATGGAAACACAGGAGCAGCACGAGTGATTTGCACGCAGGGGGCTTAAGTTCCAGTACATCAGAGGGAGACACAAAGGTGCCAGAGGTGTGTAATGCTTTCAGCAACGCACTGCTCACCCACCTGAGGTCCTGCCCGTTGTCATCAGAAGCCACATCTTCTATATGGACCTGGTCACATTCCTGGCAAGGGAAACGGGGGCGAGTGTGTGACCAAGGCCCTCAGCTAGCAACTAACTGCTCAAACCCCTCCAGTTCCCCATGACCTCTACAACCACCGTTAGAAGCTACACACGACTATTACGTCACGATGCTCTGTTCTTAGCGTCACCGTCACTCTACAACACTCCAAAGTCACGGTGTACATACAGTCACGTATTCATACAGTGTGTAAGGGATACAAGCTTTCATCTGTACAAAAGTTCTCATTTTTGGATGCAACCATTTTGGGGAAAAAATATGTTGCTAATTCTGCCAACCCCAGAAGTCACATGAGCCTCTGCCAGAAAATGCTTCAAAACTGCAGTCAGTCACAATTGGGTTCAAACACGTAAGAAAGCAGGTATCATGGGCTTTCACTCCAAATGGTGATTATTATTCTCTTTTAAGCATTTCTACGAAGAATAAACAATTTCCAATAATTATTGCAAATAAAATGGGGGTGCAGTAGGTTGGACCACAGTCCTGCTCTCCAGTGGGTCTGGGGTTCGAGTCCCACTTGGGGTGCCCTGCGACGGACTGGCGTCCCATCCTGGGTGTGTCCCCTCCCCCTCTGGCCTTACGGCCTGTGTTGCCGGGTAGGCTCCGGTTCCCCGCAACCCCGTATGGGACAAGCGGTTCAGAAAATGCGTGTGTGTGTGTGTGTGTGTGTGTGTGTGTGTGTGTGTGTGTGTGTGTGTGTGTATTGGAAATAAATTAAACGAAAGGCACTCGGGAGTCTGAGAAGAAACCCCTGCGAATGTTGACGTGGATCCAGACTCTCCTGGGATGTTAAAGGGTTTAAAGAGGTTCACATGTGACACACTGAAACCGGAGGGTCAGGACTTCACGCATGGAGACACCGGAGGAGGACGACGACGACGAGGGATCTCCCTCTTTCTGTCCTCAGAAACATGAGCTCTAATGTCAACACTCACAGTACAGCGTCATTTGACCTCATGTGCAGAAACAGGGCTTCATGGTGTGTGACAGTGGCAAACTCACCTCCAGGTCATTAAAGAACAGGTGTGTGTCCGCCAGCTCAAAAATCAGCTCCTCCATCTGCAGGCCGAGGTTCAGCACCGTGGTTTGGTCCTGGATGGGGCGAAACGCACGGGTGCAGCGAGGTAAAACCGGGCAGGGGTTCGATAAAGATGGTACACTGACACCATAAAGCTTTGCTGACCTTCCCAAACTTCTGAGCGAAGGTGCCAGTGAGCAGCGAGTGGAAGATGATGATGGTTTCATCCAGATCCCACAGAAAGATGCGCTGCAACGTGACAGAAGAACAATGTCGAGTCAGCAGGCCCGCAGCAGCTGTGCCTCATTGAGCAAATTAGTGGCACTCGCAATGGTCACCCAACTGTGTGGAAGCGTGCAGACGTGCGTTTAGACGTGCGTGTAGACGTGTGCGTGCACCTCCAGGTTGCTGTCAACTGGCAGCGTGCTCTCGGACTTCCTGGCCTTGGCCTTGGCCTTGCCACTGCTGTTCCGGCAACCGCCCTCGTCACGCTCGCGCATCCCTGCGGGAGGAGCCACGGCAACAGAGGAATCTGGTGGAGAACACAGGGGCGTCCACATGAGTGCAGTCCTCCCCAGGAGCTCATGACATGCGAAACGCTCCAGAGATTGCAGGAGCTCCAAAAGCACAGTGCAAAAGTTTGACTGACGTCTATCCCGGGGTGTGGGTGTGTTTACACTGTGTGCACCTTTACATCTCATGCGTTCATTTCGCTGACACTTTTTTCCAAAGCGACTTTACGGTGTTAAGGTCAAACCTAATCAAATCACTTCATTGTCACTTCACCACGACCACAAGCGTACAGGTGGTACAAGTCTTTGGTGCGTTCTGTGCAGAGCAAGTTACAAGTATACAGACCACAAATATAGACAAAACACCTGTACAGTACGTACAGCATTCAGATAATACACACAATATACATGTAGCACTCAGTGTACACATGAAATATCGGATACACATTATACAACACACAGTGCGCAAGGACTACAAAGCAAAAACAGAGTGCCAGTAAAATACACAGTAAACATTTACACATATGTAGTAAGAAAATAAGTAAGGTACTTATTTACCCAGTCGGCTTAACTTTTTATTTATTATGTTTTTACTGGAGCAAGTCAGCGTAGGTACTTTGCTCAAGGATACTACAGCTGGAGGGAAAGCTTGAACCTGCAACCTTTGGGTCCAAAGGCAGCAGCTGGAACCACTACACTACCAGCTGCCCCTGCAGCTACAGGTGGCACGTCTACAGGTGGCCCCGCAGTTACGATGTGTCCAACTTGCGACGGCTGTCTCCTCAGCCAATGATTATATTATTCGAGTGCCGATGTTTGGAGGTAACGTTGAACAACAGCCGCTCACCCTGTACAATACACCTGTTACTGTTTAGGTATCTCACAGCAATTTAAAAATGTTTCTTAAAAATTAAGGAAAAAATAAAATGTTGCTCATTAATGAAAAGAGTACGGTATTAACTAGTTCTATAAAATTACCTGCAGAGTACTGCATTTCATAAATCACTACTTCTATGCATTTATACTCATTTTAAATTAACATAAATGATATGCAAAAGTGGTGAAAAACACAACAAAGACCCATTCTATAACATAGCAGTCACACATATACAGCACCTTACAAAAGTATTCAAAATCCCTTGAAAGTTATCACCATTCTGTTCTATCAATGCATTCTGCTGCAATCGTGTCTTTTGGGGTAAATATTTACCAGCTTACTCGCCATTGGGGCAGTTTTAGTTTGTTTTCGTTGGCTGGATGCTGTTCAGTCACAGAGAGAGTGTGCGCGCGTGTTCCACTGATGTATGGACGAGCGACCCATTGTAAGTAGTGTATCTAGCAGTGTAAGTCGCCGCAGTGAATAAGGTGTGTGAGCTGATAATACTACATAGAGTTCATTGGAAGTCGCTGTGGAGAAAAGTGTGTGATAAATTTAATTTACGTGTATATTTAAACGACGCTTGTGGGCACTGCAACGTTCACGCAGTGCCGCAGATTCTCCACGGCACTGAGGACACCAGCAGATATTTTGAGCCCCTCCAGCGTTCGCCCTTGTAGTTGGGATCACTGTCCTGCTTCAAGCGAAGTTTCTCCCAAGCTTCAGCTTTTCAGCAAACAGGCTTGGTACATTCATGGTTTACGGGGAGACACCGATCCTGCCCCATTAAGGGACAACTGTGACCTTGGAGGGACTCGTTTTTCCACCTGTATCAACTCACAAGTTTCCAGAGCTCAGGGGACTGAATACTTATGCAAGCAGCATATTTCAGTTTGCCTTTTCCTTTAAACATGTGTGAACAAATTACTTGTTTAGGCCCTGACAATGCAGTGTTACAGCATATGAGCTGACAAGAAAAATACTGATTGGTAAAATATGTCCAAGTATAACGTGTCATGTTGGCAAACAATGTTGGAAACCTTGAAGGGCCTCAAATACTTTTGCAAGGCACTCTATATCCTCTCCTTGCTCGCATAATAGAGCACAAGGGGGTTGTGACTAAAGACGAAGCTCACTTACGACGGCGTGGTCGTTACGGCTACTCTCTCACCTGTGATGCTGGTCTCCGCATTGCCCTCAGCTTTGCCGGAGGGGTACCCTGCCACACTGACGCCTTCGCTGTCACCGCCGCTGCTGCTGCTCGAGAGACTAGTGGGCGTATAGGTGGGGGGCGGGCTGTAGAACTGGGGGAAGTGGCTGTGGGCCAGCGGGCTGTAGCTCGAGTATTCCTGAAAGCCAAGAGGTGTTACACAACGTGCCGTGTCAGAGGGAAGGCAAGGTGTGCGAGGTAGAACCAAACGTCCGAAACAACTGACAGACCGTTGGTGACATTTGACTCCAGGCGACCTAAACGGACTGTCTCCGCCTGCACTCTTCACTTTGAATGACCGCAGACACACAGATTCGACGGGACACCCGCGCCCCCCTCACCTGATGTGTCTGCGTGACAGAGGCTGTGGTGACGAGTGTGCCAGCGGGACTGTTGGCGTACACGCTGGAGGCTGTGAAACTGGCACCTGGGCGGGGAGGACCAGGAAACAGTTGGTGAAAATTCAATCAAGGGGACGGTGCAACTGCACAAAGGAAGCGGCGTCCTGTATGAGAAGCCTGTGCTAGCTGAAGTGCTGTGCTTGCAGGTTTTTTGCAGAAAGGCAAAGACAGAGAGCTGGGGGACGGGCAGAGAGGGCAGAGTAGTTAAGGAAGCGCTTGCCTTGACCAGGGTAAGAGTAGTGCAGCTGGCCAGGCTGAGCTGAAGTATAGGGTGCGCTGAAACTGAGGAACCCAGTCTGACCCACAGAAGGCGCCTCAGCCAGTCCTGTCTCTGTCTTGATGCCCGGCCACATGGCACCTGCAGAGAGAACGCGAACGTGAAGGTGACGGGAAGCGCGCCCAGCGAACGGGACAATGCAGATGCAGAGAGGCCGTGTTAGTGGCTCAGAAAGCCGCGCTGTGATTGCGTCGCCTGGCAGCGTGCAGTGCGTGTGCGCCGGTGCACGGAGGGACAAACCGAAGGGCGGGAGACCGTAGCTCTGAGCAGCTGGGGGGAAGGCGGAGTAGGTGGGCGATTGCGTCAAGGCAGGGAAGGAGGCGATGGCAGGGTTGCCAGTCTGAGGGGGGACATGAGGGTAGGACCTGCCAACCAGAAGAGTGCGTTTAGGGGCCGAGAGCGCCGAACCACAGGTGCGCACAGCGCCCAGGAGGAGAAGGAAACAAACACCTGTACACATCATCGTAAGGGACACTCGCACCTTTACCCAACGCTGACGCTAACAGCGATCACCATCTAGGAGGCTTCAGCTGCAGCCACGCTCTTCCCGAAACATTTCTGCACGGCGCCCTGTACTCACTTGGTACCGTGGTACGTCTGGGGGGCAAAGACATCGCCTGCAGCCGGAGGGAGGCCTTTGCTGGACACAGCTGCAGCAAGACAAAGACAAGTGAAACAAGTGACATCAAACAGAGGATGTGAGGGGTTACACAGCCGAAGCCATGTGCAGGATTTAGCACAAGTTGACCTGTGTGTGCATGTGTGTGTGTGTGTGTGTATTCTTGTTAATATAATGACATATGTGACAGTTCAACATATGGACTGAAAATGGAATCACTGGAGCAACTCAGAGCACATTCAGGAGGACACATGGACCCCGGTTCATCACAGTGTCATTTTGCAGCTGTTCTCCACAATGTCATACACTCATGAACTGGTGTATTATGTTAGGAAACTAATTTTCACTTTCACAATAGTACTGATGAGAGCTCCTGTCCCAAAAAGACACAAGTTAATGTCACTGCAGCCTCATTCAAAATTGAGAACAGTAATACTCTTGAAACAAGTAGCAGTGATTTCACTTTTATTTATTTTATTTTTTAAAATAAAACAGTAAAGCTCAAATCCAACTACCACTTTGAGGGGAAGTTTGTCACCGAAAAATACAGTACAAAGTCTCCCCATGTTAGAGTCAAGTTCCAAAATTTACAAATGGATATTTTCCTCTTGATTCATAAATGCATTTCCTTCACCTTTTTAAAAAATTTAATTTCTGTTGAAGGAAAAAGTGCAGGAAACTGTTCACCCTACACACTGATAGAAGGCAGTAAGGAGGCTTTACAGGGAGCAGCAATGTGGCACTTTCTTACTTCCACTTCCTTCCACAATGTGTACAACTTGTGTGTGGTGTTCCTGAACGCCGCTCATCAATAACAGTGCGAGGAACATTAACCTTGTTCACAGGGGAAATCAGTCCACAATGAGCACTGAGTAGTAGCTGGTGCAGACAACATGTTTTCGCCATTTTAAACAGTTCCAACTTTAAGGTATCAGTCTACAAGAAGAGCATTAAAGTACATTGAAATCTTAGTTTAATTATTATACTTATAGCTGAGATTTTTACAGAACTTCACAAGAAAATAAATCAAAGGATATACCTGTGTTGATGTAGGAGTCCAGAGGTTCTTCGGATACCTGGTTCCCTGACGGCTCCCTGTCGCCTATAAAGAGACCACAAAAGCGCAGCGGTGGTCAGAAGAGCAGTCCACACACTCGTAAGGGAGGGACGGAGAACACTCCGAACTGCACACACACACCTGCATGAAAAAATGTGAGAAATGGAGCACTTCCCAGGCGGGCAGTGGGATAAGACACATTAAGAGTCAATGTGAGAGCCTATGAGGGAAACTTTGGGGGGGGTCTCACTAACCCGTGTTGAGCTGAGGTCCAGCGGGTGTCGGGTATGAGTTGATGTCGCCTTCGGTCGATGGGCTGCTCTCACTGGTCACCACAGATTCCCTGGTACACAGTTAACAGGTGATGAGCGCAAGGCAGGGGGACTGTGGTGACGCCTCCACAGTGGCAGCAGCAGCGCACACAGCGGGCAGCCGCACCGATACACACTGAGCTGACACACACACACACACACACACACACACACACACACACACACACACACGTTACAGGAGGAAACGTGGCCAGAAATCTGGAGGTTGCAGTCCAAAGACGGGCAGCTTCTCGAGCAGCTTTTCAACGCAATTTGAGCAGGTACAGGGAAGAAGCGAGATGTGTCGCGAGATGTACGTCACTTTGGAGAAAAGCGTCTGCTAAATTAATATACATACATGTAAACGTGACAAGTGTTTACATGTATGTTATCAGAGTTTCCACTTGGCACCTTTTTCCTTTGACACGAGTGACAGCTGCTCCAAGTAGAGATTATGTACTCGAGTTGCTTGCTCAAGCAACAGGTGCGCGATGCAGACATAGTCCATTCGGAACTGCTCCTGAACGGCGTGTCTAGGTGTCTCGAAGATCTGGGTTCGAGATCTCGCGGAGTCCGGGCAACCCGGCCCGTTGCCAAGACGCACAGCGGCGCATAGCTCGCATCCGTGGCCGTGTCTTATACAGGGCGAGGAACAGCAAGCAGCCTTCCCATTTACAACAGATCCAAGAACGACCAACCTTACGTCCACCTCTGCGTCAACATCCAAGTCATGTCGAGCTTTCTTGGCCTGCAGAGAGAGAGAGAGAGAGAGAAAAAGAGCGAGAGGCGAGAGCTCGACGGTATAAGAAGCCAATCCAAGGTGTAGCGCTGCAAGGAGGAGCCTACTAGGATTTGTGCACAAGGGGGGGGCGGCGCCTCGCTCGCTCACGACACTCACGAGCGTATCCACCTCCTGCAAAAGAGTCGCTCCAGCGCCCCTGATGATGAGCGAAAAGTGAACGAGAAGCTCGAGAAACACGATGCACCAACACTCCCAACTCACCGGCAGCTGCGGAGGCTCCTGTGACTTGTCCATGTTTGGGAGCAAAGCCTGGGCCTGTTCCTAGCGAGCCGATGGTCTACGGGCCTTCTCGCCGCATCTGTCTCGTACAAACACACGCACGCACGCACACACACTCAGCAGGCGGCATTAAATACACTCTTGGGACCCTGCCCCACCCCCGTCTCCACCCCTCCCTCCTTATCGACAGGTCATCGATGGCAGGCGACGTGCGACGCGTCCTCCCGGCACACCACCGTGTGCCGTAACCTCCGGCTCGCACGGCACGCGAGAGGAAGCGCACGTGCGGTGGGAGGGGCGCGTCACCCAGGCTGGCAACGGCACCACGCGACGACCGGAGCCCCCGTGCCCCCCGGCATGTGACCTAACCTACATTGCGCGAACACAACCCCCCCAGCTATTCTTCCGCGGCTGCACAACACGTATTAAGGGCTCAGGTACAAGCTGTCGTATCAATAGGTTCTGGGGGATAAGATCTAACCTTGTTTTGTCCACAACCACCTCCCCATGTAGAAAAACATTTATATAAGTGCCGCACCGGGGCGACGAGTAAAAAAATAGGTCAGGTTCGCGATGGTACCGCAGAGCCGCACCGCGTACACACCCACACCACGGACAGGAGACTGCTTCAAAAAGCATTACGGCAAAAATGTCACGGCGAAATGCTCGCTTCGTCCCGTTTTAGCGTTTACACGAACACCGCACCTCCGTACAATATTATCATGTGAATAATAAAAGCGAAATCCATGAAAAGAGGAGCAGCCCTTCATGATCTCAGAGAAACACGTCCGGTCCGGCCGGCTCTTTCGCCGGAAGCTCCTTATTTACTATAAGTATAATTTACCGACGATAAGCGTGACACGAGGCGGCGAGCGAAGCGCAAGCGGTGCCGTCGATGAAGCCGTGAGCGGATGGACGGCAGACCTGCATCTGGATGAAAGCACAGAAAAAGCGCAGTGAGCGTTAGACACACACCGTCCAACCTGTAACCGTAACGTGCCATCGACACACACTGCTCAGGGTAGTGTGTGTGTCACTGTCACTGTCACTGTGTGTGCGAGACAGTGCGCTCCACTCATATGGATGAGTGACCCAATGACTGTGTGTGTAAGTAGTCGTGTATCTAGCAGTGCAACAAGTTACCCTGCCAGGTGAATAAGTAAGATCAGATGTGTGGGCTGATTACACTACATTACATACTACTAGGTAGGTTCACTGGAAGTCGCTTGTTGGAGGAAAAAAGTCAGTCAGTGTATCGCCGCCCAGAGTAACACACACACACACACACGGACAGAGTCTGACCGCAGTGTATGTTGTGAGAGAAGAACTTCAAGAAGTGACCGTAGCGACCACCCCTGCGTGCTTCCTTCCACGCCACGGCACCGACCGACAAACGACGACGTGTTTCCCGGCGCCGCGACTCTCTCTCTCTCTCTGTGTGTGTGTGTGTGTGTGTGTGTTGGGGGGGCTGCACGCGCTCAGAGTCTCACGGCGAGAGGCCGGCGACGACCGCGAACGGAACACGGCACTGAACTTGGTCACCAAAGTTGGTGGCGCGCGCTAACCCCGCTAGCCGCTACTACTAGTAGCAGCCCGGCGTCGACTTTTTTTCCCGCCTCGACGCCGCTCTGCGGTCGCTATTTCACTCGGTGCGGAAACGTGCACGGGAGCCGCACATAACCAGACAAAGTCTGCGTCGCCGCGGAAACCTCACCGTGAGGACAAGGCGCTTTATTGGGGTCAAAGCGCTCACTTTCCTCGTATTGATTCACTTCGCTCGCCCCATCCGTCGCTAGGGAGCACTATCCGGCAGGAAGCTCCAGCAAGTCGCAGCGCGAGCCGCTCGCCCCCGGCTATCGTCAGGAAGCAGCATTTGGCAGGAAGTGCTATCAGGGCGCATCGCGCATGCGTACGGGGGGCTGAGGTTGGTCGCTCGGGTCGAATCGAAGCTGACGGCGCGCGCTCGCTTATTCAACGGAACAGAAGGCGCGAGAAGAGCGGTAGGACTTGAACTTAGAACCGCGAACGTTACAGTCGCAGAACAAGTTTACTTTTACTATGATGTGCTCGCGCCCGACATTCATACACACGTTCAAAGTAAATAAACTTGTTCTAGATTTTGGCATTACGGTAAGTGCCCCCATCATGATCATCCTTCCGGAATGATGAAGCCTGGGACAGTACTGTACAGTACTGTCAGTAGTAGAGTAGTTACTGAAATGATCGTGTGTCCCTGTGAGGTAACGATAACCGAGACAAGGCCTCTATCCCATTTGTGTATATACTACATAATATAGTATGCTGACTGGACATTTTCTCACGTTTTGTCGGAAATACATTTAACCGTGCCCAAAACCCTTATAAAGTACATTTACGCCGAGTGCGAATCGGGCTCAGTCACTAAGTTAATACTAGTCCCGCAGGGCGCCTGTCACCGGCGCGTGTGGCGCGCAGAGAGATGGCCCTGCCTCCTACGCCACGTGTCCAGGAAAGGCTCCGGACCATCATGACCCTGCCCTAGGCCCACTCATTAATAGAAATGAATAAATGTTACTCAGCTCTTGGCCCTGGAGAAGAAGGCAACCCAAGGATGAGATTGGCACTCCTTCGCAGCAGCAGATCTTCATTGTGGAGGTTCCTCAAACTTCATGAGCAGGGCAGAGCTGGACACCCAATACTCAGTCTAAGAAGATTATCTTCCTCACCTCCACTGCTGTCCTCAGGCAGGAAAGTATCACATAACAGCCCCTCGGGACCAGACCCCACGCGGTAGCATCTCCGCTAGGAGCCGCCTTGGACCAAGTACCAGTGACCATCAGGGAACTCAGAGCTGCTCCACTTTCAAGCTTTATTGCTTCTACACGCATTTAACACAGGCCTCTGAAACAGGTTTTAATGTGCAAAAATAACATACAACACAGGGTTTCCCAAGAGCAGACATTGACAACCAAAACCTTCCCACAGATGAACTCATAGCTCAACCACTTGTGGACAACAGCATTACATCCCCATGAGAGTGTACAAATCATGCCTTCTTTTGCACATGTTAACCTCCTGGATGCAAATCAATAATGTCAGTTTGATGAATCTCAGTGTTACCGCATTTCACAGAATGCAAACTTTTGCAAAAGTCAAATATGGGCCCTTAAAAACAATGAGCAGCGAGAGATGAGGGCTTCCTCTGTAAGCTTCAACTTTTCATTTTACTGTTTACTTAGTGTAACTGCTCTCGGTAGAGTCTGCCAGTATGTTTACAGTACCCTCAGAGGTAGAGTAAAGGGGCCACTGAGCAAAACCCTTCACATTTCCCAGCAGCAACATATAAATTAAGTAACAAAACAGGTTTACTGAATGAACAGAAGACAGCAAGCAGGCTAGGTGGTGAGAGCAGGAATATTTACAGACCAGAAAAGCAGCAACTCAAAGGAAGCTAGTTGATCCATGGGCTGATGCCTGCTGTCAGTTAGGCCCTTGAGCAGATCCACGAGCAGCAAGGCAGTAGGACATCAGGCTTTGGCCCAAACTTTAGTCACAGTATTTATTCATGCAGCTATCGATAGACAGCAGCAGTCTGTTCCATATGAATACACACAAGTTATACAGATACATAATGTACATAAATACAGTGGGAGCATTTTCAAAGAAATCTGTTTCCACTTAACTGCCACTTTCAATTGGAATTGAGGAAGTTGAATGGTATTTACCAAGTTTACTGTAGTTATTGAAATGTACAGCTCTTCTCAGAGCTACAAACATTTTAACCTGAGAAATATGTCAAATGATGGGAGTTTCCTTGGACATGAGTTCCTTGTGGAGTGAAGTATATCCTCACTAACAGTGAGGATGCAGTGAGCTGATTAGTGGAATGGCAGCAGAGATGTCCTGTGCAGCTGTTACACGCACGTACACAGTGCGCCTGCCAGTACCGCGCTGGATTGAGCCCCTGGAGGCAGGTGCTGCACACGGCAGTCCCTCAAACAAAGGCATGGCCTGCAGAGGGCCCATATGAGAAGCCTGGGAAGGCAGCGGCTGCCTCACGCATGCTGTTAGTTGCCATGGCGCTGTCATGGCTGCACAGCGAACCTGTAACTGGCAGGTGGGTGAACTCGGGGTCAAAGTGCCGCAGGTCAGTAGGGCCAACCTGTGGGACAAGCAGGAATCAGAAAACGGCCTCAGAGAGCACGCGAGCACACGAGTCACGCAACTCACCACTGAAGGGATGAAGGGGGGCGGCACCTTCCTGGCCATCAGGTCATCCCAGTTGATGGGTGAGAAGAAAGCATGGCACTTTAGTTCCATCTGTAGAACAGTTCAGAATTTCTTTACTTTAACCTCTAAGTTTGTTTGTTACATTGGAGTAATCCACGTGTGCAGTGGTGTGTGTGCATAGCACACTCACAAAGTCACCCTGCGCGCCGAGCCTCTGGGTGTGATCCTTCTGCAGAAGGCCCTCCAGCAGTTCCCGGCCTGCATTTGACACATTGGGCTTCAGCACCAGCACCTTGTGTAGGATGTTGTTGTACATCTCTGCTGTGTTGCGGCTGTAGAACGGCGGCTACACACACACACACACACACACACACACACACACACACACACACACACACACACACACACACACACACACACACACACACACACACACACACACACACACACACACACACACACAAAATAAAATAAATAAATAGCTACACTTGCATTCCAGATTGTGACTATGGAATGACAGGAGTCCAGCTCTCTGCATTTGTGGTTCTTTCAGATGAATTTAAATGGACATTGTGCACAAGACTCACCAGACCATAGAGCATCTCGTAGAGCACAGCACCCAGGCACCACCAGTCTACAGTACAGTCATACGCCTGCTTCTGGAGCACCTCTGGAGCCAGGTACTGAGGAATAAGCCCCAGCATCACACAAAGACAGGGTGGGGAGCACACCACAAGCCAGCCAATTGGGGTTAAGGATGGTGAGGGGGCAGTGGCGCTTACCTCTGGGGTTCCACAGAAGGTGCTTGTAGTGCCATTGGGCTCCAGGCCTTCCTTGCAGAGGCCAAAGTCCGTGAGCATGATGTGTCCCTGCGAGTCCAGCAGAATGTTTTCTGGCTTGAGGTCCCTGAACAAACCGAGAACAGAGGATAATATTGTCATGGTACAACCAACGGGCTCAGCCAACACTTTGATGGTTACCGCAGGGCCCCCCCCAAGGGACTTGAGCTGGCAGCCTGCAAGCAGCAGTTCTCTTAATCACCATGAAGACACACACACGCACACGTCAGAGCCAATGGGATCATTACCCTCCACATACCTGTAGACAATGTGCAGGGAATGCAGGTAGCCCAGTGCACTGGCTATCTCCGCTGCGTAGAAACGAGCTCGAGGCTCCAAGAACACCCGCTCACGCTGCAGATGGCAAAAGAGCTGGGAACAGAGAGCGGAAAACATGAGCAACACACATGCACACCCAAACACATGGCTCTCATCACCACCCAGCTCAGATATGCTGAAAGGATACTCACCTCCCCGCCGTTGACATAGTCGAGGACAAAGTAGAGCTTGTCGGTCGTCTGGAAGGAGTAGTGCAGGCCCACCAGAAACGGGTGCTGCAGATTCTTCAGCAGGACGCTGCGCTCTGCCATGATGTGCCTTTGCTGCATGGAGAGAAGAGACTGGTGTCACCGAAGGCCCCCCCGAGGCAAACGCTGGTCCAGAGACACCACAACAGCTGCGGCTGATCACTGCTGGCCCATATTCGCAGCAGAACTCTGATCTCCATCGTCTGACTGCATCCTGTTTGCGGCTGTTGGTGTTGCAACTGCCAGATTGACACCATTCTGACTGACCTCCTTTTTCTTCAGGACCATCTTCTTCTGAAGAACCTTCACAGCATAGTACTGGCCACTTTCCTTGTGCCTGGCCAGCAAGACCTGGGAAAGCAATAGGAAGACCTTGTTGAGACCAGCCAAGGCTGGGGGAAGAGCACTGGCGCTATACCCGGGGGCTCACCTTGCCAAAGCTGCCTTTGCCAATAACCTTGAGGTAGTCAAAGTCTGCCGGTCTGATTCTGAGGAGCGTAGAAAGAGGACTGTTAACTGCTGTGGGCGTGAATGAGTGAGACTGCACACAGGTGGCCGAGTACTCACTGGGAATCTGCTGACAGGCAGCTTCTGGACTGGGACAGCTGTGGGAGGAAGGCAGAGGAACATCATTCAGGCTCACAGGGGCCAAACTGTGAAGGAGACAGGATGAAGACATATTCTCACCAAGCTGTTCTGGAGTCCATCCTCCAGTTCTTCATTGTGGTTCTCATCAAGCTTCAGGAATGGTTTGACACCTGACCTGGAGACAACGCAAGAACCTCATTCAGGCATGGTGGTGCAGTGGTACAGGCAGACACTCACCACTAAGTGGCAGTACTTAAACATCTCAGCTCTCACTTCTACCCCCAGAAATGTGGGGAGCTCCTGTACAGCATTCCTAAGAAAGCCCCGAGTTACACTTTCATCACCCCTCCACACCTGATTAGTGGTCAAACCCTTTTTTATATTGACAGTGTCACCATCCTGCTTTTATCCATTGTTCAGCACTGTGCTCTGTAGAGGTAAAATTGAAGCGAAACAGTTTCAGGTGATAAATCGCTGTTTGTGTTGGTGTTGTCTTACTGCTTTTCCTGGCTGCACGATGAACCCTAAGGCAGAGTGTGAGTGTGAGTGTCTAGGAGTCCAGTGTATGAGGCCTCAGAGCCACTCCAGCGGGGTCAAGGTGGCCAGGAATCAGACAGCTGTCGACAGCTTGACCAGAACATTGGGTCCACGTCGGAGAACAGACGTGGCCCTAATGGGATTAGCGGTTATCCGTGTCACAAGGGCGCTGACCGGCCGATGCCCGCTGCTCCTGCTGGTACCACAGGTGGACCGTGGTGACCCTGCCCCTCCCATTGAATCGGGATTACGGCGCTGATGGGATTGGAAGCGTAACCTGGTGTCGACAACACACTCGGGCACAGCCACGAGGTCACTGTGGCTTTATCAATGAGTGTGTATCCCTGAGTAAGAGCTCTAATAACAGACCCTCTGCTGACCATTAATCCCTCAGATTAGGATGTACCTTTCTATTGTGGTTTAACACCACACACACTTATCTGACTCTTGTCCAAAGATACCTACACCAATTTACCCATTTATACATCACAGTAAATACTGGAGCGATGTAGAGTAAGAGCCTAACTCAAGGGTACTGCAGGAGGAGGTGGGAGTTGAACCTGCAACCTTTGGGTCCAAAGACGGCACCAGCTCTAACCACGGACGCACAGACAGAGATTCTGGGCACCATACTCACTGCTGGTAGAGCTGGGGGTAGGACACCAGGCGCTGGATCAACTCATTCAGACCCATCTTGCGATCCTTGATGAAAGCTGGAAGGAACAGCCGCATGCGCAGACACGTCAATGTGATCAACACTGGACCGTAAGCAGGGTTAGCCTTCTGAGGCCTGGGGGATTCAAACCGAGCACCTGCATACAGTGCAACACAAGCTGTTGAAAGGGAACGGGTGCAAACAGGCAGCGCAAGCTGGAAAGTTTCTCCACTCTTCTTCCTCTTGTTGTTTTTTTTTTTTTGTGCACACGCATGCACACACGCGCACACCCTGTCAGCTTAAATTTTAACACATACATCCCATCATGTCACTTTTGGGGACTGAACTATGAGCCAGTTCCCACTTTTAATACTTCTGGACCACGTGAGGCATTACAGCTGTGGTGAATCATCTTGCTGACTGTCTGTTTACAAATAAAAGCGACATTTTACAAAAGTGCCCTTTAATTATATAAATTTTCGGAGACGACGTCAAAGAGTTCCACGAAGGAGGGGGGGTGGGGGGCATCGCGGTGACGTCACGCTATACGTCACGTAGGCGGCCACTTCCCATTGGTCAGGCTGAGCGCTGTGTGGCGCTGACGGTTACGAGACTGTCAAGAGACTGTCACACGTCGACAGGGATCGCTGTGCTGATCCAAACATCTGAGCACTTTCACTGCAGCGATTGAGGGTTAGTACTTCGCCCAGGCTACTACTGCACTCTAGTAGCTTTGGATCCAAAGAAAGCAGCTCTGTCCACTGCGCTACCAGCTGCTGCTGCAGCCTGCATCGCTCGAGCACAACAAACAAATAAACAAACAAACAGCTGAGCGGCCAGCGGATCTCAACAGCTCTACGACATTGTTTTATCCGGCGTGTCTTTCTCTGTGATGCCTTTACAATAGTCATTACTGTACATTTCACATTTGTCAATGGGTACACAAATACAACGTACGATCATCGGATACGGAGGGAAGCCGTCTAACTCTAAACGAGAAGAGCAACATACAAAAAGGAAGAACGCGCACAACAAAAGCGTCACTAGTATTAATAACTTACCGGTGAGGACAGACATAATACTCCTCATTCTGGAATACGTAAAATCACATCTCGCATCAGTCATGTCCATCCTAACAAATGCAATCGATCGCTTAATCCACCAATCCGTAGACGAGCCGCACGAGCGCAACACCCTCCGCACATGTGCGAACCTCCCCTCCGCTACCGGTTTTTATACTGCGCACGTCGCTCGCCTCGAGAGCGTGACGTCACAGGCGCTGCCAAGGCAACGGGCTCGTCGAGCCGCCCGCCGCGCGGTGAAGTCACAGGAGCGCGCGCGGGACGTGGGCGGGGGAGGGGGTGTGCACTGCCCTGCTGCGATGATGATGAAACACTATTATCTCTTCACCCTGTTTGCAGTAAAGAACACAGTCAGTTTACACTCTTTTTCTCCTGTGTCGTTGGGGTCTTTTCTTTGGGTCTCTTTAACACCTGTGCAGAGCAGAGCACATGATGAAGCCAGACTTTGTTTTACATATTCTCTACAAACACTGTGAAATATACACATGCACGCACGGCGCTGGAAGTCCTCTCAGTCATGGAGAATCCTGGTGCTGTGAACTCTGCCTGTCCATCCTTGTGGTGCTCAAACCTGGGGGGGGGGGGGGGGGGGGGGGGTCACCGAGTCGAGTCCGAGCTCACTGGCAGTAGCAGCGCTCACAGTGGATCTGTCCTCCTGAACCTGTCACCTGTCGCTCGCTCACCGTGTCTGTTCCACGGCAACAAATAACGAGGAAGAGGAAGCAGCATCAAACGTGTGGTTCCCATAGTGCGCTTTCTGAACGTGGACCGTCTGCGGGCCTCGGCTTCGAGTCCGTGCTCTGCGAAAGCATGTGGTTCATGGGAACACGTTCAGCACGCGACCACACTGTGCATGGATGTGTATTTACCATGGTACCGTGCGGTACACAGTATGGTCGGCATTAAGACACACTGCAATTTTTGATGTTCTCACACTTCTGGCTCAACACACTGCTGCATCCATCCAATTTCAATAACCGCGTTGTCCTGAGCAGGCTTGCGGTGATCCAGAGACTATCCCAGAATCACTGCCCCTAATGCTGAGAGGGGGGACTCGCTGGACTGGGCACCAGTGCATTGCAGCATAGCCACTCACACACACACACACACACACAGAGAAAGGACCATTTCTAGTCACCGGTCCACCTGAACTGCACGTTTTTGGACTGTAGAAAGAAAGCAGAGCACCTGGAGAGAACACGGCAACTTCAGCACAGACCAAGCGGGGATCGAACCCATGGTCGTTCACACCACTCAGGCTCTGTGAGCACTACTCGCCGCACCAACGTGCCATCGCACACATATAAGCGCTTCCTCCGGTCCTAGGGCACCACTCAATCACTGTGCTGTGTCTTTAGCCATTCACCTACTCATCCTGGCTCACATGTGTACCTGGTTTGTCCGGATCCCACTTCCAGCGCAGTGACACAGCAGTACAGCATAGCTTTGCCCCAGTGGTAGGCCGCCCGCACCCCCCCCCTTTTCTCCCGGGAGTTTAATCCACAGAGTTTGCTGACGTCGTCGTGCCACATTTCGGCCGTGGCTCTTACATAACTGGGCCACGCCGCGTGGCGACACAGAGAAAGGCGAAAGTGACGCCCTAAAGGACAGTTACGTGACGTGTGCTACGTTATGTAAAGGTCACTGCAGACGACCGACTGCCAGTCGTGTCGAACCCCCCTGACTCCTGCCCCACAGCGTAGAGGAGCTCAGTGATACTGACATGTTTTTGGCCTCGCCTGTATACGCAGCTGGGGGACAGCGCTGGTACCTCGATGGCACACACAGCAGCGCAATGCATCCTGGGAACCGAACTGACGTCCTGTCCCACCATCATGTCTCGATATATGTCAAAATATAGCGTACAATATCCTTTCAGTACGTAGCGTGGTGCACAAAAATGAGACTATTGCTGTCAAGTACAATACAAAGTGTCAGGTGTTCATTCTTTGAGTTGGGAGGTGAATCAAGGTGAAGGAGCTGGTCCTCGGCGGGCTGCTCTCCTTCCACCACAGAAGAAAAGGAGCTGCCTCCACCGTATGGCACTGGAAGGTGGAGCAGAAGCGGCCAATGGACTCGAGGGACGAACGAAGGACCTCGGCTGGTATGGACATCGGAACGAACGTAGTGCCTAGCGGTAAAGTTGAGCGATGAGTCGGAACCCTTGCTGATAGCGAAAGCCAAGTTTTCGATGGTGGCCGTCGATCATTCTTCTGTGGTTTAGCTGCCACCTTCATTCAGAGCGCCATGCAGTGTTTCACCTGTTTACCATCTATTTACCGTTGTCCCTCCGCGTGCGGACCGGACCCATGCTGTAATTTTGTGGTCTTTCACATGTCCAGAGTGCAAGATGGTCCTACCCTCACTGACCACTGTACCACCCCTGGTCCACCTCATCTCATTGCCGGCCAGGATGTCCATTTGCTCCCTGGTATAACAGCCATACAGACCGCTCTCCACTTTTTGTTGAATGAAGCTCTTCCACAGGGACTGTTTCCTCTCGGTTTTCACCCAGACCCTTCATGAGAGCAGGGGCTGAGCTGTCGTCCTTCCTCCAATCTCTGGCTTTTCTTCGCTGTTTCTGCAGCAGCTTCGCACAGGGTCGGGTTGCTAACCCGTCGCCCGACACTCCTCCTTTCTGGACACCATCTCGGACCTAGCGCAACGGACTGAAAACGTCCGGGTGACGAAGGAACGAGACCGAGTCAGCGCACGGCGCTGTGGCGCTATGGATGGATGTACCTTCATGGACCAATAATGGCTATGAACACACACACTGAGCCGGACGGGGACTCACAGCCCAGGGCGCTGAGGCACCAGTGCTACCCGCTGGGCCTCCATGACAGCCACTTGCTGCAGTCTTCTGGCTTGCGAGTGCTGAATAAGCAGAATGTGAGCAAACCCTGGCCGGCAGCACTGCGGGGCCATGTAGGGCGCAGCATAGCTGGCATGCCGAGGACGGTTAACGCTTCAGCCGTGTGTGTCAGGGCCGCGTTTCGGGACTAGGTTACGTAAGACATGCTGCATGCGGGTAGCTCCAGCAAAACGGCCTGCTTATTGAGCGGAACGAGTCGGTGCGGCGCTCAGTATGAGGCACAAAGTGCTAAACCTCCTACTTGGGAGCCAGAGACTGGGCACCGACCTCCTGAACGTGCTGCTGGTTCCTCTGGATGTGTGTCCCAGTGAAAGTAGTTTTGAGCATTTCGAAACACATCCTTCAGATGCTTCGTGTTGCGCTCAATCTTGATGTGATGCTCATAAAGGACATGTATGAGGTGAAGGTAGAAAGGGACTCAAAGCTGCTTCCAGGGTCACGACTGGAGCAAGAGCAGCAGCAACAGCAGCAGCAACAGCAGCAGCAACGCGTCCCGAGTTTCCCGGAGAAACGCACTTGACCTGAGAAAGATGTCAAGGGTTCCGGAATGAGAGGCACCGATAAACTCATTAAAGCAGAGTTCTCACTTTGATCAGATGTTCCCGACATATTTCCAAACTGAGCCGCACTGTTCCTCGCACTCGTTGCGGTCGCTTATGGTTTCCGCTTCGTTCAACTTCGGTCACCAGCGGTTCTGACCGCTGTGCTCATTCCTCACTAGAGCGCTGCCTAGTTTCCCGTTTTACGCCCAGAAAGCCAATCTCTTCCCAAAGGACTTGTGGCGTCGGGTGCGAGGCAGCTGAGGACTCACCGGAGCGTTTCTGCGGGGAGGGGGTCACCCAGGAGGGGGGACTCTGCTTACAGACAAGTAAATATAGACTGAGACGGACTGTGTTTCAGAGATCACCACACCGGTCAGTGGCAGGCAGGTGGGCGGATTCACGGGGAACCGGGCAGCTGCCAACCGTGTCCATCTCGTCCATCTGGCCCGACAGTCTCACACACACACACACACACACACACACACACACACACACTTTCAGAACCGCTCGTCCCATAGGGGGTCACGGGGAACCGGAGCCTACCCGGCAACACAGGGCGGAAGGCCAGAGGGGGAGGGGACACACCCAGGACGGGATGCCAGTCCGTCGCAAGGCACCCCAAGCGAGACTCGAACCCCAGACCCACCGGACAGCAGGACCGTGGTCCAACCCACTGCGCCACCGCACCCCCGGCCCGACAGTCTCTTCCGATCGAATGTGCGGTCCTTCTCAGAATTCTTACAGGGCGAAGTACGTGCAGCTTATTACACAAAATGTGTAGACTGACCGTTTCTTTAACCACCGAAAGGCTCCTACACTCGTGCGGTCGAGGTTCTAGGCGCATTGAGTGTATCCCTTGTGCCACCTGTGTGAGCAAAGCTGTTGCTCTGGCAGAATTTTTTTGCATTTATGGAGACGTGTTTGAGACGGTGTTTGTGTGAGAGCCCAGGTCCTCCATCCCTGAGGTCAAGGTCATTGTGAGGATGTCTATTTGTGGGACTCAGCAGTGTCTCCTTCCTAATCCACAGTCCAGCCTTTGGGTCATGGAGGATAACTGTGACACACACACACCCACACACACAGTGCCTCCTGACCTCTGAAGGTTTTCCATGACATCCTTCAGTCCAGAGGTGCAGAGGAACGTGTTACAGCAGGGTAAACATGAGAACTTGACCTACAGCTTCACTGAGCTGATCCACAGAAGAGCCAGAACTGCTGTCACTTCAGCTATTGGTTCATTCTGGGACCAACGGTGGCAAGTGAACTGGAAAACGGTCAAACAGATGGTGACTGCGAGCCGCCTCTTGTCACACTGATACAGTGTGCAGTAATACCGTGGTATGTGTCAGCACTGTGGGCACCCGCCAGTCTGATCCTCACTGCTGCCGTAAGCCAGATTTAGCGGAATGAGAGGAGAGAGACGCTGCTGAAGGACAGGGGACAGAGCTACAGGAAGGAGGAAGAGAAGAGGGGCCGTTGCAGCGTTTAACTTGATGGCTATGACTCCAAAACTCTTGACGCTATTTTTAGACCTTTATGATGCACATGCGCATACACAAAGAAGTTGATACATGACTGTGAGCCAATTGGACCCAGATTCCTGCTGTGCCTACCAGCAGATCAGTGCTCCGTGTGCTACCCTCATTACTGCTACCCGTTATGTGATTTCTTCCTGTACAAAGGTCCCCCATCCCCCCCCCACCGCAGTCGCTCAGCAGAACAGAGACAGACAAATGGGGGACGGTGCGGCCTCCGTGTGAAGGGTGCTGTCTATCACGCTACTTGATGATGGAAACCCCCGGGGTGGAGCATCCTGGGGACCCCTGGAGGACCCATCATGTCACGTTTCCCAGAGCGCCCTCTTCTGGGACCAGGGCCACGCTACAGTGTTACACAAGAGAACCGAGAAGGACAGATGGACGGTCAGAACTTCTCAGGAGCCTGGGGATCAGCGCTACTCGTGTTAACGTCACTCGCTCTACCTGCTTCTCCAGCGATACGGAGTGAACGCTGAACACACAACATCCTCATCTCCTTGGCACCTCCTTGGCATAATGAACAGCTCACTTTTCAGCTCAGTGACACTATGAGATGTACTCTATTGTACCTTTGCTAAAGACACTACAGAAGAAGGCAGAGTTACGTGCAGGATAAGGTGTGTCGAGCTCCCAGTACCTAAGGAAGAGTGAATTGAACCTCTAGTCTGGAAGCGGTGCAGGTAGAGAGCTGTGCGTCAGGGAATGTAGAGTCAATATTGCTCTTATTTGTACTAATTTAATATATTGCCAGTCATCTATTTGCATTGTGCTTTTATTGAGCTCTCAGTGTCACGGTGTGAGAAGAGCCTTCTATAAAATTAATTTTCACTGAATTCTTGAATGTTTGAATAAAGCACTTACTTGGATTGAATTATTCGATAGGAGACTTTTCTCACTCGTTTTGGATTTTTTAAAATTTATTCACAAAAAAACTGCAATTACAAAACTTAGGATCATGAACAGAACAAGGAACCAGATCTAGATATTACAGCAAACAATGCCAGAGGGATTAAGAGTTTTAAAAAAAAAAAAAAAAAAAAAAAAAAAAAAAAAAAAAAAAAGTGTAAATAAACAAAATGACAAGCATAAATATACTGGGAAAACATACTGTGAAACTTATTCATCAGAAATAGGGTAAAATGTCAAAAGAAGCACAGTTTTTGCATTTTTAGTGTTCTTGTAACATTGACACTGAGGGGAAAGAAAAGCTTTCAGATACAGTAGCTGAGTGCAACATTAAATAAAAATAAATGAAGTTAATTATAATTTGGTGCCCAATGTCATCTCTCACGGTTTTATTTGTAAAACCCGAGCAAAAGAGAAACGAAAGGAAAAACAGGTTGCTTTGCACTGCATTAATAATTAAGGAGTTACGTGTAGCTTTTTTTTTTTTTTTTTTTTTTTTTTTTTTTTTTTTAATTGAACAAATCACACACACAATACCAAAACATTAATTCAGAACAATCAACCTAGCCAGAGGGAATTTACCCCCCCACCCAAAAAAAAAAAAAAACACTTCAATAACCAAAACATCTCTCACACTCACACTCTTTCTGAACCGCTTGTCCCACACGGGGTCGCGGGGAACCGGAGCCTACCCGGCAACACAGGGCGTAAGGCCAGAGGGGGAGGGGACACCAAACATTACATCAAGACCTTAAAAATATCACAATAAGAAACAGTCTTAATAGCCTTCCGATTATCACACTCCTTGATAGAGTCAATGTACTGCTTAACTTCAAGAAAAACAGTAAAAATAGGCTTTTTATTAGTAAATTTTGACCTGTGTATATGATATTTAGCCAAAATGATTAATAAATTAATGATATAAGCCCGTTTCTCTGTGTGCTTATCAAAACAGAAGAACCCAAACAGTACACATTCATAATACAAAGCAAAATCCTTACACAATTTATCAATAATAAATTCTGAGACATCTCTCCATAGCCGTTTGGTATAACGGCGGTGCCAAAAGAGGTGAGGCATCGTCTCTGGGCGCAGGCAACAAAAAGAACACCTTACATCAATCCCATCCTTGAATCTTCTAAGAAAATGCTTGACAGGATAGAATTTGTGTATAATCCTGAAAGAGATTTCCCTAACCTTGTTGGTTAAGAAATATTTGTGAGTCAACAGCCAAACTTTCTCCCATGGGACCTCGTCAACAAAGGAGTTCCAATAAGCAGTGACATAAGGTAAGGTGGCAACTTCATTCCGAAACAAAGACCGAACCGCTGTTATTATTTCTGAGAGACTGCGAAAAACAGATCCTTCCACATCGAGTATCAACTGGGTTCGCTATAGAAACAACAGCAGGGTAAGAGACACCTCCAAGCAGAGTCACAGAACCATTAAGAATAGCCCGCATTACCAGGCCAAACTCTTCCTTTGTGACATGAAATCCAAAACATGATATAAAGTCAGTGTAACTCATGAGAACTCCTCGTGAGGTCATCAGCTGGCCCACCAGAAGGATATTTCTGTCAAACCAACTCCTTGAAAAGATACTCCTACCCTTATACAGGATCTCACCATTGTTCCAAATACAGTACAGGTGTGGAGAAAAGTTGTGCTTGTAAATTAGTTTCCAAGCCAACAGCGCTTGTTTGCGAAAGGCTGACAATTTAACAGGTAACTTCTCCACGTTATAATTGCACATCAGAAGGAAGGAGAGACCGCCGAGTTGGTCAAAAACAAATTTCGGAATGAAATTCCAGATGGAGGCATCATGTCTCAGAAATTACCTCATCCAGTTAATTTTAAGAGTCATGTTCAAACTAGCAAAGTCCAAGAAATCAAGCCCACCGTTCTTATATGAGTTGACAACCACAGACTTCCGGATATAGTGGACACGATTTCTCCATAAGAAATCGAAGAGCATCCGGTCTATTGTTTTAGCAGTTTTGCTGTCTAGATGTACCGAAGAGGCAACATAAGTGAGCCTAGAAATACCTTCTGCTTTGGACAGAAGGACCCGGCCTTTTAAAGACATGTCCATCTGCAACCAAAGATTGAATCTGGCCCTTGTCTTCTCAGTCAGGGGGTTGAAGTTAAAAGCAATTCTGTCCAGTCAGTGGATCCTTAGTTATCCGAATCCCTAAATAATTCACCTTTTCTTTAACAGCCAGGATGCCACTAATTGATGTTACAGGACAATCCTTCAAAGCGAGCAGTTCACATTTTTTAAGGTTAAGGCACAAACCTGAAGCCTTAGTTAGAAAACACTTCAATCAACTCAACAGCAGGTTGCACCTGCAAAACATCTCTCAAGAACAAAGCTGTATCATCTGCAAACTGACTTAATAAGACTTCTCCCTACAATAGAGATACCCTCCAAACTACTTAACTTAATAAAATGACAAAAAAACTTGAGCGACCAGAAGGAAGAGGTACACAGAAACCGGGCACCCCTGCCTAATACCTCTTTTAAGAGCGAACCTTCGAGATGTGCCATCCATGAGACTGTCATGATGAGGCAACTTCACAGACTGCTGCTGTTACCATTTGATTTGTACACAAAGTTAGGGCTTTAATCGCGCTACAAAAGTAATTACCGAACCCCAAAAAAATAGGTAAGCAATAAAAAACAATAAGGGGTGCTCAACAGTATGAAAAGCCGGCTTGTAGGAATCCAAAAACAATAAAGCTATTGTAACCGAGCGTTCTTGTCGGGTCCGCCTAGACACTTAGGGCTCCAGAAAATAACAAACGCTGCCCGTCCGTCCGGGTTGGTTTCCAACACCTTCGAAATCTTTATTGGATGCCGCACGTCACGTGTATAACTTACAAGTAGACTGGCTGATGCACTCTAGTGCGCATGTACAGAGTCCAGCCTATAGCAAACCCCGAGGGGAGAAAAAAGACTCGTCATACACACATATGCACCACTAGTGAACAGTCTCCTAGTGTCACCGCATCCCAAATTAAATGTATTACACTATCATCAGCTGCGCAGCTCTTTCTCAGCGATCCCCCTTATAGTCCCTTCTAATAACAGGAAGTAGCCAATCAGTACATCTGACCTGGCCCTCCACCTTATTGGTCTGCTATAGAAACCGAGACTAGCCAATCAGTACGGCTGACCGAGCTTCCCGGACCGAGCACGTGGTGTCCGTGTCTTTTTCACGCCTTAAAGCACTCGCTTGGTGTTCAGAATCTATGGATGAATTTTATAGGAAATTTGTCCCGCTTTATTAGTGACAGGAAACCGACACCTTTCCCCCGGGGATCTTATCGATAATCTTTAGGGGGAGCTTGGACGTACAGTACAGTACGGACGGGGTCGGTTTATTGGGTACAGTCAGCGCGTCATTGGACTGCGCGAGACGACGTGTGCGCATGCGCCAACACGGGTTCATAGTGCAGCGAGCAGCGCGAAAGCGGTCTCAGTGGAAGCGTCGGCTGATATGGCGCTGTTGCCAGTGCTGGTGGTGAGGCGAGAAATGACCCGTTTAATGGCAACATTACCACTCACACAGCTCAGTCAGGGGTGCCTTCTTGCAACAGACGGGTTGGTGTCGCGCTAACTTGGAGAAAATATTATATTATATTTAATATATATACTTGTCTTGTTGTTGTTCGTAACAAACGTCGTACGGTACGGACATTCTGAGAGGAAAAACCTACCTGCTACTGTTTGTTACGTAACACAAGGAGGAAGGGATGATTTGGATCGTGTCTGGGCCTTAACTAAAATCGTTGTTTTGTTTATTGCGTGAGTGAGTGTCGGGATGATAACTTTCTATATATATAATATGCATTTCAGAAAATGGCTTCTGTTCTTCTCTCTGTGCGCCGCTACCGAGTCTGCGAGCACGTGAGCAGTATGGGAGCACGTGCCGAGCGGCGGGAGCGGTACGCGCTCCATGCGGGTAGGAGGAGCATCGTAGTTACAGCTGGTAAAAGAAATGGTAACTATATATTTATTGTGCGAGTGTGTGAGAGAGCGAGAGAGAATAGAGATGATGTGTTGTGTTCCTGGAGCTCGGGCTCCCGCTCCGCAGGTGTCTTTGCAAGGACGGGCCCTGTCTGTGGCTCGGACCTTCTGGAGACCTGCCACAGCCACGTGGGGCGATTCGAGGCCTTGCCATGCTCATCCATGGCGAGGTTGAAAACACCTCAGACACACCCTGTTAAAAAAAAGATAGCATCATCTTTTTTTTGTGCATTGTTTCAACATGTGTGCTACTCCCTGCCAGGAGCTGCTGCGGAAGGGAAGGTGACTATCTTGTCACGGGCGTGTGGTTTTGGAACGGCCTGTGGGATGGGACACAGGAAGGAGGACTGAGAACTGGAAGTAGTGCTGTGATGTAGGAATAAAGAAATGAGCTCTGGGCCTATGAGCCTCCGACTCTTCCTGGGGTCCCTGTGAGGTCATCCCATGTGCAGCCACGGTGAGATTGCGTACACCTCAGGCCACCTGATACACTAACTTATTGATAAACTGCTGAGCACGATGCATATAAACCTGATGCAGAAAAATGGCTTCCCGTGCAGGATTTTGTGTGGAAGGGGAAGACTGATGGAACTGGCTGTGTGATGTGAGCAGAGAGGAAGGACTGAGAATTGGCTCTTGCAATGCAGGTACGATGATGTGGATGGAAGGGGGAGAGACAATGTGCCATGCAGGTCTGTACTGCGAGGGCAGGCCCCCTGTGGCTCGACCCTTTCCTGAAGACCTGCTACAGCCACTTGGGGTGGTTTGAGGCCTCGCTGTGTGCCTCCATGGCGAGGTTATAGAAACCTCAGACACACTGTGCATGACATGTCATATAAATGACTTGACCCTCTTACAAGTGCAAACACTGACTTTCTATACATAGAAATGGCTGTATGTCTCAGTTCAGCTGATCTGTCCCCCCCAGGTGAGCGGCACCTCTACTCAACAAAGGATCTCCAAGCTGTGTCCAGCAGGAGCATTTAACAAGATCTTTTAATGTTCAATAAAGTTGGATCAGTGAAGCTACTGTGCTTGGTTCTTTTATCTCACTGCACTGTCAAGTGAAGAAGAGTCAAGTAAATACTGTGCGAAGGTGACAATGCAATAGCAATAAATAATGGTAACAGTAATACCAGCTGACAGCCAGAGAACTGAGCATGAGAATGCTTAAAATGGCAGTATAATTTACCAGTGTGTTTGGGTGGAGCAGTCCAACTCTAGTCACTAAAGGTAGCACATTGGTTAGTGTTGTATACTCTTACAGCAGTTGGGTAAAAGCTGTTCCTGTACCTAGCAGTGCGGGTTCGAATAGACCTGAGCTGCTTTGCAGATGGCAGAGAAGAGAAAAGTGCCCATGTGGGGTAACTATGATCTTTCATGATGCGCATTGTCTTTGAGGCAGCATGTGGTGTAAGTGTCCTGGACTGCTGGTAGCTGCGTGCCGATGATTCCCTGAGCTGTTTTGCCCACCCTCTGTAGGGCTTTCTTGTCCTGTGTGGAGCAGCTGCCACCCCAGGATGTAATGCACTCTGTGAGGACAGACTCCACAGCACACCTGTAGAAAGTGGTGAGGACTGTAGTGGACATCCGGGCTTTCTTCAGATGCCTGAGGAAGTGAAGAAATTGATGGGCCTTTTTGATGGTTGATGCTCTGTGCTCAGTCCATGTGAGTTTGGCAGTGAGGGTGACCCCTAGGAATCTGAAGCTGTTCACCCTCTCTACAATGTCCCCTCCTATGTAGATGGGTGCATGAGCTATATCCTGTTTCCTGAAGTCAGTCACCAGCTCCTTAGTTTTACTGATATTGAGAGACAGGTTGTTGTCCTGGCACCATTCTGCCAGGAGCCTCACCTCCTCTCTGTAGGTCGTCTCATCGCTGTTGGTGATCGGACCCACAATGGTGGTATCCTCAGCAAACTTCATGATGGTGTTGGAGCTGTGACTGGCCACACAGTCATGTGTGAACAGGGAGTATAGCACTGGGCTCAAGACGCTTCCCTGCGGAGTGCCAGTGGGGAGGAGGTATTACTGCCAATCCGCACATGCTGGGGTCCGTTGGTGAGGAAATCCAGGATCCAATTGCACAATGCGGCACTCGGTCCCAGCCCTAGTAGTTTCTGGATCAGCTTGGTTGGGATGATAGTGTTAAATACTGAGCTATAGTCTATAAACAGTAGCCTTGCATAGCAGTTTTTATTATCCAGGTGAGACAGAATGGTGTGAAGTGTGTGTGATATTGCGTCTTCAGTGGATCTGTTGTGGCGGTAGGCAAACCGCAGTGGTTCCGGAGCGTCTGGGATGGTGTCCTTGATGTGTCCCAGCACCAGCCTCTCAAAGCATTTCACTGCAATGGGGGTCAGTACCACTGGGCAATAGTCATTAAGGCAGCTCACTTTGTTCTTCTTAGGAATGGGGATGATGGTGGTGTTTTTGAAACAAGTGGGTACAGTTGAGCTTTTTAAGGTGGTGTTAAATATGTCCGTGAAGACAGTAGCCAGTTGCTCACCGCATGTTTTTAAAACTCGCCCTGAAATTCCATCCAGTCCAGCAGCTTTGCAGACGTTGACTCAGCTAAAAGTTCTTCTCACCTGTGCCATAGAGACTGTGAAACTGGCGTTATCGTGTACTGTGAGGATGCGCAGTGGGGGGTCTTTGTTCTCAAACTCGAAGCAGCCATAAAACGCATTCAGTTCGTATGGGAGAGACGCAGCAGCACCTGTCGATGACCGCCTTTGTGGTTTATAATCCATTAATGTTTGGATTCCCTGCCACAGCCTACATGCATCTTGAGTGCAGTTAAACTGTGATTCCACCGCCGTGCTGTATTCCTGTTTCGCGCTGGCGATGGCTTTGTGGAGCTCGTACTTGCTCTTCTTGTACGCGTCTGTGTCTCCAGACTGAAACACGTGCGGATCTTATTTCGGAGGTAATCCATGGTTTTTGGTTGGGGAATAAGCGGACTGTTTTATGTGGTATGCAGACATTTACACAGAACCCGATGAAGTCCGTGATCACTGTGGCATACTCGTCCAGATTGGAGGATGAGTTTCTGAACATGTCCCGGTCTACGTAGTCAAAGCAGTCCTGGAGCCTCTCCTCCGCTTCTGGTGTCCAGCGCTGTACAGTGCGCGTCACATGTTACTCTCGCTTCAGTTTCTGCTTGTAGACCGGGAGCAGCAGAATCGAGGCGTGATCCGACCGCCCAGGGTGTGGACGCAGCACGGAGCGGTACGCACCTTTGTGTGAAGTGTAGCAGTGGTCAAGGGTGTGTGAGCCTCTGGTGGGGCAGGAGATGTGCCGATGGTACTTGGGGTACACGTTCCTGCAGTCGGCTAGGTTAAAGTCCCCAGAGATAACGAACAATCCATCTGGGTGCTTGTTCTCGTACTTAGTGACGACGTGGTACAGTTCGTTCAGAGCGCTGTGCGTGTTCCCTTGGGGTGGGATGTAAACTGCGGCCACGAGCACAGCCGAGAACTCCCTGGGCAGGTAGAACGGTCGGCATTTGATCAGGAGGTATTCAAGGTCCGGAGTGCAGTTCTGCGCAATCACTTCCACATTCGTGCACCATGCGTTGTTAATAAGAACGCATACGCCCCCTCCTCTCTTTTTCCCCGTTGAATCAGTCCGATTTGCACGGTAGATTGAGAAGCCCTCGGCCTGGACCGCGTGCTCTGGCGTGCTGTGTTCGGGTCTGACGTTATGACTTCATGGGACACACTTTGGCTCCAAGTGGTTTGTTTATGAAACCCTTCTTTCCAAGGTGTCTTGGAGTAACAGTGTAAAGTGGACAATAGACAGACCAGAGTGACGTTAAGTGACAGAGGGCCTTACAGTAATCTGGAGAAATGCAGTAACCTGCAGTCATAAACTACGCTATAAAAAAGGCAAAGGAATTTTTCTTGTAGATGTTACTTTCATGGAGACCGTGTTTCTATAGTGACCAGCCTAGGAACTGTAACATTGGTCAACATGAGTTGTGAAAGTTGTGTGTGATAAACGGTACATCCATTGCTCACATAACAGGTTTACCAGCTGCTACTATAGTGATTATAGCTACTCCCTTCAGGCCCAAAGCTCACGAGTTTGATTCCTGTTGGTGGCTGCAGTACCCTTGAGCTAGCTACTCCCCCCAAGATTGCTCCAGTAAAATTACCCAGTTGTATAAATGGGTAAATAAAGTCACTTTGGAGGAAAGTGTCAGGTAAATGAATAAATGTAATTCCATAAAATCACTGTTGGCAGAGTTACCATTAACTGCAATGCAAAAAATAATCAATGAAAAATCTTACATCACCTAAAATAAATTAATACTACAGGTGCTAATGTGGTTAGTGCTGCTGCCTTCAGATCTGAAGGCTGCGTGTTTGAGTCCCGCCTCCTGCTGTTGTAGCCTTGAGCGAGGGTACAACATTGATCGAGTGCCACTGGAGTCCGGAGTTCCTCTGAAAAGCACAGGGGGTAAGGATGGCTACCGCCCGGATGGGAGCATTCTGATCGTTTGCTTCACGGGTGTTTATGACGATGACGCAAAGAAACAAAGCGGATAGGATCACGGGCTATGACCTGTGACCTCCCACAAGCTGCACCCAACTGAGGCCAACGGAGGAGAAGCAGCTCTGAGCCGGAGGGCAAGAGGAAAAGAGACACGAGCGCTGAGAGGAACGAGAGACCAGTGGGGCGCCCTCTGTTGGAGACCCCAAAACAGCCCCCAGAAAGTAGAGTGCCGATTACCGAACCGCAGGAGGGGGTCTTGAGGAAAGTGTCCTGTGCAGCCCTTCCCCTTGGGCACACTGGGTGCGGGTGTTCTTCAACAGCGCCCAACGCCAGCTCGGAACCAGCTGCCTTTATAGCCGTGTTCCTCTGTGTCTCGGTGGGGGGTGTCCTGTGCGCTGGGACCATAAGAGTGACTTTTAACATGTGATCAGTGTCCCGCAGCCATGTGAAGAGAACATCAACAGTGGCACAGTGCCTGTGGTGCGGTCATAACGCATCACCGAAGCTGTACGCTTATTTGTGCACGTGCGTCATTTCACACATTTGGTAACACAGCGACCCCTCGACATTTGAATGTGACGGTGCTGAATTGAGCAAAACCTCAACGTATGCCACGCGCACTCAGCGTCAGCCTGTCTTTGGGCTCCTGCGCCCCTGTGGCACTTATTCTGTTGTCATAGCAACAGGAAGCTTCGACAACAGGAAGTGATGTTGCGTTTTAGTATGACAGGAAACAGGACGGTCCTGTGGTTGACAGCACGCCTCGCACAGTCACTGTCGCTAAGAACAGATGGCATAAACAAACACCTGCACGGTTGCCAAGTCAAACGGTCGCGGTAGAGGTAGAGGTGGCATCATGAGCAGAGGGTCTCGAGTGTTGGGAGCAGACGCTGTGAGGGACACGGCAGTCAGCACAGGGGGGACGGTCGCATCGCCGGGGTCCTGCTGCGTTCTTCACCGGTGACCGGCACTCTGTGTGTACGCGTGTGTGTGCATGTGCGCTCACATTAGATACTTTTTCTTCTGCTTTTCCATTCCAAAGAAAGCGACTCTGCAACTTCCTGTGCTAGAACAAAGGGCGTCACTTTGCTCAGAGCTTCAGATTGAAGCTCCTGCTGAGCGACAGGGACGTCCCGCACAGCTGGGCCACATCTGGAGCTCAGGGTGGGCTCTCGCTTCTTGTGGCGGTGCTCCTTTCGCTCCTACGGGTCACCTCGGTCACCTGGGTCACCTGCGTGCGTGATGTGGTGCAGACCCCCTGTGGACTTCGCTCTTTGCGGCAGGAAGGGACCGGAGCAGGAAGTCGCAGGGTCCGGGCGCTCGGTGACAGCCTTCCTACATTGCTATCTATAGACACACACGCATGCACACACGCACAGGAACACGCGCACATGCAGTGTGACGTGACGAGGCCTCCCAACCGCAGCGCAGCCCCAGAATGCAGTGCGGCGCGGTATTGCGCCACACCTTCTGCACAGCACCGGCGCCACTGCTCTGCGCTCACACACCATGGCGGAACTCGAGGGCCTGGAGTTCGGCAAGTCGGACTTCGTGCTCCTGGACGAGGTCACCATGGAGCAGTTCATGGAGAACCTCAAGCTGAGGTGAGTGGCGGCGGGGGGACGCGAAGACTGAGGACTTTTCTAGAACACAGACAACCGAGTGCAGCTACGACCATTGGCTCCAGTCAGGGGTTTGTGTCGGCGTCTTCCTGCCCTCCGTGGTCCTCTGCTATGTCCACTGAGGGGACGCAGGCACTGGAGAAGGACATGGGGGACATCCTGTCTTCTTCTGAGTGCAGCACGAAGGCTGCTCTGGAAAGAGCAATGTGGTCAAAGTAAGAGTGAACAGAATAATTAATTATTCGCCGATTCATTGCCTGACGGTGTTGGACACGCCTGCGACACACACATTCTAGTGTGTGACACAACACCAAATTGTCTGCATTTTTTCTCTGTCCACTTTTGACAGTGAAGTGCAGTGACTCTGTGATTAGGTGACCCCCACCCCACTCCGTGTGTGTGTGTGTGTGTCTGTGAGAGAGAGAGAGAAGGTCAGGCTTGAGGCTGCACTGGTCCATTTAACTACATGACTGGACAGAGAGGACTCATCTCCGTTAATAGAATGTCCACTCACTCGCTCACTGCGGTCCACTGCGGTCCTTAAGAATGGGAGCTGAACAGTCATTGTTGCCACGGTGTCCTGGTTAAGGACTGATGATTGACATAATTGAGTGTTTCTGATTTCTCATTAATTATTGATTAATTTTCTATGTAATTAAGAGTGGATCTCATTCTGGATCAATGATTGATGTTTGTGATTAAGGACACTTCTGATTGGGATTAATTCATTATATATGCTAATTAAGAGCGTAGGAGGTAATTTACTCTTCTCAAGATGCAATGCATGAAGAGCAGATACTGAGTCTCTCAGAGAGTCCAGCTTCCTCTTTTGGAATGAGTGACACGTTTGTCCTGCACTCATGTCCTGTGTATGTGCGTGCGTGCACACACACGAGCAAGCACACAAGCCTGATGAAGTTCTGATGAAGGTCCTGGAGATGTTCCAGGAGAAGTTCTAAACTGCCCTTTGTCCTTTATCTACTGTCTGTGAGGTCAAACACAACGTGTGTATCCGCTGCACCCAGTGCCCACGTGCGGGCCGTCTCACTGCAGTGTGTCACGTGTCCGGGATAATGCGGCACACAGGTTGCGAACGCGACAGGACGCCTCTTCCACAGCGTCAGTGTGTCTCCTGGGTGGGACCTTTGGATGCACTTCCACGCCGAGACATATGTTCACATGAACTGTGCGAACCTGAGGATCCAAGAAGCAGAATGCGAGTCCTGGGCTCAGTGGAAGTTGAACCGACACCAGAGAGAGGCTGCTGCTTACAGCTACACATTGGCGTCCGCAGCTCCTTGTCCGTACGGTTGTCGCGGCACTGAAACAGCTGTTTGGACCAGTATCTGCATGAGGTCCAGCGAGCAGCGAGACTCAAGCAGGAGCACAGGGATGATACAGACCTCTCCTTGCTGGGGACTCGTGGTCTTGGCAGGACCTTGAGGACTTTTCTCATTTCACGTGCAGGATGGGGTTGCTCCTGTCAGAGTCCATCCCAAGTGTGTTAGACAGGTTCTTCAACCGTGGGACATGGGTTAGGGTCAGGGCTGCGCTGAGGGAGGCCACCGCTACTACTGTTTACAGTCTGTGTCACCTTCTTCTTCGTCCGAGTTGCCTGCGGAAGCCGGACCAAGTGCTATGACCCCCATCGCTCAGCCTTTTGTGTGATCGGTCCCTCCAGAAAGAGCACTCTGGTGCACTTTGTCACTTTTGTTAGTGGTGACTTGCATGTCTTTAATAGACGCACGTCAACAGAGTGTGTTGGTAAGCGCTGCGGTCAGTGCGAGGATGAATAAGGGTCTGTGGCTCGTCAAGGAAGTGACATTGGCCTCCTGCTGCATTTTCTGTTCTTTCTCCCCACCCTGAGCATTTCCTCTGGTTTCTGGGTGTGGCTTTTGGTGGGAGATGGAGGGCGAACCCGGGGGTGAGAAACAGGCTCAGCTGGGTGTGGCTCACAGTGCCTGAGAGAGAGAGAGAGAGAGAGAGAGAGACTACGTATACACACACTGGGTGGGTCTCATGTGACGCTTCAGCAGTAATGGATGCCATGTACGTCGGCCACTAAATCTCAGAAACAGAACAGCCTCCCAGTACTCAAGCACAGCGCAGAGCTCATGTGTGTGTTTGTGTGTGTCCACGGGCCAGGTTTGAGAAAGGACGCATCTACACATTCATCGGTGAGGTGGTGGTGTCCGTCAACCCCTACAGGGAGATGGACATCTACGGGAAGGAGGTTGTGGAGGCGTACAGGGGTCGCGAGCTCTATGAGAACCCGCCGCACCTCTTCTCGGTGGCTGATGCCGCCTACAAGACCATGAAGAGACGGGCTAAAGACACGTGCATTGTCATCTCAGGTACGGCACCCCCCAAGACCTGCTCTGGTAGAGTTGGGAGACCAAGTCTCTGTGTCTCAGGTGACCATGGTGAACTGGCTATTTATTGCAGGTGAAAGTGGCGCTGGGAAGACTGAGGCCAGTAAATACATCATGCAATACATCGCTGCCATCACAAACCCCAGCCAGCGGGCTGAGGTGGAAAGGTAGGCTGCTGGGGGTTGGCGCTCCACTCCACCACACCATACAGTGACCGCAGAAGCGGCGAAGCGAGTGATCTTTCACGATCCTGAATGAAGCGAGTTGAGGAGTCCGTAGTCAGACTCACGTGATGCGATCGCCTTTCTTACTGTACCCAAGAGATGTGTGAGTGTGTCTGCCTCTCCTCTGTCTCCACTGTGTGACACACTCTTGTGCACGCAGTGTGAAGAATGTCCTTCTCAAGTCCAACTGTGTGCTGGAGGCCTTTGGCAACGCCAAGACGAACCGCAACAACAACTCAAGCCGCTTCGGCAAGTACATGGACATCAACTTCAACTTCAACGGGGACCCCACCGGAGGTCACATCAACAACTACCTGCTGGAGAAGGTCAGGGCTTGGAGGAAAGTGGGTGTGGAAGTCACAATGAGGCCTGTGCGTCATGCGGACCATTGTGTGTTGTAGAAATGAGTGTGTGCTGGCCCTGTGCTCATGTCTCTCTTTATGGTTTACGGTTGCAGTCGAGAGTCGTGCAGCAGCAGGGAGGAGAGAGGAACTTCCACTCTTTTTATCAGGTGAGAGCCACGAGCATTACGAGAGATCCAGTGTGTGGCACCATGTGGAGCTGTAAATAACATCCCCCATTTGCGTGTGTGTGTGTGTGTGTGCGTGTGCGTGCGTGCGTGCGCAGCTGCTCAGAGGAGGCTCTGAAGAGATGCTGCAGTCCCTTTTCCTGCAGAGAGACCCCTCCTTCTACATCTACACCCGAGAGGGAGCGTCTTCCAGCGTGAGTTGCAGTAATCTACGTGCAGTAACCTGCAGTGCTGCCATGCTGTGTGTCACACCAACAGTGTCCTATGCAGGAAGAAAATACACACCACTTCTCGGAAATGTACTGATATTGTGACACAATCTCACTAGTTCCCTCTGGTCCGCAGAGTAAACAGGGTGCAATGGTGCTGAAGAGGTAAAGCAAAGAACAACAGGACAAAAAATGGCTGATGGGTAAAAGCACAACTACACTGACCTACTGAGCGGAGGGTTTTTCTTTCCCCAGACCTCCAGTGAGGACCGATCGGCCCACAAGGCTGTGCTCACTGCCCTCAAGGTGATCGGCTTCAGGGCCCAAGAGATCGACAGCATCTACATGATCCTGGGTGCCATTCTACACCTGGTCAGTGTCCAGTCACCCCCACCGCAGGGGGCAAAAAAAAATGGACCTGTATCTTTTCCACAGCTGTTGCAACTGCAACACTGGAATTAAAATTTGGAGTTTTCTTTGAAATGGATATTTTGCTAATGAAGAAATAGTTTTGCTTCCAGGTCTCAGCTTATTTAAATTAGCTTCACATTGCCTTAACTGAGGTGAAGTGGGAGAGTTAGGGGCAGACTCTGGTGTAAAGACTCGGGTGCAAACACAAGGCAGCCTACCTGTGGGCGTCCACTGAGGGAGGGCACTGCCACCACTCTTCTACTGTTTCACTGTTCCACTATTTAACTGGCCCAATGCCCCACTGTTTCACTTTCCCACTGTTCCACTCTTCCGTTGTCGCACTGTTTCACTGTCCAACAGCTCCACTGTCCCATTGTTCCCACTGCGTAGGGTTTGTACCACTGGGTGCTCTGACGTAGGTGCTCATGCACAGTCTGCTAGACCTCCTTGTTGCTGTGGTACCAGGTGTCCACTGCAGGTATATCACTGGGTCCGGGTCCCAGGGTAACGGGGGAGGTTGGTACTCTAGAAGGCAATGAATGCTACAGTAGCTTCAGAGGAAGTGGCCTAGGTCCTGATTGATGGTCCCGTCTGGGGATGGTAGTCCGAGGTGCGACTGATGGGTATGCCCAGTTTCTGTTGGACCACCATAATTACGACATTACTTTCAGATAGTAGATTGGCAAAGAAATTAACTGCCATGTTGGACCAGGGCTGGGAAGGTACCTGGAGAGGCTCTAGTAAGCAGCTGGGCTTCTGGTTCAGGGTCTTTGCCTGGGCAAATACCTCACAAGCCTCCACGGACACCTGAACATAGTCTTGGATGGAGGGCCACCAGAACTTCTTCTGGAGCAGGGAGAGGGTCTTACGGCTGTCCGGATGGCCTGTGGCCGGGGAATCGTGTACCCAATGGAGCAATGGAAACGGCATTTTCACTGAGATGTAGTCTCATGGTCCTGGTGAAAGACACATTTTTCCCCTTTCAAAAAGAGGCCGTTGTGTAACAGCCTCTGCAGCACCTGACAGAGATGCTGAACATGTTCTTCCATTGAACCCAAAAAAATGAATATGTCATCCAAGTATACCAGCACGCATATATTAACCAGATCCCCCAGTACTTGGTTGACAAATGCCTGAAACGCTGAGGGTGCGTTTGCTAGCCCAAGTAGCATAACCAAATACTCGTAGTGTCCCAAGGTCGTGCTAAAGCCGGTCTTCCACTTGTCCCCCTCCCTAATGTGAACCAAGTAATATGCATTTCGCAGGTCTAGCTTCAAGAAAACTGCAACCCCATGAGCCTGTTCCAGTACCGCAGTAATGAGGGACAGGGATGTGGATATTTCACTGTGCCTTCATTGAGACCGCGGTAGTCAATGCATAGACGCAACCCCCATCCTTTTTCCTTATTAAAAGGAACCCTGCCGAAGCTGGAGAGGTTGAAGGCCTGATAATTCTGGAGGCCAACGCGTCAGCCTCATATTCCTCCATGGCCTTCTGCTCAGGGAGGGACAAGGGATACATTCTGCCTCTCGGGGGAGAGGTCCCTGGCAAGAGGTCGATCTCATAATCCCATGCTTGGTGTGGGGGCAAGGCAGAGGGCCTAGACTTCCTGAAGACCTGTAGTCATGTTGGGCTAGCCAAGTGTACTCCAGCATGATGGGGTTGTCAGGGGACCTAATGAGGAAGAAAGAAAGAGAGTTCTTCCCTTTGACAGGTTCCTACCTGGAGCCTGAGCTGCTTGGTGCGGGACTCCACCACCCCCTTGTGCAGTGGTTGCCCATCGAGTGCGCTAACCCATAACGTTAAGTCAAATTCACATTTGGAAATCCCTTGCATAGGCAACATTCATGAAGCTGCTAGTGGCCCCACAATCCACAAACACCTGTGCTGAAACCTGGTTTCCTCCCCATGACAAAGTAATAGGAACCCTGAGTTGCGAGGCGGGTCGTAGGGGATCGCTCACCCGTCGCTCTGGTCGGGGAACTCCGAGGGACGGTTGTTCAGGGCAAGTTGCCCAAAAATGTTCAAGACTGCCACATTACAGACAAAGCCCCTCCCTAAACCACTGTTACCTCTCTTGGCTGATCTGCATGGGCTCCAGGGGCTAAAAAAAAGAGTCCAGACACGGATGAAGCCTGCCAGGGGCACCGCAGGCATTTTTGGGCCGGGTTTTCAAGGGTAATGGAATTTTCTACGAATTGATCAAACGTTCAGTCCTCTCCCCTGTCGGCAAGTTTGGCTTGAATGCGAAGATTCACACCAATTGACTGCTGAGTTCCACGGGGTCTCAGCTGCTAGGCTGTGGATTTAGAGGGTATAAGGCACCACTGACTGGTTGGTTGGTTGCTGTAGGGTCAGCAGGTGCTCGCTGGCTGTCTTCATAGTGATGGGGTGGTTGAGCATCGCCTTGAATTGCTTCATAAAATGTTTGTAGGAGGTGGTGATATGTTGCCTCCAAATTGCCGTGGCCCAGTCCAAAACAGGTTCGGTCAGTAAAGGAATCAGGTTAGTCACACGGCTTTCGTTCATTACATACATGAGGCAATCTGGAGAAAACCAGCTCACACTGTAAAAGAAATCCCTGGCCTTTCTCCTGGGTGCCATTGTCCCGCATAGGCATGGCGAGTTGGAGGTCCGTTGCAGGGACAGCCGTGGCAGCGACTGTAGATGACACGGGGGCTGGTTTGGAAGTGACAGCGGTCGCTCTTTTGTGGTGCAGTTGTGGGCGTGACACTGGCTCCAGGGGGGTGGAATGAGGTCCTTCTGTCTCTTGGAACTGCTGAATCCCTCTCGACTCTCAAGAAAGGTCTCAAAACTCACTTCTTTCAAACGCTCTTCTCTCAGGATCTCTTGTCTGCTGCCTAAATGTACATTCTGTAACTTGCCACAGTTCCTTTGTATTCCTCTGTATGCAGCTACCTGTGTAACGTGCTCTTTCATGTGTCGTGAGACAAACTGCACGTTGAGAGTTGCGTATCTTCATCTATATCTCTGCGATTTGCCCGTTGCTTTGCACAGAGGTGTCTGCGAAGTAAATGAAGGAAAATGTAAACTGTACTACAGTTAAAGCTAAACAAAAATTAAATAAGAAGAGGAATTGTCATTTTGATTCGACCATTTTTTTATTCAGTTCTTCATGCTGAAATCAGAGGGGCTTCTCCTTCACAGCAATTCTGATTAAGGAATGAGGGAGTAAACGGGATATTTTGAGTAAGAGGCCCGAAGGCTTGCGACTGTGGGTTCGAAGCTGTGTTTCCTTTGTTTCATGGTGCTTAAACGTGTGTCCTCAGGGGAACCTGGAGTTCGCGACTGATGGAGAGAGTGTGCGGGTGACTGCGCCTCAGGCTGTGGAGAACATCGCCATTCTGACCAGCACCACGGCTGCTGATGTGAGCAAAGCTTTGCTGTTCCGCACAGTGGCCACTGGGGGCGGTGAGGTCATTGACAAGGGCCACAGCGAGCAGGAGGCGAACTACGGCAGAGACGCCTTTAGCAAGGTAGTGCGTCATCCCACCAGCGGGAGGTTGGGGGGGTGCTCTGGCCATCAGGGACACACTGCTCCTGGATAACAGGGGCTTGGACTCTGCCCCTCCTCCCCCCGCAGGCCCTGTACGAGCGCCTCTTCAGCTGGATTGTGAGCCGCATCAACGCTGTGATCGAGGTGAAGGACTACAACCCGGTGCTTCATGGGAAGAACACTGTCATCGGCGTGCTGGACATCTATGGGTTCGAGATCTTCGACAACAACAGGTGGCCCGATTCTGCCTGCCTCTGTAACGTTATGTCTGGTAGATCTTCCTCGCCGTCCCTGCACCGCGGTGAAACGAAGTTAGGGGACCTGCTATTGAAGAGTGGTCAAGTGTGTGTTCTGTGTGTCACGCATCTCTCCTGTTGCTGTGGAGCAGCTTCGAACAGTTCTGCATCAACTACTGCAACGAGAAGCTCCACCAGCTCTTCATTGAGCTCATTCTCCGGCAGGAGCAGGAGGAGTACGACAGGGAGGGCATCCCCTGGCAGCACGTGGGTGACACACACACACACACACATGCACACACACACACACTCACACACACAAACACAGGCTAAAAGCTCTGGTTGTCCTCCAGATTGACTACTGTAACAACCAGATCATCGTGGACCTGGTGGAGCAGCCCCACAGGGGTATCATTTCCATCTTGGATGAGGCGTGTCTGGGAGTCGGCAAGGTGACTGACGTCATGTGCTTGGAGAGCATGGACTCCAAGCTCGGCCAGCACCCCCACTACACATCCCGCAAGGTATGCCCCTACGCCACCGTCCCCCCAAGCTTCTCCGATCGACACACTCCAGAAGAGACGAGGAGTACAGCTATTGTACTCGCTGTGCCGCTATTACTGTGCGTCGTGTGCAACTTCTGGGCGATGTGTCACTGTAGTTCCACCTCCTCGCCACTAGACGGTGCTGCTGCCCTGCAGTCACTGCACGACGCTTTTGTGGTGTCAAAATGTATTTTGCATTCGCTGTGTCATTAAAGCTGCTGTTTGTCAGTGAAACCCCGTGTGTGTTGGTGTTTCCTCGCAGCTGAGCCCCACAGACAAGAGCCTGGAGTTCCAGCGACACTTCCGCATCCGGCACTACGCTGGAGATGTCACGTGAGTGAGTGTGAGTGTGTGTGTGTGTGTCTGTGTATAAGGCTGTCTGCTTCAATCTTGCAGACCAAACAGTCGCTTCCTGTAACATCTCAGCCACTTCATAGCCCCCCTTGTTATATGTACCCCCCACTGTCTGTGACCTGCTTCCTCTCTCCTCAGCTGTCTTCCATCATCCCTCTGTTCACTCGGCTCCCTCACCTGCTGACCCCAGCTGACCCAGTGATACTGTGTTTCCTCTCTCAGGTACTCAGTGGAAGGATTTCTGGAAAAGAACAAAGATCCCCTTTTCCAAGACTTCAAGCGTCTCATGTTTAACAGGTACTGCTCTCTCTCACTCACACACACACACACACACACACACACACACAGATGCACACAGAGAGTGTGACAGACTGTCTCCCTCAGCACCAACCCTGTGCTGAGTGAGATGTGGCCGGAGGGTCGACTGGACATCACCGAGGTCACCAAGCGTCCCCTCACTGCGGCCACCCTCTTCAAGAATTCCATTGTCGCCCTAGTGGACAAACTAGCCTGCAAGGTCTGTGTGTGTGTGTGTGTGTGTGTGTGTGTGTGTGTGTGTGTGTGTGTGTGTGTGACAGAGAGAGAGAGAGAGAGACCTGGACAAGTGGACAATGTCCCTCTGTTCTGTCCCCTGTCTGTGTGCGCAGGACCCCTACTATGTGCGCTGCATCAAGCCTAATGAGGTGAAGTCTCCAATGTTGTTTGATGATGCGCGATGCCGCCACCAGGTGGCGTACCTCGGCTTGCTGGAGAACGTAAGGGTGCGGAGGGCGGGCTTCGCCTACCGCCAGCCCTACAACCGCTTCCTGCAAAGGTCAGCCTTGACATTGTCGCCGTGTCAGAGGAAAAACTGGGGCCTCGTGGGCCGTTTCCTCTCTCTGTGCTGGTGTGGCACCTCCATCGGATGTGCGTGTTCAACAGTCTGCTCACGTTCACTGTGTTTCGTCAGCTTCTAACTTGTCGGCTCCACGAAAGCCCTTAAGCCACGCCCCTTCGCTGTGGCATGGAGGGCGTAACGAAGGCCTCTGCTAATGGCGCAGAATGAATGCTGGACCGCTGCTCAATGTAGTTTTACCGCGGTGCGCAGGTACAAGATGACCTGCGAGTACACCTGGCCCAACCACCTCATGGAGTCGGACCGCGAGGCCGTGGAGGCCATCGTCAAGCAGCACGATTTCCATGACGACGTCGAGTATGGCCACACGAAGCTGTTTGTCCGCACACCGCGCTCCCTCTTCACCCTGGAGCAGGAGAGAGCGGCGCTCATCCCCATCCTGGTGCTCTTCCTGCAGAAGGTGGGCTGAGCTGGGGTGGGGTGGGGTGGGGTGGGGTGGCTCCCTCTGCCTGCGTGCGCTCGCTCCATCGACACACGCGCTCACGTCACACGCAGTCCCGAAGACACACTGTGTCTCGTCCTCCAGGTGTGGCGCGGCGCTCTGGCCAGGATGCGCTGCCGCCGGATCCGTGCCATTTACCGCATCATGTCGTGCTTCCGGCGCTACAAGGTGAAGGCACACTTCTGGGAGGTGGAGCGCCGCCTCGGCGGAGTGCGCACCATGGCCGACTATGGCAGAAGCGTGCAGTGGCCCGCGGCACCTGCCGCCCTCGCCCACTTCCACGCCATCACGCAGCAGCTGTACCACAGGTGGGTCGCCATGGCGACCGCGTCCGGCTCGGTCCACGCGTATGCTAGTGCGCGCAGCGGCGCTGAGGGCAATTTCGTTTTGCGTGCCGCTCTGCCTGCAGGTGGTGGGCGCGGCAGGTGGTGAAGAACATTCCCCCTTCGGACATGGCCGAGGTGCGGGCCAAGGTAGCGGCCCTGTCGGCCCTCCAGGGCGAGCGTCCCACCTGGGGCTGTGGGCGCGTCTGGGAGAGGGACTACCTGAGCCACGTGAGTGAAGGATGGCCACGGCCCCTGTGAGGGCGCTACCGGTCTGTGTGTGTGTGTGTCTGTCTGCATAATGACCGGTGTGCTGTGTGTGTGTGTGTGTGTGTGTGTGTGTGTGTGTGTCCAGGTGAGCGACTCCCCCCAGACAAGCGCCCACTTTGTCCAGGTTTCTAAGGAGCTGAAGAACAAGGACCAGTTCAGCACCATCCTCTTCTCTGGGTTCGTGCGGAAGGTCAGTGTGCAGGATGGGCTGACATGCAGCATCCTGTGAGTGTGTGTGTGTGTGTGTGTCACAGCAACAGTGTGCTGATGCTGTTTGTGTGTGTGTGTGTTGCACAGGTGAACAGGTTCAACAAGAGCACGGATCGTGCTCTGTTCATCACAGACAAGCACGTCTACAAACTGGAGCCTCGCAAACACTTCCGTGTGCTGAAGAAGATTCCTCTGGACAACGTAAAAACAGCCGCCTCTCTCCCTCTCTTTTGCTCCCGCACACACACACACACACACACACACACACACACACACACACACACACACACACACACACACACACAGAGCGCTAGTGTTAATGACCCTTTTGTTACAACTGTGTTCTTTCTCTGCTTTTGCTGTTCGTTGAAACAATCCAAATCGCCATAGTGCCAGCAGCAGATGTGGCTTTTTGGCTCGTTTCCACGGCAACCCATGTAAACACTTATTAAGCACTTAATTCTGTCCTGAACCACCTGAAAGAATGATTAAGGCTTTGGTTGCTGCAAGAACGTGGCGAAATTGGTGGCAAAGGAACATTCTGAAGAAATTCTGTGGAAATGTTCTCGCTGCTGCTGCTCCTCCAACAGGAACACACGTTTGGGTTCACAGATCGAACGAGATCTGAGCCGATGTGTCTGGCTTGGATATACAAACACTGGACAACATGAAGAGGGTCAGAGTGTAGACCGTGTGGCCCCAGGGCTAGGGTTGGGGTCACACCGGGGGGGTCTCTGTGCACCCAGGGCATTCTCGTGTGTGGAAACCAGAGCGGCCAAGGGGGTTGACGATGACAGGATTTCCTCGTTCTGATCCTCTTAGAGCCCGATACACACGGTTAACAAACAGGTAATACCCAGCTGACCAGCCACACCCTGCCGCGTCAGCATCCCTAGCTGTGAGCCCCAACCCTCATCGTAAACCCATCCCTGCCCCCCCTCCCTAAGGCCTGGCACCGTTCTTTGTCCCCGTCTGTTGCCTGTCTGTACCCTACTATGACTTTCAAGTTCACAGTGAACGGAGTCGCCGAGCATGCTGATGCTCAAGGTGCCGAATTAAGGGCCCCAGAGTGTTTGCATAACTGGTGTGAGTTAGTGTGCGCACAATGTGTGACTGCTGCGTTTGGTCCTCGGTGTGTCACAGGTGACAGGTCTGAGTGTCACGAGCGGCGCTGACCAGATGCTGGTGCTACACACGTCGTCCAAGGACGACATCTTGGTGTGTCTGCAGAGGGGAGAGCTCTGCCCCAACCAGGACCGTGTCGGGGAAGTTCTGGGCACCCTAAGCGACCATTTCACCAGGTCAGTCCACTGGGGTACCACATACCGTGGTAAGGCATGAGCGGTGCGCATGGGGTCAAACAGAGGCTCCTCAACCTACAAACAGAGTCAAGACTCACTTTTACCACGAAGTCGCTGTCATTGGCTCACAGGTTAATAGTGGAGATTCCCCTCCAAAAATCGCTTCATGATGGTGATGGAAAAAAAATGCCTGGTAAGACGAGTGTTTCTATCAACTTTGAGCTACAGTGAAATTAGAGATTATTTCAAATGTTCAGTGCCAGTTACTGACTGACTGATCCCAGAAACATGTAGAATGTCCCTCAACTTGTTGATAGATAGATAGATATACTTTATTGATCCCACAAGGGAAATTATTATGTTGATTATTATTGTTGATTGCTGACACGCAGCAACAGCACGCAGCAGCTGTAAACACTGTGGAGGTGAGCTGAATGAACGCGGGGAAGCTGCTGGTGTAGTGGTTAGAGCTGCTGCCTTTATACCCGAAGGTCGCAGGTTCGACTCCCACCTTTAGCAAGGTACTTACGTTAAGTTACCCAGCTGTATGAATCGGTAAATAACAGCAAGCAGCCTAATGTTGTAAGGTGCTTTGGAGAAAAGTGTCAAGTGAATGTAGGTGGTCCCACACCGCTCTTCTCTTTGGCTGCTCTATACTGGCATCTATGGGCACAGAAACTGTACTCTGGCAGCTGCTTTACATAAAATGCACACTGAATAGGGAGGAAAAGCAACATCCATCCATCCATCCATCCATCCATCCACCCATCCACCCAAACATGGGGACTGTAATCCACACACACGTACAGAGTGGGAAGGCCCCATCTCCAGCTGACAGAAATACCATCCGTCCTTAATTGATTGCTCTGTTAGACCTTAATCCCCCAATCCGGTTGGGCCCTCCTGCTTCCTCGTCTGCTCCCTCGGGCCTGGCAAAGGTCGCCGGGCCGCTGGCAGACGGCCGAAGAACACGGGAGCGGCTGTGGAACCCGGGCCAACGCAGCTGCTGTCCACAAGCTGCTCAGTTACACCGCTGTGGTACCAATGTGCGACCATCCTCCCGCTCAGGTCAAACACGTGTGTTTAAGAAACGGGTGTCGGCCTTCCTTGGCGCTCCTTCTGGCCGCTGAGACGAGACGGTTGCTGTAGAGTTCGTGAACATGAACGCTGATCTGCTGTAGCCAAACCGACAGCCATCGGAGTGCTGGGGGCACACGTTCGGTACGCACTCGGTACACGCACGGTACAAGCTCGGTACACGCTACGTACACGTTAGGTACACGCTACGTATCTGCTCGGTACACGCTAGGTAAATGCTAGGTCCACACTCGGTACATGCTACGTACATGCTCGGTACACACTCGGTACACGTTTCTTACACACTAGGTACACGCTCGGTCCTCGCTCGGTCCTCGCTCGGTCCTCGCTCGGTACATGCTCGGTACACTCAGGAACATGTTCATCTCAGACCACTAAGTACCAGCTCGGCCTGTTAAAGCGCTGTGTGCCAAGTGCCGTGTGCCGAATGCACGCGCTACATTTTCGACACACAGTGCGGAGGAGTCCTGTATCTTCAGATTTGTGTGTTCATTAGCACACGTGTGAGGTGCAGTGAGGGGCGGGCGGCTCACGGGATGCCGCAAGGCTTTGTCTGCACACCGGGCAGCACATCGTCCTGCCAGCTGGGGACACGCCGACCTCAGGAACGCCACGTGAAGAAAATCTAAGACTGAGTGGCTCTGGGGCACACGCAGCAATACACACTCGCACACCACGGAGGGCAAATAGCAAATCACTTTCATGCTTTTCTTTGGCTTGGAAGTGAGGGTGGGGGACAGGAGTGTGTGTTTTTAGCATCTGGATTGTGGCTGTGGATCCCCCTTCATCTGGGCCTTCAGGGAGCTCCGACGCCTCGGTCTCCTGATCAAGGAAAGGACAAGCGGTTAGAAGAATCTGGGCTGTGTTTGTGCGGCTCCTGTGAACAGTATGAATGTCAGTCTGTACTGAAGTTTCTAGCAGCTTAAATAATAGAGTCGGGGGTCGGAGAGGCCATCTGTCTAGGACAGCAGGAAGCAATGGGGTACGACAAGGACACAGAGTGGAGGAGGGGAATTCAGATTTTCTTGAAAACCGCTCCTTTGGCAACATCTCTTCTGCGTCATTGTATAGACTGAATGAGAGGATCTGGGGCTCAGGGAGAAGATCTGGGGCTCAATGAGGAGATCTGGGGCTCAGGGTCAAGATGTGGAGCTCAGGGTGGAGTTGTGGAAATGTGGGTTGACTGAGGCGAAGAGAGTTCAGTTCAGAGGCACAGCATTAACAGGCCTCAGGGGTGTCATTTTTCTAAAAATACAGCGGAAGGAAATGTAGGCCATGCACACGCGGCTGTCCTACATGACAGCTCTCGGGACTCTGCAGATGCAACCGCAGCCTGGATGGTGAAGGCCACTGCTGAAGGTCACTGTGCTCTTTGGAGGTCGAATGTGAGACCTAAGCTCTTGGCTGAGTTCTCTGCTCAGTCCTGTTCTCTCCTAAATTCGGTTTTTAGGCCACGAGAGGCGTCATCTGCAGCAGAAATAGACTCCTGTTCTCCCAGAACCCCCCCTCCCCCCTTGACTGTCCTTAATGTGTCATCTCTACTGTGGTGGAAGCCAGTGATGCCACTGCCAAGGCAATGCGGTCGAGTCGCACTCCTCAGTGGACAAAATGCTCCTCCAAAGCCTCGTGGCACCGCTGGTGGGCGGAGGCGGCCGGAGAAGGTGCCTGAGGAATCGGGTGGAAGGCAGCCGTTCGGGCGCTGTTTCGTTAGGAGAGCTTTGAGGATGGATAGAGGCGCAGAAGGCGGAGAGCATACAAGGTTCAGGTGGGTGCAGACATGTAAGGGTCAGAAAGCAGAGAAGGTGAAGGACTCAATTAAGAGCGAAAAGGTAGAGGGCAAGCAGAAAAGCAGATGGACAACCTCACAGAAACACCTGACTTCAGCTTTACTTTTAGGCAAAGTCCAACTCAGCAGAGCACCGAGCGCAGAGCGTGTTGCGTAACCTCCATGTGTCCCTACACGCTGTTTCCTCTGGCTCACAGGTACACTTACCTGAGTCATAAGCAGCTTTCGTGGTGAAGATATGATGATCACATAGAGACAAAGAAAAGCTTATCGTTGCACATGGAGACGTTCCCTGTCCTCCTCTCAGGTCTCTATCTGCGAACGGTGGGGTTCTGGGATGCTGGGATACAATGGTTGCTGGGCAGTGTCACGCTCAAGGTGTGTTCCGTAGTGGTCCTGCAGCCCAAGCAAAAGCCCTCCGCTATAAGTCATATGACCTCCAAAGACAAACGGTTTTTATATGAGATTCAGCTCTGAACTTGAGCGTGAACCTCAGCATGAACCTCAGTAGGTCATTTACATGTGCAAACATTCATGTAGCAAACGCTACAACATACATTTCAGAACAAAAGTGTGTTTCGCTGACACACGGAGACATAGATGGAGACGCACGATGCCCTAAGTGCAGTCTGATGTCTCTCTTTAAACAGCACACGCGTTACACACGTAGAGATTTGGCAGAGAGCACAACATTTGAACACAGAACATAGTAACGTTACGTGAGGAGCAGCACATAGAACTGATAGGAAATACAAAGGTAGATGTGACAAATAACGCGATCGAAATTTATCCGGTCGACAGAGAGTCTCAAAGAGGTGAGTCTTGAGACCCTTCTTGAGCGGCGAGAGGGATTCAGCAGTTCTGGGTGACAGGGGGAGCTCATTCCACCACCCCGGAGCCAGAACCGAAAGCAAAGGAGCTGATGATCGCGGACGCAGAAGAAACATGTCTTGGGCAAACATCCTGTAGGGTTGGGGTTGAGGCAGCAGCTGGCGATTCTCCGTCACAGCAGGCGGTCGCAGGGGTTGAAATGCAGAGAATGAGGCTTTGCTGGCAGATACAACACGATTGGCTTTGGTGAACACCGAAAACTTTCTGGTGATGGAACCGAGGCTGAATTGTCAGCAGTGAAAGGAGCAGGAGGAGGGCAGAAGAGATGATGAAGAATCTCTGTGGACCGTTGACGGCACACCGCAGTTTGTTCTGGAACAAAGAGGTGTTTTCTGGCTTTTCATACAGCCGCTGTGGGCTTCAGCGTGTTTCACTCGTCACATCACCGCCAGGGCTCGTTTCCTGTGGAACTGGAGTGAATGGCAGCATGGTGGGGGGGTGGAATGCTCTTTCGGGGGTTGCTGCGGTGCCCTAGTTGTGTCGTTGCTGTTTCCACGGTGACGAATAATGCAACCTCATGCCGACAGACAAGTGCGCTGATCTATGATGGGGTCATCCTTGCAGGGCTGAGTGTCCTAGAGAAAGGGGACGGGGCTTGATGATGGACAAATCCAGATCGCTTGTTAGTTGAGTCTGCGTGAAGTGTGTGTAATGTGACTACGCGTGTGTTTCAGGGTGAAGTGCACTCATTTGCCAGTGACGGTGCAGAGAACTGCCCTCCAGCTATATATGCGAGGGAAGCCCAAGAGTGTTAGAGTGGAAACGAAGGCGGGCCTGCAGAACGCCGATTTCCGTAAGAGCCGTGTCGGCTTCACTCTGCTGCTACCGGCAAACTGATGGCACCCTGAACTTGGTCGCTCCAGTTTCAGCTCCAGTTTCAGCTCCAGCTCCAGCTCCAACTCAAACTCTAGCAGCTCCAGCTCCAACTTCAACTTCAGCTCCAGCTTCTGCTTCATCTCCAACTCCAGCTCCAGCTCCAGCTCCAGCTCGAACTCGAACTCTAGCAGCTCCAGCTCCAACTCCAGCTCCAACTCCAGCTCCAACTCCAGCTCCAACTCCAACTTCAGCTCCAGCTCCATCTTCATCGCCTTTCACTGCTGCGGGTTCCTTGTGCTCTTCAGCACCCTACTGCTGGACATGGACACAACGCCACGGCCGGTTCCTTGTATACAATCTTCCACTCGAGTCCCTTTCGAAAAGCGGTTTTTCGGGGGTTTCTTTGTACCATTCCTCTGTCCACAGAAGATGTACGTTAGGTTTTCAGAAGTTTTTAAGAATATTTTTATAAACGTCTCAGGACCGTGGAGGCCTGTGTGTCGCATTATGAAAATACACGAGTATTCTGCTCGCTGTGAAGACGACACACTGGAGGACCTGGTTGCTTCTGGCAGGACTGTGACACATGCCAGCAAAGGCCTGGTACTGGAAGCATCGTCCCCATGACATTGCCTATCAAAAACACACAGTTCTTAGTTTTTTTGCCGTTTTATTGTTGAAGTTACAGATTCTCTTATGCTTTTTTACTGGTTTCCTTGTGTGCAGAAGTGTCATGAAATAAACGGTGTGTAACTATAACTGAGTTTCACTACTTATTCCTATGTGGAACCAGGTTTGTTCTTCTACCAGGTAATCCTTACTGCATCTCTCCATCCTGCTCTGTTCCCTTGGTGCTCTCCTGCCCAGTCCACCCCCACCCTGCCTGCATCCTCCGCCTTTCATTCACAGCTCATGATGCAAATGGTGAAACTGAAACACCTCATTCTGCGGAGGAACTGTTGACCCCAAAGTCTTAATGTTTCTGTCCAGTGGCTCCACCCCCAGGTGTCCAGCTGGCTATTCATCCTGACCTCAGCAGGGGGTTCCTCCCTTGTCTACACTCTCATCCTCTTCTGAACGCACTGGGTTTGTCCCCCCACCCCAACCAGTGTTACCCTAGTAAGACCCAGATACCCCAGGGGGGCAATAAGGAGCTGAGAGCCAAAGAGTCCCATTTAGAGAAGTGTCTGCTGACCTGTGCAGAAATTCTGCAGTAAGGGCTCTGTCTCAAGCCTAGCCACTGTGTGTGTGTCTGTGTGTTGGGGGGGGGGGGGGGGTGAAAATGAGAGAGCACAAACCAGAGTGAGCTAAAATTGAAAGTGTCCTTTCATAACTTTATTAAATAATGATTAAAAACATTCATTACTGGACATCAGTAATAAAGAAATAGATTTATGACTTTTTCAAGTTTTCCCAAACTACAGGTGCTCACACGTCAGCGTTAGCGTTGTGCAGGTGCAGGTGTAGATGCAGGTGCAGTCCTTCTGCTGGGAGCCCTATGCCCTGACAGTGAGGGTGAAGCCGAGCCACGTCGGGTGAGATAGGAAGTGGAAATGCTTTCTCTCAGGTACAGGAGCCCAGCAGAGCAGGTCATCGCAATCCGTCGCCCTGACCACTAATTGTCATCACCTGCCACCCTCTTCTGACCTTCACAGTGTCCTTCTAACTTCACTACAGCGTTACAACGACATTTGCACCCTGCCGGAGGCATCAGGCATCAGCGTGTGTGTGTGCACGCGTGTGTGAGGTCAGTCGGAACACGGAGTCCACACACCTCGGCGTTCCCAGGCAGCGGATATCGGAAGAGCCTGAAGAAAAGGGCTTCATGCTGATGACGAGATGTTACCTGCGATGACAGTGATTCCTCCCCTTTGATCACCTGATCCACACGGACACAATGAGAGCAGTCGGGTGACTTTGTCACGCTGCTCACATCATATTTGGGTTTTGCTCCTTCACTTTTGTCTTTTATTTTAGCATGAAATGTACATTCTTGGCCATCGTGTCTGTCAGTCCCCAGCGTGCGACACAGATATTCTTATTGGCTATTTATTCATTTATTTGACAGTTCTAGAAAGGTACTGAACAAGGCTAGTGAAGCAGGAGATGAGATTCGAACCGGGGCTCTCCAACCCGGCTGATGAGAGCACGGGCACCGCTCCCTCGGCCGTCTCTGTGCTGCACCTGGTGCTCATCCCCACTGGGCCTCGGGGGGACTAGCACAGCGACAGCTCCTCTGAAAGACATCGGGTCCTCGCGGGCTTGGGGACAGTCTGTGTGACAAGTGTGCAGAGGCCACGTCAGAGGTCAGAGGTCCTGCTGAGGAGCTTAACTGGACAGAAGGAGGTTTTGTCTGGGAAGCTTAACCGGTGCCAGCATCCAAGAGCCCCATATTGAAACTGAGAAAAGAGATGTGTGTGTGTGTGTGTGTGTGTGTGTTCTGTGCGTTCCTTCCGGGGCGGCTGCCGTTAATCCACTGCTCCACTTACGAACAGCTCCACTCCTACCTCCCTTAGAAGACTGGGCTGGATTATCCCTGCTGCACACATCTGACTGTCTGTGTGTGTGTGTGTGTGTGTGTGTGTGTGTGTGTGTGTTTGCCCGTGCACCAAACAGGTGTGTACAGTATAAACTGTGTTGGATTACTAGAGCTCACAGCTGCATGCCCCCCATGGAGATTACAGCCATTCCATCCCACCCCCCAACCCCCCATCACACAACCCATAATCTGTCCGGTCAGATCTCAGGATGAAGAGGACGGGGCTGCTGGTGACCTGCAGGTGCAGCATAGACTCCGCGGACACACACTTTCTGGTCATCGCCATCATGCCCCCTCCCCCTGGTCCTCACTGTCACATCCCCATGTAACTGTCCACAAAAAACCTTAAAGTAAGAAAAATATAAAGTGTCCACTGGCAGAACATCTCTGGTGGGGGGAAGGGGGGTTACTGCGTAAACACCAGAGCCATGTTGCCACGCCCCTGCCAAGGCTCCTCCCCCTGCCTGCTGGAGGAGTTGGGAGACGAGGTATTTGCTCAGACGGGGGATTAGACGCTGGCTCTTGGGGGGGGAGTGGGGGGTTAAACTCTTAAGCCCATTATTGCTTTTGTGCACAGAAGTGATGACAACAGGCAGCAGGCGGTTAACGCACGCAAGACAGGGGGTCACCGGCAACCTGCAGGTGACCTCATGTCACATCACATCTCGTCTCGTCACGTCTCGTCACATCTCATCTCGTCTCGTCACGTCACGACTCGTTACGTCTCGTCTCGCCACGACTCGTTACATCTCGTCACATTTAGTCTCGTCCCGTTACGTCTCGTCTCGTCTCGTTACGTCTCGTCACATTTAGTCTCATCACATCTCGTCTCGTCACGTCACGTCTCGTCACATCTCGTCTCATCGTGTCTCATCTCGTCTCGTCACGTCACGTCTCGTCGCCTGTGACCCCTAGAGAGGGCTGCACGGGGAGGCACACACAAAGACAACAGGATGGTGTGGGCTCGAGAAGGTGCCCCGAGCAGAACCTCGCAGGTGCAGTGCAGTCCCGCCGAGCGCTGAACCCATGCAGGTCCTCTGGGGTCCCGTCCCGTTACTGTCTCTGCAGCCCGACTTTGCTGCGCAGCTCTCAGATATTTGGTCATCTTTGGAAAATCTTGATTGTGGCCTTTGATGAGCTGTGATGCACTTTCCGCTGGCAGAACAGCTTGTCACACAGGCCTCTTGTGCAGACTGTGCGTGAGACTGTGTGCGTGCGTGTGTGTGTGTGCGCGACTGCGTGTGTGAGTGCGCAAAACCCACTCAAGGGCGACGGTCGAGTGGACGGGACTCACACGGGGGGGTGGGAGGCTCACGTCAGCACTGCCCTGTAGGACTGAGCTGGCACCGGCACGGGGCTTCTCCTGACGGAAGCGCAGCCGGACCTCGGCCGCGTGGTCCAGGCTCCGTGGGCGGGGCTGAGAGGGGCGGGGCTTCCGGGACCCTTCCTGCTTCCCAGTCCTCTCTGCCAGGTGGCACCAGTGACCCCTGAGACACAGCTGCAAAATGGGTGTGTATCAGCAGCACGCAGGACTCAGCGACACGGTTTACATCCCCTGACTCCCTGACGCGGCCCACAGTGCACTGCTGCAGGTGGGCGGCGCCCTCGCGGCTGCGGCAGAGCCTCCACTCACCGGTCTCGGATGCGGCTGTAGTCCAGGGCGCTGCAGGCGCCCTCGCTCTTCAGCTCGGCGAACACCTGCGTGAAGAAGTGCGGGTCGGCGTTGATGCGCAGCATCTTGGCGCTCGTGGCGTCGATGATGCAGAGGCAGCGGCCCCAGAACGCCTCCTTGCCCACCTCGACCAGGAAGGGCTTGAGCGGGTACGAGATCTCGTTGCCCATATAGGAGTAGGACAGGTAGAGGCAGGTGAGCAGCACGGCCTGCAGCTCGTGCTCGCTGGCCATGCGCTCGCCATTGATGACGTCGCGGCACAGCATGTAGACGAAGACGACGTTGGCGGGCGTCACGAAGGCCTGGTCCTGCCAGCCCTGCAGCAGAAGCGCACGGTCCACGCTGCGCAGCCACAGCACCGGGTCGGCCGGCGACAGCTGCTTCAGGCGGTAGCAGCGACGGCACAGGAAGCGGCCGAGGCAGCGCAGCAGCTCGCTGGTGGACGCTTGGACAATGACTCGGCGGGGCGAGGACTCAGGTCCCGGTGGCAGCCTCCTCACCGAGGACAGCTGGGCACGGCCCGCGACCGGCCCGGGGGGCGGAGCCTTGAAGCTGGGCAGGTTGGCGCAGGACAGCGACTTCTTCACGTTCTCGCGGTTCAGGTGAGACACGTCCCTTCGGTGGGCGTGGCCGCTGCTGGGCGGGACCCCCGCAGGGCCCCCCTTTCTGGAGCTCCGCTTGCGGGTTGACGCCACCAGGCGCTTCCAGGTGAGGGCGGGCAGCAGCAGGGACTGCCGCTTCAAACTCGACTCCTTATGCGCGTTCAGCGAGCGGGTGCTCAGGCTGGGGTAGCGGCTCAGAGAGCTGCCTTGGTCGCTATAGTAACCAGGCTTCCTGGACCCTGGGGACAGCGAGAGGATGGCGCCCATGATGATAGGGAGGGCCCCCCGATGCTGGAAGGGCCAGGGCGCTGTTGTTACTGTGCTGGGGGGGGGAGAGGGGTCGGGCGTCACGTCCGGGAGACACCCCCTGGGGGGAGACACCAGAGGATACAGGTGATCGTGAGACTCCGCCCCAGGATGGAAGGCCTGTTAAGACCAGGCAAAGTAAAAAAGGTGAAGAGAAGAACCAGGTTTTCCCATGATGGTTCCACTTCATCACTTAAACTTTTACTCCCGGTCAGCGTGTGACAGCGGCGACTCTTTTTACCACGCTGGTCCAGTGGACCACCGTAGTCGAGACACTTCTCAGAATCATGAACTCGCTTGTATTAAAGAACGATGCGTGACTTGATCCTTTGAGTCACATCAAAACACACACTCTGAGTCTGATTGATTCTGCCGCTGTCACTCTGATATTCCGACACTCTGTTACTCTAGTCTGTACTGTTAATACGTTACTCTGTTACTATGTTGTTCTGTCACTCGGATCCGTGCGCTGCTTAGTTTTAAACTCACCTCCTGATAACGGACTGACTCGGTGGAAGCGGCTCCTCTCCTCTCCTCTCCTCGGTCCACTGCTCTGTCTGTCCTCCTCAGCCTGGTTCCCTCCTCGTTGGACACGCGGGACACGGGGGGACACGGAGGACACGGGGGACAGGGGGAAAAGCTCCCGAGGCGGCACCCCTATGAGAAGAGCAAGCGGCACGCACTTTACGCACACGGGAGCGCGCTCCGTCGGCTGTGCGCGGACAGCGCTGTCCGACTCCGCTCGCTCGGCTCACCGGCTTCTCCTCGTGCCAGGCGCAGGCTCCGCCCCCCAACCCCGCCTCACCCACGTCGCAAATCCTCCGGGCTCCCTGTCAGCTGATGAGCGCGCGAGCCCGTGATGACGGCGAAGCGGAGACGATGCTGTAAAACACGCTGAGCGCGTTCACGTGTGACGCGCACCGTTGTTTCGGTGTGTGTGTGCTGTGTGTGTGTGAGACCCTGGGGCCGTTTGGAGTCCGTCGCTAAACAACGTGGGCTCCACAAGACCCTATTTAATCCGCCCCCCCCCGCTCCTGACAGCATCATCAGCAGGCCCTTTGGTGGGATCTCCAGGACGGACCCCCAGAGGGTTATTTACCCAGCAGCCCTTAGCCCGACTCTGCATATTCTGCTACTGTCGAAATGACCCATCATGCGGGAAGGGACAAAGTTACACCGGTTTGTGTCCGTGTCTGGCAGCGTGGACCCAGAGGTTGCGGGTTCAATCCCACCTCCAGCTGTAATACCCTTGAGCAAGGTACCTACCCTGAATTACTCCAGTAAAAATGACCCAGCTGCATAACTGGGTGAATAACTGTAAGTAGATGAACAGCATAAGTCGCTTTAGAGAAAAGTGTCCTATAAAAGAATAAAAGTGAGCAACACAAGTGATCACTCATGTTGAGTGCTGGCATGTTTAGCTACTCCTTCGACTGTAAACCCTGAAGTCATAGTGTCGTGTTGATGGGGCAGAAGGGGGGGGTGGGGGTCAGGGTCAATGTGTGCAAAACACAACACACTCAAACCTTTCCCACTTTCATTGTTAAACTTCCACTGAGCGGCTGGTTCCCGTAACCATGACAACCACACACACACACACACACACACACACACACACACACACACGCAGGGCTATACACTGGAGCTGTGTTTCCCAGACCATGAAAAGAACAGTTGTTGAGGGAGCGCACATGGTCCTTCTCCCAGCATCCCTTGCAGTAACAAAGGGACCCTTCTGTGTTGATGCTGTGCTGATGCTGTGCTGATGCTGTGGAAGTGAAAGAGAGACAAGGAGGAGACAAAAGGAAGAAAGACTGAAGGACAACATACTGCACAGAGACGTCCACATCCTTTTCTGAAAGGAGACGAGCAGAGATGTTACGGTGCGTTTGTTCAAACCGGTGAAGAGCCGGGATGGGAACTGCAGAGGTTCAGAGGAAAGGGGGACGTGTCCCATCCCAGCTCCACTCTGGCACAGAAGATGACAGCAGCCCTGGAGCACAGGGACACTGGGCTCCTGTGCTGTGCGCTGACCTGTTTCTGTTGCCTCCCACAGAATGAGGACGCAGCAGAGTCTGGCTGATGGACCGCAAATTGATAAGCGCAGCTGCCGCCCATTGGCCCATAAGGCACACCTGGGTTACGCAGCGACTGCGGCACAGCTCCTCTGAGCAGAAGACAAACACACACAGCGCAGTGCAGTGTATCACACTGCAAACACACATACACACTCCAAAGCAGGGGTTTGCAGTGGGGATGGAGGCTCAGACCCAGCGCTCCAGCAGCAGGGGCTCCAGCTGAGAAGCACTTTATGGAACCTGCCGTTCACAGAGGATCTGTTTATCAATTGGAAAAACGGACTGTTTTCACTTCCCAAAAAGCCCTCCTGCCGTCTCTGTCTGTCTGTCTGTCGTGATCTAAGTGTGTTTGAGCCACGTCGTCTCCCAGCTCCAGCGCGAGTGGCCCAGCGCAGCGAGATGAGCGGAGGATGACTGCCCACTAGAGGTGCACAGCAGCACAAAGAGACACGGTGCAGTGCAGTGAATTCAGCCTTTCTTCCTGCTTGTTCGTCATACTTAGCATTTAGACAAAGTGATGATAATTATCAACAGGGAATTATTGACTTAAACAAATGATCTGGGCGAGAAATTATTCCAGGAAAGGAATCATAGGAAAAACGGTTGAGGGAAACTGCTGGACACAAGTGGACAAGATGACCTCCTGCAGCTCAGGTGACCCGAGGGAGTGAAAGCAAGATGAAGAGAAGGGAGGATCGGAGCGGGAGTGTGGAAACGTCCACGCTGTGTTCGCAAACGTTGCATCAGCAGCGGCAGGTGCAGCGAAGCAGGAGGAAGAGCTCGGCCGGACAGGGAAGGACAGTGAGGACAAGTCTGTGAACCACGACCGTTCGAGAGCCGTACAGCCACTGCATCTCCCCGCTGATGTGTAGAAGTACAGTGTGTGGAGGAGCTCCTTGAGACAGTCCACGGGATAATGTCTGTAGGACAGACGAAAACCCGAGGAAGGGCTGGAGCGGCTGTGGCCCTGTTCTCGAGGTGTGAAATACTCCGGTGAGACACATTCATCCGTGGTAAAGGGCGTAAACAGCAGACAGGCTGAGAACTGCTGTCGGAACACAGACGCAGAGAAAAAACTTTGCCCATTAAGTTATTCCTTTGGTGTCAAATTACTATTTGCTGTCACTGTTTCAAAGTCATCGCTGTTATATTTCACGTTAAACCATCTTACAAAAATGCGGCTCGCTGGTGCCCTGGCCAAACCCCGTTTCCCTGACTTTGCACACCCTCTGGCACCTGAGTGACCAGAACTCCCACCTCCTGCTGTAGAAGTCTTGAGGAAAATACCGCAGTAAAAATTACCTGGCTGTATAAATGAGTAAATAACTGTTCACTTTGGAGAAAAGCATCAGCTAAATGAATGGATGGATGGATGGATGGATGGATGGATGGATGGATGGATGGATGATGAACAAGCACCGGGGGCGGGCAGTCAAGCTAACTGAAGACTCTGCTTACAGAAACTGGACTGCAGCAGGTAGACAGTCTGGTTCTGTAGGTTGAACGTGTTAGTGCTCCAGTGCACCTTTGATCCACTGTTTGACGCTGTCACACTGATCTTGTTTCTGCTCCATCGTTGCTCTTTGCCTGAAGAAGTACTTCTTTCTTTGTGAAGTAAAACTGCCTTCTCCGCGTGGCTGTGCCGTAGCTGTGCCGCGGCTGTGTCCCAACGCAGCAACCAGCTCGCTATCAGCGCTCCACCCACATGTTCATTTGCCTCCTCCCGCTCTGCAGTCCATCTCGGCTTCGTTCGCCGGAGCAGGTCTGCGCGGACGACTCTCACCCAGACGCTCGGCCACCTGCGCGGTCAAAATGGATGAGCAGCAGGTGCTGGACGATGCCACCAACATCATGTCGCAGATAGAGTGGAGGAAAGCGGCGCAGCCCCCCGAGGGTGAGACTCGCTCTGTTCCGTGCCTTTTCTCTGGACCTTCTCCGACCACAGAGCACGCAGCTGCTGTCAGTGAGCAGAGCGCATTTGGTCCCGAAGAGGGTTTGCCCAGCCCTCGGGGTCTCGAAGGTACAAGCTGCTGAGGCCGTACGTCCAGTTACTGCTTCCCTACTGCAGAAATGTCAGGGGTTTTCTGGGCTGGCCCACTTGGGGCGCAGCAGCGTGGACTGAGCACTTCACATTCCTTCTTTCTTGTGACTGATGAGCGGCGCTCAGGGACAGCAGACCGGGGCTGTCAACACTCCGGATGGGAGTTGACTTGCAGCGGTCACACGCCGCTCTTCCGCTTGGTGCCTTTACCGTCTCGTGCCATGTGTGTGACCCTGAGTGTGACCCTGAGTGTGACCACTCTCGCTTGTGTGCTCCAGAGCCTGCAGCCCTGGCCCAGCAAGAGGCAAAGCGGTGCGTGCTGCTGCCCCTGGGGGTCCTGTGGATCGCCGCCCTGTGTGTCCTCGGCATGCTGGCCGTTCTCTGTGAGTCGTTTGCGATCGGCCCTATTTGACCTTTCGTGCACGCGGACGCCGCGAGAGATGCGGCGCAGATGCAGCATCTACATCTTTTCCGTCATCTCGTCTTCCTGCTGTAAAGGAGCCTCTGGCCAGTGTGAGCTGCCCTTGGCATTTCTCCCTCGGCTGGATTGATGACGACGATGACGACGATGATGATGATGATTGCACACAGATGGATTTTCGGTGTCTCCGTGTTGACGGCTCTGTTTCCTCCCTGCTTTTGCGAGGCAGATGCTGAGAAAAGCAGGAAGCTGGACGCTGTGGAGGTTCAGTGCAGAAACCTGTCCGCTGTGGGAGAGCAGCTTCTGGGTGTGTGTGTGTGACCACGACCCCGCTCCCCCGACACATTTACATCTTCATTTACATGTATTCATTTATCAGACGCTTTTCTCCAAAGCGACAAACACCTCATAGAAAATACAGTGTGTTCAGTACATTAGGAGAAAGAGACGCTCAGATGCGGACGTGTGACTCTTAAGCACAATTAGTTTCCGCCATATGAACTAATGTTCATCACACTAGTAGCTGCATAAAACTTTATAAAACGTTTGATCCTCCGGCTCCCAAGTTCACTTCCACCCCGAGATCAGGGAGCCGTGACGTGGCGAGCAGCTCGGCCCAGTGGGATCGTGGGAGGAGGACGCCAGCTGCTCGTTGTGTCGCTCATCTCTTACGAACGTGAAAAGGCAGAATGATGAAGCAATATCAACATATTAATAAAATCATACAATTGTTTTTTAGGAGCGGAGAGAGAGTTTGAGAAGCTGCAAAAGGAGATTAATAACTTTTCCCAGACAGGTGAGACTCATTTTAAACTGTCAAAAGTGACTGATTGGAAATCTTGCGATTGACTTTGCAAATTCACGTTTCAGTGAAACTTCTCAGCACAGCTGGTAGCGTAGTGGTTGGAGCTGCTGCCTTTGAACCCCAAGGTTGCAGGCTCACTCCTTGCCTCCAGCTGTTGTACCCTTGAGCAAGGTACTTACCCTAAATTGCCCCAGTAAAATTACCCAGCTGTATAAATGGGTTAATGATTGTAAGCATGTAATAATTGTGACTTTAACATTGTAAGTTGCTTTGGAGGAAAGTGTCAGCTAAATGAACAACTGTAACTCAGAGCCTGCAGAACCGGTGTGTGTCCAGTGTCAGTCCTGGAAGGGATTGAAAAACAATATGTGGAGTGTAAAATTATAGACAGGTTATGAAACAGTCTTAGGAAAGGTGTGGGTGCTTCACAGGGACTCTGTTTCAGTCTCCCTGCGGACAAGATCAACAATAATAATGATAGTACAAGTAATATTATCAGCAATAATGGTGTACGGCGCTGCGCGGTGATGCTTTAAGTTTAGGGGCTCGTGGCTCCACGCGTGGCCGTCCGGCCCCGCCGCTTGCCGGCTCAGCCGAGCTCTCCCGCGCCCCCTGCAGGCCGCCTGGGCTCCTGCCCCCGCTGCGCTGCCGGCTGGAGGTTCCACGGGGGAAAGTGCTACTTGTTCTCCACCAGCAGGATGAACTGGGCTCAGAGCCGCGACTTCTGCGTGTCGAAAGGCGCCCACCTGCTCATCGTCGGCAGCGAGACGGAGCAGGTAGAGCGACGGCCCGACGAGAGACTTTCCGTCACTCGTGTCTTCAGTCTCCAAGTCGGCTCTTGTTTCTCCACATTCCCTCAGACATTTATATCGAGGAACGCGAACGAAAGGCACTGGATCGGACTGAGCAGCGCGGCAGCCGGAGGCCACTGGGTCTGGGTGGACAACACGCCCGTCACCGGAGTGCGGTACGGTCACGTGTGCTGCTGGATGGTTCTGCAGCTAATCAGTGTCTTTCAGCGAACTGCTGAACGCCTCTCTCTCTCTCTCTCTCTCTCTCTCTCTCTTTCTCTCTCTCTCTCTCTCTCTCTCTCTCTCTCTCCCCCTCTCTCTCCCTCTCTCTTTCTCTCTCTCTCGGGTCTATTGCTCCTCAGCGGTTTTCAGGGATCCTCTGCAATGCTTTGTGCTCTTCTCTCACGTGCAATGGTCCTGAACGCACATGCTCACATGCATGCACGCACACACACGCAAACGCACGCATACTGAACAGCTCTGTCTCTGTCCGTGCCCTCAGGTTCTGGGCCCAAGGACAGTGGAGCGGAGAGAGGCCCCGTGGAGAAGACTGCGCCACTTTGGACGTGTCCCTTGGCTGGGTGCACAAGCGATGCTCAGCACACCACCAGTTCGTGTGTGAAACTTTAGCCGCCGGTTAAGGGGTTCGGCAGAGCGGTGTGCTGAGCAGAGCCGAGCCGAGCCGAGCCGAGCCGCCGTCTCGCCTTGTTCACGCAGAGCGCCAGAATGTTTTTCATTTGCTTTGATGAGACGAAGGCCGGAGAGTTTCTCTGCAAAGCCATTGTTCTCTTTCTGGAAACTCTTGTCTCACTCTGTTTCCCCACATTATTATCAAACTAAGCGATGACAAGTGTGTTTGCAGTGCTCCTATGAATAACTTTGTCTGATCCTTTCTGGAGAAGTCATTCTTCGTGTTTATTTATAGATTTAATGACCAAAGCTGTTACTTGAACAGTTTCAGTGGCTGGTATTTGGAGCTCTATTGATCTATTTATTAACTACTGAATAAATGGAGACAAAGTCCCACCACCTTCCTGCTCTTGTCATCACTTCCCTCATATTTATTCTCACTTTTCCCTGTTGCACAATGAAAATTTACTAATGTTCTAGAAGCAGGAACCCAAGTGGTTTGCGTGGTTATCCCTGCATCCAAAGGTTGCCGGTGGGAATCTCACCTTGAGCAAAAGGTACTTACCCTAAATGACCCGAAACAGTAAAATGAGCCGGCTGTGTTAATGGGGTAACATGACATAAATGTAATGTTCTGAAGACAATATCGATTGTTACTCTTCTTATTCTGCTCCACTTCTACGATGACAATGTCTACAATACATTTGCACAGTAAATTTTTAAGCCAGAAACCACGGATGACTGCCGAGGTGCGCTCACTGCTGAAAACCCGGGACACTGCCTTCAGGTCTGGTGACAAGGCAAAGTACCGCACAGCAAGGGTCAATCTATCCCGGGCTATCAGAGAGGCGAAGCGCAACTACGCAGGAAGAATCCACCTTTACTTTCTAAACTACAAGGACACAAAGCGCATGTGGCAAGGCATTCAGGCCATCACAGACTACAAAGCTACATCGCTTGCCTGTGATGGCGATGCCTCGCTTCCAGACGCGTTGAATGATTTCTACGCAAGGTTCGAAGCACAGAACAACATGCCAGCAGGTAAGGCCACCCCAACTCCCACCTGCCAGGTACTTTGTCTGTCTGCTGTGGACGTCAGGAAGACTCTTTCCAGAGTCTTGACAACATTCCTGGCCGGGTACTCAGGGAACGTGCTGTTCAACTTGTGGATGTCTTCAACATCTTCAACATCTCCCTGAGCCAGGCTGTTGGCCCTGTGTGTTTGAAGACCACCGCAATCATCCCTGTGCCAAAGAAATCATCGGTGTCCTGTCTGAATGACTACCGACCGGTTGCACTCATGCCTATCATCATGAAGTGCTTCGAGCGGCTAGTCATGAAACACATAAAGAGAAGTCTTCCAACCAGACTGGACCCATTCCAGTATGCCTACCGTCTCAACCGTTCAACAGAAGATGCCATATCTGCTGCCATCCACCTTTCCTTGACCCATCTGGACAAAAAAGGACAACCATGTAAGGATGCTGTTCATTGACTTCGGTTCAGCATTCAACACAATCATCCCTCAGAAACTGATTACAAAGCTGAGCCTGCTGGGTCTGACTACCTCCCTCTGCAACTGGATCCTAGACTTTTTGACTGGGAGACCTCAGTTCGTCAGGTTCGGCAACTCCACCTCCAGCACCAGCACACTGAACACCGGCGCTCCACAGGGCTGTGTGCTCAGTCCACTGCTGTTTACCCTACTGACTCATGACTGTGCCGCAAAATTCAGTTCAAATAATATCATCAAGTTTGCTGATGACACTACAATTGTGGGCCTCATCAGCAACAGTGATGACTCAGCATACAGAGAAGAGGTGAACCAGAGACAACAATCTATCTCTCAATGTCGATAAGACTAAAGAGATAATAGTTGACTTCAGGAGGACCCCAGTAGACCACTCACCTCTGTATATCAATGGAACAGCTGTGGAGAGAGTCAAAAGCTCCAAGTTTCTTAGTGTGCCCATAACGGAGAACCTCTCCTGGACTCTGAACAGCACCTGCCTAGCCAAGAAAGCCCAGAAGTGCCTCCACTTCTTACAGAGGCTGAAAAGAGCCAAACTCCCCCCTTCCATCTTTACTACTTTCTACAGAGGGATGATAGAGAGCGTCCTGACCATGACCAGCTGTCTCACCGTGTGGTACATTAACTGCACAGTCTCCGACCGCAAGACCCTACAGCGAGTGGTAAGAACAGCTGAAAAGATCATCAGAGTTCTTCTACCTACCATCGACACCTCACAGAAAAACTGCTGCATCCGCAAGGCCTCCAGCATTGTGGACGACCCCTATTGCCCCTCTCGTGGACTCTTCACCCTGTTACCATCTGGCAGGAGGTACAGGAGCATCCACGCCATCCCCAGCAGACTCCGCAACAGTTTCCTCCCTGAGGCAGTCAGACTACTCAACACCCAGCTGCCTCCCAGCGCTCGGCTGGCTCCGTCGAACAATTAACTCAGCGCTACACTACTCCACAGCTGCCTACAGCTCGCAGCCATACCCACGTCCACATCCCATCCTGTATATTCATTTATTGTCTCGTACTCTGTCCTGTGTTGCACCGCCATGGTCTCCAAAGAAACGACATTTCGTTCCACTGTACACAAGCTGTATGGAGGAATGGCAATAAAAACAACTTGAACTTGAAGGTGATCAAAACAGTAACGTGTGTATAATGTCTAAACAGTGTCTGAATAGTAACATGTGTATAATGTGAAAATTGTAACTAACGGCCCTTGTTTTGTGAACATGTTGACATCCAGCGATGTTGGCGGAGAAAATGTGCTCAGCGATGACCTGCAGGGGGCGCCACATGACCACTGCAGGCAAAGACCTGGACTGGAGAGCTGCAGGGCCCAGAAGAAGAGCTGGACGCCAGCGTCTTCTGTGCAAAGGTCACCTTTTGCTGCAGTGAGTGTCCCAATAAAAAGAGCCCTAATTGACTGTACAAACAGACGGTGACAACAAGCAATAGATCCGTGAGGCGCAAAAGAGGCTCTTGGTCCCCGTTGTGTCTCTGACTTCTGTCACGATTCAGCAGGTTCTTTCAGACCACGTCTCGCACCCAGGACTGACTCACGCCCTCTCGGACATTCGTCCACCATTAAGTGTCCAGGTGAGGGTGCAAGCACAGTCCCTTCTGCGGGGTGGACTCTCTCTCTTCAGGTCCAGTGTCTCGGAATATGAGCAGTATTTACATGGCAAGAGGACATTCTTGCTTCCTGTCTGCCTGTCTGTCTCCTCCTCACCGACTCTGAGCTGTCTCACTTAAGAGAGAGGAGCAAAGGTCAGGGTGCAAACGGATGTGGTGCCGTTGAAACGTCTGCCTTTCCCACAAGCAAGAGTGCCCTTGTGACCCTGTCCACGCCAGGGGCAGGACGCATGCCTCTCTGTCCACACATTAGCGTGACGGTCTTTCAGCCAGAAGACCTGGGCAGGACACGCTATAATGGTGCTGGGTGCGGTAAATTGGACAGGTGCAGCTCATTGAGATCAAACCCGTTGCCGCAGGGAGGAATGCAAACAACAGGGCATCCAACCCACTGAGGAGGATCATGGTGACAGGCATGCTGGGAAAAAAGACTGAATTCCAGACCAGGTGCAGAGACGAGCTTGGACTGATTCGTCCTGGGACACGTCTGTACCCCCAGTCATTTTTCCATATATTCTCTGGACATTTGTCCGTGGTCTGTCCACTCATTTCTCCTTATATTCTGTTTATTTTATGCCCTCTTCCTGTAGTCATTTGTCCTTATATCCTCTGCTCATTTTCCCTGTATGCCCTGGTCTTATTTGTCCCTATATTCCTTTTTGTCCCTGTCTGCAGACATGTCACATTCCTCAGCCCCTTTCACTCACTGCAATAACTTCCTGGAATTCCAGGAGCCCTCACCACGGAGCCAAAGCACTTCCCGTTGTCCCTCAGCACTTCTGCTGCATGAGTCCAGCTTGTTTGCCTTTGTTGCCATGACAACGTGAGCACCCTTGTGGAGAGCCAGTGCTGCCTGTGCTTCTTGGACAGCAGGTGCCTCGTGCATGTCCCTCAGCGCTGTTTTGCTCTGCTCCGTTCACGGCGCACTGTGTGACTTGCACAAGCGGACGTGTCTGTTGCGTGGCTTTCAGCCCTTGCTCACCACCCTCCGCCAGCGGGGTCCAAAGATGGTTCCAGTGACGCTCTGGAGCATCCCGTTTTCTGCAGACCCCCATTGTTTCCGGTCCGTCTCTTCAGCCACATTATTCCCTGCTGCCTCAGGCACAGTATTGACATCTCTCCACACGCTGCAGCTCTCTCCGACAGGGTCTCACTGGACATGTCTCTCACATCACTAGGGCTCTCTGTTTTTGGTCACTCAAGTAAATGTCTGGCTGTGATTTTACCACTGATGTTACCCAGCAATGAAGGAATATTTCACATTTGCACTGTTTTGCTGTGTGAGACATTCCACTGCCACATCACCGCAGTGAGTTTGAGCCTCAGTTTCCCAGGTTATCAGAGGCCCAGAAAGAGCCCAGGCAATCCACGGTGAGGGACATAACAAGATCAGGACTTCTCTTTGTCCACATGCCTTCCTGGCTTCTTTATTCGCTGTCTCTGTCCCCTTAGAAATGCGCGCGCGCACGCGCGCACACACACACACTTTCAGAACCGCTTGTCCCATACGGGGTCGCGGGGAACCGGAGCCTAACCCGGCAACACAGGGCGCAAGGCTGGAGGGGGAGGGGACACACCCAGGACAGGACACCAGTCCGTCGCAAGGCACCCCAAGCGGGACTTGAACCCCAGACCCACCGGAGAGCAGGACTGCGGTCCAACCCACTGCACCCCTGCACCCCTGCACCCCCCCCACCCCCCTTAGAAATGCATCCAAAGCCAATCAGAAGTTTCATTAGCAACAGAGGGCTCACTGGACACCTCTCTCTGTCTGCTCCCTTGGCGAGAGAAGCACAAGTTGTGCAGACCCCCATGTCCAGGTCCACGTTCACGTTCCAGTGTCGGTATTTTTCTCTGACATCAGTCACACGTGATTTCGGTGCTGGGCTGTGAGCTCATTCAGCAAGTGGAGACACCACGGTGCCTTCGATCGAATTCCTCCCCCATCAGGGGCGGCCCCAGTCGGTCATGCGGCTGCCGCTCATCAGTAAACATGTAGGTTCCCTCTGACAGATGTCCCTGCTGGAGGTGTCTTCGAAGCACATTGTTTGTTTGTTCAATGAGCTGCTCTTGGTTTAAGGTGTGAGACAAAAACAGCTGAGAAAACTTTGTCTTCACACCTTTTCTCGGTTGTTGAATTTTTGAGCTCCTTGAACTTGTCCTGCTTATGGACGTCTGACTCTTCATGGGTCAACGTGGACGTCCCATGGACTGCAGCTGTGCTGCTGTGTTAAGGACAGGTGCATCACGCAACTTTCCCTGGGTTTTCAGCTCACGAGGGTCTCTGTCACTGCAGAAGGGGCTCATCCCCCGTCTTCTCCCGTCACGGTGCGGAGCTCCACGCTACGGCTGCAACGTGATTCATTGCGTGCAAAGGCTGGAGCAGCAATTGGCGCAGAGCCCAGTGAAGCAGAAGTGGAAGTGAGGCGAGTATGAAAGGCTGAACACCCCCTACACATGTCTGCTTAACTATTTATTCATTCATGTACAACTATTTCTTTTTCATTAGTCACATTGTCATCTATAGGCAACATTCCTCTTTCTGAAGCCACCCACGGCACACTAGGTGTCACTGCATGGAACACACTGGCAGGTTCATGAACATCAGCTGGCGGTGAGAAAACATGATCTACTGCCACTCGACTGAGCTCATGCCTGCAGGAGACAAAGTAGAGCTTTTCTGGAAGCCTCCTTCTCCACATTGGATTCATTCAACTACCATGTGAACTCGGACACCGTTGAGCGGTCAATGAGGGGTAAGGAGCTCGTGCACCAGGGTCTTGGCTGCCGTGGATGGGCTAGTGAGAAACCACGTTTGTGATTTTAAAAATCTCAACCATCTGTTGATTGAGGTCACTTAGTATAAACCTAGAGGGCCTTCAGAAAGTATTCACTCCCCACTCATTGTGCTGCATTGCAAAATTAAATGGAAGTATTTCCAATGTGATAATTTCCAGTCCTGTAGAAGTAACTCTCTGTAATGTTAAAATGAATTTAAATGTCTTCAGAATTACATTAAAGATAAAAATTTGAACTTTATTTAACTGATTTGTATGCACTCTCAGTGGGCATGGTGGTGCAGCAGGTTTGCCTGGGTATTGCTATGTGGTGGGTCTGGGGTTCGAGTCCTGCTTGGGGTGCCTTGTGACAAACTTGCATCCTGCCCTGTGTATATCTTCCAACCCGCGGCCTTGTGCCCTGTGTTGCTGGGTTAGGCTCCGGTTTGTTTGCTGTGACCCCACTTAGGACAAGCAGTTTTCACACTCTGTGTGGTCACCCTCTTAGATTTAACAGCCTAAAATGAGTATTCAATAATCATGACTAAATACACTGACAAGGTACACCTGCGTTCATTTAGAATCCACACAAACCAGACACCACCAAGGTCAGGCTGCCTGAACAAAGTGAGCAATCGGACAAGAAGGGCAATTGTCAGAAAAGTGAGAGCGAGGCCGTCTACAGCGCTGACTGCGTGTCAGAGTTCTTTGGCTGAAAGCAGAGAAACTGTCCAAACATCAACAATCTCTTCAACAGATTCTCTTCACTGATTTCGTCTCTTTGGGAAAGTTGCTAGAAGGGTGCCACTTCTAACAAAGGTCACCATTAATTCATGCCTGGAGTTTTCTAGAAGCCATGTGGCAAAACCTGCAACTTTTTGAAAGAAAATGTAGTACTCTATAAGACTACGTAGACTTGTAGTCTAGAGATTAAAGTTGAGCTCTAAAGTTGCAGAAACCAAATAGAGTCCAACACCCAGGTAACACCAGCCCTACCATCAAGGATGGTGGTGGCAACATCATGCTCTGGGGTTGCTTTTCAGCAGGAGGAGCTGGAAAGCGTGTTGCCGTCAAGGGCAACATGGATGGAGCCAAAGGTAGGCAAATTCTTGAGGAGAAAATGTTTTATCCAGAGATCTACATTTAGGCCATTTCCAGCAGCAGAGTGAACCAAAACACATGGCAAAATCTACTGAAAAATGGCTGGTGATCTGGGATGGCCCAGCCTTGAATCCAATTGAAAATCTGTGTAGGAGCTGAGAATTCCTGTCTACCGACACTCTGCGTCTGATTTGGTAGAGAGCAAATTTGCACTGAAGAGAGGGCAAAAATAACGAAATCTAGATACGCAAACCTCATACAGACATACGCAAGAAGAGTCACAGCTGTAACTGCTGTTAAAGGACTATGTATGAAGTATTGACTTGGGGGTGATTACTTTTGTAAATGAGAAATCTAAGTCTTTCATTCTGGAGAAACAAATGTGGAATAAAATACACACACACACACACACACACACACACACACACACACACACACACACACACACATTTTCAGAACCGCTTGTCCCATACGGGGTCACGGGGAACCGGAGCCTACCCGGCAACACAGGGCGTAAGGCCGGAGGGGGAGGGGACACACCCGGGACGGGACGCCGGTCCGTCGCAAGGCACCCCAAGCGGGACTCGAACCCCAGACCTACTGAAGAGCAGGACCCGGTCCAACCCACCACGCCATCGCGCCCCCTGGATTAAAACAAATTTTGATTTATAAATTAGATTTTTTTTTGTGCTAGTGAATGATGAAAAAGTATTTCAATGCATTGAAATGTGGATGTGTAATAAGGATAAAATATTTAAAAAATTCAAGGGGGTGAATACTTTCTGAAGACACTGTATATAAACATCATTTTTCCAACTTTGCATTTTTCACTTTCCACACTCATTCAAATGCAAATGAAAGTACAAACATCTAATAATCAAATGTTTTGTTAGAATGCAGGGAAACTGCTGTTCACAACAACATGCAAGAATCAACTCCATCTGGCTGCTATAAATGACACTGCGTTTCCCATGATGAAAAGGCAACGTCACTCTTTTTTTTTCTTGCACATCTACACCAACGGACTTCGTTTTCAGTGTTCTGTTCACAATATGCACTGAGTGGCTCTGCAGCTTGATTACGGTTCTGCTGAGTCCACCGGATACTCTATGGCTCTGACCGAGGGCCGATTGTCGGCTCTACGGGGGGCGACAGCCGCTGGTCCTGAAGAGGCTGCCTGTTCGCGGTGTTCCGGATGGGCTTGAGTGGGGATGCTGAGGCCACCGAGGAGTGACTGCAAATCTCTTTCGGTGTTGACAGACACTGGACACGTGATGTTGACGAACGGAGCTGCAGGCCACACGCTCTGATCGCTATGTGTGTGGGCTGCTCTGCGCTCATCTTGTAGGTCACATACATGTCGTCTCATTTCATCGCTTATGATTCAAGGGCGCTGCAGCTCTGTTGCCGTCGTGAGACTGTGGACGGAGCGGCCCAGTGCACCTGGCGTGTCTCTGGAGGCATTTCCGGCACTGGACTCATCCACCTGACCTGTCCATGTTGCCTTTTATTTACCCACATGCTATGCACATGCTGCCGTTTCCATGGCAGCCGCCCAGCTGTCCACACCTCATTTGTGCGGTGTGCGCTACGCTCGGTAAGAAGTAAGATGAAGAAGCTCCTCAAGAAGCTCCTCAAAAGCGTGCAGTCCTTCTGCTGCTGGATTCCAGCAAGAACAAGGGATAACACGAGCAGTGCATTCCTGAATGTGACCTGAAGGCCGGTGACGGCAGGTGGGCACGGTGCCAGGGACAGGCGGCGCTCGTACATGTGCCATATGCATGATAATTAATGTATATTTGCGGTCCCTGTAAGGCCATGCCCTCTAGGAGACAAGTGAGAGCAGAGCTCCGTTCCGTTGATGCCAGATGAGTTTCAACAGCTCTAAAATTGCCTTCATGTTGCTGAATGTCCTGGGTAACCAAGGTGATCGGTGTCAATATCTGCTGCTACACCTATGCAACCAGCAAGCAAAACAGTCCCTCAGCAACGTGCCTTTTGGGAACCTTCGCTGAATCATTTCGGCTGCTGGATGAAGTGGGACCGAGGGAAGGGGCCACACACACACACACACACACACACACACACACACACACACACACACAGACTGCGGAGAAGTTTAGCTGCACGTGCCCTGGAGTACGTCCGGCAGAGGTAGTCGGCGTCTCCGTTTGCCTTGCTTTGTTTGTTTGTTTGTTTGCCGAATGCCTGAGCAGCTCGTCGAGCAGGTTCAGACACCGAGCTGTGCTGTGCGTGGTGCTCTTCTCATCACCGTTCTCACTACAAACCGCAGCCTGGCAGCCTTGCAGGCAGGAAGGTGCACGCTGAGCTTCGTGCCCAGGAGATCACGGACATCGTGGAGATCAGCAGCTGGAGAAGAGGGCTCAGGTTCTCAGGTTCTCATGTTCTCAGGTTCTTGGGCTTTCCCTGGTTCCACGTCTCATCTTGAGCTCTTTGCCGTCACCACTGTGTTTTTTCCACGGGATCACGTTATTTTTGGGTTCTAAATCCTGTGCCGAGCATTGCCTGTTTTTCCTGAGCTGTAACTGAGGGAACAATGTTTGGGCTCCTTCCATCGTGGCTCTTATCAGGTCGACCGCACGCAGCACAGCCCAGCGCAGCGTCTGCGCCCAAGTTCCTGTTATTGCCGCGCTCTGACAGTGCCTGTGCCTGCGGCTCCGGGGCACCATTGTTTCCCGTCACAATGCTGCCCGTCCGCGGCCCTTGTGTTCGCTCTTTGGACCTGGGAAGTAAACAGCGTGTGTTCCCCTCGGTGCTACCGAGAGAGAGCGGTCCACTTGCACACGGTTCCTGGAAACATTTGGCTCTTGGCCATGAAACTCAGAAGGGGTCGCAGGCGCCATCATTGGTGTGTGGGAACACAAGATAGATGCAGGTGTGAAGGTGCGGGGAGGAGAAAACGGGACCAAAGTGCTTCTATAGATGCGTGGAGCACCGCAGCGAGCCAAACAAACACGGTACGGTCCCAGGATCGTTCATGTGGCGCGTGCGTGGCGCTCCACCGCGGTAAAACGGAAACCGTTGGAGGAAAAATCTGACGTATCAATATGAGTTTGGCCCTGCCGTCCTTGGGGAACTTGTGGACCTTTGAGGGTTACGTGGCACGTCTGCATAGTCAGCAAGGGAAGCCCGACTGCGGTCCAGCCGCTGCGGACGCTGTTCAGTTGGAGGATCTAAGCGTCCCCTCGATTTCACCTTGGTCTCCGCGCCGGCCATGGAATCATTTTGACCTGGTTTGGTAAAGTTTACAGTCAGAGACCTCGTTTACCCGCATGGCCCCGATCACGTTTACGTGTCACAGAAACGCTCGAGGCGTCCTTGTCGGGAAGGGGCTTCTCTCAGTCCCTTGGTCGACCCGTGCGGTGTTCTGGCACAGGGACAGCGTTGCCGTTTGGGAACTGGAGGCGACTCTCCCTGTTTAGACCTCACTTTCCGGTATCTTCAGCCTCGCTTCCCGTGGCCTGGAGAAGCTTCATCTTCTCACCTCACTGCGGTTTTCACTGTGTGCAGCAGGGCGGCGTCGTGCGCAAGTGACATTTACATCTTTATTTATCTCACACTTTTCTCCAAAGTGATGCACAAATCACAGTTGACAATCTAGGACTATGGACACACAGTTTGTGTGTCTGACACCACCATGTTGCTGGTTCACATTTACATTTACATTTATTCACTTAGCAGAAGCTTTTCTCCAAAGCAACTTACAACGGATACTATGTAGTGTTACTAGCACACACACCTTATTCACCACGGTGACTAACACTGCTAGATACACTACTTACATCCCTCCAGTAGCTCCTATAGAAGTGACATTCAAACAGCAAATACATAGATAATCATAGCAGATGGTGTTGGACTCATTGATGGATCTGTCAGGAGATCAGGAGAGAAGTAGATGTCAAAGAGATGGGTTTGAGACCCTTCTTGAATGTGGGAGGGATACAGCAGCTCTGAGGGACACAGAGAGCATTTACATGGCTTGGAATTAATGAGTCACTCACATACTTATTTGTTTGGGGATTTGAACTATGAACAAAACTAAGCGTAATATATGACACCATGTAGTGTGTCTTTTATCATCCAGGTTCGACAGCTTTGACTTTTCTCTGACCTCCAAGGAGACTCCGGTGCTTCCAGGTGTTGGAGCTCAGTCTCCCAGTGCACTCAGTCTGAAATGGGTGTGGAGTGAATATTGGAACCAAACCCTAGCTGGTGACATGGTGGAACAGCTAGTAGTGCTGCTGCTGTGTCATAGCTCCTGGGTGGTGCAAGAGGATGTGGGTTTGATCCCAGCTCAGTCTGGGTGGAGTTTGCATGTTCTCCCTGTGTCTGTGTGGGTTTCCTCTGGGTGCTCTGGTTTCCTCCCACAGTCTGAAGACATGCTGTTCAGGTTCACCCATAGTGTGTGAGTGACACAGAGAGTGTGTTCCACTGATGTCTGGATGAGTGACCTGCTGTAAGTAGTGTATCTAGCAGCCTAAGTTACTGTAATGAGTAAGGTGTGTGGGCTGATAATACTATGTAGAGTTCATTGGAAGTCACTTTGGATAAAAGTGTCTCATAAATGTAAAGGTGTGTGACTGTCACTGCATGTGAGAAACAGGTTTTAGTGTGATGCATCACACACGCCGTCATCTTGCACAGCATTTCAGTGCCGTTCTGAGCTCTTAACTTGCGCTAATTTCCCACCCGGGTTCATGCAAACTATCGGCTGCCAAGTGGCACAGGGCTCGTTTGCTGGGGGTGTTTCTGCTTTGCTGTGATGATTGAGGTGCAGAAAGTCACCGCTGTACCACAGTGAACGCAGAGAAACGGCTGTGCAATGAGAGCTCGCTGCTGGGGCAAAGGGTACTGGGTACGGGGTACAGACCACGGGGTACAGGATACAGGACAGAGGAGAGCCTGTTTCATCTTTTATGCACTTTATGAATCTGCACTTTTTTGCACCCGAGAAAACCTGGTACTTTACCGCATCCTCTGTGATGAGGAACGCTACAGTGCCCCCCCTCCGGCTCTGTGTTTCTCTGAAGGTCACCAGGAGTCACCGCGGCCCTCCGCCATCTCCCTGCACGCCCTGCCACGCACACGGGCTCCTCCTGGCTCTGTCATCCGTGCCTGAATAACGTCTGTCATCGGCTGTGCTCCCCAGGCGTTCGCTCCAGCCCACCCATCTGTCAGCCCCCCTCCTGCCCCCCGCCCATCAATGTCCACATTACCCCAGTAAAACCCCATCTGTCATCACGCTGCACCTCGGGCCAGGCGTAATGGAGCCCTTAATTGTATTTGGGGCTCGTGCCTGTCAGGCGCTCGGGAGTGACCGGGGTCGCGTGAGCCCAGGAGCGAAGGGATCCTGCCAGTGTGGGAAGCGGCAGGAATCGTTACACTTTGTGCACGGTAAGAGTCAAGTGCAGAAGAGGTAAACTGTGGTCCGCCCATGGTTACGAGCCTTTGAGGTTCGTACATGCTAACGTGGCAGGAGCTATGCTTTCGAACCCGTGGCCGCTGGCAGCCTGCTGTCACTTGGCTTGCAAGCCGCAGAGAGCAAATTGAATGCAACGCGAACGTCCTGCACCCGGCGCGCATTAGCCCTCAGACCCCCCCGGCCGCTGGTGTCTTAACCTTCGACCCCGCACCCTGCCATTACCGTCTTTCGCACTTGTTGCTTTGAACGGCATTTTTCCGGGTCACTGCTTCGTCAGAGAAGAGAAGAGGAAACAGGGCCTGCCAGGCCTTGCTGGGCTGGGACACAACTCACATTCCTGAGAGCCTTGTGTGATTTTTGTGCGGTGGCAGCGAGTACAGGGACCTGGAGCGACATGTGAACAGCTGTGTGTGTGTGTGTGTGTGTGTGTGTGTGATGACCCTAATCCCTCCAATGCTGCGTCCGCCCCGCCACCAGCCTGGCCCTCCATCCTCCCAATACCGCTTCTCAAACACGGGCATGTATTTTGTGGCAGTGAAACACCACGGTGCAGGTAACAGAGCAGTTGCCAGTGTGAGTATAACGATGTCGGTGTCATTTCCTGCTTTGCTTCTCCTCCACGTTCCCTTTTTGCAGCCTTGGCAGCCTTCCGAGCTCCAGATCTCCAGTGAAGTTCTGGAGAAGCTCGTTTCCACCTTCTAGGTTCTGTGTCATTCACCAAAGTGTGGTGTGTTTATATATATATATATATATGTGTGTGTGTGTGTGTGTGTGTGTGTGCGCTCCTGTCTCACATGTAGACCCTCTACTCTCAGATCCATGATATGGTCACAAAGTGTCCCAACACCACTGCCGTCGCCTTCCTCACGGGAAAAGCGACTTCGGTCGGAATTCCTCCGATCCCTCATTCACTGATTTTTGGCGACTTGTTTCGTTTTTTCCCATTTTTTACAGCAGTCTGATTCTCTGCACTCACGTAATTTGTCGCCGGTGTTTCTCCTGCCCTCGTGAGGACGGTCAGCCTGGTGGCCTCTTTCGCGTTCCTCCTTTCACGATCGGTCTCACCCTGACCGCAGCAGCAGTCCTCTGTCTCGGAGCACACGGCTCGTTGGTGCGACGGTACGAGGCTCTTAGATTCGGGGCACCGACCCGGACGCCGACACGACGGCGGCGGCACAGTGCGCAGGACTTTTTCTGGAAGCTGCTTCAATCCACAGGGAGAGACGGTGAAAACAGGGCTCGACTGGTCTGGACACACCCATAGTGGGGGGGGAAATCAGCACCTCCAGGAATTTCTTCTTGGGAATGAAGCGTGATGGTTTTTTCCTGGAAAGAATCTCACTCACACACACACACACACACACACACACACACACACACACACACACACACACACACACACACACACACCCCTTTTTCTTTTGTTCTTCTCTGGCATTTAGGTATGAAAGTCAAGCGACAAATCAGGGGCCCCCAATGGTTGAGCGGCCAGGACTGTCACTGTGTCACCGGAAGCAACGCTTCTGTCGTCGCTACACTGGATTCCAGTTCAGTTTGGAGCAGATTACAGAATCGGACTCTTACAAGGCCTAGAATGTGCTCTAAATGTAACTGTAAATGTAGTGTAGCGACGACAGAGCCGCTGTCACGTGGTCACATGTCCCTGTTCCAGTGACAGTAGGCTGGACACGGTCCCCTACGGTGAGCCGGTTAACGGAGCCTTAGAGTCACGGATTCGAGGTAAAGGCACGGAGCAGCTCTTCTGCATCCTCACTGGATAAAAGGTCCCTCAGACTCCCTGTATTTCTCAGGTGCAGGAAACTAGAAGAAGAATCTAGAAAATTCTGCCACGAGAGCCAGAGCTCTCAGTGAGGAGGGCCCTCATGAAGACTTGGGACTGAAGCTGACACCAGACTGGTGCCGCACGCATTTTCACACACTCACACGCACGCACACACGCGCACACGCTGTGGACTCCACACCCAGGTGCAGAGAAACACTCCTATGTTACACGAGCCACAACGTCTGTTCCTTCCTAAGAGCACAAACACAAAACAGGAGCGCTGACCGCTACTCCAGCTGCTGGCGCACTCAGCCTCCACGGTCACAGGACAGAGGAACACAGCGCGAGAACACATTTTCATGCCGCTGTTTTATTTCCTTTTGCTTTGTCTGCTTCCGGACAGCAACGTGGACATTTGAGAGAAACGAGACTGCACTCCGAGACCAACGTTTCCCCGACACAACACACGTGTAACATCTCCGGTGGGCTGTGGTGCGGTGAGACAAGCGTCATTTTCCAAATCGACACTGTTATGCTGCACAGCTCAATTATGGAATAATTGTTTTAAATCATTTACAGCAAAGGAAAAAGACACACGGCGACAGCAATGGCGGTTCACTTAGGCTGAACAAACGGTCGATGATCTTCGGTCAAAGCCGTTCTTCGCCTGCGGCTCGACCCGCGGCCCTGCGGCAGGGAGGCGAGGCGTGCGCTCTGTCTCCCAAGGAGCACTGAGGATGGTCGCTGCTGCTGCCTGGTGTTCCTGGGCCCAGAGGCCCCTCTCAGGTTGCAAGAAGGTGGCGGTGGCGCCGTCGTCCTGGAGACGAGAGGAGCACCAAAGCCTCTCGCCATTGGCTCTCCCACGGGGGGGGGGGGGGGGGTGGCGGGGGCACGCAGGGGACGGAGACCCTCGGCCGACCCTGGTTCTCCACGAGCATCGAGGCACCCAATTCGAGGCCTTGGGAAGGCCAAGTTATGGCCCAGTCATGACTGCTGGCCTCAGCGAGTGGGGGTCCTGGGGTTCCCGAAAACAACAGGCAGTGCTATCAGGGCATGTGAGCAAGACTGGACACACACGCACACACGCACACCTCTCGGACAATGTTCTCGCTCCTCTCAGCTCTTCTCTACTACACGTAAACCTTCTTACACTTGTCTGAAGTCTCCTTTACCACCCAACTCCTTTCCGTTGTAATAGTAATAATAATAACGACATTAGCAACGATAATATTATGCTTCTACCTCAATGATTTCACCAAGATGCAGAACGCTGCGCAGGTGTGATCCCTTGTGTTCGCGCACAGGCAGCGTGTGCTGTGCTGTTGGGCGCGTGAGCGCCTTGTCCTGGAAGCGCGAGCATTGCCCAGTCCATAGGAGACGATGCGCCTGCAGAAGAGCGACAGATTTACTACTACTACTACTAGTATCTTGTGCCTACAAGCCAACGGGGCAGCTGGTAGCATAGTGGTCAGAGCTGCTGCCTTTAGACCCAAAGTTTGCAGGTTTGAATCCCATGCCCAGCTGTAGTACCATTGAGCAAAGAACTTATTATGAATTGCTCCAGTAAAAATAGCCCAGCTATACAGCTGGGTAAATCATTGTGAGGCACTTTGGAGGAAAAAAAAAAAAAAAAAAAAGTGTCACATAAATGTAAACATTTAGTATCAAAAGTATCAAAATTCAGGTGTGCTAAGGTGTGTTGATGAGATGGGGATGGGTTCAGGTGAGATGGGGGTGAGCTCAGGTGTGTTGGTGAAACGGGGACGGGTTCAGCTGTGTTGGTGAAACGGGGACGGGTTCAGCTGTGTTGGTGAAACACGGGCAGGCTCGGGTGAGATGGGGACGGGCTCGGGTGTGTTGGTGAAACGGGGACGGGTTCAGCTGTGTTGGTGAAACGGGGACGGGTTCAGCTGTGTTGGTGAAACACGGGCAGGCTCGGGTGAGATGGGGACGGGCTCGGGTGTGTTGGTGAAACGGGGACGGGTTCAGCTGTGTTGGTGAAACGGGGACGGGTTCAGCTGTGTTGGTGAAACACGGGCAGGCTCGGGTGAGATGGGGACGGGCTCGGGTGTGTTGGTGAGACGGGGACGGGCTCAGGTGTGTTGGTGAGACGGGGACGGGCTCAGGTGTGTTCAGGTGTGTTGGTGAGATGGGGACGGAGTCAGGGGTGTTCAGGTTTGTTGGTGAGATGGGGATGGGTTCAGGTGTGTTGGTGAGATGGGGACGGGCTCAGGTGTGTTCAGGTATGTTGGTGAAACGGGGACGGGCTCAGGTGTGTTCAGGTGTGTTGGTGAGATGGGGATGGGTTCAGGTGTGTTGGTGAGATGGGGACGGGCTCAGGTGTGTTCAGGTATGTTGGTGAAACGGGGACGGGCTCAGGTGTGTTCAGGTGTGTTGGTGAGATGGGGATGGGTTCAGGTGTGTTGGTGAGATGGGGACGGGCTCAGGTGTGTTCAGGTATGTTGGTGAAACGGGGACGGGCTCAGGTGTGTTGGTGAGATGGGGATGGGTTCAGGTGTGTTGGTGAGATGGGGACGGGCTCAGGTGTGTTCAGGTATGTTGGTGAAACGGGGACGGGCTCAGGTGTGTTCAGGTGTGTTGGTGAGATGGGGATGGGTTCAGGTGTGTTGGTGAGATGGGGACGGGCTCAGGTGTGTTCAGGTATGTTGGTGAAACGGGGACGGGCTCAGGTGTGTTCAGGTGTGTTGGTGAGATGGGGACGGAATCAGGTGTGTTGGTGAGATGGGGACGGGCTCAGGTGTGTTCAGGTATGTTGGTGAAACGGGGACGGGCTCAGGTGTGTTCAGGTGTGTTGGTGAGATGGGGATGGGTTCAGGTGTGTTAGTGAGATGGGGACGGGCTCAGGTGTGTTCAGGTATGTTGGTGAAACGGGACGGGCTCAATTGTGTTCAGATTTGTTGGTGAGATGGGGATGGACTCAGGTATGTTGGCGAAACGGGGACGGGCTCAGGTGTGTTCAGGTGTGTTGATGAGATGGGGATGGGCTCAGGTGTGTTCAGGTGTGTTGGTGAGATGGGGACGGAGTCAGGTGTGTTGGCGAGATGGGGACGGGCTCAGGTGTCTTCAGGTTTGTTGGTGAGATGGGGATGGACTCAGGTATGTTGGTGAGATGGGGACGGGCTCAGGTGTGTTCAGGTATGTTGGCGAAACGGGGACGGGCTCAGGTGTGTTCAGGTGTGTTGGTGAGATGGGGACGGAATCAGGTGTGTTGGTGAGATGGGGATGGGCTCAGGTGTGTTGGTGAGATGGGGACGGGCTCAGGTGTCTTCAGGTTTGTTGGTGAGATGGGGATGGACTCAGGTGTGTTGGTGAAACGGGGGCGGACTCAGGTGTGTTCAGGTATGTTGGTGAGACGGGGACGGGCTCAGGTGTGTCAGGTGTGTTGGTGAGATGGGGATGGGTTCAGGTGTGTTGGTGAGATGGGGATGGGTTCAGGTGTGTTGGTGAGACGGGGGCGGACTCAGGTGTGTTCAGGTGTGTTGGCGAGATGAGGATGGACTCAGGTGTGTTCAGGTGTGTCATGATGCAGCGAGAGAAAACTTACTCAGGTGTGTTGACCCAGATGATGTCCAGGTGACAGAAGTACACACACTCTTTGTCCAGGAAGGTGGCACAAGAACATCTCTTCAACCTGGTGTGGCGATCTAGGGAGCTGGAGGGGGTGACCAAAGACGCTGAGAAAGGAGTGAGGAAGGATGTCATTATCATCATAATCAAAGTTACAGCCATAGGAGGACCCCTCATCTGAGGGTTCGAGCATCATTACGCAGAGTGATACTTTACTTTACCCAACATATATTGACTGCCGAAGGATCAAAGTGACAAGTCATCCCGGGTGTCCCGGATGTTCCAATGTAAATATTAAGTGGTTGTACTCACCCCGGTAGAAAAAGCCTGCAAACATCAGCGACAGCAGAGTAAAAACAAGATGCGGGTCCATCTCTTCCCAGGGACCAATGTATTGCTCGAAACGTTTTTTAAGACACACCGAGAAAGCAGCACAATAGAGTTAAACACAGTGAAGAGCCACTGGAGCGCAGACCGACACACGATCACTCGCTCCCGCCCGTCTGCTCCACACACGCATGGACAGGCGCCCATATAGAAGCGGAGCCATAGGCCACGCCCCTCTACTCCCACTCGACCCCACCCCTCTTCCTGCCACGCCCCGCTCACGTGCCAGCTGCCAGGCCTGACCCTCCTTTCACTCAGCGCCAACAGGGGGCGCTGCTTCTCAGGAGCCCAAAGTGGAGAGCGGGCAGGCAGTCGCAGGCCGTTCACCTTCTCTCCAGCAGGGGGCAGCGCAGCTTAAGGGATTTCGCAGCGGCCGGTGGGGTTTGTCCTTGTGCTGTATGGGATTCGTGTGTGTATCTACAGCTCATTTCCACATGACACTTCAGAGATTTCATTAAAAGTGGCTAAGTGGAGTGCACTTTTTTACACAAGGTATAATAAGGAGAAGCTCCAAAATACCAGGGTCATTTTTAGAGGCAAAAGCTGAACATGTGGCGATGGACTTTGCCAAATGAAATGAATTTCGGTTTTAACAAGGCAGCGGTTGGAAGTTAGAGGTTTGAGAGGAATTATTAGAACATACCGGTACCCCCCCCCGGTGCTTCTGGGATAGGCTCTGGATCACAGCGACCCTGCTCAGTATGAGATGAGCGGTTATTAAAATTGGATGGATGGATGGATGGATAGATAGATGGACAGACACAGATTTAAAGAGCAACTGTTCTTGTCTAAAAACATCCACTCCAAGTTGAAAGTACTGAACTATGAGGTGTTTCACCACGACACTCGAGGACTTGACCTCATGTCTGTCTCTGCTGTATATAAGTATATTGTGGCACGCAGCGCCGTGGGTTTGGATGGGGCGAAGAAGGACGCGGAGGCAGCGTTCATAATGAACGATTTATTCGAACATCAGCACAAGGGAAATAAGGCTCTCGGTCTGAGGACCCCTTCTCCTCCAGGACCTGCGCTTGCAGCCAGCCTGCCTTAGTGCCCATAAGCTCTCTCAACACAGTGGCAGACACAGTCAACCCACCATTTCCCCCCGAAGTGGCCCCAGCGGTTACAGACATTATTTACAGAGTTCCCACAATGCAACTATTTACATTAAATCAGTAATGCGGGTCGTTACAATATAATGCGGCGCGTGGCGCTCTGGTTTTGGGGCGAAGAAGGACGCACAGGCAGAGTTCATGAGGAACATTTTATTAGAACACCGGCACACAGGAAAATAATGCTCTCAGTCCAAGGACCCCGTTTCCTCAAGGACCTGCGCACAAAGTCATCCTTCCCCGCCTGCTTGGCGTCCCCAGGCTCTCTCTCCTTCCCACTAGCAAACACGATCGCCCCATCATTTTCCCTAGAAGTGGCCCCAGTGGTTGAACACTTTATTTACAATTTATCCATCATGCAACAATTTACAATAAACAAATCTTCCTGCCCAAACACAGTAACACAGGTCATTACTATATATGTATATCTATATATTCATTTAATATTGTCTGTTGTAATATTTACTGTCTGTGTGTTTGTTGACTGTTTATTTATAGTCTTTTACAGTCAGCGGGAGACACGCAAGCAAGAATTTCATAGTGCGACATACCCCAGATCTGGGAAGGAACCACAGCGAACTTGACTTGAGGGTCACTGGTCTCAAGGACTTTAACTTCAGTGCAAGTCGGTGGAGGAGCAGTTCAAGTCTGGAATCCCGATTAGAAAGGCTCCAGTAATGATGTGCAAGAGAAGCGAAACGCACCTCGGTAGGTGCAGCACATGCTACTCTCCACGTGGCCTCAACAGGCCGACACGCCGCCGTCTTCTCCGCGGGGGGCGTGGTTCTGGCATTAGCAAAGTGTGTGCTCTGAATGCGGCTCCTCACACACTCCCAGCGGTGCTGCTTAGAATGAATCATGGAACCAATTCACAGCTCTAACATTTGCAAACATGGGAAGGCAAATATGACAGACAGGACTTGTTTCTTGCCCCCCCTTTGCCCCATAGGGAGCAGCTGCGAAGGGCAGGAGGTCAGCCACTTCTTGGCAGGCACCGCCCTCTGGCAGCAATTATGTGCTCAGCAGCGGAACCCTGGGCCAACACTCAGAGCTGCTCTTGAACCCGAGCTCTTCTCATGCCCACAGCCCGTGGCGCAACACACGGATTTTACAGAAAGTGCTGCAGCACTGCAGCACCGCTTAGCAAATGATCTTCAAACCAGTTTCTCAGTGTGAGGGACATGGTTGCCTAGCAACATCCCCCAAGTCCACCCATTGACACGCAGTAGTGGCAGTTCCACTCTCTTCCCTCCAGGGGGCTCTACTAGCTCACCTTAACAGTGGTGAGCTGTTGATTTCATGAATGAAGAGTATTATTTTCAACAATAACTGTACTGGAAGAGCCTTGCTGTCAGTCTATGGGGTCTGTTCCTTCAGAGAGCTGATGCAGTTGCGGAAAATTTGCATGGTCTTTATGATAAGTGTACAGTAAAGACACACACACACCACACACAAATGCATAATTATTGCATGTTTGTAAACAAAGCTTTACTGATATAGATAGATAGCACAATGTGAAGCTACAGCTGTGCACAGACCGGTGGACCGGACCACGACCAGCAGATGGAACACAATAAATAGCTTGAACTTCAACATCTGTACTCTGGAACTGCCCCAAAGCTAGAGAAATGTACATTTATCAGTGCAACATATACGGTTTCCATACATCAATTACATAAAACTTCAAAATATTTCTCCACCACTTTTTTTTTTGTTTTTACACCTATATTCTCTAAACAAACACAACTACTGGGTTTGAGTTATATACAGATCCCTAGACAAGGCACAATTTTCTATACAACATGTACAAAATCAATGTCCGGAGGTGAGAAAAGTAAAAACGTTGGTCTTCGTTGTCATTCATGATTGCACATGTGAGAAAATACGCTTAAGAAGGACGAGCGGAGACTCTCACCATCCGAGTGTTGTAGGTTCTACAAAGTGACCAGCATTGGAGAAAAAATGAGCTGTTTGACCGAGGCTTCAGGTGGCAATGACCAGTCTGTCCTCATCGTCGCTCGAAGCGTCGTTGTAGTGGACGGTGACCTTTGGCCGGGCCGTTCCTGGCGTGTTCGCTCGGCCCGATGGCGCTCTCTGCGCACCTCTTTCCTGGGCATCTGGAAACTGGCAGGAGGGCGGCGGTGGCCTTTCCTCGTACGGCTCGGCGGTATTCCCCGAGCCACTGTCCTCACAACAGGGCCTCCCGCTGAGCCGCGTGTCACAAGTGGCCTCCTGGGAGACCTGCTGGACTGCGGCAGTGCCAGGGGGTGTCGCCGTAGTGCTGCCAGGCTCTCCCTGGCAAAGCCTGGCACTCAACGTCTCTGTGAGCCCCGCAGCTTTGGAGGCGGGCGGAACGGGGCTTAGCGAGGGAATGAGGGCAGGCAGCGTGAAGTTGAGGATCTGCAGGCTGGGTAGGTGAGCCTGGGGAGTCGGGCTACCTTGAGGGGCAGGACTGGCAGCCAGCACCTGTAGGCCCACAGCGTTGATGGCGAGGCCAGGCTGCGGAAGGAGCGGCGTCGAGGGCATTCCCGCGTTGGCCAGGCCCATGAGGGTGAGCGCTTCCACCCCCAAAGGCTGTACGGCCTGGGGCGCCGCGAGGGTCTGCAGGCCAGCCACACCCACCTGCCCCAAGGGCAAACAGGGCAGGACGCCACCGCTGACGGGCTCCGGGCCAGCCTCCACCCGGGGGGGGCTCTTCGGGCCAGGTGTGGGTACAGGGCTGCTATTGCGATGGATAACAGACACTGCAGGGATGGTGAGCTGCACCGGGCCGGCCTGCACGGGCACGAAGGTGGAGTATGCCGCGAGGCCACTAGGCACCAACTGGATGCCACCCACGGGGACCATGCTATAGGGGGTGCGAGACGGCTGCTGGGAATGCAGCGGCAGGTGGCTGAAGAGGTGCGTAGCTGCGCCTGCCCCGCCCTCCGGGATCTGGCTCTGGGGCAAGAAGTGGAGGGAGCCCGGGGGCAGGTAGGCAGAGCACGGTGGGAGGCTGGTCTGGGTTCCGCGGTCCACTGGGACACCCACTTCACTCATCTGCTTGGGGGAGGTAGATGAGACCTCCTGCAAAGAGAGAGAGGATGCCACGGCATGAGCATCTTGCCCAAAAGGAAGAGGGAAAACCACTGCCTACAGAACCACCCTATCCCCGAAGGGTTAGACTACTGCCTCCGGCATAATCCTTTCCTGCTTTTCATTTGATGGCCTGATGCGTGAAAGAGAGCACTGGCACACTCATCTCACCTGGCTGGGCTTGGCCGCCAGCTGGCCTGGGGGGCTCAGGGGCAGCTCGGAGTCCGGATATTCGATGGACATCTGCCTGCACGGTGAGACAGGACTCATCATGGGCACCGACTCTGTGTCTGATGTGTGGCAGTCGCTGGTGGAGACTGCAGGTAGAGGGGGGCTGCTGGATGGGAGAGAGATGCAGGACAGGGACATCTGGGCCAACAGGGCACTGGGCGGGCCGTCTGCTGGGACATGCTGCGGACTGGCAGAGACAGAGGGCGTGGCAGAAAGGCTGGAGTCAGCTTGGCTGTCTTCTTCATCGTCCTCCTCTACGTCATTGTCCTCCTCCTCAGGTCCGTCTGACTCCTCCCCCTCAGATCCAGGATGTTCTGCTCCTGTCTGGCTACGGTCCCCTGGAACCCAGGTATAGAGAAGACAATGCTCTCCATCTCTGCTGATATGCCTTTGCCATGTAAAGCATGCAATGTTTGAAAATTCTCCCGCTTTAGTGAAAATGCTGAGCAAATTCCAACGTGGGGCTCTAAACATGAGAGATGTGGATTGTGCAACAGGAAGCGCAGAGGTCAAAGAAACAAAGTCATCGTTCCCAGGCTCTGTGGGATTCTGCTGTGGCACCTTTGAAAATGTAACGAACATGAATTTGGTTGTTAGAATATGCAGCTACTGATAGAATAACCTTTTCGGGTACAAGCTGGACTCCTTGCTCACTGATACAAAGAGCCTCTGGATAAATGGCTTCACCCTGCTCATGCAAAGACCTAAACCAGAATGAAGCAGAAAGGAAAAAAATGGAACAATAACGACGTGAGACGGAGGCTGTGGACACAGGAAGTGTCATACATACACCCACGGGAGCAGCCTACGAACAGGATGAAATGAACACGGCTGTAGCTGCCGAGAGCTCAGAACTCTTCCAACTTCTCTACTAATATTAGAAGCTGCAATTTCCTCTTTCCAAATGCTGCACAAGCCGCCCACGTGCACTCTGGGGCGGCAAGAGAGCGAGCCGCATCCAGCCCTGCCACTTAGACTGCAGCGAAACATCGACCCGCACAGCTGCACACTACTGCACTGCCTGTTGTTTGCGTTCCTCCTCCTCCAGTGTGTAGAACCCAAATCTAGCATTTCACTGACAGTCCCATAAAACCTCTTACGACGTGCACTGATTGTCGGTCCTCTTGGCTAAAGGAAAAAACACACTTTCCCCACTTCCACTACATGAACAATGTGTGTAGTTTGTGAACACAGACTGATGTGTTGTGTTGTCTCCAGATAACCCCCCAGAGGGAGGTCAGGTTTCCTCAAACGGTTCAGAGGCTGACGATGGGCCCTTGGGAAGGAAACACTCCCACTGTTTATAATGAGACCACCGAGATTGCAATGACCACAGAGAGTAGGTCTCAGCCTTCGGTGCACCGCCAAGCTTCTGAACCGGATCCATACCCGAGTCCTCCGTGTCTGGGTCCGCTGCTGGGCTCGCAGACATGCCCATCTCCATGCACTTCTTGCTGTGGGCCTTGGACTTCATGTGCTTGGTCAGGTTCCCTGTGGAGAACAATGGCCAGTTTGGGTATTTTCCACATGGTGAAACAGGCCACGTGTCACTTAAATAGGGGCACCTGCCTTCACAAGACCAGCTCTACCAGACTATTTATTAGAGAACTGCAGCTCCTTCGCCCTGGGCTTTTCATTTCAGCAAGTGTGCTACGTACAGGTTCCACATTGGCACAGGCAAGTCGCACCTGTACGCTACATGCAGGTTGAGAACTAACATTACGGGAGGGTCCTGTGTGTAGATTTGGCCTCTATCCGAGCCAATGCGTGTCTATTATCGGGGAAATGAACCTCTGAAAAACCAGATGTATTCTGTCCTTGCCTAACCTCCACATCACCATGTGGCCTCACAGGTTGGGCTAATGAGTCACTCTCGCTTCTTGAGATTCAAGCCGTACTTCTCGGAAACGTAGAAAACCAACTCGGTGCATTCACACGTTTAAGCTGGCCCCTCAGAGACATCTAAACCAAGCCAAGGAGTGAGATTTGAGGGGACTCACAAAACAAAGAAGCACTAGAGTGCCCGAGATGGACCTCGCATGTCTGACCAGTATTCGCAGCCAGGTTCGATTCATAAATTTGCAGTAAACCATTACAGGCGACCCTCAATGGATGGAGCGAGAGCTCACCTTTGGTCTTGAAGGAAAAGTTGCAGTCTGCACAGTGATATGGTCGAACATCACTGTGCGTGCGGATGTGCTTGCGCAGCATGCTGGGCTTTTTGCAGCGGATGCCGCACTCCTCACAGATGTACTTCCCTCTGCCCCGCCCACGCACATACACATACTCCTCGTTGGACTTGTACCTGTCCGAAAAACAGTGCCCGCTGCCTAAGCTCAAGACCAGCACAACAGTGATCGTACTCTGAGAAAGTTCGACTGATCATACCCGCCGTCAAATATCTTGACCCGTCTCGGCTCCGTCTTGGAAGAGGATGACTCTCTGTCTGCCTCAGTCCTGGACTGGGCATCCGATTTCATTTTGCATGTGGCCTCCTTAGATTTTGATGTCTGAGGAATTAAGACCTGTGAGCAACATTGAATTAAGTTGCATTAAGGATGCTATGCAAGCAGCAAGGTCCTGACATCAAAGACTGGAATTTGTGTACTTGCACTATAATTACCTTGGGCATGCTGTCCTTCAGCTTACTGGAATATGTCAAGATGTCAGATTTCACACTTGTTGTTACGGACTGAGTGTAGAGGGTTTTCTTAGTCGTTTGTTTGGAGTCAAATAAGGACATCACCACCTTAGTGGGTAGGCCTAGTGGGTTTGGGTTGTTAGTACTGACAGACCAGCTGGAGTAGGCAGAGATGCGTTGATCCGTCTGGGGAATGTGGAGAGGCTTTCTCTTCATAAGGTAACACCAAGTGAAGGTGGTCGCAGTTTTTAGGCTGGGAAAAGACAGACGATGGGTATCTCTTGCATTGACCACTGACACTGAAGAGGCATGTTTCACTTGTCCATGAAAGCCCACTGATCTCACGGGAGATTTGCCTACGGACTTCATCTCCTCACACATGCCTTGTGACTTCAGTGGGGATTTTGCTGGCAAAGTAGCAGCATGGCCCAGAGGTACGTGCAACGCAGAGGTCGACACTGGACAGGCTGCCTCTCTGGAGGCTTCGATTACAGCAACAGGTTCTACAGCTTCGGGAACCATCATCTTTGAGCTGTCACATCTTTCAGAATCCAATGTGTGGGTCTTCTCAGATTTTGGTTTCTCTTGATCCTGCTGACCACCATCAGAACCTAGTGGGCTGTCTGCTGGCTCGGTGGTGCAGACCTGTCTGACTAAAATCAGTTTTCGCTGCCTTGTTACTTCAACCATCTTGGAGTTTAAGTAAGTAAGTGATCTGCCATCAGTAAGGCAAGCAGCACCATGTTCATCCTTCACTCGTTTCTGGTGCTTCTCCATTGCAATGTCCAGGCTGTTAGCGGGGGACAACATCCGCTTGCTGGAGGCTGCTGGCTCCTGTTGTGGATATAGGGCCATAGGTGACACCTTCTGAGGGTAATGCAAGCTATCTGGTCTTGTTACTTGTTGGATGTTATTCTCATTGGTCACGTTCTCTACAGGTAAGCTGCAGGGTAATTGGGGACTAGTAGAGACTGGTGGCCTGTCTGGAGGACTGTTGACATCACTGCCAGTGGAGAGTACTGCAGAGGAGTGACTGTGATAAGCTACAGTGGAGGAAGTGCTTAACTGTTCGTGGGTAACTAGGATCTGTGGCAAAGGGGTGACACCTGCCCAACTGTATGAGGCCGAAGTGCCTGGAAGGCACATGGGCAACACAATGGATGCTGGCAGATGAGCAGTCTGTTGATTCTGTGGAGTTGCACATGCATTCTGAACTCCATCTGTTGGCTCTGACACAGCAACAGTCTCGCTGTTCACGGGAGCCCTGTTGACAGACGGACTGATCTGCATCGCCTGAGTGCCTGGGAGAGAGTATGTTGGGCTTGCGTTTAGGACAGAGTACTTCAGCTGGTACTTGGGCACAAAGATTTTCTTGTCCTGTGAGTCAGTAGAGTTGCTCTGAGGATCCCACATACCTGGCACATCCTGGACTAAGGACTGTTGCATACTTTGGCATGTTACCCTGGAGGTCTGATGCCAGGGGTGTGGAAGACCATAAATTGGGGGTTGGTGAGTTTGGCTTCCCAAGTTAATACTCTGGACTATGGGTGCACTGGATTGCTGAAGGGCTTCGACAGGACTAACTTGGTGTGGAATAAGAGGCTGAGAAATAATGGGCCTGGTGGCCGGCCTTTGAGGATGAGGAGGAACTACATTTGCAGATGGAACCCTATGGACAGCCATAGCCGGCTTAACCACTTGCTGCTGATTCTCTGGTCCAATTTTTAAGGACATTTGACGAACAAGGGGCCCCCTCCTCCTTTCAATGAGAGGCACTTGGGCCCCTGTGGCTGCTTGTGTACTCTTTGGTAAGACATTCTCCAGTGGTGACATGGACCTGGTGGGTGATGCTGTTCCACAGTCAAAAGATTTACTGCGGTAGTCTGTAGTAATTTCCACAGAGGGTTGACTGCAGCTGATCTGCTCTGATGCAGCTCGCCTCATTACCCTCGAATCAGGAACTCCGAGAGTATTAGCAGCTAAAGGCAATCCCTGAAAGTCTATCAATTTCCCAATACATTCTCCTCCCCTCACTGGACTGTCCGATCTGGACAAGTCATCCCTGTCAAAAGAAGCAGATACACTGGAACCACGAGACAAACTACTGTCTCTGCTAAGGGTACAGGACAAGGTGGACTCAACACTGGACTCACCAGAGGAATGCTCCATTTGAGCAAGTCGTATCCTCTTCTTTTTAGGGGGCAGCTTCTCAGTGGGCAGCTTGGAGAGACTTTCACTCCTCTGTGGCCAGCTGAATGTTTCCACATGTTTTTCTGGCTCATGCCCTTGGCTGTCTTGTTCTCTGTCAGGTTCCTCTGTTACCAAAATTTCTGGCACCTGGATATTGTTTTGTCGTACCAGTCGCTGTGCTGAAGTGCCATTCTTTGGTGGTGCTGATAGGGAATCTCCATGTTGCTCTGTCACAGGCTTTTCTACACTAACGCAGAGGTTCTTTACAGGTGTTGTCTCAGAGTGGCTTTCAGTTATGGTTTTAGTTACACTCTGGGTTTCTCTTTCCAAAATATCAACAGGTGAAGACTTATCAATTGATTCCGATGTCTCGAAAGAATTAGGCCTACTCAAAGAGTTTGTGTGTCGAATGACAGATGTAACGCTGCCTTGCCTCTGTAGGTCTCCCCTCTCTTTACTATTGACACTAATTTGTGCCTCCCTGATAGGAGAAAGTCTCGAATCTGATGTTTCGGTGCTTCTAGCTATCAGTTGCACGTGGGGGATTTGTGGCAAACTGCCGGTAGCCTGCAGATCCACTACAGTAGGATGCTGAGAAAAGAGCCCACTATGGATGTCTTTGGAAATATGGGATGAATCAAAACTTCCAGAAGAAGGAGGACTGGTGTCTGTTGGGGACTGGTCATCATCATCTCCTACACTTTTCATTTTCCTTCTTTTTCTGACTGCTGAAACCTGCTCCATTAAGCCTGATACCCCTATTGTCCTCTGGTGAAACACTTGAGGCTGTTGGATGCTCCGGAGACTGTGGTCAGGATCCATCTCTCTGACAGGTATGGACTTACTTTTTGGCGCATGAAGCTCAGAGCAGTAAAACTTTTTGTGATTTTCAAAATTTTCAAGTTTTCTGTATCGGTTGCGACACGTCTCGCACTCATACATGGTGCCTTTGTTTTGGTGGGGCTTTTTATTTCTCTCCTGTGCAGCACCTTGTTCAAAGGACTTGCTTCTCTGCAGAGAATCAGCATAGACATTAGAGCCATGGTAGCCCTCATCCATGGACCTGGCAGAGGAAAGCCCGTGTCCTTCAGCTGAAGAGGAATCTTCAATTGCAATCTGCCTTACAAGGGTGCGGGCATGCACTGATGGGTTGGGGGTTGGAGGGGTGGATGTAAACACATCGTCATTGGCAGGAGCGATTTTGTCATCAAACGACTGACAGATGCGCAGAGGGTGGGGCTGAGGTGCAGCCTTGATTGGAAGAGCGGAAAATCCAGGTGTTGTAGGCATCGAGTTACTCCTCGTTATTGGTAAACAGTCCATAGATGGATACTGAGAAGGGACAGACAGGAGGAATACCTGTTTAGATTTATCCGTGGGCGTAAATGGGGATTTTGGTATGTCAGAACTGGAACTTGACCTCCTGCCCATTGGTTTAAGGTCAAACTGAAAGGAATCCTTGAATATGTAGGACTTGGGGGAGTCTATGCTTCCTCGTCTGGACAGAGAAGTCCTCCTGGGCTTGACACTGTCCAGCTGTTTATCGTCAACTACCGCTTCGTTGTCCGAAATCAACTTTGAAATATGTTCCTCAAGCGATAGCGCTTTAGTCTCCAGAGGTGGACGCATCTGTCCCTGTATAGTGGGGAGTTTCTCGCTGGTGGCCTGCATAACAGTCGACACCACTGTGCTAGGGCTGTGGAGCAGGTTTTTGGATGTCTGTTCCATGTCTGTTGGTGGGGTGATTTTGACAAATGGGCTTGGAGGACTCATTGCTTGGTCTGCACTTTCCGATCGTGAGAAGTAACCAGAGTCTGTACTCCCCAAACTGCGGGGGCTCAGCAGACACTTGCCTTGCTGCTGCTGGGAGAAGTCAGTCGCCTGCTGTCTTTGCAGCTGAGCATGCCCACCACCAGGAGGTGACTTGCATTGCTGCTCCTCATCTTCACTTACTGCTCCCTGCCGTGGGCTTGCGCAGTCCACCTCCTTCAAGGAAGACAGGGTCATGACGTTAGCTCTCATGTTCACTGCCTGGAGATCCCTCTGCCTCTGGGTTGTGGCAAGATCTGAGGTACCCTCTACAACCCTGGGACTGTCGGCGCGTAGTGGGGACACATTCACAGGATGGACAACAACCTTTGGCAAAGCAGCTGTCACTTTAGGCTCCGAAGCCACCTGATTGTTTACAGCAACTACAGGGAACTCGACCTCGCCTTGGCTATCATGCGTGCTCTGCAAGCTGCTCTCGGACAGAACTCTACTGCTGCTCTGCGATGAGTCTGCGTCCAAGTCAGCTACGCTTTCTTTATCACTGTCAGCACTCTCTTCCACATCCGAGTGCGCACTAAGACCCTTGTCGGACTCCTGGGACAAGGCCCTGCTCCCCGCGTCAGGCTGTGCCACCTTCCCCAGTTTGATGGCGTGTGCATGGGACTTCTTATGCTTGTACAGGTTACTCTTTGTTTTAAAGGAAAAGTCGCAAGTTAGACAAGGGTAGGGCCGTTCCCCTGTGTGGGACCGTTTGTGTTTTAATAGCACGCTGGGTTTCGCACACGCCCGGTTACAATACTCACACACATATTTCCCTTGCTTCTTGGGTTTCTGATCCTTAACAGAAGTATTGCAAATTGGCTCCATACCTGGGTTCACAATAGTTGCCATCTGTACTTGGTTGTACCCTGGTGTAACTGGGACCTGAACTGCACTGGGAACACTGGCTGAGACTGACTGGCAGGTGTAGACCAGCGGCTGACTTTGAGGCAGAGCCTTGTGGCCAGAGGGAACTGGTGTGTGAGGCAGGGAAGTTGCTGGCATCATTCCGTACAGATGCTTAACACCAAGCTTCTCCCGATGGTGGGTCATCTGCAGTGTGACTTGCGAGTTTGGCTGGCTACTCTCCGTTGTAACTTCCACAGGCCGGTATTGCAGCGATGTAGCTGGTTCCGCAGCTTGCACAACCGCCTGTGTAGTCTGGGGATTATGGTAGCGCAGCCGTCTCATAGAAAACTCTGGCTGCATCACAACAGGCTGAGAGTTAATTCCATAGCTGACAGCTGGCTTGGCGGCAGCACCTTGTACCGTGGACTGCGCTCCAGGAATTGCTCCCGTCTTCCCGAAGGGTGTCACACAAAAGGAGGTTTCCTTCTCAGTTAAGGAGCTGAAGTCTGATTCCATGGCCTTGAGCAAGACCTCTAGCGAGGCACTGGAGTGCGAGGGGGATGCCGCACCAGCCTGGCTATTCCATTCTCCTTTCATCCCAAAGCTTCCCATACCACCATCGCTGCCCTCGCCTGCATCACGCAGGGGCAAAGACTGCTGCTGGCCAACAGACACTCCTGTCTGCATTGGCCTCTTGCAAATGGGGGACACCGTGACCTCGTTTGTCACTGGCTGTCCCTCAGGGGGGCGGTGGCGTTCTTGTGGAACACCATCCGTGTCCCCATTTCGCTCGGGGAAGCCGAGGGAACTTGGGGAGGGAGCTCTTGTGAAAGAACAGCAGGCTGTGTCCTCTTGGCACGAGGTCCCAGGGGCCACTGCTCCACAAGTCTTAGTCTCTGGGGCCTTTTTCACCGGTGACTTGGGAACCTTCTTCAGCTGGTTTTCCCCAATAACCTTCTTCCGCTTCAAGCCCTTAATTTCTCCATGCCTGCAGCCTCTCTCAACAATACCTGCAAAACAGAAGGAAAATGTGCCCATCTCCAGACAAACCACTATCATTCACAGAGACTATGTCTTTCTCCACTTTATACTCCATTTAATACTGCTGTTATCTTTGCTCATTATGTAATTATATACATTCTGGTTAAAAGAATTTGAGAAATCTGATATCTAAGCGGTCAAGTGACATTAAGTTTTCATAAGGAACAACTTTATTTTGAGCAGAGTCCACCAGCAATCAACAGTTTTAATGATTCAGTGAACTGACAAATAATGTTTCTTCAGCTCTTGCAGATACAAACAGTAAGTGTGACTCTCAAGGAGGTCAAATGTCAAGCAGTACAGTTGAATGATCAACTAGCACTAATGATCCCTATTGCAGCAACACGCTGCACGCATGCTGGGTGCCCATATCAGGACATGATGATGTAATTGAGCAGGAGCTCAGGCCACTGGAGTGCATTTTGAGACAAGTTTTATAACTTCCATTTGGTGTCTAGTAGCTTCTTGCTGCTCCAACACCACCACTGGGTGGCAAGTCCCTCTCAGGCTTATGGCAGTTACAGCAGTTCCTATTTTACCAAAAGTGGACAGTTGTTAAAGTTGACAGAGAATCCCGCACCTGTTCCCAGGTGCTTTACTAGCGCTGTGGTGAAGAAACACCCCCTCGGAGCAGTAATCAACCTGTGGACAGGGGCTCTGGACACCCATCACTCACCAGAGCGAGAATGAGAATTGCACAAAAAAGCCTATAGAATGAAAACATGTTTTTGAAACCAAAACATTTTGTTCTGCTTGGCCACAAGTTGCACAGAAAGGGTTTCATGCCAAATATCTATAGCATAGCACATATTTTGTGAAGAGCCATTATGGGGTCCAGAAAACCATATATGAGGGGACACAAGAGAACTGGGCCGCACTTGCTGCAGGTATTGAAATCCCACAGAATCAGGCTGAATTGACATCTTTCCTGCCACCTTTTTTTTTCCATCTTCTTGCTTACCTTTCTGGGCAATTCTGGGATCTTTAAGTTCTTTCTGTGCCTCTTCTATTTTATCTGTGAAACAAGAAAAAGGTTTAAGAACATGTACTGAGTAACAGGCACAGTTTCAGGGCCATCTGGAGGTAACGAGGGACACACTGCGGACATGTTCACGATGAGAAGTGCCACCTAAAGCCTCACAAGGGTTATACACCTGCATGTGATCAGCTATGTGTGTTTGTGTCACAGTGAGGGTACATCTTCTGCTTGCATACCTTGCCTGACAGAGTCAAGCCATTCTCTTACTCCAGTCCTATGTTCTTGAACTGGTTCTATCAACTTAAAGTTCAGGGTTTAATGTTCCTGAACAGAGGTGGGTTGAGTAGCGAAGTATGGTGCATATGGCACTGTTACTATTAATAAATAAATAAATGAAGTACTTGTTCAAATATTTGAGTAAAAGTTTTTAAAACAAGTACCAGGTCCAAAAAAGTAACTTCAGTAGTTGAACAGTTGTTTCAAACAAAGCTTTTGAATGTTACAAACTATTAACAACGTTAGCGGCTCTAATTTAACTCATTTTTTCAATAAATTGAATTTGGTATGTAACTAAGCAGGATGTTGTCGGACTACTCAAATAAATATAAAACAAATAAAAGACCAGAGCCTGACAGGAATTATTATTAACCATGATTTAGATGACCCCTTTGTCCATGTGCATTTGTTCACGTAGCACATGTACAGTATGTCGCTTTGGAAAAAAACATCTCAGAGAAAAATACAGAGTTCATGACATCAATGGAGGGAGAAATTTGGATGCAGACATGAGATTGTAGGGTACAGTCAAACCAGTGTACATTACATGGGTAGCTCTATATACAGGTTTCTTTTTCGAGCACATAATGTAGTACACGTTTATCAAGCACACAGGAGATCGGGCAGAAGCGAGTCCAACAGAGATGAGTTTTAAAGCCCTTCTTAAATGTAGAAAGGGATCCAGCAGTTTCGAGTGAGAGGGGGAGGTCATTCCACCACATTGGAGCCAGAACCAAGCACCGCAGTGCTTTTGATTTCGGACCTTGTCTGCGTGGGACCACCAAGAGGCCAGAGGTGGAGGAACATTCTGGAACAGAACAGCATAGGGCCCCAGGTCTCATAAAACACTGAATGGCCCTCTAAAAGAACACTTAGAATTTACAAAATTTGAAAGCGTTATTTTATAAATTTCTTCATTTTTATGGAGAGAAAATTTTGAAGATTCAAAAAGGTCATTCACAGTCTGTCGGCCAGTTAGCAGTGCGTGTGTGTCCCGGTTAAAGACCTCTGACAACGAGCACTTCCATACGAGAGCTTTCAAAAGGTACACGAGGCAACTTAAAGAGCCCAAAACAGGCCAAATTACAGGTGCATCAGCCACAAAAACCGCAAAACTATTGAACATGTCACAAAGAACAGCGTCCAAAGTAATGAGCATCAATTTTTCTTGCTGTATGCCTGTGTTAAAGCGCTCTGTGTCACTGTGTGAGAAGAGCGCTCTATAAAAAATAAAAATAATAATAATAATAATAATAATAATAATAATAATAATAATGATGATAAAGCGCATCGGCAAAGAGCAACAGTGGTCGCAAGCGGAAGCTCAACGACAGGGGCAGACAGACACTTGACGGGACAGTCACTAAACGCCAAAGTGAACAAGCACGTCTGTGAGACAGCGTGAACAAGAACTGCACACTGTGAGCTTCTTCTCACAGCTGGAATTTATGTCAGGGCTGCCATTAAGAAATAGCTCATATCCAAGGCCAGCACACAAAACCTGGAGCCCTGAGCAAGAGAAAAAAGTACTATGATCTGATGAGTCGTCTTTCACCCCGTTTCCTCCATCTGGATGGGTTTACATTTGCAGAAAGCCAAAAGGTGCCTTCAGTCAGCTGTTCAGCGTGGGGGGGTCCATAATCCACGGTGGTTTGGGCAGTTATCTGCTGGGGGTCATTAGGGGCGACGCTTGCTCTGTACGGTCATGTAACATATAAAGGAATGTGAGGAGCAGGTGCACCCTGTAGCGCAAACCACTCTCTCTCTTCCCTCACGATGCTCCTGTATTCCAGGATGATCAGGTCCCCACACAGGCCGGATGAAGTCCAACACCCTCCACAGCCCCCTGCTCGCCAGCACTAGATCTAAACCTCCTTACACCTTTATGGAGTTCCAGTCCTGGTGAGCGCAAGGTGAAAAGGAAATGTCCACCTCCTTCGTCCTCCACAATTGGAGAATTTTCTTCTTGAAGAATGGTGCAATTTCTCACTACACACAGTTCAGGAATTATCTGACAGCATTCCAAGAAGGAGTGAAACTGTTCTGAAGACAAAGGGTGGCCCCAGTCCTTATTAGCTACTTCATATTAATATATTGCTAGGTGTTTCCATGATTTTGCATTTGCTATTTCAGTGTCACTTCTATAGGCAGACACCTCATTGATGTGAACCAGCAACATGGTGGCATCACACACACACAAGCCGTGTGTCGAGAACCCTGCGTCTGTACCTAAAGCTCTTCATCTGCTGTTGATGCACTTTGGTTTAGTCCGAGTCGCACGTCTCTTTGGAGAAAAGGGTCTAAGAAAGGAACAAAAGTGGAAAAAATGCAAATACACATGTAATGTAATGTTCTGTGGTCAAAGCTGAGCACATTATTCCAGGGCAGGTTTCACTACTACACTGCAAGCTTTGCATGAGACCCTTGAACTTAAACCCTACAAGAGTACAGATGTACCCAGGTCACTGTATGACTGTTTCCTCGGTATATCCATGTACACCTGTATCCTTCTGTTCAAACGCTTCTATCTTACGCCAAACCTGTTCCGAAGCTCAGAATGCCACGGGGCTCCGACAGTGACCACGAGTTGACTATAACTCCCTCTAAATGGGTCATTTACGGAGGCAAAACCCTGTGGATTTTGGGATGCCGAGTTCCTCCGACGGCCTCCGTGGTGCAGACTGCTCAGAGCGGCGCTCATAAGCACGCTCTCCAAAAAGACCCCTTCCCGTGCCAGCGGTACATTCCTTATTTAGGGCTCTGTTGTACGATGCTGGTACTCCTCGTGAGCTGCACTCTTTCAAGACTGAGTGGTGAACTCAGCTCAAAGCCTTACGTGAACCAAGAGATCGCACGTCACGTCCGCCTGGAAGTTGCCGTGGAGCTCACCCTATGAGCTGGCTCCGAGCGGTCTTGGAAGAGTTGAGAAACCGTGGATGAGTCATTTGCGCAGGAGTCCCGAACCAACGGCGTTGCCCTCAGCGCAGGTGCCGACATTGAGGTCACAGGGTCAAACCACCTTACATCATTCATCTGACTCTTTCCTCCAAGGTGACTTTCAAGTTGAGGTTTGCGAACTAAGCCACGTACAGTAATTTACACACTTATACAGCAAGGTAATTTTTCCCGTACTAATTGACGGCAAACATCCAGATTACTTGGACCTGGACCTTCTGAGCACAAGGAGAAGGACTAAACCACTACGCCACCTGCTGGCCCACTTGTGCGCGCAGGAACACAGTGCGCCACACTGTAACGGTACCATTTAGGAAGGGAGTTTGGCCTTCGCTGCTCTTTCCTTGAGAGCTGACGCTGAAGCAATGAGCCATTTTCCCAGAATGCAAGAGTAATGCTGAAAAAAAGCAGTTCTCCCTGGAGAGCGCTCCCCCAAACTATAGCTATGAGTCCAGGTTTGCCACACACGCACACATGCACACGCACACGCACACACAGAGGAGATCCTCTTTGGGGCATGTCCAGACAGCAGCTTTCCCGAAAACACCCCCAGCGGAGGTCTGAGCCACACGCTGAGCGCCAAGAGCGGAGGGATGCACTACTGGGAAGTGCTGACTAATGTACACACTATTTCCTGTGTCACACTGGGGGAGGAGCAGGTCCCATACAGGCTTCTAAACACAGACACTGAGTGTGTCTGACACTTGCTGTGTTTGTCACTCTGATCTTGATTGCTTGTGCGTTTGTGTGTTTTCCAAGTGAATGTTCATAATGCCAATGGAAGGTCCCAGAATGCCTTCCTGCCTGCCTCCACCCCACCCCCTCAACGTACACTGCACACTCAGGGCTGACGGACACTCTGTCTCATCATCAGGCACCGCGGCTGTGAGCCACAGGATCATCTTCACTTTATTAGTAGCAGCAACAGACAAGGGACTCAACCCAACAACATTCCTGTTAGGTGCTTAACTGTGCGCCACCTGCCACCCAGATGTCTTCACAACAGTCTGCAGAACAGAGCTGGGCGGCAACATGTACATGTAACAGAGAAGAGGTCACTACGGTACCTCTGCGGAGAAACTTGATTTTCTGGGTCGTTTTCTGCCGTCAAAAGTTCTCTTAGTTCTCTTCTCCTCAAACGCTCGAAACAGTGTACTTTTACTTCGTATCAGTCACCTTTCTCATACCCCATTCTCGTTGTCCCTTTTAAATTGGTCTCCGGAGATTTAAACGAGTTACTTGTAGCGCGAAGCATTAGTGACCCCCTCTTGGTGGTCAGCTGGCATTGGCAATCATTCCGCTGACCGTTGTCGTGGGGCGGTCACTGCACGGTCCCACGACGCTAAGAAGAGCCTTAGCCTGTAGAGACCTGAAAGAAGCCAGGGAAAGTTTTCCTTTTCTACGGTCAGCAAGCGACCACACAGAGCGCGGAGCGCACAAACACACACGTCATTAATGAGCGCGACCAAACGTCAATACCCACACACACCAAAGTGCACACAAAAGAACGGCTTGTGTGTATTGTCCCTGCTGTGGACATCCAACACACAGCTGAATGTTTCCCGAAGTAGATCTTTCAAAAGGTACAGCAGCGGTTACCTTAATCGGGACAGGCACTGGATCTATGCAAACACACACACACACACACACACACACACAGAGCCATAATGTCCACGGAAGAACCCTTTGAATGTTGAACTGGACTCAGCTGAGACCCCATGACTGCCTGGCCAAAGGTCACACCACATTCCCTGTGTGCGCTTATGTGCGTGTGTGTCTACAGCTCTGCCAGTAAAAAGAAGACACTACTTTTCAGAGGAACACACCACCGCTGATCTTCTGAAAATGACAGCTAAGCAGCTGCTTCCTGCCACACTGCTGCGCGCTGCGGTGACATACACACACAGCGCGTGAGCGAATCTGAGCTGAACGGGGCCGCAACGAGAGGAAGCTCAGCTCGCCTCGCCCTGCGGGACACCGTCAAAAATACGTTCCTCAGAACGATTAAGTGACATCGCTCAGCATTTGCATGCGGCACGGCAGGGACGCGGGACACGGACTCAGCCAGCTGTGCACACGCTGCGAGTACCGGCCCAGCGTCACGCGTACATACGCCGTCCCGCACACAACCCCCGACATGTAGCAGCTGTCCTGGGGGCTCCAGGGTGTCTTTACCGGGGGGCTGGGTACAGATCTTTGAGAACAGCACCCTGGGGTCAGAACAGTGCCAGGGCCACCGCCACCGCCACCCCTACCGAAGGGGGTTCCAACGCAGCATGCGCAGGAGGACACAGATGCCCGTCTCGCTGGCAGCCCACACAGCTCACAGTTTGGTACCACAGTTTTACTACACTCCGCTTCACACCAGGACTGAGGCAGAGTGTGCGCTATCGCCAGGGCGCCATCACACACACCAAGTAAGAGAGAGAAACTGGGGGGGTGTCACACATGAGAGCCCCCTCAGCTCAAACATAGCGTTGCCAGAGAAACACTCGAACTCCGGTGCACAAACGTCGAAACGTGACGCCAACATTTTTTCCAGACACTTCCATTTCCAATTTTTTCTCAAAAAAAGAGGTGTAAACAACTTAACGCACCCAGTTTTTACACAGAGAACAGTAAAGCGGCTCCTCGGCTTACGAACGAATGCGGCGCGAAGGGCTGTTTGTAACCGTTTGCAACTCCTAAGTCACTTTTGCCATAAGTCACGATCAGCAAAAGGTAACGCTTATTTTTAATTTGCTGTGAACTGCATTAACATTAACGCTGATTTAAAATAAACGAAAATAAAAACATTACATCTCCACAAACTCCTATCAATAGCACTTCCGGGTCGACTGATGCCGTGAACATGCCACCGGTAACGGACGCTGCGAAAGAGCAGACAGGAACTGTAAACACTGCGGACGCGAGGTGAACGTAGGCGGCTCCACGCCACTATTCTGTTGGTGTTCTCTACCGCCATCCTGTGGCTCGGAGGCTAAACGCTGGATTACAGATATTTATTTTCTAACATTTCTAAAAGAAGACAACGGTAGTTCACAAAAATAAAGTGGACAAAGTTCGGAATTTTTCTATATATATATATATATATATATATATATATATATATATATATATATAAAAAAAAAAAAAAAAACTAGCCACTCTACTGTTTGTACCACGATGAACCACTGGTGTCTCAGTCCAGGATAAGAGATCGAAATGAATGTAAAACGACAAAGAGCAGATTGAAGCTGCAACTCTCTGGGTCTTAGATGGAATACGATGGGGTCTTTGAGAAAGGAACCCAAAAAAAAAAAAAAAAAAAAAACACACACACACAGATCTGTGAACATAGAGCTGAGCTATGCTCCAAATTAATATTCATAGAAACACAGCCGTGTGCGAACCATCAAAAACATGCACATTACAAACGCGGAGAACACCCGAGCGGAGCAGTAACAGTGACCCTCACACTCGCGACCCTCAGTCGGAGCGGGCGAACGGGCGGGGGGCTGGTGGGAGGACCCCGGCGCCCCGCTTACGCAACACCTCCCAGCAGTCCCACGGAGCGGGAAGCTCGGACTGCGCACCTCGCCAGCCTCGGGTCGCCGCAAGGACCTACGGTAGCAGAGAGTGCCGGAGCAGAGGGCGTCTGCAGGGCATCTGCGGTTACCCCATGGGGGCTGTGGTTCCGAACCAGGAACAAATACACTTCTGTCAGGTGAGAGTCCCACCTGCAAGAGGAGCATCGTGCCGCCAACCTGTCCGTCAGGCACGCACTGACAAGGTTGAGCGCTGTGTGCGCACACACACACACACACAAAGAAAGACAGCCAGCAAGACACAAACACACACACTCTCAAACAGAGTTTGAGCCAGAAGTACTTCCTTACAGTAAGCTGACTGTGAGGCTCAGCCAAACAAGCGCAGAGCAGAAACACAAACAGGAAGCGGATTAGAGCCCCACCCCGGTGGCCCCTCCTGTGACCCATCCACACGGTACCTGCCCCCCAGGAGTGAGCGCTGGCTCCACACGGCGTCCCTCGCGCTTGCAACAAGTCCCTCCGAGGAACTGACTATACAAGTGACTGCGAGCGCAGCGAAGCCGCCAAGCTTCCCACGCGCCCCAGCACCGCGCATGCACGCACCACACACGCGCACCCACACACCAGCGCTGTCTGAATGTGGAGCTGCAAGGGTGTCTTCTGAGGTAAGACACAAACACGGGCGGGGGCAGGAATCACAAACCCACTGTCTCTCACACACACGCTTGCTCTCACACACACACACACACACACACACACACACACACACACACACACACACACACACACACACAGGACCTATGTGAATTTCATTATTCCCCAGCACAGGGCTGACCCTCACCACTCGGTGCCGTCCCTTCGTCCCTTTGTGCGTTTCCAAAGCTATAAACACACAGGTGTATGACAGGCCGCCAGCCCACAAGCTCAGCCCCAGAATCCACCCCCGCCTCGTCTCCATGGCAACGACAGCCAGAGGAAGAGACAGCCCACATGTTATGCAAGAGGAGGAGACGATGCCAGCAGGAGTGCCCCCACCCCTCTCCCCCTGTCCTCATCCCTGCCCCCACAGACAGACAGACAGACAGACAGACACGCGCGCGCACGCACGCACGCACATGCACGCACACACACGTGTGCTCTGTGGTCCTGATAGTGGTGTACACGCTGCAGGAACACAGAACTGAACCACACACTGATGCCGTATGAAGCTGCTGTGCTTCTGTTCCCGTTTGTGGTTCAGTTTTGTCCCTAACACACACTGCTGGCTCAGCAACGAGCGGACAGGACCTCTGTGACTCTGTGTGTGTGAGAGAGAGAGAGAGAGAGAGAGAGAGAGAGAGAGAGAGACACCGACCTCTCACACAGGAAGTGGTGGTGCCACGGTGCATTTGTTGCTCAGAGACAGCATACCAATGCGAGCACACACACACACACACACACACACACACACACACACACACACACACACACACACACACACACACACACACACTTGCTCACTCCTACATGTTCCTGTGGGCCATCAGGCATCTGAGAGGCCAACCTGAGAATGAGGACCATGTCTGATCATCAGCACCAGCAGCAGTAGCACTGTTACCCCGTTGCTGACGGCAATGGTAAGATGCAGACACAAACACACATAGATGGGACTCACACTGTCAGATGCTCATGTAGTGTTTGAAGAGCAGTGGAGAAAGAGAAAGTGGTAACCTCACTCTTCAGCACAGCGCTGACTCTGCCATTGTGCTCCGTATCCCTTCCAGAAACTTCTGCATTGAATATTAAGGCATACACTGGACAGGTGCACACAATACACTAGTGTCATGATACACACACTGCTGCATGGCTCTGAGAGAAACTCTGGGAACTGGTGTAAAACTGGGTTCTGTCGCCACAAAAACAGCGGTCCTCTCGGCAGCCCCCTTGCCCCACCGGGAAGCTAGTAGACACTGTACAGTAGGGTACTACACCATAGTAAAGGCCGTTCCCTACTCTCAGCGATGTGGCCCCCCCACATGTTCAAGACCAACACAGAGGGGCCCCTTCTGCTGAAACATAATTTTCCACACCGACCCGCAGCGCCCCCTGCAGGGCATCTCCATCCATTCACAGGCATAACAGAACACATAAGCCCAGACCCCCCACCCCCCACTCCAGATGTTGTGGGTGCACTCTCAAGCCTTCTGTTGTAGCAACCGTTGCTAAAATGTGGCTGGTGGTGTCGCGGGCGGAGCAGTTGCCTTGGCGCCAACCGCACTGGATGCATAAATGCTCATTTGAGGAAATACCGGTTTGGCTGTATCAGATGTGTCGAACCCTAGCAGCCCTGTTAACCCTTCACTGGCAGCAGGGAGCGTAGCGAAGATGCAGATCTGCAGACAGGAAGGAAAATGCCAGCCACTAGCCGAGCACCACCCCTGCCAGGTCATATCAGTCTTTTAACTAAGGGAGAAAAGACTTGATATGAAGCAGGGTCATGGGACGGACGCACAGGTGCATGACCCTGCCAGGAAGTGCTCTGTCGAATCCTGGGCTGACCTCGGAGTGGTGTCAGTCTCTATAAATTGTGCAGAGCTGCAGAGGAGTGCCATGAGCTGGCACTAATAGTGACTATTGACCCTCGCACACGTGTGCGCGCACGCATGCATGCACACAGCGCACCGGGACACGAAACGGAGAGTTATGCAGCAGTATTTTTTTTGAACCGCATTTTTGTCAAACCGTGTTGTCAGGTCCAAGGTCAGGAACCTCCCTGACCCCGGGCGACAAATCACAGCGCGCAACCGGGAAGCTGGTTTCAGACCCCCTTCTCCGAGTCGAGGGCGAGCAGACCTTTCAAGTTCTTGGGGTGGTTCTGCTTCGTCCGCGGCATCTTCTCTTCCCCCTCACACCTTCATGGCTGGGCACTGTCAGCAGGTGGGAGCAGAGGGCAGCAGTGCCCGGGAGGACAGCGTCCACTCACCTGCAACAGGACACAGGCATCACATGCAAATCGACAACAGGAGCTCACCTGCGGTACTTCATGGCTTGGAAATTAAAATGAGGGTGATTTCATCACACACGGGCCAAAAGAGATCCCCTGTGGTGCAAGGCGGGGAGGTCAGCGGCAGCAGCCAGCCCGGAGCACGGTGGACAACGTGGCTAAGCGAGACCTCACACAAGCGTCTCGTTGAACCGTGCCCCATGGGGGCTGCGACAGAGAGGCTCACGTCAGACTTGTCAGTCTCTTCACTCCCACCTTGCACACGGAGATGTCAGTCACGGGAGCTACAGAAACACCAGGAGGCCCTTCACACCTATGAAGAAGGTGGCACAGATGGGTTCGCATGTGACCCTCATTCCTCCTGCAGCTGCTCCACCTGGAGAACCTCGGTACCAATCAGGTCTCCCCTGACGTGAGGGAGGACAGAAGATGCCACTTCATCAATAGCCACATCTGAGGGCCCGTTGGCAGCATCATTACATCATCTCAGCATCACTTCATCTCTTCACCCCATCACCTCCTCCAGGCCCGGGCGCTCATCCTCTTGCTGCTCTGTATGTCTGATGAGACATGATGATGATGACATTGATATTGATGACGATGACGACGGCGACGACGGACCCCTACAGAAAGCCCCCCTTGCGGTAGTCCATGTGCGCTATGGCGATGACATCACCGCATTGTGGAGGTGCACCGGTGCAAACTGGCGCGCGCACGTAGGCTCGGAGGACAATGGCACGCGGGCTGGCACACGCACGTCTCCCGTCAGCGCGCGCCTTCCCAACGCAGGGTGCGTACGTGTGTCCCCTGCCCCCGGGAACGCGCATGAACCCGCGACGAAGCGAAACGGGGACGGGGACGGACCCCAGAGTAGCCATGGCATGGAGCCGCGCGAGCGACGGTGCGCGACTGCGGGCTGCCAGAGAAACAGCGAACAGCGCACGCCTTACTTCTCTAAGGGCGCGAGGCTCCGCGCGGCGCTGTGCGGCTCGAACCCGATTCCTTCCCGTATCCCTTCGCGTCCTTCTCTCTGTCCTTCGCGTCGCTCACCGTAACCCGCGCCGTTTCGCAGCGCCGGTCACCTGGAGCGCGCGCCAGCGGGGGGCGGGGTCGCGGGCGGAGTCCAAGGGAGGATTCGGTGGGAGGAACCGGGGGCGGGGCCAGGGAAAACCCCCTTCGCCTCGCGACGCGCACAGGCGCTTCCCAGTCGGGCGAATCACGCAGCTTCCATGAATGACAAGAGAGGAAGGGAGGAGGAAGAGGGGAGCAAGGGAGGAAGGGGCCTCCGCGGGCTTCCACAGAGGGAGACACGGCTCGGGCGGTGCAGGGGGTGCACGGGGTTGCGGTTGAATAAGCGCCCCGCACGTCCTGTGTCCGCTCGCTCGCGCGTACACACGCGTACACACACACACACGCGTACACACACACACACAGCAGCAGCGCTGAGCTGAGCTCCGCGGACGGTTACGGCAGAGCCCCGTCACAGACAGAGAGCGCTGTCACACGGCTAGCTAACGGCTAACGGCTAGCGTAGCGAGCCCCGAACAGCCCAAAGAAAGAGTACTAAGAGCGCCCTTTGTGGCCCCGCGTCCACACGTTCGCACCCCCTGGACACTCGTACTTACAGGCCGCGCTGCGAGGCGCTCTGGCGTCCGAGGTAAGCGCGGACGGCTCTGTTTTCTCGCACTCCTCGCGCTCTTCTCACCCTATTGCAGGAAATTGGAGGCCAGTGACGTCAGCGGGTGTCCCGGCCCGCCCCTCGGCCGAGGGGCCGCATTGAGGGGGGCGTGCGAAGAACGGAAACGGCCGAAAGCTGCGTTCGAAGACAGCTTGAAAAGAAACGGCTGAGGCGCCTGCTTCTTAAAATGAGCGGTAAACGCGCGAGCGGCTGTTACAGCGCGCACATATGCTGCAGAACTGAGGCCCGCGAACGCTGCCGGTGCCAGTTGAGAAGCAGCGCCGCAGCGCCCGTCGTTCCTCGTCGTCCCCCTCGGAGGACCGACGGAGTTCCCGGAGGTTCCTCGCGGTCGGCTTGCGCTGCGGCCCTCCGCCGTCTGGGATTTCCCTCGCGCGGCTTCGCGAGCCGCGCTTCCGTGCAGGACTCCGTTCGCCCAGGCAGCGGGAGAAACACGCAGCGCCGAAAACGGAAAGAAATGAATGTGAATAAAGGCTGTCGGACTGTGCACTTGGCCTTTGAGTCAGCGGTGTCGTCGGGTTTCCGGCAGCGCGGGGTCTCCCCTCCTGCCACGGTGCCACAGAAGCTGAGCATCAGCGCGTCCACTGCCAGGACAATGAATGACATCACCGGCAGCGACCTGGCAATGAGCTCCGGCAACACCATGCGCCGGGCATTTAGTAGCAAGAAATATTGAGTCACGTGGCGCAGCTTTTAAACTGATATTACTAGCAGAGTAAGGGGACAGGAGTCAGTGGCACTGATACACATAAGAATTTAATGTGCGCAGCCAGTGGCACTGGGAGAAATAGAAAGTAGTATCAATCAAATCAATCCTCTGATCGATGGAAGCATAGTGGGAGTAGATCTGCAGTACAGTGAACAAAGCACAGGTGCATCGTTTGATTCTCTGCAAACCCGCGCACCTTCCCTTTTCCACATTCGCACCCGTAGCAGGAGCAGGTAGAGGGGCCTGCGCTTCTGGAGTGCGGCTCTGAGAAATGGCCGTCCGGCACCGGGTTACAAACATGCGCTAGATCAGCGCAAGGCACAGGAACGACGGAGCGACGCGTTTTGCTTTCCACACTGGAGCTCTGCGCTTCTCCACGCCTCCATGCCTGAACACGCTGGAGATGCTCTGGGCTCCACCAAAAGTGCCCGACGCGGCTGTTGTCTGGCCGAGCGAAGTGAACTGGGCAAATTTTGCACAGCCGGAGTTCGAAAGGGGCCCTGATTTTTGCACGTAACTCGGCAGTAACGGGCGAGAACGGTGATGCGAAGCGAGCAGGCCGGCGACGTGAACTTGAGCGGGCGAAACACACAGACCCGTTAGAGCACTGTGGTACACGCTGTGCTGTATCGTGCCGCTACCGTGTGGTAAACTGGGGCTCCGAGCTGGACTCCAGCCACCTGCCTCCTCACGACTCGCAGAGATGCAGCTCTGCTATTTGTGGGCAGCCTTCACGTCTCTCCATATGACTAAGAGCATATTTGTGTAGCTCTGACACATCACCTAGTGAAAGAAGGTCAGGTTATTTCTGTCATGCACACATTCAGTGTTTATTAACAAGCCTCTAATGATTGTGAGCGACTTGCCTAGTCCGTGTGCTCGGGCACCAACACAGATCTGGTGCACAGATGTAATACAAGCCCTGTGCATTGTGGTTTAAATGCCGTGAATAATGTGCCATGTCATTTGCATGTATCTGGTTACTTTAGGGGGCGCGGTGGTGCAGTGGGTTGGACGGAGTCCTGCTCTCCGGTGGGTCTGGGGTTCGAGTCCCGCTTGGGGTGCCTTGCGATGGACTGGCAACGCGTCCTGGGTGTGTCCCCTCCCCCTCCAGCCTTGCGCCCTGTGTTACCGGCTTAGGCTCCGGCTCCCCACGACCCCGTCTGGGACAAGCAGTTCTGTGTGTGTGTGTGTGTGTGTGTGTGTGTGTGTGTGTGTGGGGGTTACTTTAGGTGGGCGTCAGATGTGTGAATGAGGTTCCTGTGACAGATGACACACATCTGAGGTCAGAGGATGTGACCTTTGCAGCCTATTTTATTGCTGGATTTGTATCCTGTTGCGAGATGCGTCTCCCAGGATGGATGGATGGATGGATGGAGCCTCCGTCGGTGAATGATTGCCTGTGAAAATAGAGACTGGGACTTTGGTGGAGAAGCTGCAGATAAATAATTCAAAGGGCACACCTACACAGGCCTCATTCGCTGGTGCATGTGGAGCCCGGCGTCAGACACGCTGTCTGTCTGTTACATAAAGCCACAGCTTCTCTCCGCCCACAGAGTGGGGGGTGCCACGCGCCACTGGTAGAGGTGTGTGATTGTATGCCTTTTGTGCGTTGGGATGGCGTCAAGACACCTCATCCGGCTGCGCTCGGTGGGATTTGGACGTGGGAGCTGAACGCTGCCGCTCCAGCATGAATCAAACACCTCAGTTGTAAAAATAAGAGCTGCTGTCACCTGGAGGCCGGGGATCCAGCACAGGGACAGGGGCCTTCCTTGGCCTTCCTGTCTCTCTAAACCCTCCAACTGTCACTCCGAAGCGATATGCGCTGCTCCGCCATCGCCCTCCGACTTGACAGCACCGGGTTGCTTCGTCGCCCCGGCTCTGGCAGCTGTGACGTGACACATGCGTAGCTCTTCGCCTGTTACCCTGCGCTAAGGAGGGTGCTCGGCTAGGCTGAGCGCTCCCTCAGGAGGTGTCCCTTCCGGAGCTCCAGGGGGGCCCTGGCATTGTGCCCACAGGACCTGCTGAAAGGCTGCGGTGCGAGTGCAGTAACTCAGACACTGCCGGTGCCTCTTTCTGTACTTTCACACAGACACGTGTTGTGTGACAGGAGAAAAGACCCTGTGTGATCATGAGGAGACAAAGGTCTTTGCTGTAGCTTGAGGCTCGAGGCTTTGTGGAGAGAAGATCTTTTTCACACTCTGATCCGTAAGAGCAAATAAAGAAGCGTACGAGGACACCATGCCTATAGCACAGGCTGTTCGCGTCGTGGCTTGTGCTGTGTGTGCTGTGCTCCGCCTGTTGTGCTTTGGGTCGTGTAACATGCTGTGTTTCGTATGCTGTGTCGTGCTGTGCTGTGTGGCGTGGGGGTGTGTTGTGTGTGCTGTGTGCACTGACGTTGAGCGTTGCGGTCTGGGCACGGAGAAGTTCTGCAGGGGGCCGTGAGGGTCGAGAACAGAACGTGCGCTGCGTTTCCCGCCGCTGCACTTCCTGCTTGCGTGTGGAGAAAGTCCGACGTTTCGCTCAGTTTCATCAGCACGTCGATGAATAATCTATAATCTCATTCCGGAAGGACGAAGCCGAGCTGAAAGCAGACACTTAATCTGCACTCTCGCGCCGATCTGAAATCCACAAAGCGTTTAGAGGAGCACCTTGTGGCTACGGCTCTGACCGCAAGCTTCTTGTTCGTCTATCTGACGCTTTTCTCCAAAGCGACTCAGTCTTAAGCTCCTTGCACTCATTTACCCCTTTACAGCTGGGTGCGGATTTTTACCGTGTCACTTCCAGGTTAGTACCTTAATCAAGGGTAGTGCAGCCGGAGGTGGGATTGGAACCTAACCGTCCTGACTGCAAAGCAAGGCACTAACCGCTCGACCTCCAGCGGAGCCTGACCATAGCGAGCAGGGCAATACACGCTGCGTTCGGGGGCCTGAACTTGATCTGGGAGCTACAGTGATCATCCCTCTCTCACTGTGCTACCCCCACTCTCACGTGTTCCTGAGAGCAGGACTGTCCATTTGCAGGCCTCTTCTGCGCGGGGAGATTCCTGCACGGGGCTCTCGGGATGCAGCCGTGTCTGTTTACCGCGCTCGCATTGAAGTTACGTAACCAGAGCTGTAACCGCGGCAACGTAGAGATTCCACTCGGGTGGGGTCCACAGTTCTGCATAACCCGTGTGCCAAGCCCCGCAGACAGCCCGACCGCGGTACCACAGCTGTGCTGGACTCCCTAGGACATCCTGCTCTGTTAGCCTCCATCATGAAGGAGCCGGTCAGAGCGGACGGTGCGTCTTACGATATTTTGGGTTGAGAAGTGTGTGATGAAAAAAGATTTTCAGACAAATCTCAGAAAAATTATTTTTGACTTTTGAAGATGGTTGCCAGCAGTAACCATTGGGAAAGGACGCAGAAACCAGAACGAGATATTTCATCAGTCTAAATCTAACTCGCCAATCAAGTGTCAATCAGGAGAAAAATGTGCAAAACTGAGCGGCACTACAGCTACAATCCAGGGCACGGGGGCACAGCGCCTGGGTGGTGCAAGAGGACGTGGGTTCGATCCCCACTCAGTCTGTTTCCACGGTCAATTGATACACTTCAATCCACATCATTAAAGCAGAGCGAAGGCCACATTCCCTAGTATATAGCTCTGCTGCCTCACAGAGCCTGGGTGGTGTGAGAGGACGTGGGTTTGATCCCCGCTCAGTCTGTGTGGAGTTTGCATGATCTCTCCATCTCCGTGTGGGTTTCCTCTGGGTGCTCTGGTTTCCTCCCACAGTCCAAGTTCACCCATAGTGCTTGAGTGACAGAGAGTGTGTTGCACTGATGTAAGGACAAGTGACCCAGTGTAAGTAGTGTATCTAGCAGTGTAAGTCACTGCAGTGACTAAGGTGTGTGGGCTGATGGTAACACTACATAGAGCTCATTGGCAGTCGCTTTGGAGAAAAGCGTCTAAGTGAATAAATGTAAGTGCAGATATCCTGCTTGGATTTACCCCTCAAGGTGTGAAAATGAGCAGGTAAAATTCCCAACACTGAAACTGTACATCGAAGTGCGCAGGTCGGTTTAGGAGCCCACAGAGCTCGCTGAAAGACGAATTAGAAGTCCGAGAACCCAGAAAAGCACCTCGACACCCAGTTTTACCTCGTTTTTTCTCAGTAAGTTGTGACGAGAGGCTTTACGACATGGAAAACGGTTCTCCGGTCCCTTGCGAATCGCACTGGTGAAACATCAGTGAAGTCTATGGATGACAGCTACCAGTGGATGAGGGTTCAAGAGCAGAGTCACATGGGTTTCCTCACAGACGTGATCCTCCCTCCCAGTGGGGGCTTGTTTCGCTCAGAGGGGGATACCGCCCTTCACACTTCATGCCAGTCTCAGGCTTTTCCGTGATAAATGGTTTGGTTTGTGGATTGTTCATTTCATGCCGGTAAATATTGGCGATGCAGTGATTTGTGTCATTTGACCTCCTTCGGTGGAACCAGATCTGTTGACCCCTCGTGGACATGGAGCAGTTTATCCTCAGTGGCAAGGTGTGCGTTTCATACATTTGACCCTCCTTGCTCCTCCTCCTCATCGTCAATTATCTACGCTGTGTGATCACGTGACCTGCCGGTCCCCATGCTCTGGCCATGTGACATGTGACGCCTCTGTAGAGAGGGAGTTCTGCAGCGAGGAACATTTGTGTGTGTGATTCATCGGCTCACTGCTTGCACGCTTGCGTCTATTACATAACCGGGCTGTTTATACACAATGACGATGTCTCTTGGAGACGTGCGCTGGAGCCCAGTGCTCACAGAGGGTTCCGGCAACGCAGGCGAAATGTTCAAATCAGAGTTGAACACTGGAATGCTGACCTCCGGAGTTCGCGCTGCAAGGGCTCACTGGAGCAGTGAAAGTCTAACCTGAGCTTTTCTGGATGAACTTTCACTACAAGGGATGTGTGGGTGTCCCTGGGATGCCTCACTGGGTCACTATTCACTCCATCTGTTGTTTCAGTTGAGTCTCACTGGCCATTTAAAGCATAAACAAACTGATTTAAATCACACAATTGCACAGAATCTAATTCTGATCACTTAGAGTGTGGATTCATTTTAAATATGTGCCTAAAAGTGATGCTCTTCACTTCCACCCTGCAGTGAACGGCAGTCCTGCACACTTCCAGTACCTGGTCCCTGGTGCCCATTCTCTCAAATTGTCCCTACCTGTCCCGTCCCGTCCCGTCCCGTCCCGTCCCGTCCCGTCCCTTCCTGGTCCTTCCTGTAACGAACTTGGGTTAGTGTTTTCTTCCTACCGCTTTTTCCCAACGCGCATTCTTGTCATGTACCTGTGTGGATACACACCCAATCGGTTGTGTGTCTGTGTAGTTGTTGTGGGTGGTATTTATATTAATTTGTTTTTTAAATAGTATTAGTGGTTTGTTAGGGCACATGTTCACCTAAACAATTCTGTGTCCCGTAGCGTGGAGTGGGCGTGACTCCGTCGATTGATTAATCGCATGTGTTTGTTTCTTTGTTTTGGAGTAGTTTTGATTAGGAATCTCAGCTGACAGGAATTAGCCTGGTTTAAGTAGTGGCTGGTGATCCATAGTGGCAGCCTCTTGGTGCGAAGAGGGGGGAGTCTACCTGTGGGAGTCACCTGAGGAAGGCCACCAGTACCGTGTCCTGCGAGGGATGTTGCATCAAGCATATCGACCATCGAAGTCGTCTACAGCAACCAAGCCATGCAACGTCGCCACCACCGGACACCTGGATGCTCTCGCTGCTACAGTAACCTGGTTTATCCTCGTCTCTCAAACCCTCCATCCTGCTTTAATTTCTCCATGAGATTCTGGAACTGCCAGTCTGCGGTGAGAAAGGATACTTCATACCAGCCTACACCTCCCATCTCTCACTGGACCTCCTGGCTGAACTGAAACCTGGATCACCCCAGACAGCTCAGCCACACCTGCAGCTCTCTCCACTAACTACTCCTTCTCTCACACCCCTCGTTCCTCTGGCAGGCTGCTCATCTCTCCCTGGTGGCAATACTCTATTCTCCCTCTTCAGCTGCATGATCTGTCCTCCTTTGAATGGCATGCTGTCTCTATCACTGCCCCAGTCACTCTTGTTGTGGTTGTTCTTTATCGCTCTCCTGGTCCTCTCGGCTGCTTCTTGGATGACCTTGACATCTTGTTGAGCTCTCTGGCTGTGACAACTCTACGCTGATTCTCCTGGGTGGCTTCAACCTGCATGTCGATGACATTCATGCAAGCGGCCTTCTGTTGCTCCTACAGTCCTTCAGTCTTTCCCTGTCCAAAATCCCCTGCTACTCACAAAGCAGGCAATTGTCTTGACCTTCTATTTTCACACAACTGTGGCTGTCCCATCCTCTGTCACTCCGCTGCATGTCTCTGACCACTTCTTCATTTCCTTTCCACCCTGCCTCACCTCTAACTCCAAGCCTCTTTCTGCTCCTGTTGTCACCTTTTGCCGAAACCTTAAATCTCTGTCACATTCCTGCTTTGCCTCTGCTACTCTGGCAGCTCTCCCTTCTGCTGCGCAATTCTCGGATCTATCTACAGATGATGCCACTAACACTTTCCTCTCTGCCTTATCTTCCTCCCTTGGCTCTCTCTGTCCACTGTCTTCCAGACCAGCATGCCCCATTGCTACCCCATGGCTGTCTGATACATTACATGCTAACAGGGCCAAACTGTGGGCTGTAGAGCAAAGATGGTGTAAATCCAAAACTCCATTGGACCTGGATGCCTACCAGTCACTCTTAGCTGCTATTCAATCTGCTGTCTCTTCAGCTAAAACCTCCTTCTACCAACAAAATATAGCCTGCACCTAAAAAAACCACACCTACTCTTTGCCACCTTCTCATCCCTTCTGTGTCCTCCACCACCTCCTCCTCCCTCTTCTCTCATTGCTGATGACTTTGTTTTTCAGAGACAAAGTCAATTCAATCATGGACAAGTTCTCAGCATCACCCTGTCCGGTTGGCGCTGGATCTCCCTGCAAAGTTATGCTCTTCAAATTCAAGCCGCTCTCCGAATCTGAAATATCCAACCTCCTGATATCGCACAGATCCACCTGCTCGCTTGATCCGATCCCATTGTCACTCCTACAGAACATTTTCCCGCAACTCACCACCTTCATCTCTAAAATCATCAACTCCTCACTCTCCTCTGGCTGTTTCCCAGCTGTCTTCTCTAATTTCACCCCTGTTAAAAAAACCCTCCCTGGATCCCAATTCGGTCCAAAACTACCGGCCAGTCTCCCTCCTCTCCTTCCTGTCTAAAACCCTAGAATGGATGGCCTGTGATCAACTATCTGAACTCCCCACCCGGAAACATCTCCTTCGTGGATATTAGCCTGGACTCAAAGTTGGTCACTCCACTCAGACACAGAGGCACATACACAGAGGCCTGCTTTGTTCGTTCATTCATTCCTTAGTTTTGACAGTATGTTCATTATGAGTTTTATTTTGGTTTACACTGAGACATTTCAATTTGTTCCTGTTGCTCGTGCCTTGAGAAATATCGGTTTACGGTTTACAGCTCACTCATTTTGCCGACCTCCTTCGCTAAGAGTCTGTGAGTGACAATTGGCTCAAGTCTGTTTTTCTCTCAGGACATCGAACCCGCAACCTGGTCCTGCAGATACATCCGCAGGATCTGTCCTTACCTCACAACTGACTCTGCCCAACTCCTTGTCCAGGACATGGTGACGTCCCGTCTGGATACTGCAACGCTCTCCTGTGTGGCCTTCCTGTTACTGCCATCGAAGCTCTGTAGCTGATACAGAATACCGCGGTACAAGTCGTGTTTGACTTGCCGAAGCGCTCCCACGTATCTCCTCATTTCTCTGCAGTGGCTTCCTATAGCTGCCCGCATCAAATTCAAGACCCTTGTTGTCGTCGTCTACAAAGACATCGCTAGAACTGCTCCCAGATATTTACAGGACTCGATCAACCAACCGCTACACCCCAACCGGACCCCTTCGCTCGTCTACTTCTGCTCGCACGGTGGGCCCGCGCACGAAAAGTAAAGCACGGAGGTTGTCGGTTCTGGCTCCGTCGTGGTGGAACGACCTCCCCCTCTCACTCAGAACTGCTGACACTCTGTTCACATTTAAGGGTCTGAAAACCAACCTCTTCTAGACTCACTTTGCCCATGATCTCTTAAGTTCAGGTAAGGTGTAAATGTTCATGCGCCGTAACTTCATCATCATCCCCAGCCTTTACAGAGCCGCTACTCCTGTATTGTATGTGAATGGTTATGTACCTTATTATTTAAAAAAAAAATTGTAGGAATGTTATCAGGATTCATTTATCCTGCGTTTTTACACCTACTCGAGCGAAGAACATCGGTGCATCAAGTGGAAGGTAACAAACTAGGTTTACTTAAGAATCCCACATCTGCAACTATGTCTCTTTTTCCTAATGTAATGAACAAATTGTAGTTTTGCTGAGAAGTACGTTGCTTTGGAGAAAAGTGTCTGATAAATGAATAAATGTAAACTACTTGTCCTGTCACATCCCTACCTGTCCTTTCTTGTCCTTACCTGTCCTCTCCTGTGACTACCTGTCTCATTCTGTGCCTACCTGCCTCTACCTGTCTCTACCTGTGCCTAGATTCATGTGTGCAGGCTGAGAGGGATGTGGCCCCCCGTCACGCTCTGGTACAGTGTGTAGGCACTGTGAAGATGATGCAGTGGCTCCAGGGGCTCATGCTGATGCAACATCAAAGGAAATGAATTCCAGTGACTAGAAACGGCACCATGAGGAAAAGGATGGGGAAAAAACACGGCGGCCAATTGCTCAGGGACACTTTTTGATAACAAAACTGACGCCAATCGCTCTGGACAGGAGCAGCTCTTTTCCATAAATAGTAGCTCCTCAACGGAGACAGCTGTAACTCCTAGTGGACAGTGGGGCTGGCCGCAGTGGACAGGGTCCCTCCACTGTGCCTTGTGGTGTGGGTTGCCTGCAGGCTACGGGGGGGCCTGTCCTGGGAAAAGAAGAAATGGGAAAAGACATTAGTGAGACTTTGGTTTCACTTCCAGGTAACTGTAAACAGTCACACGTTGGGGAAGAGCCCACGCTGGCTGATTGCTGATCATGAAGCTGATGAGCGCCTGCCATGATGATGATCGTGGGGGCTTGGGGGGCAGCCACTGGCACTAGGACCCCAGAGGTTTTTTTTCCATCCTTTCACTTTCAGTTGGGAGTTTTTTTTTTTTTTTTTTTTTTGGTTCCTTTCCTCCGTGGCCAGTAGACATAGCTTTAATACCTGCATGGATACTGTAATACTCTAGTGTACTATAGTCAACTGTCTTATTTGTTTCTTTGTGTTACGCTTTTCTTTGTTCAGTGCTCTATAAATTGCTACACTCCAGCTAGACCCCTTCACTTGTCTACTTCTGCTCGCTCGGTGGTCCCGCGCACGAAAGGTAAAGTCCGGAGGTTCTCGGTTCTGACTCCGTTGTGGTGAAACGACCTTCCCCTCTCACTCAGAACTGCGGAAACTCTGTCTACGTTCAAGAAGGGTCTGAAAACTCACCTTTTCCGTACCCATTTTGCCCAAGATCTCTCCAGCTCATGTACGGTGTAAATGTTCATGCACCGTAACTTCACGAGCATCCCCAGATAAGCCTTTTTTCAGCTGCTACTCGGGCATTGCATTTTCTTATTTATCTTATTATTTTTTTAATAATAATAAAAAAAAAAAAGAATTGGTAGGAGAGTATCAGGATTTGTCTATCCTGTGTTTTATGCACCTACCTGCACGATGAACATCGGTGCAACAAGTGGTAGGTGACAAACTAGGTTCACTTGAGTCACATGTCTGCAGCTCTGTCTCCTTCTCTTAATGTAATGCATAAACTGTACTTTTGCCGAGATGTACGTCGCTTTGGACAAAAGTGTCTGCTAAATGAATAAATGTAAATGTAAAATACATTGAACTGAACCAAATTATTCTAGAAGTGCCTACGTAATCTGTGGATTGGAGCTGGACCCGAGGATACCATAGTAACAGATCATTCTGCTTTGCTGTATTTTAAAAACGACATTTCCTGCTACCGTGAAAGACAAACCAGTATCCCACCTTTGACCTGGGACAGAGCACCTCCATGTCATGTGACAGGTGACTCCAGCCAGTGGTTCTGTCCTCGCACCTCAGCAGTGAGCGGAGGAACACGGAGAGCAGCGCACAGGCAGGACCGCCGAGGCCCTCGTCTTTGCTGAGCGTATGTCACCCTGCTAGAAGCAGCAAGAACCCAGCATCACCATGGAAACGATCTGTTGGAGTGCCCCGCGAGGCCCCCCACGGTGAGCGACTCATTGTCTTGGTGGAGAGGAGGCGCAGCGTGCCGACTGCTCCCGCCATCGCTCTACGCGTGTGGATCGGTGGTACGAGAGCATCGCGGCCCTGCGGCGGTGGAGGAGCGGAGCCCCCATACTGCCAAACGGCTCCATTCATAAAAAGCGGCAGCAGAGAGCAGGAAGGCGAAGACGGTCCATGCGACACTTAATTGATCAGTACGGAAAACGCACTTATTATACATGTTAGCGGAACTCCGGTTAGTGCTCCCTGTCTCTGCTAAGTTTCTTGTTAAAAAAATCCCAGTGTAAATGGTGCATGAAGGCAAGTGCAAGGCAGGCTGGGAGATGGTGGATGCGGCTGAGCCCCCTAGCGGCAGACAAGCACCAGGACAACACAACCTCTTACATAAGATTGTACCAGACATCCAGTTATGATCTGAGCTGTGAACTTATTAATGCTGAGCACCACGTGTGGAGAAGAGAGAGGAGGAGCTGGATTCCAGGAAACACTGCAGAGGACAGTGCGGTGACACTGCAGCAGACACACAAAGATAAGTGTCATCACACTGTATAAAAGGGTAAATCACTGTTAGCAGCTTAATACAAGCTGCAACAGACCACAATAACAGCGGGAGGTCAGTACCACGGTGACAGCAGGTGGCTCCTAGGGCCAGTTCTTCGGGACCAGCAAAGGTCCTCCTCTCTTTACACACACAAACACACAGGCTGGCTGAAATCGCTGGTCCTGAGCAGGGTCGCTGCGAACCGAAGCCTTACCGGGCAACACAGGGCTGGAGGGGGAGGGGACACGCCCAAGACGGGATGCCGGTCCGTGACAAGGCATCCCAAGCGGGAATCGAACTCCAGGCCCCCCAAAAAGCAGGACCTGGCCAAACCCGCTGCGCCCCCCCCCCCCCCCTCCTCTATTTATTTGAATCATTTTCCATGATGGACACGAAAGCAGTAGGGGGTCCTGCAGGTGTCCAGACGAGTCCCGTAGTTCACATAACATGCTGCGCTTGGAGGGTCCAGCTGGCGGTAACGGCCGAGTCCAGCCCAACAAAATCACTGCTTCCTCACCAGCAGGGGCTGAAATGACAGCTGGCCGACTGTAGAACGTCCCAGACCTTTGTGGGACGGGAACGGGTGCAAGATGACATCTCGACACCTGACCCGAGCACCTGGAGTACCAGCGGCGAGGGTGCGGGAGAGGCAGAAGGAGCTCTCCACGGTCACAACAGTCATCGCCTCCGGACACTCGAGTTCGATCTCGACGTTCCATGCCGAGTCGGGGATCCAAGATGCCATTCACCAACATTATAATTAGTTATTTAACACTGGCTTACAAATTGTTATGTTCTAGAATGCCCAGGAGGGGTGGGCTACCACTGGCCCGTGGACCCACAGAGGTTTTTTTCTCCCTCAACTTTCAGTTGGGAGTTTTGTTCCTTTCCCCGGTGGCCAGTAGGTATACTTATAGCTCTATAATAAGTTCTTCGTTATGGTAGCCATTAGTTGATCGTCTTCTTTGTTTCTATCTGTTTTTCTTGCCTTATGTCTGTGTTAAAGCGCTCTGTGTCACTGCGTGAGAAGAGCGCTCTATAAAAAAATAAAATAATAATAATAATAATCGCCGCAGAAAGGAAAGTACGATTCTACTGCCACCTCGTGGCCGGATCAAGAGCAGCTTTCAAAGAACGCACACACACAGCCTGAAGCCGCTTGTCCTGAGCAGGGTCGCAGCGAACTGGAGCCTAACCCAGCAACACAGGGCTGGGGGAGGACGGAGGGACGGACACACACACACACACACACACACACACACACACACACACACACACACACACACACACACACACACACACACACACACGTTTTTGGACTGTGGGAGGAACCTGGAGCACCCAGAGGAGAGCCACACAGGAGAACCTAGGGAGAATCGTGGAAACCACATGAAGCGAACAGGGATTGAATCCACATCCTTTCGCTACTCGCTGCACCACTTTCCACATGTAAACATCAATGAGCACATTAATTTAATTAAGGTTTATTTTATTTACATCTTACTGGGATGTTACTGCAACTTATTGCAATTCCTCATGCAGTCTTGTCCAGCACCTTCTTGTTTTGTTCCATGGCCACCCCCACCATCTCCGCCCCAACCCTGAATCACCAAAGCATTGAACAGTGATCCTGCACACAGCACTGAATATGAACATCATCATAAGTCCTGTAATGATCTCCACTCCTTTTCCCACCCCACCCCAGACCCCCAGGCTCCCTTTTGTGGTCTCGTGGCTCCAAAGAACAACAAAGGACACTAAAGAGCTGCACTGATTCACTACACTCTGGGCCAAAAGCAGAGCTTCCTGCAAAACGGCTGCTGGACACTGACCATCAGTTTGGCGTCATGTTGCTATGGCAACCACCTGCAAGTCATGCAGAACCGTTAGGAATACTCATTTTTTTTAATGAACTTAATCACAACACATACAATGGCAAGAATTTGTACGGAGGAACTTTGGCTTCAGAAACCTCTGTGATGTGACCTTGAAAAAAGGGCGGCATGTCCTCGTCTTGCTGGGGAGGTGCCGTCACACAGCCTGTGTACATGTTCTTCATGAGGGAGGAAACCAGGTGGACAGATGGTAGCGGGCAGCTCTTCGGGGACAAGCACAACACCACAGATACGTTCACAAAACTAATCTCCCACGGGCTGGGGCTGGGTGTGGGGATGGCGCTGACCGAGTGTCCTGAGCAGTTTGCCCGTTCACACCCGCACGAGTGTTGCAGCTGTGACCAAAGCCATTGGGGGGGGGGCACGAGAGGCTTGGAACACGGCTGCGTCCAGGACGACATCCTTGTCCCAGACTCACGGAGGTCTTTGCCGCCACTACTTTTCTTCTTCAAACAAAAACGTCACGTTTTTGTGCAGGCGGTACAACTGTCCGGTTCCACCGCTGCCGCTAATCCAACTGTCTTGATAACCCGTAGGTGGCAAGGATCGGCGCGACCGTTCTTCTGGCCGCAAAGCACCCAGGGAGACTGAGGACAACGGTCCCGTCGGCATCAGATGAGCCCGGTCAGTGTCCGCACGCTCACGGTCACTTGAAAAGCCCTGCTGCTCCTGTGTACTGCTGGCCAGTGGCATCCTGTCTGAGGACAATGCTCCTTCACTGCACGTCCTCTGGCAGTCCAGTGCCTGCGTCCACTGTCCATGTGCTTGTCCATCCCTAGAGCGTTGCCAAGATGCGTGAAAGGGAGATGAGCACGGTGAGAGCAGTCTGCCCCATACCAAACACGAGTGCTTCCAGGGGGGCCATGTCCTTCCCAGCTACCCTGTAAACACCAGCCACAGCAGCACCTGCAACACACACACACACACACACACACACACACACACACACACAAAAAAAACAAGAAGAACTGAAAATTAATAGAGATAACTGACCACTTGGCTCAGATTTGGGGGGACATCTACTACAAGGATTCTGCTGTTGAACTTTATAGCTGCACTCGCACCCGTGACACATGTAATCATATGAGAACTAAAGGCAAGTCTGCGGTGTGCGTGTGCATATTCTAACCCCCATACCATTTCTACTACCTGGTGATCATGTTCCAGGTGACCTCCAGCAAACTTGGCGCTTGTTTTACACTCTCTGCCGGCGGTCAACTACGGACGCTGACTGTGGGAACACCTGCCTGCGAGCGCTGTGACGGTACCCTGGACTTGTGCGACACACACCTCTCGATTAGCGTTGTACTTCATTGGGAAGGACAGCCTGCTCTTTGTAAACTGCAAAGCAGTGATTTGCACCATTTTCAGCTGGATTCCTATCCTTTCTGCACAGACGTCCTCGGCATAACGTGCCCCCCCACCCCCCACCGGTTTCACTTGGGCCCTTAAAGCTGCCCTCTTTGCTTCCAAATCATGCTGCACCCGCCAGGAAATGGCCTTTCTGTGACATTTTGTTCAATAGACAAGTGAAAGGACACATGTCCAGCGTTACTGGACACGTGCGTCCACCCGAACCCACTCACAGGAGGGACTTTCGCGCATGTCTTCGTGCGCTCCGGAGACAGAGGACGTTGGTTTGCGCGTCACGGGGAAGAGCGATTCGCCCACGACGACTGTGCCGAACGTACGAGCGATCCTCGCTGGCGAGGCCGTGCCAGTAGTACTCACTGGTGATGACGGCGCCGCTGAGGGATGACAGCAGGCCCACGCTGAGCAGCACCAGGGTGATGAGGCGCCCGCGTCGGTGCCGCTGCAGAGCGACGAACATCAGGAGGCCCACGGCGCCATGAACGACCAGGGAGGAGAACAAGCACCACAGGAAGACCCAGTACCACATTTCTGCAAGTATACATTCCAGCCCATTAGAGTCCAGTTTGAATACTGACCCAGTGGTGCAGTGTGGTCTGAATATCAACTCGGTACAATCTGAATAGGAGGACAGTGGAGTCGAAACACAAACAAACCCATTTTACAAGAGTGCAGCGTGAATACCGACCCACCCAGTACCACAATGGAAGGGTGTCAGTGACACACACAACTCACATGATCGGACACCCCCGTCCTACGTCAGTGCAGGAGTCCGACTCGCCGACCCCGTCCCCCCACTCCCCCCCACTCTCGACCCCGGGGCTCGGGCCGCGCGCTTCGTACCGGTGAAGTGCTGCAGTGCGGGCACCGCCCCCTGCACCCCAAGGCTCAGCACGTGCTGGACGGAGTGATCGCGGCTCGTGCTCATCGTGCCGGTTGCTCTCGCCCCTGCTCGTGCTCGTGCTCGCGGTGACGCTCTCGGAGCTACCAGTCAGGATGGTGACAGCGCCGCGCGTGGACGCGGACGTCGAGGAGAGCCGCCGACTTTCTCCATCCGGACTATTTCTCTATGCGCTCTTTAGTTCATCTCATCTTCATCTTCATCTCATCTCCAGCCGCTCGTTCCGTCCTCGCGCCAGTCCCGAACGCGCCCGCTGCAGGCTGGGGGGCCATAATGGCATAATGGAGTCGCGCGGCTCTGATGAGAACGGACCGCTGAAAGGCGGTGCTCTCTTAAAGGGGACGAGCACGAGCACCTGGCACGGGCCGTGCGGTGGGGGGGGGGGGAGAGGGGGGGGCTCCGGGTCCGCGGGGAGGAGAGGAGAGGACAGTTGTGACGCTTAACTGTCGGTGCTGAACAGATGGTGGTGAGTGATGGATGATCCGAGTCGCACACCGTACGTGTCGAGGCCGCGCTGCTTTTCGGACCTCCGGCAGCACTGTCTGCTTCATCATGTTCATATTCATATTCATGTTCACATGATTCGTGACCCTGTCCACGTGTTTCAGTGCTCCTCCCTCCTCCACCTGTTTGTATTTTTTTTTTTTTTTTGTTTTATTTTGACACTCACACCTCCTCGGGCCGCGCACGAGAGCAGAGCGGTACAGCACTGTGCTACTGTACCGCTACCGCTGTACCCGTACAGTACGGCTACTGTAACTTGCACCAGTGTCCCTAAACCCTCTCTTTCGTGGTGCGACGAGTAAACAAAATAAAGAAAAGCCACATGGAACGAAACCTTTCAGATACACGAGGAGGAACATCAGCCCCACATGATCCATCTCTGATGACTTCTCTGGAGGTGTTAATGAGGAGTGAAAAGAAATATTTACCCCAACTGCTGACGTTATATTTACATACACCGTGTATTCATTTAGCAGACACTTTTCTCCAAAGCGACATACAGCTCACAGAAAATACAATGTGTTCATTACGTTAAGAGAAAGAGACAGTTGCAGACGTGTGATTCTCAAGTTAATTTGTTTCTTTCCACCATATAAATCAATGTTCATCACACAAGTAGCTGCATAAAACTCAGAATATCAACGATTCCTGATCACCTTCCTACTAATTTTTTTTGAGATACATATAAACATTTACGTTACATTACCGTAGTAGCAGTAGGGTTTATCCAGGCATGATCTTAAAGTTACGGTGCGTGAACATTTACACCTTACCTGACCTCAAGAGATCATGGGCAAAGTGAGTCTAGAAGAGGTTGGTTTTCAGACCCTTAAATGTGAACAGAGTGTCAGCAGTTCTGAGTGAGAGGGGGAGGTCGTTCCACCACGACGGAGCCGGAACCGACAACCTCCGTGCTTTACTTTTCGTGCGCGGGCCCACCGAGCGAGCAGAAGTAGACGAGCGAAGGGGTCCGGTTGGGGTGTAGCGGTTGGTTGATCGAGTCCTGTAAATATCTGGGAGCAGTTCTAGCGATGTCTTTGTAGACGACGACAACAAGGGTCTTGAATTTGATGCGGGCAGCTATAGGAAGCCACTGCAGAGAAATGAGGAGATACGTGGGAGCGCTTCGGCAAGTCGAACACGACTTGTACCGCGGTATTCTGTATCAGCTACAGAGCTTCGATGGCAGTAACAGGAAGGCCACACAGGAGAGCGTTGCAGTATCCAGACGGGACGTCACCATGTCCTGGACAAGGAGTTGGGCAGAGTCAGTTGTGAGGTAAGGACAGATTCTGCGGATGTATCTGCAGGACCAGGTTGCGGGTTCGATGTCCTGAGAGAAAAACAGACTTGAGCCAATCGTCACTCCCAGACTCTTAGCGAAGGAGGTCGGCAAAATGAGTGAGCTGTAAACCGTAAACCGATATTTCTCAAGGCACGAGCAACAGGAACAAATTGAAATGTCTCAGTGTAAACCAAAATAAAACTCATAATGAACATACTGTCAAAACTAAGGAATGAACGAATGAACAAACAAAGCAGGCCTCTGTGTGTGCAGTAAGGGACCTGGATCACAGGAGCGACGGAGACCTTGACTTTGATGCATCTCCATGAGGAGAACACATGATGTGTGCTTGTTCATCCTACCACACATGATGCTGACAGTGTTTATCCTGGGAAGAACGTTGTTCACTGCAGGAAATGATGTCACACATTTAGAAGGAATACTCTAGTACTGTCACTCAGCCTGCAAGTCATTTTAAGTTACATTCGTTCATGTTGGGGAGGGTGCAGTAGTGCAACGGGTTTGGCCAGGTCCTCCCCTCTGGTGGGTGTGGGTTTCGAGTTCTGCCTGGGGTGCCCTGCGATGGACTGGTGTCCCGTCCTGGGTGTGTCCCCTCCCCCTCCAGCCCCGTGCCCTGTGCTGCCAGGTTAGGCTCCGGTTTGCCGCAGCCCCGCTCGGGACAAGCGGCTTCAGCTACTGTGTGTGTGTGTGTGTGTGTGTGTGTGTGTGTGTGTGTGTGTGTGTGATTCACGTGATGTTGTAGTCAGTGTGTTACTTTGCCATGTCACATTTCCAGAAGTGTGCGCAGCTGAGAGTGCGAAACCTGTAGGGTCACCGAAGCCCTCCCCCTCCATGATCCTTAATGACCTCATAATTTCGGTGGGGTCTTTTTGGAAGGAAAGCAAATGGTCCTCAGCCCTCACAGTGATGGGGGCTCACAGAAGGAGACAGGTTTCAAACTCTGGCAGCAACTAATGTGTCACGTCCCACGGGGTTACTGCTCCTCCTGGTCAGAGGCAGCGCCACTCAGTGCCACTAGGGAACACCCACGTATCAGCTCACAGTCTCATGGGACACAGGGGTATAGAAGGAGCAAGCGGAGCAGAACCGATTGCGGATTCTTAATCAGCGGTTCTATTGTGCTCTCTTGGAGATTAGTAGTCTCTTGTTCCCTAGGTGTTCATGTCCCAGTTCCGAGTGCCCGTCCTGTCAGTTCCTGCCTCTTGTTCCTCAGTCCTGGTACAGTGTTCCAGTCCGGTATTTTGTCACGTCTCAGGGTTCCGGTCATACTCACAGAGTAGCATTTCACTGTTTACCTTAGTTCAAACACCGTGTGTGTTTCCTGGTTTCGTGTTTCCTGTTTCACTTCCACCGAGTGTCTTACAGTCTGCACAGTGCACTTTTAACATCACTCTGCACGTGAGGTCATTCTACGTTTCGTCCGTGTTCGGACGTAATAGCAACGCGTGTCCATGTCGGACTCCCGTCCGGACGCTACATAATGGCCATGCTGGTACCCTGTCCATGCTGCCATCTGTCCACCTGTCTTGTTGTCCAGCTCAGTGAACTTTTCCAGGTCTGGAGCTGTAAACCCTCACCTTCTGTATATCTGGACTCACTGAATATTACCTGCTGACCACACAGGAATGCATGTCTCCAGAGGTCCTTCAGCATATAGTCATTTTAATGTTTTTTCCCGAATGCTATAATGCTATCCAGGCCAGGAGGCATGGGCAGTGTCACAACTGCGCCCGCACCTCAACCGGCAGCACCTGGCTCCAGTCAGAGCACTCAGCTATAAAAGACACAAGTCAGCCTCTCCCCAGTCGCGGAATCTCATTTGAGACAACCGGCCCGTCTGCCTTCTACAACCTCCCTCGCCTCGCCTCGCCTTGCTTTTCCCACGTCCTGTTCCTCCTCATTCCCCGTCCTGCTCCATGTCTCTTACGTAACAACCGCCCGCCTTGTCCCCCAACCACGGCTTCGGATCCTTGCCTCTGTCCGGTTCCCTGAGCGACTGACCAACCATGCGCCCGCTCCCAACCACATGAACGATTCTAACCCTTGGTTCTGAATAAACAACTGTGCACTTGGGTCCAACCTCCTCTGTGACCTCTGTTCGCCATGACAGGCAACCAGTTGGCTTTCAGCCCCTTGAAGGTTATCCCTGTAGAGCCAGCTGTGCCGCCTTATGTTCCTCTCCTCTTGCTGCTGACATGTTTCCAGCACTTGTTTCTAACCGTGCGTCATTGTTCTTACTAATGTTGTTCATATGAATATGACCGTACTTGTGGCAAACTGCTGTGTTCGCTCCCTGAACCCAGAAGAGATGCAGAGGAGGCCGCGAGAACTTGCTGCCTGCGGGGCTCAGCCACACTGGCTTCAGAAAAGTTTCCTCCACTACTTTGCTTTGAGTTCAAAGAAGTAGCAGCAGGGCCAGGAAGGTTTTGTGTCTGGAGGCGGTTGTCATTCAGGCTGCAGAGTTGAATGGTGCCATTAATCCTCTTTTTTCACATGGCTATTTATCGGCGGCGCTCTGTGTAGAACCATGTCTTTCCCAAATGCTCCTGTTTTGCCCACCTCGGCCTGCCTGCCCCTCAGCACCAACACACTCCCGTGCCAGAAAGCCTTGCTCCGGAAAGCATGGAGAGCTACACACATATCCTCAGTTACACACATTGTTATTTATTTCATCGGCATCTTTATCCAAATGGATCACACGCAGTTACACACTGGGATAGGAAACATGAGCTCCTTTACACACAATACTTTAAAACAGAACTTCTCAGTGCAGGTCCTGGCAGCACTTCTTTCTTTATTTGTGAGCCCTCATGCACTGTCATTAGCTTCTACTTCTTTGAATATTTATGCATTTTTACCCCATTAGATGGAAAAGAAATGTCTCTGGGCACTTTTCACGTGTTTTGCTTTTTCATGTGTTTTCTCCATAATTGGTGACAGAAAGTTTGATGACACCGCCCAAATCCTAGTGAAGTAATGCCGACCAGAGGTAGTGTATGTTTTGAAAAGTGAAGTGAATAAAGACACAGTAGTGAACTGCGCTGGGCTCTCCCTCGCTTTTCCACATCACTCCCACCACACGCCTCTTAGCCTTTCACCAAGTGTCATGAGAACGACCAGCGATGGAGGTGACGCTTGTTGTGTCTGAGCAGAAAAACCACCTCACAGTCGTCTCCAAATCTCAACTACTGGATGGCAAAGTGCTCTTTCCAGTAGCACAGACTTGGGCCCATGGGACTGGTGGGCAACAAACATGGTAAACTCCTGCCTTCCTCTGCATCAGGACATGTGGAACACTGTCTTTTGTCTTTACACTGCAGATTGGTTATTATTCCGAACACGCACGGTAAAATCCTCTCATATGGCTGCCAAAAACAAGTTAAAAATCCACACAGTGCCGGACTGCCGAATGTCCAATATCCACACAGAGTAACTCAGAGTACTGTACTGACTACTGTACTTCCTCTTTGTCGGTGTCGGTGGGTGGGGGGGGTTTCTCTCTCTTTTCAACTGTGAAATGTGAGCTCGTGAGAGCACAGTAAGATCGGTGTGAAACTGTGCTCCATCGTGCCCTGTTCTAGCTTTGAGCCAGTACTGTACATTAACAGTAAATGTACGAAGGATGTACAGTTCAGTAGTGTGAAGTGAGGGAGACCTCAGCACTAACGGCTGGGCGCGTCCGGACTCACCCTCTGTTGCCATGCCAACCGCACTGTCAAGTGTCAAGTAGCGGTGGTTCAAATATCATTGTGGTTCGTGAGGTTTTATCACCGCAATCTTTCGAAAAACTGACAGCAATTATTATTAACCAGTAAATAATTGATTTGCACCCCCAACACACACACGCGCGCGTGCACGCACATGCCTGCCATGCCATGGCATGGGCTGAACTCTCGTTCTTCCCTCGGAAACCACACAATGATTATTTATAATAAGACCGAAGTACTTGGACTTGTTTTTGAAACTGATTTTTGTTTAAAAATAAAAAAAAGGTAAACAAGTTATTTCACAGGCACGGAAGCAGACTTTTTAAACGGAAACAAGGCCCCGAACTGCATACAGCGCTTTTGCCGAGTAAAAACCCGTAGAATAAACCGATTTAATTTTAGTACTCTACTGGACTTTCACTTCACTCCACCCTCTACTGTACAGCGTTGCTACATTAAAGGAAATACCGACGTCGAGCAGCTCAGCGTAACGTCATCATAGCGTCGTGCGTGGGGGAGGGGCAACAGGCTGGCCAGCCAATCGTGGCTCCGCTATGCAAATGAGCACACGCATTCCTACGCAGCGAAGAAGCGAGCGGCGCTCGAACGTCGACTCGTGCGGCGGTCACTTTGGTCACTTTGTCGCTCTTTCGCGGTCACACTGTGACGATTCGTCGTCGTCTTGTCACTTTGTTACCAGCACGGGCAACGGCGGCGGCACAAGACAAGGCACCTTGAATGGCGCTCCGGCTCTGAGTCACACAGAGAGACAGACGGATAGCGCGAGCGAGCGAGCAGCAGAGAAAGATGAAGTTGTGGGTAAGTTAGTTACCTCAGCGCTACTGGATTTTGTGTGAATGTTTGTGTAGCTCTCAGACGGGCTGTTAGTGTATAAACAGGCCAGGTATCTTTGTTTGTGTACTGTAGCTCACTGTACTGCTCAATCAATCAATGTTCGCAAAGTGAAGCAAGCAGGGATGGTCTGGAGCTGGCCTCCTCGCGCCACAACTTGTGGCACAAGTGTGTGTGTGAGTGAGTGAGTGTGTGTGTGAGAGAGAGAGAGAGAGAGAGAGAGAGAGAGAGAGAGAGAAACCGTCACAGTTTTAACGCGCATTTCTGACTATGTAAAGCACGTTGCATTCAGTGAGGGAACTGAGCCCCGTTGTCTACAGAGAACCTTCCGCAGTGATTTACCACAGTGAGCCAGTGTCATGATGTGGGCACCTCTGTTGACTCCTGTACTGATGTGGTCCTTTATCTCTGGCTCACATGGTGGTTCCGTTTGCCATGGCTCCAAAATCAAAAGTCCTCATGCTCTTAATTTTTGTCCCTGATGACTGGTTGGAATGAGCTCCCTGCGTCCCTCAGAGCTGCTGAATCCCTCCCACACTGAAGGAGGGCCTCGAACCCATCTCTTTGAGAGCCACTTTTCTCCTGATCTCCTGGGAGCTCCATCAATGAGTCCAACACCATCTGCTACGATTGTCTACGTATTTGTTATTTGAATGTCACTTCTATAAGAGCTGCTGGATGGATGTGAACCAGCAATGTGCGTGTATTTCCTCGGAGCTGTATGTCATTGCAGAGAAGAGTGTGATGAATGAATAAGTGTAAATGACAACCTAAGTTGACACCAAATTGTAATTGACTGGTTATGAAACACACACACACACACACACACACACACACGGAGGATGCAAAGGACCAAGGAATCAGTGCAGAGTTTCTCTGGAAGACACTTAGCGATACATCCTGTTTTATCAGACACGGCACCCTCAAATGGGGCCAACGGAGGGTGCAGTGATCAAAGATGTGGACTTGTAACTGGAAAGGTGCTGCCTTGAGCCCCATTCCCCACCACTGGCCTGGTGTAATGCCCATACATGCTATAATTACACAGCAGAGTTACACATTAGGGGGCGCGGTGGTGCAGCGGGTTTGGCCGGATCCCGCTCTCTGGTGAGTCTGGGGTTCGAGTCCTGACTGTGGTGCCTTGCAGTGGACTGTTGTCTCGTCCTGGGTGTGTGTCCCCCAAGCCTTGCACCCTGTGTTTCGGGGTTAGGCTTGGGGTTCAGGCTGTGTGTGTGTGTGTGTGTGTGAGTGAGTGAGTGAGTGAATTACACAGTAAGTCACCATGCAAGAGCAATGTAGCTTTGTTTTTGCTTGAGGAATTATATCTTATTTGTTTTTAATCTCATTTATGCTTTCAATTGTGTAGCAATAGTCTGCTGATATTTCTCAGATGAAATAATAGTAATTGAAACTGTGACTTGACTTTGAAGAAAACTGTGTATTTATGTTAGTAATGTGTACATAGATGCACTTTGCCTGAAGAGGACATTTCATCATGTTACTGGGGTCGAGCTACAGTCTTTTTTTCTAAAATTTTACTTTTATCAATATTTTATTCAGTTTTCTGTTTTCAAGACTTTGTTCTTTTTGTGGGGCAAATATCATCTGCATTTCTGTGTCCAGTGATAAAGAAGAGCCAGACAGGGCACCGGGTCGATTCAGCTCGCTTCTGCAGTGTTTACAGTGTGTGTCAGGTGTTGCTGACTGTTAGCCATCAATAACAAGATGATGAGTGTTGCACATGTTTATGGGATGAATCAGTCAACAATTATTATCGATGCAGAGTTTGTAGACACAACGCGTTTCCATTTCCAGTCGCTGTAAAATAGTTTAAATTTTCGTGTTGCCCAGAGTTCTGTAGTGCGTTTTTGACAGCAATGTGCAGTATATATTCAAGACTAGCACAGGATCTGCCCCGTGAATAAATTGAGGTATGTCTCCATTAGTACGGCTTTACTGATTGCGATGTAGTGGACAGGTTTACGGCTAAATCCAGCCAGCTGTAAAGGACTGCCTGAGGAAGTGGGAGGAGGTGGGAAGGTGCCACACGGAGGCCACACTCTTCGGTGGAGCTTGCCCAGCTCCCCGACTCTCCGGCACCCTTTTGGAGGGGAAAGAGTGTTTCCTGAGCGAAGTCATCCATACCCGCCGTAACCTTCGTGCGGACAGCGAGGACCCATCCGCGGAAGGCTGCTCCTGTCTTTGCTTGGGGTCCCTGGTCCAGCATTCTTATGCGGTCACGCGAGGGCTTCTCGCTTTTTCCGCATGCTGTTGGTCTCAAAAAGCGGACCTTTGGTTTGACAGCACTTTCATAAGATTGCTTTGCATTTGTAGACGGCGGAAAGGGTGAGAAAGAGGAAGAGCTGCGGCTGGGAGAACTGCAGCCTCAAGCTGTGCACTGAGCGTTTGCACCTCTGTGTGACGTACGTCTGCTCGCAGCGTGGAAAGTGTGTGAAGTGGCAGAAAGAAGCTCCAAGCCACTCGGTGAACGTTAATAACTCCGCGCGCGCGTGCGTGCGTGTGTGTGTGTGTGTGTGTGTGTGGGGATCATGACCGCGCCTGTTTGCTCTTTCTTATCAAGTCCACATGGACTGTTTGTGTCTCGCTCTGTTTGACTGTAAATTGTCTCCTGGTTACTGTGATTTACTCTTGCTCCCAGGTTTCGCAGCTCGCTTCCAGGAACCGGCAGTTCTCCCCCTCGGTATGCTGCTTCACGCGTAGGGCCGCACAGAACTGTGGCCAGTGGCTGTCTTGTGTTGAATGGAAAATCCCTTGCTGTGGGCAGGGCCAGTTGCCATGGCAACTCACCTCAAGGTGTGTCAGCCAGAGGTGTGTGGCGTGACCCCAGACACACAATTGCTCATCTGTGCAGTAGTGTGGGGGGAGGGGGGCAGTTTTCCTCTCTGTCTATGCAGGCCTGCAGTGTGTGTGTGTCTGTGTGCACCAAAGGCCGTTGCCCGTGTGAAAAGTCTCTGCTGGTCCTTGTGTGCCTTTGTTACTAATCTAAATACTTTTTAACATGTATTTACATTAATTCATTTAGCAGATGCTTTTCCTCATTCAGAAGTGAAACCTTGGTATTCACATTGCAAAGCCGGACGTCGTGTGTGTGTGTGTGTGTGTGTGCGCGTGTGCGCGTGCGTGCGCTCGCACTCAGGAGAGAGCCCCTGGGTCCTGTAAGTGCAACTCCTGCTGTCGTCACATGTTAATGTGTGATGCGTAGATTGACTCCACCTTCTTTTGCTCTGCTGTAGTGCAACAGGCCCTTTGAAAGAGTGTCGAGTGGAAAGGCTGCGTGTGTTCCTGCTCATGTTGAGCGACAGTCGGTATCCGCTCTTTGAGGGGAAGCTGCAGCTGCCTGAGCGCAGCGGTGTCGACGCATCCGGGCCTTTTGCCGTGGCGTCGTGTCGCACAGAGGTCGACGGGCTGCTGCTGTGGCTCCGTGAGGTTCAGACGTGTGTGTTGGGGCTCTTCTGAGAAGCTGCTGTGTCTCTCTCTCTGTGTCATCGTTGTTGTTGTTGTTGTTGTTGTTGTTAATATTCATAATAAATATAGCTGCTGCGTGGATCCCTCAGCCCTTGCAGTGTCTGAGCTGAGAGAGATGACGAGTTACGAATGATCACGGTGACTCATGGCAGCGGTTCAAAGGTACACAGATAGCAGCCTGACACAGGAACTTACTGCTGTTCCAATAAACCTTCTAATATGCACAACACACACATTTCTCGTTCCCACAGATCTCATTGTGGACAACAATAGGAAACACAGCTCTGATAGCAAGTAGAATGACTTCATATTTACATCTGTACTGCTTCTGACACACACTTTGAGCGAACTGCTCACTGGTTATTGCACGTGGGGATTTTTTGAGCAGAATTGCTGGAGGTCCTCGCTGCACATGCTGATGTAACAGTTCCTTACAAAGTGTGTTGACCGTGAGCAGCGACCGCGGTCGGCCTTGGTGACCGCTGTCATAATGAAACGTAATATATAATAAAATGTATATGGGGCGCTTAGCACACAGTAAAGGCGAAACTGTGTGTCCCTGTAACCCCCCCCCCAACTCCCCACAGGGTGCGATGGCCCGGGCGCTGTACGACAACGTGCCCGAGTCCCCAGAGGAGCTGGCCTTCCGCAAGGGGGACATCCTCACGGTCATTGAGCAGAACACAGGTGGCCTTGAAGGCTGGTGGCTCTGCTCGCTGCACGGGAGGCAGGGCATCGCCCCTGGAAACCGCCTCAAGCTGCTTGTCGGACCAGGGTGCGAGGCCCCATCCCCGCACCCCGCTAATCACCTCCAGGGTCCGGGGAAGCAGGATGGGCTGTACCAGGTGCCTCTGGGGAAGGAGGTTTACCAGGTGCCGCAGCCAACCGGACGGGCCACTGGGGCCACTGATGCCACTCCAGACAAGGTATTTACCTCAAAATACACCATTCGGTACTTTATGTTACAGTAATACCGTTACCTTTTTACCGTTTTACCCTTTTGAGTGACTAACATGCTGAGCAGGTATGCGTGGGTGCCTGGGCACTATCGTGAGTCACCCAGGTGAGGGTGTGTCGCTCTGGAAATCAGTGGGCATGTGCTCTGTTCTGCTCCTTGTCACACATGAAGGCACTCACTCGCTTCCTTGTCGTGGTCTGAGCAGGTGCTGACCCCAGTGCGTGTGGGCCAGTCTTACGCCTTTGACCAGTCCCCGGGTGTCCAGCAGGACCTTTACGATGTGCCACCGGTCCGGACGCAGGAGGTGAGCGTGCGCGAGTGTGTTAATGCACTGACCCGGTGGGGAGTACACAGAATGGTGTCACAGGATGACCGCTTGTCATTCCAGGTGTATGACATTCCCCCGAGCCAGCAGGTGGGGTCTGTGCTCCCAAGGCAGCTCGGCACACTGCGCTCACAAGGGGTGTATGACATCCCGCCTGCTGTGCGTGGGGTATGTGGTCAGAAAACCCACCGAACGGCCCGCCGCCCTCCACGTTTGCCTGACTTTCCCTGAGTGTAGCAGTCCGTACCTCGCCGTACCAGACTCTGGCTTGCTCTATTACACATTTCAATGCCAAGAAGTCGCTCTGCAGTTGTGTTGACGGTGTGCGGTCTCCAGTTTGCCACATCGAGACGGCCACCCTGTCGCACACGGGGGGACAAAGAAGCCAGAAGAGTTTCACGTTGAGAAGTCAGATTTTCCCTGAGAACGTCATCATACGGTTTGGAGCGGGAGGCAGGAGGGGCAACAGCACTGCAGTGGAGCTTCAAGCGCATTGCTCTGACCACTGACGCTGACTCTGATTGTTTTGTAAAGAGGAAAAGTGTGAAGCTGCTATTTGCGTCTGTTTTCATCGCTTTCTTGTGTATACGGCTCATGGCAAAGATGTCATTAACCATGTCACAGATTTCAAAGCCGGTGCTGCTTCAAGGGGTTACTGTGGTAACTGTGAGCACCACCCAAGGTGTGGTTGAGTGGGACGCTGCAGATGGTCGCATGCATGAAAACAGCAAATAGCAATTCTTTCCAGAACAAGAGGTCTAGGCGTTGCTTGGTTGCACCCTGCACTGTTCAGGTAACCTGCTCTGCTTCCTGCAGGTTTACTCCGTCCCGCCAAGCCACAGCAGCCCCGCTCCGCCTGAGAGGTGCTATGATTTCCCGCAGCCCTTCCAACCACAGCCAGGCGGCATCTACGACGTTCCCTCCACCGTGCTCGCCCACGTGCACCCTGACGTCAGCCTGAAGAAAGGCTCCTCTGGCAGCAGCAGCAGCAGCGGGAGTTGTGTATACGACGTGCCCCCCACACAGCAGTCTGCTGGTGGCCACAGGGACGTGTACGACATGCCGCGCGGGGCACGTTTCTCTCAACCACGGGGCCCCCAGCCGCTGGGTGACGTGTTGGACGGCGTACGCCACTTGTCTCTCGCTGGGGAGGTGGAGCCTGCGCGGGAGCAGGCCTTTGACCCTGTCGTGCAGCAGGTAGCCGGGCCGCTGCAGTCCGCGAACGCCGCTGTGCAAGTGCTGCTGGGCCTGGCAGCGTCGCCCTGCTGGAGGACAGGGCCGTTCATGGAGCAGCACGATGCCGAGCTGAGGGGCGCCGCAGACTCGCTGTGCGCGGCGCTGGCCGATCTCCTGCTCCTGGGCCGAGGGGCGCTGGGAGGTGCTGCTGCTCTGTTGGAGCCCAGCCTACGGGACAGACTGCGGCAGCAGCTGCAGAGACTGGACGACTCCCTACGGATCACGCAGCAGAGCAGCCGCACCTTGGACTCGGCCAGCTGGGCTCCGCCTGTGCCGCCGGGCAGCCGCGACGACCTGGACCGCCTGCTCGTGGTGTGTCGCGGCGTGTCGGATGACATCAGGCAGCTCGCCGCCACCTTCGCCGCCGGAGGGGACCTGCTCTTCGGGAGCGTCGTGCTTCCGGAAGCCAAGCAGGAGTGGGGGCCAACACGGCCGTTTCCCCTGCCCTGGGACACGCAGCAGGAGACGCTGAGTGGTGCAAGCCCAGAGCGCTGTGTCAAGAGCTGGATGGAAGACTACGACTACGTGCATCTGCAGGTGGGTTCTCGGGCTGGGCTGGGACCGACTGCTGCGTTTACCTAAGTGTCTGTACTTTGGCGACTGTCAGCGTTTGCACCGTCTAAGATATTGGGCATTTGAGCTGTTTTTATTTGCCATCACTGACCGTGACACCTGTGTGCAAAGTGACTTGCGTTGTCTGCTGTGTGCACTTATTCATGTACCTGATGCTCTTCTCCAGAGCAACTTACAGCTACTTCGGCCAAGTATAATTTGTACTCTATCCGTTGAGGGTAATTATTTGGATCAAGGTTACTGCAGGGCGGGTGCAGATTCAAGGACTAACCAGTATGGCACCTGTTGTCCCCTCAGTTCTGTACTGTATACATTTACATTTATTCACTTGGCAGATGCTTTTCTCCAAAGCGACTTCTGATGGATACTATGTAGTGTTCTTACCCCACACACCTTTTTCACCACGGTGACTTACACTGCTAGATACACTACTTACACTGGGTCACTCATCCGTACATCCGTGGAACACTCTCTCTCTGTCACTTACACACTATGGGGGAACCTGAACAGCATGTCATTGGACTGTAAGAGGAAACCCACGCGGAGATGGAGAGATCATGCAAACTCCACACAGACTGAGCGGGGATCGAACCCACTTCCTCTCACACCACCCAGGCGCTGTGAGACAGCAGAGCTATATACTAGGGAATGCGGCCTTCGCTCTGCTTTAATGACGTGGATTGAAGTGTATCAGTTGACCGTGTGTTCAGCAGGTCTTGTCTGCATCCAGTCCGTGACCGTATAGCTTCACGATGTGAAACTGGCTCCACGCTGTAGTAGGACAGTGGCACAGCAGATGGTGCTGGTGCCTCACAGCTCCTGGGCTATGGGTTTGGATCTGGCCTACAGTCCTCGATCATTTTACGTGGAGTGGAGTTTGCATGTTCTCATTGTCTTCATGTGGGTTTCCTCCCGCAGTCTCCGGTAAGTCCAGGGTAAACCCCCTTCCCAACCCCCAGTGCTCCTTTGCTTCACAGGGCAAAGAGGAGTTTGAACGGCAGCAGCAGGAGTTGCTGGAGAAGGAGAACATTTTGAAGCAGAACAAGATCCAGCTGGAAGAGGAGCAGGTAATGCTGAGAGCCTCCCAAGGCCGTCCTTCCTGGCCCCTGACCCCACCGTTGCTGAACGTGAAAGCACAGTGAAATTCCTGAGGAGCTCGCTGTGGGAGCCCTGCTTTCGTCTCTTCAGCTGCAAACACATTTCCTGCACTGTAAAAGCATCTTCAGAGTACAGGGCTGTTTTCATCCAGTTCAAGTAGTTTTTATTGTCATTCCTCTATACAACTTGTGTACAGTGGGACGAAATGTCATTTCTTTGGAGACCATGGTGGTGCAACACAGAACAGAGCACAAGACAGTAAATAAATGCACGGGACAGGACGCGGGTATGGCTGCGAGCTGTAGGCAGTTGCGGAGTAGTGTAGTGCCGAGTTAATTGTTTGATGGAGCCAGGTGAGTGTTGGGAGGCAGCTGGGTGTTGAGTAGTCTGCCTCAGGGACTGCCCGCCTTCCATGTGCACCTCAGATGTCCCACAGCTGTGATTTAATTTGTGCCAAGCGACACGGGCAGGTGCGCATGGAAGGCAGGCGACTTATGATCGGAAACGGTCTTGTTTAAAGGAGTAACGTTGACGTTGCGAACACATCCACCACCACGAGCTGCGTCCACGTATGCCAGTCGCTATGCTAACTGTGAAAATAGCGCTAAAGTGCACCTGCAGACCTCGTCAGGGCTGCTGGCAGCTCACGTCCGCAGTGCTTTAACGCAGCGTCTCTTTCCTCCTCCTCTCGCAGCTCAAGCAGTACAAGCAGCTGGAACAGGAGGTGATCCGGCCCGTGGAGAACGATGCCCCCGAGTGGATTTCCCAGCAGCCTGCCTCCACGGGAGGCGGGGCTGCACTGTGCGGGCGGGACCAGCAGTTGCTGCGCTTCTACTCGGAGCAGTGCAGCGCGCACTTTGCCACGTTTCTGAACGCCGTGGACGCCTTCTTTGCCTGCGTTGGCGCTGGACAGCCGCCCCGCGTGTTCGTGGCGCACAGCAAGCTGGTCATCCTCAGCGCCCACAAGCTGGTCTTCATCGGCGACACGCTCTCGCGGCAGGTGGCCGCCCCCCAGGTGGCCCACCGTGTCATGGACGGCAGCAACGCGCTGTGCCAGATCCTCAAGACAGTGGTGGGGGCCACCAAGATGGCTGCGCTGCGCTACCCCAACACGGCTGCGCTGCAGGAGATGGTGGACCGCGTGACACTGCTGTCCCACCAGGCAGCGCAGTTCAAAGCACAGCTGCAGCAGGCGTCCGGACCGTGAACGCGGTGCCCCACGTGTCGGTGTCAGCGTCAGCCTATTGTGTGTATGTCATGGAGGAGAAAGTGACAAGTGTTGTGGATTTTGATAAATCTCCCCACGATAAAATGCCTGCCTGTGTATGTTTCTCTGCTATTTAGTTGTTTGGGGTGAACAGGAGTTAGTTGAATCCTGCACCTTCTGCAGGCCCGCCTTCAAAGCGCAGATGAAGGAATAAAGTTTCTACTAAGTGTTTTGAGAAGGGTCCGGCGCAAGAAAAACCTTTGCTGAGAGTGACGCTTATCCTCAGCAGTTTCTCTCAAACTTAATCCAAAAGTTTGCCCTGCACTTTGAATGTATTCACATATGTTTGTGACCCTTAGCTTTATCTGTATATGCAAAGTTTTCAAATGTGTTGTATAAAATATGCTTCTGCTGGTAGTGGAGCTTGAGTGACAAGTGATTGGGGATTTTCAGAACTCTAAGCAGTTTGTGCACGCAGAGGACGGCAGGACACTGGAGGAGCAAGGAGCTCAGCCACGGTCATGTCCCGCACAGAACGCAACGCTACGCATCAAGCGCAGTTGCGCGCGCACACCTTCACGGTGCTGCACACACTGACAAGTCAACGTTCACTTCACAAAATAAATATTCTTGTTTACAAAACACTTTTATTAAGACAGCCACATGGAGTAAATGAAAAACTTAAAAAGCAGCCACATGTCAACCGATTTGTTCTATACTGAAGAGCTTGGCAACACGAGGGCCCCTTACAACGTAGGGTCCTACATCCACACGTGGTCCCTGATGGCAGCGCCCCTCTGAGTAGTGCCCTCTGGTGGCCGGCCGATGTGCCAAAAACTAGGGAGAGCAATGAAAATGAATCTGAAATCATGGAAGCTCTCAGTTGCTCATTTAGGTCTTCGTTGCTTCTTACAGTCAGGTGCCTGGTTCGAGACTATGGTGAGCTACGCTTTTACACGTGACATGACACGAGAGACCCAGTGGGGGTGACGGGACGTGCAAGTGGCTGTGTCAAACGCACAACACACGTAAAGCACAGGGAAGCAAAGGGCCCGGCTTCGATGCCGTCTCTGGTGCTCATCGGAGGGACGTGTGTAGACAGCCCTTGCTGAGGAAGCAGACAGCTCTAGCTGGCATCTTGTGGTGAGACGATTCTCTGCCGGGGTGCCTTGGCCCGATGCCGAGGGGTGGGGGGTCTCTCGGCCCCAGAGCGTGGCAGCTCGGCATCAGCCTGCTGGGGGCTGGTGTCACCCACCAGCTCGCGCAGGAACTTGAACTTGGACAGGAAGAGCTGCCAGACCACATACCAGCCTGCGGAACAACGACAGGAGGACAGGTCCATGGGTAAAACTCAATGAGGATGGACTCAATGAGTACCGCGGTGAGATCAAGTCCCTTTAGCTGAGCATTACTCGTACTTTATACTCACCAAAGAACATGAAGATGCTGAAAGCCTTTACAGATGCGGCCACTATCTTTTTTTTTAAGTACCCAGCTCAAGCGTATTACAGCAGAAGTGACAGTCAAATCCGGGTCTTGCGTCTGCAAAGCAGCAGGCCCAACATGCAGGGCGGAAGGGCTGCGTCTCAGTCCCAGTACGGTGCAGCACCGGGGGGCCCCTCTAAGGGCCATCTTAGCACCCTTCCTGTTTACCACAGACTTTAAGTACACTGCTGGGGCAGCTAGTAGCACAGTGGTCAGCACTGCTACCTTTGGACCCAAAGGCTGTAGGGTTGAATCCCACCTCCAGCTGTAGTACCCTTGGCTTGAGGAAGGTACTTACCCTAAAGCGCTCAAGTAAAATTGTCGAGCTGTATCAATAGATAAATAATGGTAATCAGCTTGACAGCTGGGTGCAAACGGCAGGTCAATACTGCTTAAACTAAGAGAGGGTGATCTAGTTAGGAGGTCCAGGGGAGCACTGTGTCCAGCCCTCAGCGAGGGAGAGGAAGTGAAGGGGGTCATGATGCAAAGTACCTGGTTGGGCACTTGGGCAACAGCCTGCAGTGGTCTTATATTGATTATGATTCAATGGTTAGATTTATGAACAAATACCGTTACCAACAGGCTTCCCCTTCCAAAATGTGTTTGAAAGTTAAGGATATGATGATTGTCTAAGTGTGACACCTCTTACCTGCCTGTGTCGCTCTCCATGTCTTTCTCCCTCCATACCTGTCTGTCTCCTACCTGCCCATCTTTCTCTCTCTCTCTCTCTCTCCAGCCTTTCCGCGTACGACGCCGGTACGTCGTCGTGTCGCACGCGCTATTTGTTACTTTCTAGTATAAGTATTAGTCGTCACCACAGTAAGACTGAAGCCTCCCTCCCAGGCTGCCGAAAGCTGCGCACTCACCGAAGAGCATGAAGAGCAGCACGCAGAGCAGGGTGGCCACGATGACCACGACGGTGAGGCCGAGGCTTTGCCACATCCTCCTGCTCCTTTAACACACCGACAGTGTGTGTGAGCGAGCCTGGTGGTCCCTCGCTTTCTTTTCTCGGTAACTCTGTCTCCGTGGTGGACCGCGCCGCGCCGCGCGCGGCTGAAAAAGATTAGAAGCAAACGGCTAGAGCCGCGGTTCCTACGGACGGACTACAGACACACTTGTCATGAGAAGACTAAAATAAAGCACACGATCCACCTACATCTTTGAGATATAAAAGTGTTCTGCAGAACAACTTTGCAGACATCACAAGATCGTATGAATCCACCGTCCACGGTTAAAAGGACGCAGGCATCCTGTTGCGCTGACTTCTGGGTATTGTAGTTAGAGTATAAGGCATTACGCTGTACATGGAACGCTAAATCACCGTCCAGTATTCAAAGAGCGCAGGCATCCTGTTGCGCTGACTTATGGGTATTGTAGTTACAGCGTAAGTGCCGTGTACCAGTTCTCAAGTTTCAAGTTTTATTGTTATAGATACAAGTACCATGTACATGTATCATGAAATTCTTCTTGAATGCTTCTCCACAGACTATGGACAAAGACAGTAGAAATACTGCACAAACAAAACAATGACAATGACAGTGAGTAGTGCAACAGCAGCAACAATAATACCAGTTGACAGTCAGGGAACTCAGAACAGAGAATGAGAATGCTTAAAGTGACAGTGTAATTCACCAATGTGCTTGAGTGGAGCAGTCCAACTCTAGTCACTAAAGGTAGCACATTGGTTAGTGTTGTATACTCTTACAGCAGTTGGGTAAAAGCTGTTCCTGTACCTAGCAGTGCGGGTTCGAATAGACCTGAGCTGCTTTGCAGATGGCAGAGAAGAGAAAAGTGCCCATGTGGGGTAACTATGATCTTTCATGATGCGCATTGTCTTTGAGGCAGCATGTGGTGTAAGTGTCCTGGACTGCTGGTAGCTGCGTGCCGATGATTCCCTGAGCTGTTTTGCCCACCCTCTGTAGGGCTTTCTTGTCCTGTGTGGAGCAGTTGCCACCCCAGGATGTAATACACTCTGTGAGGACAGACTCCACAGCACACCTGTAGAAAGTGGTGAGGACTGTAGTGGACATCCGGGCTTTCTTCAGACGCCTGAGGAAGTGAAGAAATTGATGGGCCTTTTTGATGGTTGATGCTCTGTGCTCAGTCCATGTGAGTTTGGCAGTGAGGGTGACCCCTAGGAATCTGAAGCTGTTCACCCTCTCTACAATGTCCCCTCCTATGTAGATGGGTGCATGAGCTATATCCTGTTTCCTGAAGTCAGTCACCAGCTCCTTAGTTTTACTGATATTGAGAGACAGGTTGTTGTCCTGGCACCATTCTGCCAGGAGCCTCACCTCCTCTCTGTAGGTCGTCTCATCGCTGTTGGTGATCGGACCCACAATGGTGGTATCCTCAGCAAACTTCATGATGGTGTTGGAGCTGTGACTGGCCACACAGTCATGTGTGAACAGGGAGTATAGCACTGGGCTCAGGACGCTTCCCTGTGGAGTGCCAGTGTTGAGGATCAGTGGGGTGGAGGTATTAATGCCAATCTGCACACGCTGGGGTCTGTTGGTGAGGAAATCCAGGATCCAGTTACACAATGCGGCACTCGGTCCCAGCCCTAGTAGTTTCTGGATCAGCTTGGTTGGGATGATAGTGTTAAATACTGAGCTATAGTCTATAAACAGTAGCCTTGCATAGCAGTTTTTATTATCCAGGTGAGACAGAATGGTGTGAAGTGTGTGTGATATCATGTCTTCAGTGGATCTGTTGTGGCGTTAGGCAAACTGCAGTGGGTCCAGAGTGTCTGGGATGGTGTCCTTGATGTGTCCCAGCACCAGCCTCTCAAAGCATTTCATTGCAATGGGGGTCAGTGCCACTGGGCGATAGTCATTAAGGCAGATCACTTTGTTCTTCTTAGGAATGGGGATGATTGGTGTTTGAAATGGTGGTGTTTTTGAAACAAGTGGGTATAGTTGAGCTTTTTAAGGAGGTGTTAAATATGTCCATGAAGACAGTAGCCAGTTGGTCACAACATGTTTTTAAAACTCGCCCTGAAATTCCGTCCAGTCCAGCAGCTTTGCAGATGTTGAGTTGGCTAAAAATTTTTCTCACCTGTGCCAGAGACGGTGAGACTGGCATTATCCTGTACTGTGGGGATTCACAGCGGGAGGTCTTCATTCTCAAACTCCAAGCGGCCATAAAGTGCATTCAGTTCTTCTGGGAGAGACGCAGCAGCACCTGTCAATGACCACCTTTGTGGTTTATAATCTGTTAATATTTGGATTCCCTGCCACAGCCTATGTGCATCTTGAGTGCAGTTAAACTCTGATTCCACCTTCCTGCTATATTCCCGTTTCGCGCTGGCAATGGCTTTGAGAAGCTCGTACTTGCTCTTCTTGTACGCGTCCGTGTCTCTGGACTGAAACGTGCAAGTTCGCATGCGGATCTTATTTCGGATTTCGGCGGTTATCCACGGTTTTTGGTTGGGGAATGAGTGGACTGTTTTATGTGGTATGCAGACATTTCCACAGTAGCGGATGAAGTCTGTCACAACTGTGGCATACTCGTCCAGATTGGAGGATGAGTTTCTGAACATGTCCCAGTCTACGGAGTCAAAGCAGTCCTGGAGCCTTTCCTCTGCTTTTGGTGTCCAGCACTGCACGGTTATTGAAAACGGATGGATGGATGGATGGATATCGCAGATGTTATCATACAGAACCAGTGTGTGTGAGTGAACATGCAGCCCCATCGTTGCCTTCTCTTGTTGACACAATCCCTTGGTAAACAGAAAGGGCAGCAGGGCAGATGGCAAGCTGGGATAGGAGATCTTCATCTTAACCTCAATCCATGGCACAAGTACAAGGTGAACTTTATCTGTCAGTTTATCACTGTGGAATGTCTGTACCAAAATGTTCTGCATCCATGCGGTCCCTGCTTCACTGAAATACAGCTGAAGGCTTGTCATCCAGTCCAATGTACTGTGTACATGATGCAGTTGTGAATATGAAGCACACCACACAAATGTTTGATATTATGAATGCCCCCTCTGTGGTGCACACATGAAGGAGGGGTCACACTAAGCGCTCTAAGGATCAGCGCAAAGCCTTTGCATGAAGATCATGTCCACCATGACTTTGGGTACCCAGTGGCAAAACCATCATCCTCACAGATGTCAAATGTTTCCAATGTGTCCAGCTGTTTCTCCTCAAATATGCCCTGGATCAGGTTGAGCCAATGATTTGGAAACAGCTTGGGCTCCATTGCTGAAGTGATTTTCTTGTGAAATTAACAGCAGAAATTTTACCCTGTGACATTTGTACTGTACTATTTACTTCTATTTTGATGTTCCAGTTTGATATCACCTGCTAGTGGACATTATGATGTGAGAACAGAAATATTGTCCATTAAACTGTGCCACATGGCTTTACAATAAGAGGTCAATCATCTGCCAAATGATTAAATTAAGGAAAGATGACCAAAGTTTTAGAAGATCCTGGGATGTGAGACAGAAATGTGATCGAGAGCAGGATGCATGTGATTGATAAAAGGCATGCAACACATCAATGGAATCATAAATAATCCATAAATAATCAAAGTTTTTTTCATGCCATTGCTGTTACATCAGTAATGTGAGGTTGGTGGGCTCTTTCTGCACATCTCACTGCTCCCTGAATTCATTCAAGTGATTTATATTATAACCTTGATCTTAACCTGCAACCTCTTTGTGGAGATTTCAGCTGTAAATTGCTTTGAATAAAAGTGTCAGATATATGGCAAATAAATGATGTGACAGTTCATTTGGGATAGCAGACAGTGTAGCAGAAGTAAAGGACTTGAGTATGAATCCCACATTCTACTGTACTAGCACCCTGAACTGCTCTGTATCCGAGGTTAAGTCATTCTAAGTCTAAGCAGCTTAAAGAAAATGCGACACTGTTTTCTTGGACAAAGTGTGGGATAAATATCGGTTAATAATCACACCCAGCAAACTCAGCTTTTTGTCTTGTACTTCATTAATATTAAGGAAAACAGGCAGGGCACAAAAAGAATGAGTGTTGCTACAATATATATATTTTCCACGAGTCGAGTGCGGCAAAACCGCAGTTAGCGTTTAGGATGCATCGCACGACGTGGAGCGCTACATTTAACTGAAACAATATTTTATTACAGTGTAATGCAATCTAACCGAAAGAGTACATTTTATTACAGTTAGGCGAAAATTCACACAAAGGAACATGAATGAACTCTGAGCGATTTCTACCGTAACAACAGCGATACAATGTAACACGTCAGCTGCCCTTCTTTTCCCACGTTACTGCACTTTCACCGCTTATTCGGCACTTCAAACAAAACCTTCCATTAGATGAAAAGGAACCTTAGTGAAGAAAGAATAGAAAAGGTCAAACTTGTTTCATCAAGAGAGGAGAAGCACGAAAAAAATGTTCTTACAGCTTCAGTCTGTCTTTCAGCGATTGTTTTATTATGCGCATTTTTTTTAATTTACAGAACGTAAGTTTATTCGTGATTTCATTCAAGCTGTCTTTTTACAAAAGGAAGCAAAAACGGGGTGAGCGACGAGTCTCCGGCCACAACTGACTTCTTTTAGTTCCCGCGTTTCTGGAGGAGAAGCGCGTGCAGAGCACGCGACGAGAAATCAATGTAATTTATACATGCGGAACGTCTCTCTCTCTCTCTCTTTCCCGTGAGAGAGAGAGAGAGAGAGAGTGCCTCAGCTCTTCTTCTTGGCGAACTCCCTCCTGCCCCCGTGCTCACTGGCGAAACTGCGCACGCGGTGGATCTTCCGCAGCTGCCTCTCTATGGTGTCAATGATGTCCACCTGCTCCGGGATCTGCACGTAGCGAACGTTCCTGCCCGTGACGAAGAGGTCGGTCAAGCGGTGGAGGCGTCCCCGCCGGTCCCGGAAGTCCACGTCAGCCAAGCGGATGTTCATGAAGGCGTCCACGTTGAGCAAACGGCCGCGCGCCGTGCTCTCCTCGCGCAGCTCCACCGTGGTGACGTGGCCCTGCAGGCCCTGCAGTAGCACGAGCAGGCTGTTCTCGGCGATGGTGCGCTCGCGGATCGAGTGCGTCACCTCCATGAGGCCTGAAGGGACACACAGAGCGACAGAGGCAGCCATTCGCCAAGGCTTAAAAGGCGCAGTCATTATTCTATCATCGTCATCAGACATTATTATTATTAATTCATTACTGTTCCAGTTACAGCATTGTGCCATTCTTAAGCAGAACGTTGATCTACGGCGACGCTCGCTAAACTTCGCTGCACGCCTTCCACTTTAAGCACTTAATTTAACCGTTTTTTTTTTTTTTTTTTTTTTTACCTTGGGCCTCGCTCTTCTGCTTCCAATGGAAAAGTGTATCGCGGGAGCGCGCACCACGTGTGGTTCCGTGAGGACGCGCGCTGTGATGACGTCACAGAAGATGCGCGGAACCTGTAAAATGACTAGTTTTCGCAACATTAACAAAAACCTAATTAAAGCCAATGTGACTGTCCACCTGTGCTCGGTGTGTGTGAGAAGAGCACACAATCTGAACAGCGATGGTATTGGTGAAAGACTAGCATGATGGACAGTCACTGGCAAAAACGAAAAGAGCTCAGAGAAAAGCGGTGTGAGTCATTCACACTGTTCACTGTTATACAGTGTATGTTTTTGTCTGTGTCTCTGTGTGTGAGCTTATCGAAAATGTGGCGATAACTGGCAAATGACTGCAGCTTCTTAACCTCAACAGAAATGTTTAAACTCTTAACATTTACATTTATTGATTTAGCAGAAGCTTTTCTCCAAAAAGTGTGTATATTGCAGAGTTGATGACATCAAGAGGAGGAGAGATTTGGATCCAAACACAAGATTCTGGAGTACAGTTCATGTATCATGGGGCATGGCAGCACAGCGAGTAGCGCTGCTCTCTCTCAGCACCTGGGTGGTGCGAGAGGACATGGGTTCTATCCCCACTCAGTCTGTGTGGAGTTTGCATGATCTCCCCGTGTCTGTGTGGGTTTTCTCCCACAGTCCAAAGACATGCTGTTCAGGTTCGTGCGAGTGTGTGTGTTCCGCTGATGTGTGGATGAGTGACCCATTGTAAGTAGTGTCTCTAGCTGTGTAAGTTACCCTGGTGAATAAGGTGTGTGGGCTAGTGACACTACATAGTATCCAGTGTGAGTGACTTTGGAGAAAAGCATCTTCTAAGTGAGTAAATGTACCATGGTATAAACCAGTGTACATCACATGAGTAACTGCATAAAGGCTTTTCCATTATGAATCACATTGTTATTAAGGATACATCCATCGTCGATAACCCTTTGTTCCAAGCGGGGTCATGCTGAACTGGAGCCTAACCCGGCAACACAGGGCGCAAGGCTGGAGGGGGAGGGGACACACCCAGGAGGTGATGCCAGTCCCTCACAAGGCACCCCAAGCGGGACTCAAAACTCCAGACCCACCACGTCCCCCTTGGTATTAAACATTATTTAACATAACAAACATGTACAGGTTTATTGAGCAGTTATGAGATCAGGAGAGAAGTGAGTCCCAAAGAGGTGAGTTTTAAAAGTGTTGTTGATGTATTGGCCTCATTGTATTTTTCTCTGAGATGTATATTGCTTTTTGGAGAAAAGCTGCTAAATGAGTAAATGTTAATCAATGTTATTTCTCAAGATGTGCAGTAGAATAATCAGTTCTTTGGCACACATTCTCTCTCTCTCTCACACACACACAGAGTCACAAGTGTGTTTCATTAATTTATTGTTTTTGATTCTTTCTGAAAAATTGCTTATTTTCCACAGTACTGCATTTTTGCACTACATTTATTCAGATCTTTAAACAAAATATAGTATTAGATAAAATGGACTTTGAGTGAACCAATACAAAAGGAATAATATTTAATAATATTCTTCAGCTTGAGGACACTGGCTTCATGAAGTCAAGATTTGCAGCGTGCACTGGGAAGGTTTGCAACCGATTGCGAAGCGGCGGGGATGAGAATCAGCACCTCCAAATCCGAGGCCATGGTTCTCAGTCGGAAAAACGTGGATTGCCCCCTCCAGGTTAGGGGGGAGTTGCTCCCTCAAGTGGAGGAGTTTAAGTATCTCGGGGTCTTGTTCACGAGTGAGGGAAAAATGGAGCGGCAGGTTGACAGACGGATCGGTGCGGCGTCCGCAATAATGCGGTCATTGTACCGGTCTGTTGTGGTGAAGAGGGAGCTGAGTCGTAAGGCGAAGCTCTCAATTTACCGGTCGATCTACGTTCCTACCCTCACCTATGGTCATGAACTCTGGATCATGACCGAAAGAATGAGACCGCGGATACAAGCGGCAGAAATGAGTTTCCTCCGCAGAGTGGCTAGGCGCACCCTTAGGGATAGGGTGAAGAGCTCAGTCACCCGGGAGGAGCTCGGAGTAGAGCCGCTGCTCCTCCGCATCGAGAGGAGCCAGTTGAGGTGGTTCGGGCATCTGTTCCGGATGCCTCCTGGACGCCTCCCTGGGGAGGTGTTCCGGGCTTGTCCCACTGGGAGGGGGCCTCGGGGGAGACCCAGAATGGATTGGAGAGACTATGTCTCCCGGCTGGCCTGGGAACGCCTTGGGGTTCCCCCAGGGGAACTGGAGGAGGTGTGCGGGGAGAGGGAAGTCTGGAGGACTCTGCTCGGACTGCTGCCCCCGCGACCCGGCCCCGGATAGCAGAGGAAGATGAATGAGCTTGAGGACAGATGGTCTGATTTTCTCCTGTTGAATCTCCAGATACAGAGCAGAATACATGGACACAATGTCTAATGTCTGTTTCCACAAGCATCTGAACTGAGTGCTTCAAAAATACACATCTATGTATTTTTCATTCCAGTATCACAAAAAGTGGGTAATAGGTAGGTAATAGTGGATGAATTCTGTAAGAATGAACTATTTGACCCAAATTCCTGCTTGCCCATCATCCTTCAGTAGGACACAAGCGAGGAAATGAGTTGCACTGACACCGGACACTTATGAACACATGATGGGAAGATAGTGGCAGCAGCAAGTATTACCCTATCGAGCTCATTCTCTTCAGATGGAAAGCATATTGAGAACCTGTGAGTGCCGCCCCCGGAGAAGTACAGGCAGTCCCTGGGTTTGAAATGTCCGACTTACGTACAACCTGTAGTTATGAACCGCTCCGTTATTGAGCGGAAGTAAATTTTTTTCTTACCCTTAAATAACAATGAAATAAAAACTTCATATTAAGCCTATGAAAATTTGAGCTACTGGTTATACAGTAGTTCATAACAAACGGGCGCTACTTTGCAACGCGCATCAAAACACTGCATGTCTACAGCGGTTCGTCAGCTTGGAGGTGGGGTGCATGAGCCCAAGGCAGGACAAAGACTTCCTTCTTTTCCTGTTACTGTCATTTGTTACTGTATTTGCCTTTAATTTTTTGTTTTTACCCTCCTAACCATGGCACCAAAGTGTAAATGTGATGCAAGTGATGGTGATGCATCAAAGAAAAGGGAAACGATCATGTTTGAAACTAAAGAGGAAATAAGTGAAAAGGGTGAAACGCCAACGAACATTGGAAAAGCGGACATTAAAGTTTATTTAATGTTTTGTGCGCGCGCACACACTTTGTCTCCTTCTCTGAGAGAACACTTGGCTACAAAAGACACTTCTTCCCAGGTGCGGAATCTTACTCCAGGCAAACTGCCCCTCTGCGTTCTCAAACCTACCTCGCTCTGCTCTTCCAAGTCCTGTCCCTCATCGTTCTCCAGTCCCGTCTGCGTCTCTTTGATAATGACCGCCCACCTTGTCCGTCAACTACAATTTTTGGATCCTCGCCTCTGTTTATCTGCCAATTGACCGACTGACCATTCGCCCGACCACGAGAACATTTCTAGTCCTGATTCTGAATAAACGATCCTGCACTTGGGTCCAGCCTCCTCCGTGTTCTCTGTTCATCATCACAGTACTAACATTTATTATCATCTCTTTGTATGTACATTTACATTTACATTTTTTCATTTAACAGACGCTTTTGTCCAGAGCAACGTACATCTCAGCAAAAGTACAATTTATGCATTACATTGAGAGAAGGAGACAGCTGCAGACATGAAAGTCTCAAGCAAACCTAGTTCGTTACCTACCACTTGCTGCACCGACGTTCATCGTTCGAGTAGGTGCATAAAACACAGGATAGACAAATCCCAATACCCTCCCACCAATTTTTTAAAAAATATAAGATACAGAAATAAGCAAGTACAATGCCAGAGTAGTGGCTGAATAATGGTTGTATCTGCAGATGTATGTCTCTCTGTTATAAATACTGTAGTTACATTGATTATTATTATTACATTATATTATAATTATTATTACTGTATTGCTATATTAAAGACGTTTTCGTGTATCCAGAAGTGTTTCTTTAATGTTTTTTATCCATAGAAAGGTACACGATATACTAAGACAAACAGACAAACAGATTGAAAGACAAACAGTTGAAAACTGATGTTGGATACCCACTGTACCTAACTCTTCTGACTTACATCAAAATCTGATTTACAGACAGGCTGAGGACATGGAACTCATTTCTAATTCGGGGACTGCCTGTATTCACTGGTTCCACACAGAGACTCACTGGAGCTCATCCATCAAGGTCAGCAGGTCATCCCCCTTGCTCCGGGGACTCGACGATGGCTCTCCTTTTTCTGTGAACTCCCCCACGATTCGTGCTAACTCTTCTTCAGCCTGTTGATCCTGAAAGAGCACAACTCACTGGTCTCAGTGATAACGCAAGTCTCTCAGCCTTGAACAGAAATTCGTCCAGTGACAGAGCAGAGGATTCCCTGGTGAGATGATTTCCTTCCTCACTTATGACTGGCATTCAACTCCTGATTGCTCCAGACCCTCGAAAACAAGCTGAAAACGCAGAGCCAAGTGTACCTCGCAAGAGCACCTTCAATAATACAGCCAGTCGAGCAGTGCTTTGGGCTGTTGCCCCTTAATGGGAAGGGTCCTGGTTCGAATCTTATCTTTCTCTCACAACTGCTGAATCCTTCCTGGCATTCAAGAGGGGTCTGAAGTCTGTCTCTTTCAGAGCCATTTTTCTCTTGATAGCCTGACAGCAACACAAGTGAATCCGAAACACACTTGATTATATTTGCTGTTTGAATGTGCTTTTACTAATTTACTACACTTAGTCATTTAGCAGATTTTGCGGACTTTTTTGATTTCTTTACAAATCAAAGAAGAAGTCAGAGAAAATAAAAGTGCATTTTGCCAACACATGGAGGGATATAGATACAGGCGTGCAGTTTCTGAAGTGCATGCAGTCAGTTTGTTGCCACTGTTTAAATCATCATATATTACTAGAGAAGTTGCATATAGGATTGATTGAGTGTATAATTGTTTTATTTACTGATAATGAAGTGCAAGTTTAGGCAGTCAATAGGAGATCAGGAGAGAAGTTAGTCTGAAAGGAAGTAGTTTTGAGACCCTTCTTGAGCACTGAGAGAGGTTCAGCAGTTCTGAGTGGGGGGGGTTGTGCCACCACCTTGGAGCTAGAACCGAAAACCTTTGTCCTTTTGATTTTGAACCCTCTTATAAGTGGGACCACCGAGCAGCCAGCAGTGGAGGAGCGTAGCAGTCCACCCATTTAGCGAATGATCAGGCCCTGTAGGTGTTGGTGGAGCAGATCCATTGAAGGTTGCGTTGACCGTTACCAGAGTCTTAAACTTGATACACCCAGCTGCAGACAGCCAGTGTCATTTCTGTAGGCAGCTACTTGAGGGATGTGAACCGGCAACATGATGGTATGAGACAAACAAGCTGTCCTTTGATAATCCTGTATCTAAATCTCTTCATCTGTTGATGCAGTTCTGTTTACTCTGAGCTGAGTCAGTGGTACCACACTTTTGCCCTACCTTTGCAGCCTGAATGTTCAGGACTTGGAATGAAAGCTCCTCCAACTGCCTGAAAGCAACAGTAAGATCGCTGTTATTACAGCTCCCTGGATTGCAGTACTTTTCAGCTCAACAAACACAACACAGTTTCCATACTCTTCCTCCATGTCCACGGTGAACAAGTTGACCCGATAAAAAGTTCTGGTCTTGTCAGGGTCCTGGTTTTCCAGGCTTCCTAACAGGTGGGACAACAGCGTCAGCTCCTCCTTGGCCAGCAGGTTTGGAGCGATGCTCATCTGTAGGGCCAGAATGGGCTTTGATGGAGGTACAGCTGCACTGTAAACAGAACTGTTCAGTGTGTGTGTGTGTGTGTGTGTGTGTGTGTGTGTGTGTGTGTGTGTGTGTGTGTGTGAGTGCGACATGCAGATTCTACCTTTGTGTGCTGGCCAAAGTTTTGGCTCTCTGACACTTGTGTCTGCACTGGTCGACTCTCGCTGTACCTGTATTGTGGTGATACGACAAACTTGTTGAGTGTTCAGTCAGGATAAACACTGAAAAGGTAGGATGTATGAAAATGAAAATGTCATCATTACTTGTGTGTGATAAATGTGGTCCGGCATAACAGATGAACTCACATATTTGTGCCCAGGGTGATAACTCTGTCCCCAGACATGTGGAACGAGCCCTCGGGGAGCGCACCGCAGTAGGCGCCTCCACTGGGGAAGAGGTGACACACCTCCTGCCCACGACACGCCTCCCCTGGACACCTGACAAAGAGCCTGCAGGGGGAGACACGAGTACATGAGGAGGAGCTGGACAGTCCATCAACTGTTCCATACCAGTGGAACTGGAAAAGCTGGACAAGCACTGTCAGTGCTTCCCCCTCTTTCTAATGTGAGCCCCCCACTTGGCTGTGCCCGTCAGCAGTACCTGATGAGTCCCGGGACCTCTGAGCCACAGGGGACAGGGCCCCCCAGGGGCAGAACAAAGCGTCCACTGCAGGTCTGCACTTTGTCTTTCAGAAATGCTGAGACCTGAAAAGGACAAAGGCAAGTTCCTCCGAGGTGCTGCATCTTTCAGACAGATGGATATGTCACATACACGCCCTCACACAGACACGCACAGACACACACGCAAACACTTACCCGGATTTGCAAGTCCTGAAAACACATGAGCAGCGTCTGTCTCAGGAGCTGGAACTCTCCATCTGACAGTGGTGTGTACACCTGCAGGACACAGACACAAGGAAATTGGACTCTTCAAGCTCCACATGTTGCAAACTGAGTACATAGTCCCGAGTACGAAGTACTGAGTACAGAGGGCACCCGGCACTGCGCTCCCTTCCCAGCAGGACAGACAAGAATGTTGTCCGCATTTCCGCTGTTTTTTTTTGCTCTTTGCACTGTGTTTCTGTGCATGATTGCTTCCACTTTGTTCTCCAGTGCTTCACATGCTGCCATCAAAGTGCTCTGAGCTCCAGAGCACCGATGTAGCTCGTGGAGACAGTCCGCGGGGGGGGCCAACCTTAATGAGCTGCTGATATGTCTCCTCAACCTGGTTCAGGATGGCAGGAGTGTCGCTCACAAACGCTCGAATGGCATCCATGTGGTTGAAGGTCACAAGCAGCAGGTCTCTGGGTCGAGGGCAGAGCAGAACCTGGTATTTGAAGGCCATGGTCATCAGGTCATAGAGCTACACATGGAAGTTAAATGTAAAGAGATCAGTTTCTCGCTTTAGACACGATAACACCTTATTAGTGTGTGCTGTGCTCTTTCAGACACATTCAACAAAGTCACATTGCATCTGACGCCGATCAGGCACCTGATGACAATTGGAGCACTCAGCTTTAATAGACCCTCCTTAGCCCCTTCATACTTGCGGAATCTCATCGAGACAAGCCTCTCCCTTTGCACCTATGTCCCGTTATCCTTTGTTCCTGGTTCCCGTTCTTCATTCCCTGGCTTCTAACCATTCGCTTCACCCCCTGACTTCCTCTACGACTTTTCGCTCCCACTCTGACCGCTGATCGACCGACTCTTGGACCGTCCCCAACGATGAGAACTTGCCTGACCCCTCAGTGCCAACTAAACATCCTGCACCTGGGTCCAGCCTTCCCCACGTCTCAGTTCCGCATGACATTCACGCCATGTCTTTGCTGTGAAACATGAAATGTGCAGTTACGGGTTTGGAAAATAATTGCCCCATAATATTGATTAGCCTAATTAAGGAGGTAATTAGAGTTAACCGTTTCAGTATCTGATTTGGACTACCTGCCCAATATCATTTACAGCTACTGTAACAAAACAAAATGTTTGTAACAAATGTTTTATAACAAATTTGTAACAAAACACACACACATTTTCGGAATCGCTTGTCCCATACGGGGCCGTGGGGAACCGGAGCCTACCCGGCAACACAGGGCGTAAGACCAGAGGGGGAGGGGACACACCCAGGATGGGACGCCAGTCCATCGCAAGGCACCCCAAGCAGGACTCGAACCCCAGTCCCACTGGAGAGCAGGACCTGGTCCAACCCACTGCGCCACTGCGCCCCCCTGTAACAAAACATTTGAGCAAAAATCAAATGTAGAGGTGTCATACCAGCAATAATAACTTAATGCCCTGTAAAGTACCGAGTCGATTCATAATTTTCACGGAAACCTGCAATGCTTTTACCAGCTTGGTGCCTCTGTACCTCTCGGACTTTCTGTCAGTCCAGTTGCACCTTGCAGTCATAGTTCGAGCTCATCTACCCTCTGTGGGAGATCTGGCTTTCGTCTGTTGTGCCTCCATGTTGTGATATTCCCTTCCCAAGAATATCGGGAAATCTCCTACACTGGCTCCCTTTAGTGTGTCAGTACCTGGTTCATGTTGGTTCAATTTAGTGTTTCAGTACCTGGTCCACTGGCTTGGTTTAGTGTATCAGTATGTGGTCCACTGGCCTGGGTTAGTGTGTCAGTACCTTGTCCATGCTGGCCTGGTTCAGCCTCATGATGGAGGAATGGGCGAGCCGTATGAGCACTGCCCGCTGCGTTCTCTTGGAGTACATATCCTGGGGCTTAAAGAGCTCCTCCATGAAAGGTTTGCTGAACAAAGTGCAGATGATATCATTCATGACTGAAAGAGTGAGGAAGGTGAGGAGAGGTGGAGAGCAAAAGAGAATGAAAATGAGATGGCAGGAGAGCAAATTGCCAGGCGTGGGACACAGTGACAATGGATTGCAGGGCTCGGACACTGACAACTGCAGACATCTCACATCGAACGGGGTTGTTCTTCCCCACATGGTTAGAGTACCTTGTCTTCTTTCTTCCCCAGTCCAGTCAGCTGCATGGGAGCATTTGAAATAAAAGTTTGTTCATGAAACACACAAGAAAAATGTGCACGTCATCATAAATTTCACAACCGATATTCAGTTCTTTGAACGTGGTGGGAATATGTTAAAAATAATCATTTTCAACATTTTCATATCTGCTAAATTAGCTCATTATAGAGATTATTTGTAAAGCAGCACAAAAAACCAGCATCAGGTATAATAAGTGAGATGTCGTTAAGAGCAGAAGAAACTTTAGTTAAATCCTGGCGGTAAACTGTGTCTCCACAATGAAAAGATCTCGCTTCATGTGAGAAAAGAGCTAATAACTTAAAATTTTAACTTAAATTTAATTGACAGCACTTAAACAAACAAACAAAGACATAGATAAATAAAAAAAGGTGTGTTAATTTTTTAAAAGACCCGTTTTGTCAACTAGAAAAACTCAGATTTCCCACTGGGGACTGTGAGGGATGGTCCCTGTTCTCAGGTGGACCCTTTCCTGAGAGACGGCAGGAGACTTAGCCAGCAGTCCAAAAGCAATCACTTGCATTACAGTGTTTCAGTGAGTTACCACTGCAAACAGTTAACGTTGGAACTTAGAGACACTAGATCAATACTTTATGCATTACAGTTCATACTAACATACCTTTGCTGGTTTTTTCAGTTGGGACATTCTGGGCTTGAAGGCGCTGGTCCAGGATGTAGAGCATTTCTCCACCAAGGTTAATGAAAAGGAGAGGAAGAGTCCGCATGGACATGTTGACCAGGACAAACTAGGGACAGATGTGGGACAAACTAGAGTTAGGGTTAGAAGACAGACCAAGGATTGTTAGGGGAGAGACCAGCGACAGTGTACGGTGGGGGGGGTTCAAGAAAGGGTTGGGGATAAATTAGGTATGGTTACAAGACAGACAGGAATGATTTAGGAAGCATTTGGGAACGGTTAGGGAATGGATCTGAATGTACTGACAATAGTAGAAATAAATTGGTGTGAAGTGAACAGACTGTATTTCCATCACAGTGTCCCTGGTTCTTGAGGGAATTTGTTCTGATACACCACGGTAATCCCCAGTAATCCTCAATAATCTCTTTAGATGAACCAATCCCAGTGTATGTTACTGAAGGCAAGACACTATAGCCTTAAAACAGCATTTCAGATCAACAAAATGCTTTCAATCTGGACTTTAACACTGAACTAAAAACACACCGGTAAGCGTATTTTCATCACAAAATAACCATTTTTTTTTTCAGTCAGGGGCAACAGTGACTCAGGCTTGGGAGAAATGCCTGTTTTATGGCAGCACTGTTTAGGTACATGAGTTCGGGTAAGTGATATTTACTAGAGTAAAATACAAGTAAAACACATGAGGCACTGCAGTATAGCTGCCCCACCATTAAACCATTTCCACCGCTGGTGAAAGTGAGTGAGCCACACTGGAAGAAGTATGGTAACATGGTACTATGGTAATATGGTGATACTACTACAGAAGTGTGAGTCCTTCACTCCAGCTGCTGCAGTCCTTTCATCACTGGCAGCATAGCCCATACACAGACACAGACACATTTGCTGAAGCCGCTTATCCCAAGTGGGGTTGCGGTGAGCCGGAGCCTAACTTGGCAGTACAGGGCGTAAGACTGGAGGAGGAGGGGACACAACCAGGACAGGACACCAGTCTGTCACAAGGCACCCCAAGCAGAACCCCAGACCCACCAGAGAGCAGGACCTGGTCAAACCCCGCTGCACCACCACACCCCCTGTAGCATAGCAGTTACAACTAATAGCAATTACGACTAATACTGTAATACCACAAAAATCCGAGCAACACTTATTGAGTTTCTTTTTTAATAAGAGGACGTCTACAAGCCATTAGATGTAAAGATTAAGGCTGCCAAATCCAATGAGAAGGTGTTGTGGTAAAGTGTTCAAAAGAGCCTCCTAAATCCGTTTTATCACCCTTGTCAATTTTCCTTGTGCCACGCTCACGCTGCCAATACAACGAGCTACACCTGGGACCCGGTCTGGATGGAAGCATAAAAGGCTGCGGCAGGACCAAGACTGACGCGGAACTTTGTTCGCCTCGCTCCTTGTCTCATGCTCCTTGCTCCCTGTTCCTCGCTCCCTGAAACCTCTTAACCCGTTTGGATTCCTGTGTTCCTTGACCTTTGCCTGAATCTCGACTTCGCCTCCTGGATCTCCCTCAGTACGACGATTGCACCTCGGCTAACTGCTCCTGTCTGTGACAATAATTACTGGATCTCTCTTAATAAACATCCTGTTCGCTCTGCACTTGGGTTCGTCCTCTCATTCTGGAAACGGAACATGGCACCTTGTTTGACACAGAATGTCAAAACTAGATTTAACTTCTAGCAAATACATGTCCAATGAGGTACTTTCATTGCCAGCTACTGTAACAAATTTCTAACAAAACATTTGAGCAAAAATTTAATGTAGAGGCATCATACCAGCAATAATAACTTAATGCCCTGTAGGGTACTGAGTCACGAAGAGAAATCTGAGGCTGCAGTGGACACAGTTCTCACGAAAACTGGATAACTGAAAACCTGAAAAATGTTGCCTAGTCTGATGAATCATGATTTCTGCTGAGGCATACAGATGATAAGGTCAAAATTCCATGTCAACAGCATGAATCCGTGGACCCAACTTGCCTTGTGTCAGCAGTTCCGGCTGGTGGTGGTGGTATAATGCTGTAGGGAATGTTTTCTTGGCATACTTTGTGCTGTTAATACCAATCAATCATCACTTGAATGCCACAGCCTGTCTGAGAATGGTTGTTGACCATGTGCATCCCTTTATGGCCACAATTTACCCATCTTCTAATGGCTACTTCCAGCATGACAATGCATTGTGTCACAAAGCAAAAGTCGTCTCAAACTGGTTTCATGAACATGACAGTGAGTTCAGTGTTCTTCAGTGGCCTTCTCAGTCACCGGATGTGAATCCAGTAGTGCACCTTTGGGATGTAGTGGAACGGGCCTGGGTGGCATGAATGTACAGCTCAGAAATCTGCAGAAACTCTGTGATGCAATCATGTCAATATGGACCAGAATGTTAAAGGAATGTTCCTACATTTTGTTTAATCCATGCTAAAAGTAACTGAGGCTGTTTTGAGAGCAAAGGGAGGTCCTATTCAGCATTTGCATAGTGTTCCTAATAAAGTGCTCCACAAGTGTAAATCTATACATTTTAAGCATCTTAATATTGTAAGCTTCTTTGGAGAAAAGAATTAGGTAAATGTAAACATGGTACATTACAAGTGAAATGTACGAGTTTAATCAAAAAACAAAGAGCCTTAACTGTGTGTACAGAAAATATTACTTCCTCAAAGATAATGTTAAAATGTTATTAAAGTATTTTGATAGAATGGATGAGACCATCTGAGCTGAGTGTGCCCTATTGCATGCCAATTACAGAATATTCTGTATTATATTCATATGATAAGACCCATGGAGAGACTTGAGGTGGTCAGCTGGCCATGATACTAGCACTCCACGTTGACAAAAGCTGATGACTGCATGCCTTTATGGATGGGACATGCCTATGCAATGTGCCCATTTAATTTAAATTTATTACATTTTCATTTACTACCTTTTAGCTATGATGTTATAAGTAGCTTTAAATAATACAAAGTCACTCATTTACATGTCATTCATCGTGTGGTGAAAAAGGGGGTTTTGTTAGCCTGGAAAGGATCCGAGGGCTTCATACTGATGTTCATTGTTGAAAGCGAGTTGGGGGAGATGCCAGCTCAGCCTCATTTCCATGGAAGACTGAAGAATCATATATTTACTTTATATCTGTTGGAGCGCTATGCAAACGTATTTCGAAAGTGCGTTAGTTAGCAGTTGGTTAATAAAGTATAACGATGTCACAGTCAGCACACCTGTGGCTCCGTCGTACACGCAGTCCGTGGAAGAAGTAGCAGGACAAATGCACTATATTCCTCATGTAACTTGTCCCTTGCAATGAACAAAGACTGTAAGGACTTATGAAAAATTTCATTTTCCATTTAATTTCATTATTCATTACATTTCATTTAATTTTTTTCATTGCATGTTTTTTTTTATTCAGTGCAACATCACGTTTTCTTGTTGCATGGTAATTTTACTCCCACAACAGGTTTTTTTGTTCTGTACAATGGCAGTGCTGCATTTACCAGATATTTTGGGATGGTGATGCACACTTAGTGTGTCAAACCCAAATGGTTTCTGTCCCTCAGTGGTATCAGCTCAGTTACTTTCTGGCTAAATGTTGTGTATTCACTTCTACATTACCCTCTAAACAATGAACACTAAGACAATTAAAGCCTGTAAGAAGAGATTAAACGGTCATATAGTGTCAAGCATTCATTGTCAGTACTGTCAAGAGTACTTGGTGCTTCTCGCAGCATAGTGTCCCTATGCTTTGCAGAATGAAACACAAGAAAGAGGCAAATCATCTTGGGAACCATATTTCTCAATATTATAAAGTTTTTCGATGCACGTACTCAAAACAGCTACCGAAAAAGGTTGAAAGTGCAACAGGAATTAGGACAAACTGCAAAGGCAGAAAATGATAACTGCAGTGAAAAGTATAACACAAAAAGATGAGTTGTAAGTCATTTTTCTTCCATAAAAATAGTGATAATTCCATCCCCTCAAAATGGGAATTTACCTGACAGGGAGATTTCCAGCAACAGCTTAAGCCCATTATGCCAGGAATGAGGGAATTTAACTTTCTTACATTTTATGTGTTTCCCCTCTTTCTCACAGCAGCATTGTCACATTTAGGCATCTCCTGCTGTCTTATTTTGCTTTGTGAATTTCACGCAGAGACAGTTATCAGTGGACGGGTGCATGTGTCCTGCTGAAAAGAGAATGGATAACATGACCCTTTGTGTCATCCATTGTATCTCATTCCAATCTGCAGATAGCGATGTAAAAAAGTGGCCTTCAATGAGCCTCGGTGGGCACTGGAACACGCCTCTAGAGTAGCAGCAACCAGCCCTACATGTGTGATAACCCTGTAGGTGTTCCATACGAAAGTATAAAGCATTGCACCAGCACAAGGAGGGCACTGCATTTTGGCTCATTTTCAGTCAGCTCAACCATCGAGTGCCACCAGAGACACGGGTGGGAGCACCTTTCACAACACAGACAAGGTCAGTGAGTGGCAATGAGTAAAATGAAAATGAAAATAATGCATCCATTCATCCCCTATGGATGTTCAATTGAAAGTTTACAAGGGCATGAAATTTACTTCAGGGTATAAGCCATATCTTTTGCGGGTTAACTGCACGTTCCATTCTGGATCGAGTACAATTTACAATAAATCATAGTTGTGTACCTTTTCAATCTTTAAGGAACAGTCGGGCAACTCCAGTAAAAATAAAGGATATCATAAAAATGTGCACAAACATCTTTGACGGCAGCAAAGCTAATTAGTTCTTTTATTGTGTCTGAAAGATTTAATATAAAAGCTCTCAGTGTGTGTTAAGAAGACCTTCCATTTGTATTACAATTGCTTACTTACTTGATGTTTTTCTTCAAAGCAACTTACAATTATTTAGCCGTTTATAAAGCTGGGTAATTTTTACTGGAGCAACTTAGGGCAAGTACCTTGTTCAATGGTACTACAGCTGGAGGTGAGGCTCTAACCACTACACTAGCAACTTCTCCTGCATTTGTGTGACTGACTGACTGACTGACTGACTGGCTGAACGACAAGAATTTGTGGCTCACGGTTGGTGGCCCAATATAGAGCTGTATAGTGAGCTGGACTGCTGATGATAGGAGAAACTGTTCAAACACCTGAGTAACTTGTCATCTTGTCCTGTACAGACTACGGATCGTAACGACCATGGCCGTCTTGCTTCGTCCTTCTCTTCTTGCTGTGTAAGTAGTAACATTTAACCACTACTTTTGTCCCCAGTTCACTGAGCTCTTGAGTCTATAACCTGCACCTTCTTGGAGAAGAAGTCGGCAACAAAAACTTTTCTTTCCATCAACTGTCCTGTTGTCTACTCGTGAGAGCTAGCAAACAAAAAGCCTCTAAGTTCTTGCTTTCGGCTCCAGTGTGGAGGACTGAGTTCCCTGTGTGCCTCAAAACTGCTGAATCTTTCCCAGCATGCCAGAAGAGTCTCAAAACCCATGTGTTTCAGAGCCACTTCTCTGCTGGTCTCCTGACAGCTACATAAACGCACTTCACACCATCTGTCACGATGACCTCTTTATCGGACTCAGCTCTACACGCATTTACTTACTTGACTTCTGCGTGCGGGCAAAAATGCTGGTCAAACCGACTGCACTTAGACAATTGCGTGTCTGCACTTACACCTCTTCATCAGCTGTGAAATGCACTTTTGTTTATTTTGAATTATACGTCGTGCTGGAGAAATGTCTCTGCCTCATGAATAAATGAAAATATGTAAATGTCAAAACAAACAGAATAATTTGATCATTTGTTTGACAGCCACAAACAAAAAGGATGTCGAATTTTTGCTTTTGATTATATTTTATCAGAGGGATCTTGTTTCTCTTGCACTGGCATGTCAGTAATATACTTTAATTTCTTCTGCAGGTTTTTAATAGTTCGCTGTGAAGGCACATTTTTCAATGACAAAAACAAAGTTACTTTGTTAAAGACAGACTGGATGAAGACTTTGGATGAAAGCAAGGCTTTGTCAGCACTGACTATTCCCGGAACCCACGACAGCATGTCCTCCTCACACCAAGCTTTGTCACTGCACTTCCAGCTCGATGCAGGGGTGCGATACTTTGAAATGAAAGCCAGTAGTCCCCTTCTGTTTAACAGAAAAAAGATTGAGATTGGAAGCAAGTCATTGGATGAGGTCCTGAATATTCTGAAGACTTTCTTGGCTAAAAACCCCAGTGAATTTGTACTGCTGAAGTTGATCCCAGAAGGGCTCAGAAAGACTGAGACAGCAAAAGATATCACTAAGGTCTTACAGAAAGAGCAGGGTGTGTGGTTAGAGCCTACAGTACCAACTGTGGGTCAGGTGAAAGGGAAAATTGTCATTCTGAGGAACTCCACCTATGAAAAAGGAGTTGCCAACCAGAACACAAATGATAAGAAGGACAGCAAATTTAAGGATGTTGAGAAACATCTGAAGCATATCAAGGAACACCTGAAGAGGGCAGAGGGACTCTGTAAGAAAGGGAACTTGACGGTAACGGTCACCAGTGCTTCATCCCTCAAGAAACGTGCCAAGAGTGTGGCAGCACAAGTGAACCCCAATCTTGACCAGGCCCTCAAAGGCCTGCTGGAGGGCAAAACCAGGCCGTCGTGCTTGGGAGTGATAGCCACAGACTTCCCTGGAGAGACCCTCATTGACACCATCATCAAATTCAACGAAGCAGGAAGTGGAGCAACAGCAGGGGCAGGAGCAGCAGAGGAAGCAGGAGCAGGAGCAGAGGAGGGAGTGGGGGCAGCAGAGGAGCAGGGTGGGGAACCTGAGGCTTAAAAATTGCTCTGCTCCAGGCAGGAGGTTGTCTGGGCCACAGACAGCTCATTGCATGTGTGTGTGTGCGCGTGTGTGTGTGTGCGCGCTTTCAATCTGTACTACTCTCGCTTAAGTGCAATAAAATGCATTGAGAATATTGTGTTCCTGGGGTCCTTTGATGTTCAAGTTGTTTTTATTGTTATTCCTCTATAGAGCATGTATACAGTGTAACGAAATGTCCCTTCTCCGGAGACCATGGAGCAACACAGAACAGTAAGAAAAAAGTTTCCCAATTCGTCTAGACTACTTGTAACATCCACCATATCTGAGGACCCGAAGTGGCTGTTGTAGGTTTGCAGCTGACATGCTGCTGTAAGTTTGACCCTGTACCCTTAGACAGCTAGGATCGTAGCGATAAGAGCTGCTGTTTGTGGATTTAAAGGTTGTAGGTTTGTGCCCCACCTCTTACTGTAGTACCCTTGAGTGAAGTACTTATCCTAAGTTGTTATGGTAAAGTGGGAGTGGGAGCAGAGACCTGAAACCTGAAGTGGGAGCTCCACATAGACTCCATTGTGAAGAAGGCCCAGCAGAGGTTATACTTCCTTCGCCAGCTGAGGAGCTACTGCTGCAATTCTACTCCGCAGTCATTCAGTCTGTCCTCTGCATCTCTATAACTGTCTGGTTCGGCTCATCTATGAAATCAGACATCAGAAGACTACAGCAGATAGTTCGGACTGCTGGAAGAATCATCGGCACATCCCCCCCAGCTCTCCAAGAACTGCACTCATCCAGAGTCAGTAAAAGGGCTAGCAAAATCATTGTAGACCCCTCACATCCAGGCCACTTCCTCTTCGAACCTTTGCCATCTGGCCGGCGCTACAGAGCACTGAGCACCAGGACAGGCCAGGCACAAGAAAAGTTTTTTCCTCAGGCCATCTACCTCATGAACAGCTAAATCCCCCCCCCAGGGAGTAAACCAGTGCAATACACAATGCTATTTATATTTATCACATCATATCTCTTACTCCTGTCCTGGGTGTGTCCCCTCCCCCTCCGGCCTTACGCCCTGTATTACCGGGTAGGCTCCGGTTCCCCGCGACCCCGTATGGGACAAGCGGTTCCGAAAGTGTGTGTGTGTGTGTGTGTGTGTGTGTGTGTGTGTGTGTGTGTGTGTGTGTGTGTGTATCTCTTACTCACACTCCCTTGCATTTGTATCTAGTGACTATTCTTATATATTGGGTACTTTGTATTTTTATATATTTTTTTATCCCTTATTCACATACTCTATCTTCTCATCTGTCTTGTCACTGTCATTCTGTCTGTGCTGTGGAAGTTCCTGTCACCAAGACAAATTCCTTCTATGTGTGAACATACTTGGCAATAAAGCTCATTCTGATTCTGATTCTGAAATTTCCTAGCTGTATAAATGGGTAAATAATTTCAACATTGTAAGCTGCTTTGGAGAAAAGTGTCATCAAAATGTAAAAGTTACTTATACCTTAATAATAACACATTCATAAGGACAGCTGGTAGTGTAGTGGCTAGAGCTGTTGTGTTTGGATCCAAAGGTTGCAGGTTTGATTCCCCCCCACTGGCTATAGTATCTCTGAGCAAGGTGCTTACCCTAAAGTTGCTCCAGTAGCATTACCCAAGTGTATAAATGGGTGAATAATTGTAAGTATACTAATATTGTAAATTGCTTTGGAGAAAAGGATCAGTTAAATGAATAAATGTAATTACTTTATTTATAGTCCTGCAACTAATTCTCAAAAGGGCTCTAAATTTTGAGATACCCCTCCCAAAGAGAGAACAAAGCACCTCTTTTCATTTCTTTGATCCTTATCACTAATGGATTCAAGCGTTTATTGTCATATGTACCGTAAACAGTTCATTACACCATACAATGTAATTCTTACTCTGTGAATCCTCTCAGCAATCACACACACACACATTGTCTGAACCACTTGTCCCATACAGGGTCACAGGGAGCCAGAGCCTAACCCAGCAACACAGGATGTAAGGCTGGAGGGGGAGGGGACATACCCAGGATGGGACACCAGTCCATTGCAAGGCACCCCAAGCCGGACTCAAACCCAAGACCCACTGGAGAGCAGGACCCGGTCCAACCCACTGCGTCACCACACAGCCTCTCAGCAGTCTATGACATAAATTATAAGGACATAAGAAAAGAAAACAGAAGGCGTAAATCACAAATTTACAAAATTACTATTAGTGCAAAAATCCAAAAAGACTAAGTTATATACATATATAAAATGTGCAGCGCGCAATGTGAACATGGAAGACGTACATGTGCAAAGTCCTGCAGAGGTAGATTGGGTCTATTCGCAGTTGAAAGGGGGTGTGTGTTTGTGTGTGCAAGATATGTGGAGGTAGTCTGTGGTCTCTGATGTTATTGGTGTTGTGGATGTGTATGTGTGTGTAGGAAGGATGGGGTATTTGACACCTCTCAGGCTCAGAGGGTAATCTGTGTCTGCCATGATGGGTGGAGAGGCAGTGGATGGGTGTCATTCACAAGCCTGATGGCCTGTGGGTAAAAACAATTTTTCAGCCTTGAAGTTCTGGCTTTAACACTCCTGTAGCAGCTGCCTGATCGTAAGGGTGTGAAAAGGCTGTGCTGGGGATGACTATTGTCCTTTATGATGTTAGTGGCTCTCCTGATGGTTCTGGCCTGGTAGAGGCTCTCCAGTGATGGTAAGGACGTCGAACAGCTTTCTCCACTCGCTGTAGCGCCTTACAATCCTGTACTGTGCAGTTTCCAAGCCACACTGTGATAGAGCTGGTGAGGATGCTCTCGACTGCACACCTATAGAAGCTTCTGAGGATTCAGCTTGGCATGCCAAATTTCCTCAGCCTTCTCAAGAAGTGCAGGCGCTGACGTGATTTCTTGACCAGATGTGTGTTGTGAAGTCTTCAGTAATGTGAACACCCAGGAAGCTGAAGCTGCTCACTCTCTCCACGACTGTCTCACCAATATGCAGTGATGAGTGTTGCTCCCTCCTTCTCTGTGGATCGACTATCAACTCCTTTGTTTTGTTGACATTGAGGGAGAGATTGTTGTCGTGACACTACCTCACTAGGTCAGCCACTTCCCTCCTGTATGCTGACTCATCGCCTCCCATTATCAGTCCAGTGACTGTCCTGTCATCGGCAAATTTGATGATGCTGGTGTTGTTCTGGGAGGCCACACAATCATGGGTAAAGAGTGCGTAGAGCATGGAGCTCAGCACTCAGCCCTGTGGAGTTCTTGTGTTTATGGTTATTGACCTAGATGTGTGATTCCTAATTCTAATGGACTGGGGTCTGCCTGTTAGAAAGTCCAGAACCAAGTTGCAGAGGGTGGGTGACACACCAAGATTGTGAAGCTTGTTGATGAGCTTCAAAGGTATCACTGTGTTGAATGCTGAGCTATAATCAATAAACAGCATTCGAACATAGCTGTCTTTGTTTTCCAGGTGGGTGAGGGCAGTGTGTATTATTGCGCTGATGGCATCCTCTGTGGATCTGTTCTGTCTGTATGCGAACTGGAGAGGGTCCAAAGTGTCCGGGGTGATGGTCTGGATGTGCTTCATGACGATTTTCTCAAAGCACTTCATCACTATTGGAATCAGTGCAACGGGTCGGTAGTCATTGAGGCAGGATGCTTTATTGTTTTTTGGCAGCGGCAGGATAGTGGTCCTCTTTAAGGAGGTGGGAATTGAGGCTTGTGCAAAGGACAAATTGAATATATCCGTAAAGACATCAGCTAGCACCAATGAGCAGGTTCTAACTACCCGTCCAGGGATGTTGTCTGGGCCGGCTGATTTCCGAGGCTTTGTTTTCCCAGAAGTCTTTGCCACAACTGCAGCTGTAACTGTGAATGGTGGGTTCTGTGTCTTCCCACCAGTCAGTTTAATACCCAGTGGTTCGTTGTTGAGAACCTTGAAACAGGCAAAGAATTCGTTGAGTTTCTCAGGTGTGATGCGGCTGTCAGTGATCTCACACCTGCTTCTGCCCTGATAGTCTGTAATCCCTGTCACATGTGTCGGGTGTCAGCCGTAGTGTGATGACACTTCAGTCTCAGTCTGTATTCCCTCTTGGCAGCCCTAATGGCTCTTCAAAGATCATACCTGGCTGCCTTGTAGTCACTGGCATTGCTTGAGACAAATGCAGTAGAGCTGGCACACAACATGGATCAAACTTCACAGTTTAACCACTGCTTTTGATTGGGGTATGTTCAGATCTGTTTGGTGGGGACAGTGTTGTTGACACAGGTGCTTATGTAACTGGTTACTGCTGATGTGTAGTCATCAAGGTCAACAGTACAGTCCTTGCGCATAGCAGCATTCTTAAACACCTCCCAATCAGTGCAGTCAAAGCAGTCCTGAAGCACCTCATCAGATTCTTCAGACCACACTTTTACAGTTTTACTCACTGGGAGAGCCTGCTTGAGGAGCTGTCTGTATGCAGGGTAGAGGATCACTAAGATGTGATAAGACTATCCGAAGTGGGGGTGGGGTGCAGCCTTGTATGCGCTCTTCACATTACTGTACACCTGGTCCAATTTGTTTTTCTCCCTTGTAGGGAAATTAACATGTTGGTTATATGTAGGGAATACATTTTGTAAATTATAGTGGTTAAAGTCACCTGCGACAATAAACACAACGTCCGGATGTACGATTTCTTGTGTGTTTATAGTGTCGTGGAGAATCCTGAGTGCTGCCGCAGAGTTTGCATGTGGCAGGATGTAAACAGCCAGGAGAAATACGACGGAAAACTCCCTCGGCAGATAAAAGGGCTTGCATTTCACTACTAAAAGTTCCAAATCACTCCAACAGTGTTTACTGACCGTCTGCACATCCGAGCACCACTGGTTATTAATGTAATCACACGTTACTCCATTGTTATGCTTTCTGGATGCCGCAGTACAGTCCCCGCAGTGAATGGAGTGTGTCTGTAGCTGAACCACTGAGTCTGGTATGTTGCCCGATAGCCAGGTTTGAGCATGCAGCAGTCTCTCATTTCACGTTGTGATGTGATCCTGGTTCTGAGTTCATCCAATTTGTTTTCAAGGGATTGGACATTTGCTAGCAGTAGGCTGGGGAGAGGTGGTCGGTTTGCTCGGGCCTTTAGCCTAGCATTTAGCCCACCTCTCTTGCCTTGTTTTTGCTTGTATAGCTCTTTCCCCTGGCTGCGCAGATGACTCGATTCCGGTGTTGGCAGGCCACGCTGGTGTGAGCTCCGGTGCAGGAGACAATCCAGGTGAGGCAGACTGAAAGTGAGCTCAAATGTCTGTTTTCCGACTTCCAATAATGTTTCCCTGTCATATATAATCAGTGCAGATGCTATGTGTGCCTTTAAGCAGTTAAAAATAAAGTAAACAAACAAAAATAAATGACATATAATGACAGCTGCAGGAGGTGTACACAGAGATGGCAGCCACAGTGGGCGCCATAATGCCATCTTGGATGGTTGTGTAAAACAAAATTGATGTTAAAGCAAAAAAAACCCCTGTTTTTGACACCTATCTGTCAGAAGCAGAGAGCCGACATGCAGGCTGGTGGAGCCAAGCGCAGAATCTTTATTGTGAGCGAAAGGAACAAGGCAAGTATTATGGTTGGGTACAGGGGAAGGGTCAGGCTGATCAGCGGACGTTGTTTAGAGATACAAATCCAGGGGACATAGTCTTGAAAGATGTGATACCGTAGGAGTCCTAGAGCTAGGGGAAGAGGGAAGAAAGGAGCGAAGAGTGAGGAGAAGATTTGGGATGCTGGTGTGCGCAGAGAAGCCAATTGTCTCTAGTGAGATTCTGCAACTGGAAGGCAGTGTTCTGGTGCCTTATGTTCTCCCGTCCTGATTAGCCTCAGGTGTCCTTGTTTGGGGTGTGGCGGAGGACGTGACAGTAAACTCTCCCTCACGGACAGCTCTTGCTCTCCTGCGATGTCGCAAATCATGTCTTCCGGCAACCCACAGATGCAAAATACGTGCTGAAACAATTGTTCGGCTATGACTAGTTTGCGAACCTCAAGAACCTCTGTAGTGCCTTTATGGAGGTTAGACGGGGCCAATCTAGCACTGCCTGTACTTTGGTGGGGTCTATTGCTACCCAGACTGGGCCGAGGATGAAGCAGAGGAAGGCCACGTGATCTTGGTGGAAGAAACACTTTTCTCCCTTAACAAAGAGGTTAGTATCCAAAAGACAGCACAAGACCTGGTGTACATGCACCACATGCTCTGCTATGGAGCACGAGAATACCAATATGTCATCCAGGTACACTAAGAAGCATATGCTCACCAATTCCTCTAACAAGTGGTTCACAAAAGCCTGGAAAACGGAAGGGGCATTTGCTAGCCCAAATGGCATCACCAGGTAATCGTGACCCAGGGAGGTACTCAAAGCTGTCTTCCACTCACCCTGTCTCTAATGTGGATAAGGTTGTAAGTGCTATGCAGAGCCAACTTGGTTAACACCCCTGGTCCATGGACTTGCTCTAATGCTGCAATGATCAAAGGCAAGGGATGTGGGTATTTTACTGTTATTTCATTAAGATCATGGTAGTCAATGCAAGTGTGCAGTCCCCCATTCTTCTTCCCTACAGAAAAATCCTGGTGAAACTGATGAGGTAGATGGTCTAATAACGCCTGAAGCCAGTGCCTCAATTACTTAGTCCTCCATGGCCGTCTGCTCAGGTAAGGGTTAGGGTTAGCTCATGGCACCGGCACGAGGCGACGTGTTGATTGCTTCTCCATGCAGACTTGTTAGTTTAGTGTATATTATTTTGTTTGTGTTACTATTCCTCCAGCCAGTTTACTCTCTTATTACTTATGACTACCACACACTTCTGCAAATAGGTGAAACAGTGCGATTAGATGCAATTCTTAGCGTTAGAGAGCTGAACTTGCTACCTTCGCTTTGCTGCGAACAACATCATGACCGCGTCCCCCGAGACCACACCGAAGACGTGATGTTGGAAACGGGGCCACAGGGCCGGCGTACAGGTGAGAGCGAAACACTGCCGGCTACGACCTCTGATGCCCAGCATTTTCCTGTCCAACGTTCAGTCTCTGGACAACAAACTGGACGATCTCAGAGGGCGACTTAAATTCCGAAGAGATTTACGGAACTGCTGTGTTTTCTGCTTCATGGAGACATGGCTCACCACCAGCACACCGGACCAAGCGGTCCAGCCCGAGGGCTTCTCAATTTACCGTGCAGATCGGACTGACTCATCAGGAAAAAAGAGAGGAAGGGGCGTATGCTTTCTTATCAACAACGCATGGTGCACGGATGTGGAAGTGATTGCACAGAACTGCACTCCGGACCTTGAATACCTACTGATCAAATGCTGACCGTTCTACCTGCCCAGGGAGTTCTCGGCTGTTCTCATGGCCGCAGTTTACATCCCACCCCAAGGGAACACACACAGCATGCTGAACGAACTGTACCATGTTGTCACTAAGTACGAGAACAAGCACCCAAATGGACTGTTCATTATCTCTGGGGACTTTAACCAAGCCGATTTCAGGAACGTGTACCTCAAGTATCATCAGTACATCTCCTGCCCCACCAGAGGCTCAAACACCCTCGACCACTGCTACACTTCACACAAAAGCGTGTACCGCTCCCTGCTGTGTTCACACCTTGGGCAGTCAGATCATGCCTCGATTCTGCTGCTCCTGGTCTACTAGCAGAAACTCAAGTGAGAGGAGCCTGTGACATGCACTGTGCAGTGTTGGACACCAGAAGCAGAGGAAAGGCTCCAGAACTGCTTTGAGTCCGTAGACTGGGACATGTTCAGAAACTCATCCTCCAATCTGGACGAGTATGCCACAGTTGTGACAGACTTCTACTGTGTTAGTGTCTGCATACCCCATAAAACAGTCCACTCATTCCCCAACCAAAAAAGCTGCTGGTTCAGACGGAATGTCAGGGTGAATTTTAAAAACTTGCAGTGAGCAACTAGCTGCTGTTTTCACGGACATATTTAACACCTCCTTAAAAAGCTCAACTGTACCCACTTGTTTCAAAAACACCACCATCATCCCTGTTCCTAAGAAGAACAAAGTGAGCTGCCTTAACGACTATCACCCGGTGGCACTGACCCCTATTGCAATGAAATGCTTTGAGAGGCTGGTGCTGGGACACATCAAGGACACCATCCCAGACACTTTGGACTCACAAAACAGCTCAGGAAATCATCGGCATGCAGCTACCAGCAGTCCAAGACACCTACACCACACACTGCCTCAGAAAGACGATGCGCAGCATGAGAGATCATAGTCACCCTGCACGGGCACTTTTCTCTTCCCTGCCATCTGCAAAAAACGGCTCAGGTCTATTTGAACCTGCACAGCTAGGTACAGGAACAGCTTTTACCCCACTGCTGTAAGAATATACAACACTAACCAATGTGCCACCCTTAGTAACTCTAGTTGGACTGCTACACCCAAGCACATTGGTAAATTACTCTGTGACTTTAAGCATTCTTATTCTCATTCTCTCGTTCTGAGTTCTCTGGCTGTCAACTGGTATTATTGTTACTACTGTTACCATTATTTATTGCTATTGCTGTTGCACTACTCACTGTCATTGTCACTGTTTTGTTTGTGCAGTATTTCTATTGTCTCTGTCTCTGTCCTTGTCCATAGTCTGTGGAGAAGCATCCAGGAAGAATTTCATGATACATGTACATCGTACTGTATCTATGACAATAAACTTGACACAATGGATGAACATGGCCTCTTGGAGGAGAGGTCTATGGCACAGTCCCACGGTGTTGGGGCAGAACGGATACTCTCATCTTACTCTCGAAGACCATCATAAGGTCTTTATACTCCTCTGACATTGCCAGAGGCTGTGCAGACTCAGAGCTTTCAATAGAGGTGGCTCTACAGGGCAGTCCTAAAGAGGAGATGGCACATTGCACTCTCCAGGAGACAAGCTCCCCCGTGCTCCAGGAAAATATTGGGTTATGTTGAGCCAGCCAGGCATACCCCAGTATCCACTGGCACTTGGACCCCCAGAGATTTTTTCTCCGCTTGACTTCAGTTGGGAGTTTTTTGTTCCTTTCCTCTGTGGCCAGTACACATACTTATAGCTTTAATAACTGCATGGATAATGTATACATGTAAACATATATTTTAGTATACAGTCAAGTGTCTTATTTGTTTCTTTGTCTTATGCCTTTGTTCAGTGCTCTGTGTTACTGTGGGAGAAGAGCTCTGTAAAAATACATTGAACTGATTTGAAAATCCCTTCCTAGTTCGGGGCCTTGGCGTGGCGGAAGGGCTTGTGTGATCTAGGGATCTCAAGAGCTATGTTGTCGGGAGCAGTATGCTCCTGGTATGGTCTCCCAAGGCGAACAGGTCTGGAGTGAAGATCCGGACTAACACGATCCAAAAAACCGCTATGGAAAATGGGAACAGAAGAACGTTTACCCTGCCTAGAATAGGGTCACCGGGACCTACCCCTGGAGCCAGGCCTCGGGGTAATGTTCCTAGGTGAGCGCCTGGTGGCTGGGCAGCCCACGTAACTAGTCCTGGCTCAGCCTGAAAAGGCATTGTGGGGGGCCCATGTGGGCCCACCACCTGCAAGGTCTAACATGGGGGTTGGGTGCAATGTGTACCAGGCAGCGGGAGGGGGCGAGGTGGCCCATGGCGTCGCGGCCCCTCACGACAGAAACTGGCTCTTGGTTCGTGGAATGTTATCTCACTGGGGGGAAGGAGCCAGAACTGGTGCCGGAGGTTGAGAAATACCAACTAGATATTTGGGCTCACCTCCACTCACAGTGTTGGCTCTGGAACCAAATTCCTTGATAAGGGGTGGTCCCTCTCCTACTCAGGAGTTGCACGGGGTGAGAGGCGCTGGGCGGGTGCGGGGATACTGACAAGCCCCCGGCTGGCTGCCATACAGGTGGAGTTTGTCTGGTGGACGAGAGGGTCGCCTCAGTGCGACTTAGGGTCGCAGAGAGGAAAACTTTGACTGTTGTGTGTGCTTATGCACCAAACAGCAGTTCAGAGTATTCGGCCTTCTTGGAGAGGATGGGTGGGGTTCTGGACAGGACCCCACCTACAGACTCCATACTCTTGAAGGGGGACTTCAACGCTCATGTCGGCACACACACACACGCACACACGCACGCGCACATGCACACGCACACATTTTCAGAACCGCTTGTCCCATACGGGGTCGCGGAGAACTGGAGCCTACCCGGTAACACAGGGCGAAGGCCGGAGGGGGAGGGGACACACCCAGGACGGGACGCCAGTCCGCCGCAAGGCACCCCAAGCAGGACTCGAACCCCAGACCCACCGGAGAGCAGGACCATGGTCCAACCCACTGTGCCACTGCACCCCCACCCCTCATGTCGGCAATGACTGGGAAATCTGGCGGAATGTGATTGGGAAGAACTCCCTGCCTGATCTGAACCCGAATGGTGAAATGTTATTGGACCTCTGTGATAGCCATGGTTTGTCCATAACAAACACCATGTTCAAACACAAGGATGCTCATAAGTGTACTTGGTACTAGAGCTCCTTGGGCCAAAGGTTAATGATCTACTTTGTAGTTGTTTCTTCTGACTTGAGGCCACATATTCTGGGCAGTTGGGTGAAGAGAGGTGCTGAGCTGTCAACTGATCACCATCTGGTGGTGAGTTGGATCATATGGTGGGGAAAACCGATGGACAGACCCGGTAGGCCCAGGCGTTTAATGAGGGTGTGCTGGGAACGACTGTCAGAGGACCTTGTCTCACCTCCGGGAGAGCTTCTCCCATGTCCCGGAGGAGGTAGGGGACACGGAATCTGAATGGACCCTGTTCAAAACCTCCATTGTGGAAGCAGCCAGGCACAGCTGTGGCCAAAAGCTTGTTGGTGCCAGCCAGGGTGGTAACCTGAGAACCCGCTGGTGGACACCAGTGGTGAGGGAAGCTGTCAAGCTGAAGAAGGAGGCTGTTAGGGCCTGGTTGGCTCTGGGCACTCCTGACTCAGCAGACAGATACCAGCAGGCGAAAAAGTCAGCAGCGGCTGTGGTTGCAGAAGCAAAATCCAGGGCATGGGAGGAGTTTGGAGAGGCCATGGAAAATGACTATCGGTCGGCTTCAAAAAGGTTCCTGCGAACTATCCGGCAGCTCAGAATGGGTCGGAGGAGTTTCACTCAGGCTGTGTTCAGCAAGGATAGAGAAACTCTGACCTCTGATGAGGACAGTGTCAGGAGATGGAAGGAGCACTCTGAAAAACTCTTAAACCCAGGTGATATGCCTCCCTTACAGGAGTCAGGGCCTGAGGCTTTCAGGCTGTCAGAGTCCATTTCCCTGGTGGAAGTCACTGAGGTAGGTGGTAAGCTCCACAGTGGCAATGCACCGGAGGTGGATGAGATCCGCCCAAAACTGCTTAAGGCCCTGGATATTACAGGGCTGTCATGGTTGACACGCCTTTGCAATGTTGCATGGACCTCGGGGACAATGCCTTTGGATTGGCAAACTGGGGTGGTGGTCCCTGTTTTTAAGAAAGGGGACCGGAGAGTATGTGCCAACTATCAGGGTATCACACTTCTCAGCCTCCCTGGGAAAGTCTATGCCAGGGTGCTGGAGATGAGGCTCCGGCTGATAGTTGAACCTCAGATTGAAGAGGAACAATGCGGATTCCTCCCTGGGAGTGGAACAGTGGACCAGCTTTTTACCCTCTCACAGATAATTGAAGGGGCATGGGAGTTCGCCAATCCAGTCTACATGTGTTTTGTGGACTTAGAGAAGGCCTATGACTGTGTTCCCTGGGAAATTCTGTGGGAGGTGCTTAGGGAGCATGGGGTACCGGGGCCACTACTGCGGGCTACTCCGTCTCTGTACATACGGAGTGAAAGCTGTGTCTGCATACTTGGCATTAAGTCAAGCCTGTTCAATGTGGGTGTTGAACTCCGCCAAGGTTGTGCCTTGTCTCCAGTCCTGTTTGTGGTTTTCATGGACAGGATATCAAGGCACAGTTGAGGCCAGAAGGGCATTCTGTGTGGGCATTGGAAGGTGACATCCCTGCTATTTTCAGATGATGTTGCCCTTTTGGCACCGTCACATGGTTGCCTCCAACATGCACTGGAACGGTTTGCAGCCAAGTGTGAAGCACTTGGGATGAGGATCAGCACCTCAAAGTCTGAGTCCATGGTTCTCTCACGGAAAAGGCCCCCTCCAGGTAAGGGGAGAGAATTTGTCCCAGTTGGAGGAGTTCAAGTATCTTGGGGTCTTGTTCACGAGTGAGGGGAGAAGAGAGCGTGAGATCAGCTGCAGACTGGGAGCAGCGGCAGCAGTAATGCGGTCGCTGTACCGCACTGTAGTGGTGAAGGGGGAGCTGAGCCATAAGGCGAAGCTCTTCATTTACTGGTTGATCTACGTCCCTACTGTCACAGACTGAGCTGTGACAAGCAAGTTGGTAGCAAGGAATCAGTAAGATGCAGGCAAAATACCATCAATGAAGTGCTGAACCTTGGTGCTGTTATTGCCTGTCACATGCATTTCACCTTGTACTGCTACATTGCTTGTTCTGGTCTAGTATTCCATTTAACACTTTTTGTTTGGACTAGATTGGGTGCCGGGAAAGGCCTACCGTTATCTGTCTGTTTGTCATTAACTAATAACATTTCTTTTATCGAAGTATGACAAGTACATGTAATTGGTTGTGAAAAGTAAATGCATTTATTGTTTTTTTAAAAAAATCATTTTTGTGAACTTTTTGCTTACCATACAGCTATCTGGCATTCTGTGGTGTTTGGTACCTTGTGTTGTGAACCATTTGGGGTATTTCTAGGTGGGAGTCCTTGGGCACAACCAACTAGACAGGGGTGTTTTATTGTGTAATGTGATAAATGTTTTTATAAGTTGTAATGTAGGGATATTCTAGTAGAAAATGTTTTGTATTGTTTGTATGTTTTAGTATTTATGTTGGATGTAATTTCTGGGGAAATGTACTTTGGAATAGTTGAGGCTGTTATGGTATAACCAGAAGGGTGGAGTTATTGCTATATAAGTTTGTATTAGGGCACTAGGGGAAGTGGCCAATTGATGCAAACTTATGCAGACAGACTCTCATGCAGTAAAGAGGAGAGCTATGCATTGCTGTTGATGCAAGGGGTTAAGCCCATGGCTCATAGGCCTCATGCTCTTTGTAACTTAATGTTTGTTTTGTACTTGGCTGGGGTTAATGTGTTTTGAAGAATACCTTTTAGTAAAGAAAAATAAACCTTTTTTTGTCCAACCACTTCAATTCTCCACTGCTGCCTCCATCCGTCATCCATACCCTCACACCTACCCTCACCTATGGTTATAAACTTTGGGTAATGACCGAAAGAATAAAATATACAAGTGGCTGAAATGAGTTTTCAGCTCAGGGTGTTGGGACTCACTCTCCGTGACATGGTGAGAAGTTCAGACATCTGGGAGGAACTCAGAGTAGAGCTGCTACTCCTCCACATTGAGAGGAGCCAGTTGAGGTGGTTTGGGCATCTGATAAGGATGCCCCCGGGCGCCTCCCCTTTTGAGGTATACCGGGCACGGCCAACTGGGACAAGGCCCTGAAATTGGCCCAGGACCCGCTAGAGGGATTATATCTCATAGTTGGCCTGGGAACAGCTGGGGATCCCCCAGGCTGAGCTGGAGGAAATTGCGGGGAGCAGGAGTGGCTGGGCCTCTCTGCTCTCCCTGCTGCCACTGCGACCCTATTTGGACAAGCAGGATGGAAGATGGATGGATGGATGAATTGAAAATATTACAAGATCTCTTTTTTTGACAAAATATTAAACAATGTTGTAAACACACACCCCCTCTGTGAACCGCCACCTTACCGTGGTGGAGGGGTTTGAGTGTCTGAGTGACTCCAGGAGCTATGCTGCCTGGGGCTATATGCCCCTGGTAGGGTCTCCCATGGCAAACAGGTCCTGGATGACAGACGAGACAAAGTGTGGTTCAAAAACCCCTTATGAAGAAAATAAAAGCAAGGCTTCCGTTTACCCCGCCCGGTATGGGGTCACCGGGACCCCACCCTGGAGCCAGGCCTGGGGGGGGGGGCTCGCATGCGAGCGCCTGGTGGCCAGGTCTATGCCCACGGGGCCTGGCCGGGCTCAGCCCGAAGCTATGACGTGGAGTCGCTCTTCGGTGGGCTCACCACCTGCCGGAGAGACCGTAAGGGGCCGGTGCATTGTGATTTGGGCGGTGGTCGGGGCCGAGTGCCTGGCCGACCCAAACCTCGGGCGCCAACTCTGGTTTTTGGGACTTGGAATGTCACCTCACTGGCGGGGAAGGAGCCTGAGCTGGTGCGGGAGGTTGAGAGATACTGTCTAGATATAGTCAGGCTCACTTCCACTCACAGCTTGGGTTCTGGAACCACTCTTCTCGAGCAAGGGTGGACTCTCCACTATTCTGGCGTTGCCCAGGGTGAGAGGCGGCGGGCGGGTGTGGGCTTATTAGTAGCCCCCCAGTTTAGCCGGCATGTGTTGGAGTCTACCCCGGTGAATGAGAGGGTCATCTCCCTGCGCCTTCGGGTCAGGGAACAGTCTCTCACTGTCATTTGTGCTTATGTGCCTAGCGGCAGTGTAGAGTACCCGGCCTTTTTGGAGTCCCTGGAGGGCGTGCTGGAAAGCGCTCCCACCGGGGACTCTGTCGTTCTACTGGGGGACTTTAACGCCCACGTGGGCAGTGACAGTGACACTTGGAGGGGCGTGATTGGGAGGAACGGCCTCCCTGATCTGAACCCGAGCGGTGAGTTGTTATTGGATTTCTGTGCTAGTCACGGTTTATCCATAACGAACACCATGTTCATGCATAAGGGTGTCCATCAGTGCACTTGGCACCAGGACACCCTAGGTCGGAGGTCGATGATCGACTTTGTAGTCGTTTCTTCTGACCTTTGGCCATATGTCTTGGACACTCGGGTGAAGAGAGGGGCTGAGCTGTCAACGGATCACCACCTGGTGGTGAGTTGGATTCGATGGCGGGGGAAAAAGCTGGACAGACCTGGCAGGCCCAAACGCATAGTGAGGGTCTGTTGGGAACGTTTGGCGGAGGCCCCTGTCAGAGAGGTCTTCAACTCCCACCTCCGACAGAGCTTCAACCAGGTCCAAAGGGAGGTGGGGGACATTGAGTCTGAATGGACTATGCTCCACACCTCCATTGTCGGGGCGGCGGTTCGGAGCTGCGGCCATAAGGTCTCCGGCGCCTGTCGCTGCGGCAATCCCCGAACACGGTGGTGGACACCGAAGGTAAGGGATACCGTCAAGCTGAAGAAGGAGTTCTTTTGGGCCTGGCTGGCTCATGGGACTCCTGAAGCAGCTGACGGGTACTGACGGGCCAAACGGAACGCGGCTCTGGCAGTTGCCGCGGTAAAAACTCGGGCTTGGGAGGAGTTCGGTGAGGCCATGGAGGAAGACTTTCGGTCAGCCTCAAAGAGATTCTGGCAAACCGTCTGGCGACTCAGAGGGGGGAAGCGGTGTTCCACAAACACTGTTTACAGTGGAAGTGGTGCGCTGCTGACCTCAGCTGAGGATGTCCTCGGGCGGTGGAAAGAGTACTTTGAGGATCTCCTCAATCCCTCTGACACGCCTTCCGTAGAGGAAGCTGAGGCTGGGGACTTGGAGGGGGACTCGTCCATTACCCTGGCTGAAGTTGCTGAGGTAGTCAAAAAACTCCTTGGTGGCAAGGCTCCGGGGGTGGATGAGATCCGCCCCGAGTTTCTCAAGTCTCTGGATGTTGTGGGGCTGTCTTGGCTGACACGCCTCTGCAGCATCGCGTGGAGTTCGGGAACGGTGCCTCTGGACTGGCAGATTGTGTTCCAACTATAGGGGGATCACACTCCTTAGCCTCCCTGGGAAAGTCTATGCCAGGGTACTGGAAAGGAGAATCCGACCGATAGTCGAACCTCGGATTCAGGAGGAGCAATGCGGTTTTCGCCCTGGCCGTGGAACACTGGACCAGCTCTATACCCTCACTAGGGTGCTGGAGGGTTCGTGGGAGTTTGCCCAACCAGTCCATATGTGTTGTGTGGACCTGGAGAAGGCATTCGACCGTGTCCCTCGTGGCATCCTGTGGGAGGTACTTTGGGATTATGGGGTTCGGGGCTCGTTGCTACGGGCTGTTCGTTCCCTGTATGACCGGAGCAGGAGCTTGGTTCGCATTGCTGGCAGTAAGTCAGACCTGTTCCCGGTGCATGTTGGACTCCGCCAGGGCTGCCCTTTGTCACCGATTCTGTTCATTATCTTTATGGACAGAATTTCTAGGCGCAGCCAGGGAACGGAAGGTGTCTGTTTTGGTGGCCGCGAGATCTCGTCTCTGCTTTTTGCGGACGATGTGGTCCTGTTGGCTTCATCAAGTCAAGACTTGCAGCGTGCACTGGGGAGGTTTGCAACCGAGTGCGAAGCGGTGGGGATGAGAATCAGCACCTCCAAATCCGAGGCCATGGTTCTCAGTCGGAAAAACGTGGATTGCCCCCTCCGGGTTAGGGGGGAGTTGCTCCCTCAAGTGGAGGAGTTTAAGTATCTCGGGGTCTTGTTCACGAGTGAGGGAAAAATGGAGCGGCAGGTCGACAGACGGATCGGTGCGGCGTCCGCAATAATGCGGTCATTGTACCGGTCTGTTGTGGTGAAGAGGGAGCTGAGTCGTAAGGCGAAGCTCTCAATTTACCGGTCGATCTATGTTCCTACCCTCACCTATGGTCATGAGCTCTGGATCATGACCGAAAGAATGAGATCATGGATACAAGCGGCAGAAATGAGTTTCCTCCGCAGAGTGGCTAGGCGCACCCTTAGGGATAGGGTGAGGAGCTCAGTCACCCGGGAGGAGCTCGGAGTAGAGCCGCTGCTCCTCCGCATCGAGAGGAGCCAGTTGAGGTGGTTCGGGCATCTGTTCCGGATGCCTCCTGGACGCCTCCCTGGGGAGGTGTTCCGGGCATGTCCCACTGGGAGGAGGCCTCAGGGCAGACCCAGGACACGTTAGAGAGACTATGTCTCCCGGCTGGCCTGGGAACGCCTTGGGGTTTCCCCAGGGGAACTGGAGGAGGTGTGTGGGGAGAGGGAAGTCTGGAGGACTCTGCTCGGACTGCTGCCACTGCGACCCGGCCCCGGATAGCGGAGGAAGATGGTATGGTATGGTATGGTAAACACACACACACACTGTCTGAAACTGCTTGTCCTGAGTGGGGTTGCAGCAAACTGGAGCGTAACCCAGCAACACAGGGCGCAAGGCTGGAGGGGGAGGGGACACACCCAGGACGGGACGCCAGTCCGTTTAAGGGCACCCCAAGCGGGACTTGAACCCCACCAGAGAGCAAGACCCGGTCAAACCAGCTGCGCCACTGCTCCCCCCTTCTTGTAAATAGTTCTACACAATAAAAATGAGTGTACGTGAATCAGGATAAAACCACTAGAGCCCTTATAGCTTGGGGTAATGATTTTTACTTCATAATTTTGCTCATGCCTACTACATTTATTCACTTTCCAGATGCTTCTCTCTTAAGTGACTTACAATGGATACTATGTAGTGTTAGCAGCCCACACACCTTGTTCACCAAGGTGACTTCCACTGCTAGATACACTACTTACAATGGGTCACTCATTCATACATCAGTGGAATACACACCCTCTCTCTGTGTCACTCACACACTATGGGGGAACCTGAACAGCACGTCTTTGGACTGTAGGAGGAAACCCATGCAGACACAGGGAGAACATACAAACTCCACACGGACTGAACAGAAATCAAACTCCCATTTTCTCACACCACCCAGGCACTGTGAAACAGCACCACTACTTGCTGTGCCACTGTACTACCTTATATAATGGCGGTGCAGCCGGTTTGGCTGGGTCCTGTTCTCTGGTGGATCTGGGGTTTGAGTCCTGCTTGGGGGGGTGCCTTGTGACAGACTGGTGTACTGTGCGGGGTGTGTCCGGGTGTATGTGTATGTTTGTTTGTGTACTTGATTATTTTTAAAAAAAAAAATTGTAGGAAGGTGATCAGGATTCATTTATCCTGCGTTTTATACACCTACTCAAGAGATGAACATCGGTGCATCAAGTGGAAAGTAACAAACTAGGTTTACTTAAGAATCACATGTCTGCAGCCATGTATCTTTCTCTTAATGTAATGTACAAATTGTATTTTCGCTGAGATGTACATCGATTTGGAGAAAAGCTCTGCTAAATGAATGAATGTAAATGTAAATGTACTGAAATGCTATCCTTACAGCAACAACAAACACTTTTGCAACCAATCTGCCACCAACAGAAGATATATTTGCACAGCATGTTCAGCGAGCCATGAACCAAACTGTAGTTTGGTGTCACAGCTATCTTGAAAACCCTCTCCTGTGGAATCTAGTTAGAGAAGGTTGTAAACTGAATGATGATAACTGCCTGGAGCCTGTGATGTACTGCAAGGATACAGCACTCCTACAAGTCAGAGACACAGTTACAGTAACACACTTATACTGCCAGGATGAACATTGCAAGGAAAGTAGAAAGTGTCAATGTATGTCAGTAAGACTCGTACACAGTTTTGTGGATGTGACTTTCTGAACTGTACAAATGTATTGCATATAGCTGAGGAAAACACAGATGAGTGAATATCCACCCAGCATATCGAACATTTCCAAGAGCACCGTTCTAACATTTCCGTGCCAAAGACTTTTTGTAGTGTTGTACTATCTTCAAGAGTTTTTTCAAGGGTTTGCACTTACACGACAAGGGAATTAATAGTGTAAAACTGCTACAATTCAATCAAAAAAAGAAGAGAGAAACGTATGCAACAGACGAGGCAGGAGACAACAGATGCGGTGCCCGTCTGTGAAGGGGTTTTATTTAGTCAGTTCTTGAAGTCCTGTCGCTTGATACCCTTGCCTCAGCTCCCATCCGCTTTAGAGACCACCAGCCCTGTTCCACCATGTCTTTCGCTCGTATAGCCTTCCGGAGGACATTGTCTCCAATCGCGGCGCCCAGTTCATCTCAGAGCTCTGGAAGGCTTTCTGGCGAAAGCTGGGAGTTGCAGTAAGTTTAACATCTGGGTATCATCCACAGGCCAACGAGCAGGTCGAGAGACTGCATCAAGACCTAGGACCAGCGATAAAGATCAGAGATATGAAAAATGATGGTCATGCTTTGTTCGGCCTCAGGGAAAGGTATAGTGTGTCAACATTTCTGGTCCTGGCCACAGGACTAACTGCTAACTGACTCTTTTTCCTATGGCTTGCTCTTCTCGTTTCAGTCGTTTCTCTCAAGTGTCTCTGTTAATGTAATGCACACATTATATTTCCTGTGACACATATGCGGCTTTGGAGAAAAGTGTCTGCTAAACGAATAAATGTAAATATAAATGTAAGATGGGTCGTGAGAACATGCCTCCTGATGACGTCACTGTCTGGCATAGCCCGAGATGACATCACTGCGATAGTGCACGACGTGACAGTGACACCTTGAGCACGCGAACTTTCTTTGTGTCAAAACACAGTTGAATATTGAATTGAATGTTGAAGCTGTAAAATGACTAGTTTTCGCAACATTAACAAAAACCTAATTAAAGCCAATGTGACTGTCCACCTGTGCTCAGTGTGTGTGAGAAGAGCACACAATCTGAACAGCGATGGTATTGGTGAAAGACTAGCATGATGGACAGTCACTGGCAAAAACGAAAAGAGCTCAGAGAAAAGCGGTGTGAGTCATTCACACTGTTCACTGTTATACAGTGTATGTTTTTCTGTGTGTTTTTGTCTGTGTCTCTGTGTGTGCTTATCAAAAATGTGGTGATAACTGCAAGTGATTGCAAATTTTTAACCTCAACAAAAATGTTTAAACTCTTAACATTTACATTTATTGATTTAGCAGAAGCTTTTCTCCAAAAAGTGTGTATCGGACAGTTGATGACATCAAGAGGAGGAGAGATCCCAGCTCAGTCTGTGTGGAGTTTGCATGTTCTCCCTGTGTCTGGGCTACTCGCTGTGCCACCGTGCCGCCCCCTGCTAACACTACATAGCGCCGGCTCGCCATGACCCCGCTCGAAACAAGGAGCTTCAGCCAGCGTGTGTGTGTGTGTGTGTGTGTGTGTGTGTGTGTGTGTGTGTAAATATAAGTGTGAACCTTGCTAACCCTTTGTGTGAAGTTTCCAGATCCTGGATGGCCTTGGCAGCTCATGGATCAGTGAGATGAATCTTAGTGAAATGCAATAAAATTAAAATACTGTGCTTAACTCTGGAGGGATGAATAATTACCTTGAAACAAAAATGGTTGGAAGGGCAGCTCATTTGAATTGTGCTCAAAGCTGATATTGTGCTCGCATTTCAGTATTAAAAGTTGGAGGAGCTCAGTCATGTTTCTGAGTGACAGTGCATCTTTTTCAAGTGCCCTAAAATCTGAGCAGCATTTATTGAGTTTCTTTCTTAATAAGAGGACGTCTACAAGCTATTAGATGTAGAGATTAAGGCTGCCAACTCCAATGAAAAAGAGGCTCCTAAATCCATTTTATCACCCTTGTCAATTTCCCTTGCTTGACACAGAATGTCAAAACTAGATTTAACTTCTAGCAAAGACATGTCCAAAGAGGTGCTTAACCTGAACAATTCAGTGTGATAAAGCTCATAAAAAGATAGACAGAAATGTATTGGTAACCAAGGGACTATTAAAATCCAAAAGTAGAAAAATATCTTGTCAAGCTGAATGAATTCATAAGTACCATGTTCAAGGAGACAGTACTAGAGTACCAGCAAGAATACATGTAAAAGAACCAGGAAAAAATGCACCTTACTGAATGAACACCAAATGTTTCATTTACATGTCAGTTATCTTCCAGGGCCTGTGGCGAAAAAAAGGGGATTTTGTTAGCCTGGGAAGAATCTAAGGACTTCATATTGATGCTCGTTGTTGAAAGGAAGTCTACCAGCTCAGCCTCATTTCCATGGAAGACTGAAGAATCATGTATTCACTTTATATCTGTTGGAGCGCTATGCAAATGTATTTCAAAAGTGCGTTAGCTAGCAGTTGGTTAATAAAGTATAATGATGTCACAGTCAGCACACCTGCGGCTTCATCATACACACAGTCAGTGAAAGCAGTGGCAGGACAGATGCACTATATTCCTCATGTAACTGGTCCCCTGCAATGAACAAAGACTGTAAGGGCTTATGAAAAATTTCATTTTTCATTTCACTCACTTCAACGCTACTCGGTGCTTCTCGCAGCATAGTGTCCCTATGCTTTGCAGAATGAAACACAAGAAAGAGGCAAATCATCTTGGGAACCATATTTCTCAATATTATAAAGTTTTTCGATGCACGTACTCAAAACAGCTACCGAAAAAGGTTGAAAGTGCAACAGGAATTAGGACAAACTGCAAAGGCAGAAAATGATAACTGCAGTGAAAAGTATAACACAAAAAGATGAGTTGTAAGTCATTTTTCTTCCATAAAAATAGTGATAATTCCATCCCCTCAAAATGGGAATTTACCTGACAGGGAGATTTCCAGCAACAGCTTAAGCCCATTATGCCAGGAATGAGGGAATTTAACTTTCTTACATTTTATGTGTTTCCCCTCTTTCTCACAGCAGCATTGTCACATTTAGGCATCTCCTGCTGTCTTATTTTGCTTTGTGAATTTCACGCAGAGACAGTTATCAGTGGACGGGTGCATGTGTCCTGCTGAAAAGAGAATGGATAACATGACCCTTTGTGTCATCCATTGTATCTCATTCCAATCTGCAGATAGCGATGTAAAAAAGTGGCCTTCAATGAGCCTCGGTGGGCACTGGAACACGCCTCTAGAGTAGCAGCAACCAGCCCTACATGTGTGATAACCCTGTAGGTGTTCCATACGAAAGTATAAAGCATTGCACCAGCACAAGGAGGGCACTGCATTTTGGCTCATTTTCAGTCAGCTCAACCATCGAGTGCCACCAGAGACACGGGTGGGAGCACCTTTCACAACACAGACAAGGTCAGTGAGTGGCAATGAGTAAAATGAAAATGAAAATAATGCATCCATTCATCCCCTATGGATGTTCAATTGAAAGCTTACAAGGGCATGAAATTTACTTCAGGGTATAAGCCATATCTTTTGCGGGTTAACTGCACGTTCCATTCTGGATCGAGTACAATTTACAATAAATCATAGTTGTGTACCTTTTCAATCTTTAAGGAACAGTCGGGCAACTCCAGTAAAAATAAAGGATATCATAAAAATGTGCACAAACATCTTTGACGGCAGCAAAGCTAATTAGTTCTTTTATTGTGTCTGAAAGATTTAATATAAAAGCTCTCAGTGTGTGTTAAGAAGACCTTCCATTTGTATTACAATTGCTTACTTACTTGATGTTTTTCTTCAAAGCAACTTACAATTATTTAGCCGTTTATAAAGCTGGGTAATTTTTACTGGAGCAACTTAGGGCAAGTACCTTGTTCAATGGTACTACAGCTGGAGGTGAGGCTCTAACCACTACACTAGCAACTTCTCCTGCATTTGTGTGACTGACTGACTGACTGACTGACTGGCTGAACGACAAGAATTTGTGGCTCACGGTTGGTGGCCCAATATAGAGCTGTATAGTGAGCTGGACTGCTGATGATAGGAGAAACTGTTCAAACACCTGAGTAACTTGTCATCTTGTCCTGTACAGACTACGGATCGTAACGACCATGGCCGTCTTGCTTCGTCCTTCTCTTCTTGCTGTGTAAGTAGTAACATTTAACCACTACTTTTGTCCCCAGTTCACTGAGCTCTTGAGTCTATAACCTGCACCTTCTTGGAGAAGAAGTCGGCAACAAAAACTTTTCTTTCCATCAACTGTCCTGTTGTCTACTCGTGAGAGCTAGCAAACAAAAAGCCTCTAAGTTCTTGCTTTCGGCTCCAGTGTGGAGGACTGAGTTCCCTGTGTGCCTCAAAACTGCTGAATCTTTCCCAGCATGCCAGAAGAGTCTCAAAACCCATGTGTTTCAGAGCCACTTCTCTGCTGGTCTCCTGACAGCTACATAAACGCACTTCACACCATCTGTCACGATGACCTCTTTATCGGACTCAGCTCTACACGCATTTACTTACTTGACTTCTGCGTGCGGGCAAAAATGCTGGTCAAACCGACTGCACTTAGACAATTGCGTGTCTGCACTTACACCTCTTCATCAGCTGTGAAATGCACTTTTGTTTATTTTGAATTATACGTCGTGCTGGAGAAATGTCTCTGCCTCATGAATAAATGAAAATATGTAAATGTCAAAACAAACAGAATAATTTGATCATTTGTTTGACAGCCACAAACAAAAAGGATGTCGAATTTTTGCTTTTGATTATATTTTATCAGAGGGATCTTGTTTCTCTTGCACTGGCATGTCAGTAATATACTTTAATTTCTTCTGCAGGTTTTTAATAGTTCGCTGTGAAGGCACATTTTTCAATGACAAAAACAAAGTTACTTTGTTGAAGACAGACTGGATGAAGACTTTGGATGAAAGCAAGGCTTTGTCAGCACTGACTATTCCCGGAACCCACGACAGCATGTCCTCCTCACACCAAGCTTTGTCACTGCACTTCCAGCTCGATGCAGGGGTGCGATACTTTGAAATGAAAGCCAGTAGTCCCCTTCTGTTTAACAGAAAAAAGATTGAGATTGGAAGCAAGTCACTGGATGAGGTCCTGAACGTTCTGAAGACTTTCTTGGCTAAAAACCCCAGTGAATTTGTACTGCTGAAGTTGATCCCAGAAGGGCTCAGAAAGACTGAGACAGCAAAAGATATCACTAAGGTCTTACAGAAAGAGCAGGGTGTGTGGTTAGAGCCTACAGTACCAACTGTGGGCCAGGTGAAAGGGAAAATTGTCATTCTGAGGAGCTCCACCTATGAAAAAGGAGTTGCCAACCAGCAGACAAGTGGTAAGAAGGACAGCAAATTTAAGGATGTTGAGAAACATCTGAAGCATATCAAGGAACACCTGAAGAGCGCAGAGGGACTCTGTAAGCAAGGGAGCTTGACGGTAACGGTCACCAGTTCTTCATCCCTCAAGAAACGTGCCAAGAGTGTGGCAGCACAAGTGAACCCCAATCTTGACCAGGCCCTCAAAGGCCTGCTGGAGGGCAAAACCAGGCCGTCGTGCTTGGGAGTGATAGCCACAGACTTCCCTGGAGAGACCCTCATTGACACCATCATCAAATTCAATGGAGCGGGAAGCGGAGCAACAGCAGGGGCAGAAGCAGCACAGGGAGGAGGGGCAGGAGCAGCAGAGGGAGCAGGGGCAGGGGCAGCAGAGGGAGCAGGGACAGGAGAAAACCAGGGTGGCGTTGGGGAACCTGAGGCTTAAAAATTGCTCTGCTCCAGGCAGGAGGCTGTCTTGGCCACAGACAGGTCATTGCATGTGTGTGGATGTGTGTGCACGCTTTCAATCTGTACTACTCTCGCTTGAGTGCAATAAAATGCATTGAGAATATTGTGTCCCTGGGGTCCTTTGATGTTCAAGTTGTTTTTATTGTTATTCCTCTGTAGAGCATGTATACAGTGTAACGAAATGTCCCTTCTCCGGAGACCATGGAGCAACACAGAACAGTAAGAAAAAAGTTTCCCAATTCGTCTAGACTACTTGTAACATGCACCATATCTGAGGACCTGAAGTGGCTGCTGTAGGTTTGCAGCTGACGTGCTGCTGTAGGTTTGACCCTGTACCCTTGGACAGCTAGTATTGTAGTGATAACAGCTGTTGCTTGTGGATTTAAAGGTTGTAAGTTTGCACCCCACCTCTTGCTGTAGTGCCTTTGAGTGAAGTACTTATCCTAAGTTGTTATGGTAAAATTTCCTAGCTGTATAAATGGGTAAATAATTTCAACATTGTAAGCTGCTTTGGAGAAAAGTGTCAGCAAAATGTAGAAGTTACTTATGCCTTAATAATAAGACATTTGTAAGGAGAGCTGGTACTGTAGTGGCTAGAGCTGTTGTGTTTGGATCCAAAGGTTGCAGGTTTGATCCCCTCCACTGGCTGTAGTATCTCTGAGCAAGGTGCTTACCCTAAAATTGCTCCAGTAACATTACCCAAATGGGTAAATTATTGTAAGTAGACTAACATTTTAAATTGCTTTGGAGAAAAGGATCAGCTAAATGAATAAATGTAAGTATTTATAGTCCTGCAGCTAATTCTCAAAAGGGCTCTAAATTTTGAGATACCCCCCCAACGGTAGAACAAGGCACACTTTTTCATATCTTTGATCCTCATTACTAATGGATTGGATGGTTGTTAAACACAAAATTGATGTTAAAGCAAAAAAAAAACCCCTGTTTTTGACACCTGTCTGTCACAAGCAGAGAGCCGTGGACATGCAGGTTGGTGGACCCAAGCGCAGAATCTTTATTGTGAGCCAAAGGAAGAAGTCAAGTATCATTGTTGGGTACAGGTGAAGGGTCAGGCTGATCAGCAGATGTTGTTCAGGGACATGAATCCAGGGGACATGGTCTTGAAGAATGTAACAATGGGTCGGTACCGTGGGAGTTGTAGAGCTAAGTAGGGGAACAGGGAGGAAAGGAGCAAAGAGTTAGGAGAAGATTTGAGATGCTGGTATGTGCAGAGAGGCTTGTTATCTCTAGTGAGATTCCGTGACTGGAAGGCAGTGTTCCGGTGCCTTATGTTCTCCCGTCCTGATTAGCCTCAGGTGTCCTTGTTTGGGGTGTGATGGATGATGTGACAGTAAACCCTCCCTCACAGACAGCTCTTGCCCTCCTCTGATGTTGTAAATGATGTCTCCCGGCAACCCATAGATGCAAAACATGTGCTGAAACAATTGTTCGGCTGTGACTACTGCGGTTGGGAGTTGGGGCAACGGGATTAGACTACAGGCCTTAGAGAACTGGTCTGTGACCACCAGAATCATGGTGTTACCAGCAGAGGCAGGTTAGCCTGTTAGGAAATATACCGTTATATGGGACCAGGGTGGGGAAAGAACAGGAAATGGCTCCAGCACACCTGCAGGCTTTTGGTTTGGGGTTTTGGCCTAGACACATACCTTGCATGCCTCCACAAACTCTTGTATGTCCTCACGGATAGAGGGCCACCAGTACATCTGTTAAATCAGGGAAAATGTTAGTTGGGTCCCCGAGTAACCGGCTGCCAGAGCGTCATGCACCCAGTGGAACAGCTGTGGCTGCATCACTGCTGGGACGTACTCCTTTCCTTTGGGGGTGTCCATGGGTCCCGGATCCTCTTTCTGGGCCCTCCAGAGAGCCTGTGAAAACTGCCACCACACAGGGGCCACAAAGTATGACTTTGACAGGATGGTTGTGACCGGGTTCTTTTCATAGAGCCTGGTCAGGGCATTGGCCTTGGTGTTCTTCAAACCTGGGTGCTATCTCCTGGTGAACCAAAAAACGGTGAAAAAGAGGACCCAATTGGCTTGTCAGGGGTTAATTGGTGGGCTGTTCATAGGTATTCAAAGTTTCTTTGGTCCATAAGGACAAAGAATGGGTGAGAGGCCCCCTTCAGCCAATGCCTTCATTGTTCTAGTGCTAACTTAATGGTCTGTTGCTCCCGATTCAAGATGTCATAGTTGCACTTGGTGGGCGACAGCTTACGGGAGTAGTACGCACAAGGATGGAGCTTTGCAGGGGTCCCTTGTCCCTGAGAGAAATTATTACCTCCTTTTTAATTACCCCTATTCCAACAACTAAAGCATCCACCTCAACCACGAACAGCAACAAGGGATCCGGGTGCTGAAGCACCGGGGTGGTTGTAAACAAACTTTGGAGCTCCTGGAAGGCTTCCGGAGCCTCTGGATGCCAAGTGAGCCAGGTCCCCTTTCCCTTGAGCAAGGAAGTGAGGGGCATGGTGATGGTACTAAGTCCACAAATGAACTGGCTGTAAAAATTTGCGAACCCCAAGAACCTCTGTAGTGCATTTACGGACATTAGACGGGGCCAATCTAGCACTGCCTGTACTTTGGTGGGGTCTATTGCTACCCAGACTGGGCCGAGGATGAAGCAGAGGATGATGGAAGAGGCACTTTTCTCCCTTAAAAAGGAGGTTAGTATCCAAAACACAGCACAAGACCTGGTGTACATGCACCACATGCTCTGCTATGGAGCACGAGAATACCAATATGTCATCCAGGTACACTAAGAAGCATATGCTCACCAATTCCTCTAACAAGTGGTTCACAAAAGCCTGGAAAACGGAAGGGGCATTTGCTAGCCCAAATGGCATCACCAGGTAATCGTGACCCAGGGAGGTACTCAAAGCTGTCTTCCACTCACCCCGTCTCTAATGTGGATAAGGTTGTAAGTGCTATGCAGATCCAACTTGGTTAACACCCTTGGTCCATGGACTTGCTCTAATGCTGCAATGATCAAAGGCAAGGGATGTGGGTATTTTACTGTTATTTCATTAAGACCACGGTAGTCAATGCAAGGGTGCTGTAGCAGACCCACCCGAGTTATAGCCAAGACTTGACTGATGATGGTTTAGTTGATTTATTGAAACTTTAAACTGACAACCTCCACCAACAAGAGCTGGTGTAAAAAAAACAGGAAACACAAATATTTAACATTTAATTTCCGTTTCGTCCTGCGGCAACCACAGAGTACACTCTGCGATAAACAGCCGTGACATAACCATGTCATTTCCATAGAGAAAACAAGTACAATTATATAAAATAAAATAAGAAAAAACATTCACAACAATATATTACACAGGTGCAAACCTTGTGCCTCTTCGGAGGGTTGCTAATCCATATATTAAACTCTTCAGGCTGGGCTAAGTTATCTGTGCACCAACCGCATTAAACTAATTTGGCAATTTTAAATTCAGGGGCTCTTGGGAAAACGAGCCGGTGTCAAAATAAAAGCCCCCTTTTAATAACCATATGCCAGTACAGTAATATGACAAAATAAAAGCACAAATACAAAAGGAAAAGAAATTTAACAAAGCTATTCACAAAGCAAGACAAGTTTTAAACATCAGTTGGGCTCCTTTACACTCCCACCAAAATTACAAATGCTTAAAACAGTGTAGCCATAAAGACAAGAGTAATTTTCACAACATACATAATTATTTCTCAATCAATAATTATATACAGATGTAAATACCATACTACAGTACTCATTATTATTACTATTATTATTATAATTATTACTCAACATTATATGCTTTCTGAGTTTTCAACAATACAGTTAACCTTTGAACTGGTCTTTCTACCACAGGCAGTTTATTAAGGCGCTGTCCTTTGTTATTTCGACATTTATCTCCTAGAGAGATTTTAACCTTTCTGGCGAGCCCATTTTGACTGAAAATGGTCTCCAAAATTGTTCTGTTAGATATTGCACCTGACGCCATCTCCTTTTGGCATACAGCTCTTCCTTCACCAAGTTCCCAGGCGGGGAAGTGCTATGCTGGATTTTGTAGGGATCAAGTGGTTGGGTGTGACGGGTTGTAGGCGTTTGGGGTCATTGAGATTATCAGTGATGAGTTGAGGACTATTGACCAGTGACATAGCTTCATAGGAAAAGATTCATAGAGAAGCATCGTCAATCCTGCTCGCAGAGACTAACAGTGTGGAGGCGAGGATGTTCTTTGCAGTCCTTATTTGATGCTCCCATACTCCACCTGCATGACTTTTATGATATTTCCATGCTTGATGAGTCAGAAAGGGGACAAAACAGTTCATACTACAGTAAACAAATGGAGATGGCTCTACACATTCTGCAGGAAGATCTCTCATTCTTTGGCTTTCAGCCACTGCTCTCAGCCTTCTGCAGATTACACACTGACATATGTGTGAAGCTGCAGCTTGGTTCATGCAGGGAATCCAATATCCACCTGACTGAATTTCATTGATGGTAAAGCCTTTGCCGTGACGTTTTGCTCTTTCATGGCAATGTGCAATTATTCGTTTTGTCACATGGCGCTCCTTAGGTATTATCATTGGATGTTTCAGGGAGGCAGAGAAGGATGGACAACTAAGTCTTCCTCCCACCGTAAGCCCTTTTTGCCTAAGAGAGCATCCAGATGATACAGTTTGTTATGACCAGGCAACTGACTTTCTCTGCTTATCAGTTTAATTTCTTCCTGGTATGTCTGCCTTTGGAAGGTTTTAATATTTATATGTTCAGCATCCTCTCTTTTGCTTACTGTGGAAATTGTGTTCGATTTGATTCGTTTTGATCATCGTAGGAGCCGTGCTTTGGCATTTGTAGCTCGAGACAATGAAGGAAATTTAGACTAAAGGTCTGCCAACTGTGTTTGCTCTCTAGTTTCTGTTGCCAGTGTTTGGGTTCTTCTGACCTTTGGATCCCCTACTGGGAGTTCTGGGACATCATTAGTTATGATCTGAATTTTCTTTTCCCATGATAATGCAGGGTCCGTGAACCAGTTATAAGCAAGAAGTTACTTTGCTGTTTTTCTTCTTTCATTTTTCATTCTTAAATAGGAACAGTGCACATAGGCACCGGTGCTGGCATCTGAGAAATTATGCAGTTCTGTTTTGTCAACCTTTCCGAATTCCGCAGGTAGGCAGCAATGAGAAATGTCTACACCTTTAAGATCGACCAGACCATTTTTCCAACTCTCCCAGCGTAGACTTAGCTGCTTAGATAGAAGGTCATACCAGCCTGTACTCTGGTGGCACATTTCCTGCAGGATTTTCTTTCCAGTCTGAACATGTGGGCAATGAGGTCCAAAGGATCATAAATGGAGATGACGGTTGACAATATGCCACAACGTGTTGCTGGTTGATCTTTCAGCGTGATGTTGTTTGAAATTGGATTGTGAAGGCGAAGACCACCCTTTGCACACACTTCACATGCTTCCTTTGCCAATTGAATGGCTTTATTTGCAGTATCAGTACTGGTAACTCCATCATCTACATAAAAATTCTTTGCCATGAACTAAGATCCTAAAGGGTGTTTCAGTCCACAATTTGCACATTCAGGGGAAGACACTGCACTAAACAAATTAACCTTCATTCTGTCCTGTTGAGGCTGTGCATTCAAATCTCTGTTATTCCACCATAAGAAGCGTATGTAGTCGCGATTGTTCTCTTGGATGTGAAATTCATGGAACATTTTCTTTCTAGGTCGTACATTAAGGCTACTGGATGCAGCCTGAACCTTATGAGCATGCCTGTCAGATTACTGAACATGCTGGGACTTAGGAGAAGGTGCTCATTGAGGTTAGTATACTTGTATTTGGCGGAACAATCAAACACGACAGGTAGCTTGTCTGGCCTTTTAGGGTGGTAGACGTTATAAGTACCGTCTTTCACAATGTTGACCGTCACCATGTGCTTCTTCGACATCACCCTTTTCAATTATATCACTCATGTAGTTGATATAATCAACCTTATATCTCTCATTTTTGGAGAATTTCTTCTTTAGGAGGTTCAGCCTGACTTCTGCCAGCTGCTTATTTTCGGGTAGGCATGGTCATTGTCTGAAAGGCAGTGGGATTTCAAAATGTCCTTGTTTGTTTTTTATTATAGTTTCCCTGAGTTTGTCCAAGAAACTTAGGTCATCTTGAAAAACAGTTTTGTCATCACTTGCAGCGTCTTTGAAGTCAGACTCTAAGAAGCGAGTCACATTCATTGAGCGTTATCACTGGGAGCTCTTTAACAGATACTCTATGGTAGATACAAGAAGCTGGAAGGGTATCAATGTGAGGTGCTGTGCTGCCAACAATCCTCCACCCTAAGTCTGTTAAGACAGCATAGAGTTTATTATTTTTGCCTAATATTACCTGTCTAGGAGCTAATGTTCTCGGGCAGTTATAGCCAATCAGGAGGTCTACCTCACAATCAAGAAGTGGAGGTATTTTTTTCAGTAACTGTCTCTAAGCTTTGGCCGTTTTACTCGTGGGTATGTGGTAATGGATTTGCGGGTATTCTCTAATTTATTATTGAAAAACGACATAAATTCATCATTAGTAATGGTAGCAGAAATACATTGTTTATCTTTGTGTTTACCAGTTAAGTAAGTGATGATATTAAACAGGAAGAGAGGGTTCTTCTGATTTTCATCTATTAACTTTGCATAGCATTCAGACATGGCATGGAAAAGTGCTTTTTTTTAATATTTTTTAGACAATTGGACTAGGCTACATAATAAATGTTTTGTTTAGTTGAATGCCATTTATGCTCTAACTGACGACATTCTAACTTTATTGCATGAGTTGATTCGTTGAACCACAGTGAGTTTCTTACAGTTCGAATAAGTTTAGTTTCTGGGGGAACCACAGAGTCTAGGGCAAATTTTACCACTGAATTATAATCAAAAGCCATTTCATCAATATCTACACTCATTCCAAAATCAGAGCTTCTGATATAATCAACAAGTTTAGCAGTATTATTTTCATCAATAAGCCGCACGATTTTGGTCTTACTGTGGTCGGACGGCACCGGTAGGTATAGATCAAAGGTTAATACGTAATGATCGGAAATAGTCTCGTTTAAAGGAATAATATTAACATGATGAACATCTACACCGTAGGTTATGAGGAGATTAAGCGTATGGCTACGGGAATGATGAGTAGGACCGGTAACAACTTGAGTAAAACAGACCGAGTTTAAGAGAGACGTAAAACTATTAGTGAGAGTATCCAACAACACGTTTATATGAATATTGAAATCCAGGACAACAACCTGTCTCTCAATGTCAGTAAAACTAAGGAGCTGGTGATTGACTTCAGGAAACAGGATACGGTTCAGGCACCCATCTACATAGGAGGGGACATTATAGAGGGGGTCAACAGCTTCAAATTCCTAGGGGTCACCCTCACTGCCTAACTCACATGGACTGAGAATAGAGCATCAACTATCAAAAAGGCCCATCAACATTTCCACTTCCTCAGGCATCCGAAGAAAGCCCGGATGTCCACTACAGTCCTTACCACTTTCTACAGGTGTGCTGTGGAGTCCGTCTTCACAGGATGTATTACATGCTGGGGTGGCAGCTGCTCCACACAGGAAAAGAAAGCCCTACAGAGGGTGGACAAAACAGCTCAGGGAATCATCGGCACACAGCTACCAGCAGTCGAGGACACCTACACCACACGCTGCCTCAGAAAGACGATGCGCATCATGAGAGATCATAGTCACCCCACACGGGCACTTTTCTCTTTCCTGCCATCTGCAAAACGGCTCAGGTCTATTCGAACCCGCACAGTTAGGTACAGGAACAGCTTTTACCCCACTGCTGTAAGAGTATACAACACTAACCAATGTGCCACCTTTAGTAACTAGAGTTGGGCTGCTCCACCCAAGCGCATTGGTAAAGTCACTTCAAGCATTCTCATTCTCTCGTTCTGAGTTCTCTGACTGTTACATTATTGTTACTACTGTTACCATTATTTATTGTTATTGCTGTCACTGCTGCTATTACTTACTTTCATTGACACTGTTTTGTTTGTCATTGTTTTGTTTGTTCAGTATTCCTCTTGTCCTTGCCCATAGTCTGTGGAGAAGCATTCAGGAAGATTTTCATGATACATGTACATGGTACTTGTATCTATGACAATAAACTTGAAACTTGAACTTGAAATCACCCATCAAGATTATTTTGTCATGAGTAATGACTAAATCGGTGATAAAGTTACTAAATTCCTCGGGAAAAGAGGAGTATGGTCCAGGTGAATGGTAGATAAGGAATATATATTGGCTTTTGACTTGAAATCTAGCTGTAGAACTTCAAACAAGGTAGAATTTTCACAGTTTCTCAATGTTATTTGTAATCTATTATTGAAAAGAACACCGAGTCCACGTTGTACAGAATGAGATTTATGGAAATAATTATATCCGTCTGGAGCGGCTTCCGTTAGCGGAATCGTATGGGACTCACCTAGCCAGGTTTCGGTAAGGAAGAATAGATTGGACTTGTAACTTAACATTAAGTCGTTTACTAGGACAGCTTTACTTGTTAGTGAATGAATATTTAACAGACAGGCATTTTATATTACAGTTTGGCCCCGGTGGTAACTTCAGAATATTGGGTTTAATATATTTTAGGTTTCTGGTGCAAGCGCTCCTCTCACAAAGTTTAGTTAAACGCCGTGGCCTTATAATGGTATGTATGTTTTGGCTACACTCAACGCTTTCATTTAAAGTTTTGAGGCCCACACTGGACAAGGCACAAGAAAATAATTACAAGCTTAAATAATTATAAGCTTGTAATTACTGCAGTGTTAATATAGGAAGTCGCTCTGGAAAAAAGTGTCAGATAAATGAATAAATGTTAATGTAAACGTAGTAACATTAATAGCACTTTGTTAGGTAAAACTGTTCTAAAAACAAGCCAATGCCCCACTCCGTCAAAGGGCAGGTATGAAAAAGAGACTGTTTTTTGACTTTCACATATATTTTGTTTTACACAACCATCCAATCCATTACTGATAAAGATGAAAAATATGAAAAATGACGGTCATGCTTCGTTCAGCCTCAGGGAAAGGTATAGTGTGTCAACATTTCTGGTCCTGGCCACAGGACTAACTGCTAACTGACTCTTTTTCCTATGGCTTGCTCTTCTCGTTTCAGTCGTTTCTCTCAAGTGTCTCTGTTAATGTAATGCACACATTATATTTCCTGTGACACATATGCGGCTTTGGAGAAAAGTGTCTGCTAAACGAATAAATGTAAATATAAATGTAAGATGGGTCGTGAGAACATGCCTCCTGATGACGTCACTGTCTGGCATAGCCCGAGATGACATCACTGCGATAGTGCACGACGTGACAGTGACACCTTGAGCACGCGAACTTTCTTTGTGTCAAAACACAGTTGAATATTGAATTGAATGTTGAAGCTGTAAAATGACTAGTTTTCGCAACATTAACAAAAACCTAATTAAAGCCAATGTGACTGTCCACCTGTGCTCAGTGTGTGTGAGAAGAGCACACAATCTGAACAGCGATGGTATTGGTGAAAGACTAGCATGATGGACAGTCACTGGCAAAAACGAAAAGAGCTCAGAGAAAAGCGGTGTGAGTCATTCACACTGTTCACTGTTATACAGTGTATGTTTTTCTGTGTGTTTTTGTCTGTGTCTCTGTGTGTGCTTATCAAAAATGTGGTGATAACTGCAAGTGATTGCAAATTTTTAACCTCAACAAAAATGTTTAAACTCTTAACATTTACATTTATTGATTTAGCAGAAGCTTTTCTCCAAAAAGTGTGTATCGGACAGTTGATGACATCAAGAGGAGGAGAGATCCCAGCTCAGTCTGTGTGGAGTTTGCATGTTCTCCCTGTGTCTGGGCTACTCGCTGTGCCACCGTGCCGCCCCCTGCTAACACTACATAGCGCCGGCTCGCCATGACCCCGCTCGAAACAAGGAGCTTCAGCCAGCGTGTGTGTGTGTGTGTGTGTGTGTGTGTGTGTGTGTGTGTGTAAATATAAGTGTGAACCTTGCTAACCCTTTGTGTGAAGTTTCCAGATCCTGGATGGCCTTGGCAGCTCATGGATCAGTGAGATGAATCTTAGTGAAATGCAATAAAATTAAAATACTGTGCTTAACTCTGGAGGGATGAATAATTACCTTGAAACAAAAATGGTTGGAAGGGCAGCTCATTTGAATTGTGCTCAAAGCTGATATTGTGCTCGCATTTCAGTATTAAAAGTTGGAGGAGCTCAGTCATGTTTCTGAGTGACAGTGCATCTTTTTCAAGTGCCCTAAAATCTGAGCAGCATTTATTGAGTTTCTTTCTTAATAAGAGGACGTCTACAAGCTATTAGATGTAGAGATTAAGGCTGCCAACTCCAATGAAAAAGAGGCTCCTAAATCCATTTTATCACCCTTGTCAATTTCCCTTGCTTGACACAGAATGTCAAAACTAGATTTAACTTCTAGCAAAGACATGTCCAAAGAGGTGCTTAACCTGAACAATTCAGTGTGATAAAGCTCATAAAAAGATAGACAGAAATGTATTGGTAACCAAGGGACTATTAAAATCCAAAAGTAGAAAAATATCTTGTCAAGCTGAATGAATTCATAAGTACCATGTTCAAGGAGACAGTACTAGAGTACCAGCAAGAATACATGTAAAAGAACCAGGAAAAAATGCACCTTACTGAATGAACACCAAATGTTTCATTTACATGTCAGTTATCTTCCAGGGCCTGTGGCGAAAAAAAGGGGATTTTGTTAGCCTGGGAAGAATCTAAGGACTTCATATTGATGCTCGTTGTTGAAAGGAAGTCTACCAGCTCAGCCTCATTTCCATGGAAGACTGAAGAATCATGTATTCACTTTATATCTGTTGGAGCGCTATGCAAATGTATTTCAAAAGTGCGTTAGCTAGCAGTTGGTTAATAAAGTATAATGATGTCACAGTCAGCACACCTGCGGCTTCATCATACACACAGTCAGTGAAAGCAGTGGCAGGACAGATGCACTATATTCCTCATGTAACTGGTCCCCTGCAATGAACAAAGACTGTAAGGGCTTATGAAAAATTTCATTTTTCATTTCACTCACTTCAACGCTACTCGGTGCTTCTCGCAGCATAGTGTCCCTATGCTTTGCAGAATGAAACACAAGAAAGAGGCAAATCATCTTGGGAACCATATTTCTCAATATTATAAAGTTTTTCGATGCACGTACTCAAAACAGCTACCGAAAAAGGTTGAAAGTGCAACAGGAATTAGGACAAACTGCAAAGGCAGAAAATGATAACTGCAGTGAAAAGTATAACACAAAAAGATGAGTTGTAAGTCATTTTTCTTCCATAAAAATAGTGATAATTCCATCCCCTCAAAATGGGAATTTACCTGACAGGGAGATTTCCAGCAACAGCTTAAGCCCATTATGCCAGGAATGAGGGAATTTAACTTTCTTACATTTTATGTGTTTCCCCTCTTTCTCACAGCAGCATTGTCACATTTAGGCATCTCCTGCTGTCTTATTTTGCTTTGTGAATTTCACGCAGAGACAGTTATCAGTGGACGGGTGCATGTGTCCTGCTGAAAAGAGAATGGATAACATGACCCTTTGTGTCATCCATTGTATCTCATTCCAATCTGCAGATAGCGATGTAAAAAAGTGGCCTTCAATGAGCCTCGGTGGGCACTGGAACACGCCTCTAGAGTAGCAGCAACCAGCCCTACATGTGTGATAACCCTGTAGGTGTTCCATACGAAAGTATAAAGCATTGCACCAGCACAAGGAGGGCACTGCATTTTGGCTCATTTTCAGTCAGCTCAACCATCGAGTGCCACCAGAGACACGGGTGGGAGCACCTTTCACAACACAGACAAGGTCAGTGAGTGGCAATGAGTAAAATGAAAATGAAAATAATGCATCCATTCATCCCCTATGGATGTTCAATTGAAAGCTTACAAGGGCATGAAATTTACTTCAGGGTATAAGCCATATCTTTTGCGGGTTAACTGCACGTTCCATTCTGGATCGAGTACAATTTACAATAAATCATAGTTGTGTACCTTTTCAATCTTTAAGGAACAGTCGGGCAACTCCAGTAAAAATAAAGGATATCATAAAAATGTGCACAAACATCTTTGACGGCAGCAAAGCTAATTAGTTCTTTTATTGTGTCTGAAAGATTTAATATAAAAGCTCTCAGTGTGTGTTAAGAAGACCTTCCATTTGTATTACAATTGCTTACTTACTTGATGTTTTTCTTCAAAGCAACTTACAATTATTTAGCCGTTTATAAAGCTGGGTAATTTTTACTGGAGCAACTTAGGGCAAGTACCTTGTTCAATGGTACTACAGCTGGAGGTGAGGCTCTAACCACTACACTAGCAACTTCTCCTGCATTTGTGTGACTGACTGACTGACTGACTGACTGGCTGAACGACAAGAATTTGTGGCTCACGGTTGGTGGCCCAATATAGAGCTGTATAGTGAGCTGGACTGCTGATGATAGGAGAAACTGTTCAAACACCTGAGTAACTTGTCATCTTGTCCTGTACAGACTACGGATCGTAACGACCATGGCCGTCTTGCTTCGTCCTTCTCTTCTTGCTGTGTAAGTAGTAACATTTAACCACTACTTTTGTCCCCAGTTCACTGAGCTCTTGAGTCTATAACCTGCACCTTCTTGGAGAAGAAGTCGGCAACAAAAACTTTTCTTTCCATCAACTGTCCTGTTGTCTACTCGTGAGAGCTAGCAAACAAAAAGCCTCTAAGTTCTTGCTTTCGGCTCCAGTGTGGAGGACTGAGTTCCCTGTGTGCCTCAAAACTGCTGAATCTTTCCCAGCATGCCAGAAGAGTCTCAAAACCCATGTGTTTCAGAGCCACTTCTCTGCTGGTCTCCTGACAGCTACATAAACGCACTTCACACCATCTGTCACGATGACCTCTTTATCGGACTCAGCTCTACACGCATTTACTTACTTGACTTCTGCGTGCGGGCAAAAATGCTGGTCAAACCGACTGCACTTAGACAATTGCGTGTCTGCACTTACACCTCTTCATCAGCTGTGAAATGCACTTTTGTTTATTTTGAATTATACGTCGTGCTGGAGAAATGTCTCTGCCTCATGAATAAATGAAAATATGTAAATGTCAAAACAAACAGAATAATTTGATCATTTGTTTGACAGCCACAAACAAAAAGGATGTCGAATTTTTGCTTTTGATTATATTTTATCAGAGGGATCTTGTTTCTCTTGCACTGGCATGTCAGTAATATACTTTAATTTCTTCTGCAGGTTTTTAATAGTTCGCTGTGAAGGCACATTTTTCAATGACAAAAACAAAGTTACTTTGTTGAAGACAGACTGGATGAAGACTTTGGATGAAAGCAAGGCTTTGTCAGCACTGACTATTCCCGGAACCCACGACAGCATGTCCTCCTCACACCAAGCTTTGTCACTGCACTTCCAGCTCGATGCAGGGGTGCGATACTTTGAAATGAAAGCCAGTAGTCCCCTTCTGTTTAACAGAAAAAAGATTGAGATTGGAAGCAAGTCACTGGATGAGGTCCTGAACGTTCTGAAGACTTTCTTGGCTAAAAACCCCAGTGAATTTGTACTGCTGAAGTTGATCCCAGAAGGGCTCAGAAAGACTGAGACAGCAAAAGATATCACTAAGGTCTTACAGAAAGAGCAGGGTGTGTGGTTAGAGCCTACAGTACCAACTGTGGGCCAGGTGAAAGGGAAAATTGTCATTCTGAGGAGCTCCACCTATGAAAAAGGAGTTGCCAACCAGCAGACAAGTGGTAAGAAGGACAGCAAATTTAAGGATGTTGAGAAACATCTGAAGCATATCAAGGAACACCTGAAGAGCGCAGAGGGACTCTGTAAGCAAGGGAGCTTGACGGTAACGGTCACCAGTTCTTCGGCCTTCCTGACAACCTACAAGAGTGTGGCAGTACAAGTGAACCCCAATCTTGACCAGGCCCTCAAAGGCCTGCTGGAGGGCAAAACCAGGCCGTCGTGCTTGGGAGTGATAGCCACAGACTTCCTTGGAGAGACCCTCATTGACACCATCATCAAATTCAATGGAGTGGGAAGTGGAGCAACAGTAGGGGCAGGAGCAGCACAGGGAGCAGGGGCAGGAGCAGCACAGGGAGCAGGGGCAGCAGAGGAAGCAGGGGCAGGAACAGCACAGGGAGGAAGGGCAGGAGCAGCAGAGGGAGCAGGGGCAGGAACAGCACAGGGAGGAAGGGCAGGAGCAGCAGAGGGAGCAGGTGCAGCAGAAAAGCAGGGGTGTGCTGAGGAACCTAAGGCTTAAAAATAGCCCTGTTCTAGGCAGGACAGTTCATTGTGTGTGCGTGTGTGCGCGCTTTCAAACTGTACTACTCTTGCTTGAGTGAAGTAAAATGCATTGAGAATATTGTAACAACCTGCGTTACTGTGTTTGAGGGGGAAATGTGTTTATTGTAATTGGTTAGCATTTGGTGAGATAGGGGGAACATAAGGGGATAGCACAGGGGCACAGCGAGTAGCACTGCTGTCTCGCAGCACCTGGGTGGTGCGTGATAACGTGGGTTGATCCCCGCTCAGTCTGTGGAGAGTTTACATGTTCTTCCCATGTCTGTGTGGGTTTCCTCCCACAGTCCAAAGACACACACACACACACACACACACACACACACATCTTCAGAGCCGCTTGTCCCATACGGGGTCATGGGGAACCGGAGCCTACCCGGCAACACAGGGCATAAGGCCGGAGGGGGAGGGGACACACCCAGGATGGGACGCCAGTCCGTTGCAAGGCACCCCAAGCGGGACTCGAACCCCAGACCCACCGAACAGCAGGACTGTGGTCCAACCCACTGCGCCACCGCACCCCCCAGCCAGTCCAAAGACATGCTGTTCATAGTGTGACAGAGAGTGTGTTCCACTGATGCATGGATGAATGACCCATTGTAAGTAGTGCATCTAGCAGTTTAAGTCACCTTGGCGAATAAGGTATACGGGCTAGTAACACTACACAGCATCCATTGTTATTTGCTTTGGAGAAAAGGATCTGCTAAGTGAATAAATGTAAATGCGATTGCATTTGCCAGTAGGGGAAAGAAGAAAGAGGCTGGGGGGGGGGGGGGGGTAAAGAGGTTGGGAAAGCTGGCTTGAGGCGCGGGTCCTGGAGGAAACGGGGTCCTCGCCCTGAGAGCATTATTTCTCTGTGTGCCGGTGTTCTAATAAAACATTCGAAATCAACACTGCCTCTGCATCCCTCTTCACCCCCATCCAAACCCCTGGCGCTATGCACCATGGTATTGTGTCCCTGGGGTCCTTTGACGTTCAAGTCATTTTTGTCATTCCAGTCTAGAGCTTGTATACAGTGGAACGAAATGTCCCTTCTCCGGAGACCATGGTGAAACACAGAACAGGTTTTAAAAAAAAAAAAAAAAAAAAGTTCCCGAACTGGTGTAGACTACATGTAACACGCACCATATTTCAGGACCTGAACTGGCCACTGCGTACTATCATGCTGCCATCTTGGAACGTTCTAGGGAGATGCGGGAGATGTTCCATCACACCCACATGCTGCTATAAGTTTGAGTTTGTACTGTCAAGATATGCCATCTATCACACAGCGTAGCTGCACAAAACTGACTGTAGAATGGCAAGGATGCTGGGTAAAGGAAATGTCAATCACACCCAAGAGAAAAAGATTTAATAGATCACCTCAGTTATTGAGATATACAGAAAATACAAAATACGACCCAGGCTCTTGGTATAAACACAAGGGAAGGTAAATAATTCAGCATATTGGGCACGTTAGAAAACTGGAGTCCACAAGGAGGACATCAGGCCATCAAACCACCAGGACAGGGATGCGTTCCATATGACAGAGAGACAGAAGAAAGAGAAGCCCTTTCTGCACAAGGCCGAAGTCCCATCGTGGAGATTGAGTAACTTCAGAAAAGAACACATGTAGAAGTTTTAAACATGATGTTTAAAAGCTTGACGTAACAAATGTCCAGAAAAACAGCCCTCAAGTTCCATGGCTTTCGTGAAGCGCAGGTGAAGAGGGACACGGAAGATGTTGAATGTACTGGCGGACAGAGCTGATGTCCTCTCTGTGGTCCACAGTCTTTTTATGAAACCCCTGCTCCAGAAGAATAGATCTGGGACAAACTGAGGGTGCACAGCTTATTTTGTTGACCACACAGGACGCTAGTGTTTGGGGGCTACGATCCCCCCTTCAGGGGGCTCTAGCTCTCCATCTTCCTGCAGCTCCCCCTCCTCCATGGTGACCTGTAGGTTATCAGGGGCCCATTTTGGGTTTCCATTGCTTTTGTGGTACAAAAAAGAATTTGGCACCTGGGTAAACTGTCCCTGCCCGTGGGGCCCATGCTCCAGCCACTCCTCATCCATGACTCCATCGTCACACTAAAAGGACCAAATGAAAGTCTCTGTGATGCCTGCACACAACACAGCCTGGGCTGAGGACTACAGGAATGGACCAGCCAGAACTTACCAGGTGATACTTCTTGCTCTTGGGTATGTATTCTGAGTCCCACTCTACCGCTGGAGGGCACTTTCCCACAACTGTGTCTGGGGGTTCGTTGTCAGTGTGGTTTCTGGAGTAACTTCCCATGCTCCACCCCCTGCTCTTCATTCCAAACTGCACCAATGAGAAGCAGATGAAGAAAGACATAGTGGTCTCAAGCACACAGAAAAAATACAACACAAACATGGTTTTCCCACATGCAGACAGTACTTTTAATCTCAGCTGTCACTGACTACTTATTTGCATATTGGTGTTTTAATCCAATTAAATTACACAGAAACATCTTGATAAGCACAGAAACTCAACCACAATGGCCCTGAAAGTTTTGTAAAAGATCCAGCAGCCATGACACACAGCAGACTTACAAAGCCCCTGTGATCCTGAGAGCTCTCTACAGCATCATGGTCATGAAGTGCCACATGGACCTTGCTGAAGGTTTCCACACCAGAAGTGCTGTCCCGCAGATGGTGTTCTGCTGAGCAGGAGGATGACTGAGAGCGCTGCTTCTTGCTTTTTCTGGATAAACAGAAAAGAAGAAGGGCCACATGCCTTCTGCTCAGACCCCTGGGCTTGCCTTAGTCAAGTAAAGCATCCCTTTCCCAGGTCAGAAGGCGAGCAGATTGCCTGGAACTGATACATGAGACATCAGAGTACGGCTCTTCTCCACATTTCAGTGTCACATACTTTAACTTCTTGTGATTCTTGGCAGGTTCCTCTGAGAACCGTTCCCTGCTGGACAGAGAGGAGTCTTCAGGTGTCTTTGCAGCAGCACACTCCCGGTCAGAGTAGCTCGCGGCCTGCTTCTGATCCACATGACGGTCCGAAGAAAGGCTCGTTTGCCTTGCCCCCGGGTCCTGGAAGACAGGTGAGCTGTGTTAGAGCCAGCCCAAACCCTTCACAAAAAACTCAAAATGAACAGTTCAGAAGGAAGACCTTGAAGTTTGATGCTGATGCCGTGAAAAAACAGCAAGAAATGGGTTTGAGCAGAACTGCTAGAGATCAGAGTCCCTAACAATCAGTGCCATAACCAGAGTCGTTCATGGTAAAGCATCCCAGCAAGAGTGCTGTGCTCATCCATGTCTGGCCTGAAAAGCGAAAATCCTCTGGTTCTCAGTTCTGTGCTCGATGTGGTGAAATGAGCTCCCACTGTCCCTCAGAACTGCTGAATCCCTTCCAACATTCAAGAAGGGTTTCAAATCCATCTCTTTCAGACCCACATTTTCTTATCTCCTCAGTTACTTAAATGAGACCAACACCACCTGTTGCAATTATGTAAGCACAGTCACACAATGAGATATGCTCATTTGAATGAGAATTTTACTTATTGAGGAGTAGATTATTAATAAAATAAACATCAGCTTACAAGGCATTTCTTTTTTGAGAACTGAGCTTGGATTTCCCATGCTTCCTGACAGCTGCGCATGATGAAACATTTATGTTTATAGTTAACTTCTTTCCTAAGCAAATTACAATAATTTACTAGTACAGTATTTAATCCAATGAGACTACAGCAGACAACTTACCAAGCATCCTAAACTCACTGATCTTTACCACAAAGCAATGTAACACACATAGTACTGGCAATTCAGTCATCAATGCCCTGAAACACGTCGGTGGGAGGAAACCCACGTAAACATGGGGATAATACGCAAACACCGTACAGAGACTGCTAGAAACCATGTGACAAAACCTGCAACGTTTTGAGAAAAAAAAAAAAAATGTAGTACTCTATAAGACTATGTAGACTTGTAGTCTAGAGACTGAAGTTGAGCTCTAAAGCTGCGGAAACCAAAATAGAGTCCAACACCCAGGTAACGCCAGCCCTACCATCAAGGATGGTGGTGGCAACATCATGCTCTGGGATTGCTTTTCACCTGGAGAAACTGGAAAGCGTGTTGCCATCAAGGGCAACATGGATGGAGCCAAATCCAGGCAAATTCTTGAGGAGAACATGTTTTAACTAGAGATCTACATTTAGGTCATTTCCAGCAGCACAGAGAACCAAAACACATGGCAAAATGTACTACAAAATGGCTTGGGGGGGGTTTGATCTGGAACAGCCCAGTAAGAGCATAGCCTTGAATTGAAAATCTGTGGTAGGAACTGAAAATTGCCATCTACCAACACTCTGCATCTAATTTAGCAGAGACTGAAGAAAGAGCAAAAATTACAACATCTAAATGTGCAAACCTCATACAGACATTTATCGACTTGGCAAAGAGGGAAAAAAAAAAAAAAAAAAACAACATTCTTCAATGTCAAAAATTGGAAGTTATAGGAAGAAAAATCTGAAAAGGTCAAGATGCAAATTTTTAATATTTCAAATCAAATTTAAAAAAAAAAAAAAAAAAAAAACACCACGATAGCTTCAGACTTTAGCTCTGTTTCCAACACAGTGTTCTAGATGTCTGCTGGAGCACATCTCTCAATTTTTCTTCCAGTTTTAAGTGTTTCACCTGTGTTGCCTTGTAGTTGACATCCTTGTAGGATCTTGTTTCCTCGAACACCTGGGAATGCCTCTTAAATATACTGGGGGAAACATTGATTCTCCTGGGAAGGAAGAGGGACAATTCCATCAGTCAGGTCACAACGTGTATGTGTGAAAGAACCCTAACCTTGACCCTGCTCCACCCCACCCCACACCAAGGGCAAGTCTACCTGTGGATTTTGGGGCTTTTCCACACCTTCATGTCACTCTCAACAGCCTGGCGCAGGTAGAGGGAAAATCTGTCATGTAAAGTCAACTCTGAAGGACTGAAGTGGCGAGCTGTGAAGATACCACAATACTATGTTACACGCACACAGGCGTCACTCAGTGCATACCTACTGCTTCCGTAATGATCCCACTGCAGTTCAAACAACCTAACCTGTAATATCACAGCGATTACAATTCAGATGTCACTTTTATTAGTATTCCAACATTCCCGGTGGGATAAACACCCTTAAAAGACACAAAGAGGAACTGAAAGAATGCCACAACTAGAAAGAAACACTGGCAGGCAGAGGACACCTTTGACATGGTGCACTATGGCCACCACGTGTTGGGTGAACACCTCCGAGGGGCTGCGCCAGAATTGTGCAGCCTTGATGTGCTGGAAGATGGAACGGAACTCCTGCTCCTTTGGTTTGTGATGCACCAGCTCTTGGCAGAGGCGACGCTCTTTGGCCACTGTGTTGGCGCAGCTGCAAATATGAGCACAGGACAAGAGCACAGTGTTTTCACAAGGCTTGCGTCATCCGCTGCATACACGCAGATAGCACCGGGTGTTACCTGGCCAGCTTGTAACACAAGGGGCTCCCTTCGTGTCTGAAAGCTTCCTCCTTCCAATTCCACACAGGGGGCCTGCCCCGAGGAGGGCTGTCTACAGGCTTCTCCTTCCTGCTGCCTCTTGGGAGCCATTCGGGGAAGGAGTCTTTCCCAACGACTGCCCTTTCCCTGCTGGTAGCAGGTGTGGTGCGCTCCTGCTTGCGGCTGTAGTGCACTTCCTTTTCCAGGTTGCCTCCTGCCTCATCATCAGGGCTGGGAATGTCCACAGCTGCGGGGTTAGAGGGCTCCCACCTGCCAAGGGTCTCAGCCATTAGCCTACCAACAATTGGAGGTGTGTTGCCCTTTTGTTCCCCTGGTTCCTTCATCCCCTGTGGCGGGGAACAAAGCTGCTTGTGCTCCTTTCTTCCAGGCTCCTTCTCTGCCTTGCGACCGGAGCGGGTGAGGTCAGTGGGCTTTGCAGCCCCTTGCTCTCTGTCTCCGTCAAATGGGTTTAGACTCCTCACCCATTCGGGTCCCTCTTTCTTCTGGTGCTCTACCAGGAACCTGGATGAGGGGAACAGGAAAGTGTTTCTCGGGCTCCCGTTCCTCCTGTCCCGGCACTCGCTCATCACCCACTGGCCATAGTGGGTACTAGTTGTGCAGCACATTTCAAACATTTTACATTTACTAAAACATGAACATGTAGCTTTGATCAAGGAGGGGTTTACCACAGAGGCCCTTCTCTCAACTGGAACCATAGTGTTTGAGTTTAACTGCACAGGGTAGCATTACAGTTCCCATGAGCCCTTTCTTCAACAGCAGCAAACAAAAGGAGTTCCAGCCTGGTGTGACCAAGCATCAGTGCTGCTCTAAAGAGTGAACTGAAGCCACAGGTAAGGACACGGGCAAAGGCTTTGACCAGTCAGATAAAACAGGTATACTTACTTCTAGTTTCACCCAGACATCTCTTAAATATTTGGATTGCATACAACGTCCTTTAATGCACAGCAGAAGACAGAAAAGCCAAAAGTTTAGTTAATAAATGCGGGAGGGCGGCATAGGCTCCCATTTTAAAACTCTTCCCAGGATCTCTGAGGCTGAGAGCAGACTAAACAAATCAAAACAAATAATTATAACGTAGCACTGGACAAACATGAGCAAACAGGTCAAAGAGAAGAAAAACCATGTCAAAGTGACAGGGACGTACTTGTGAAAGGCCGGCGAGATGGTGCTCTTTTCTCTCGCCTTCAGGCTGTCTTTCGAGAAAAAGCCAAAGCCAGAGAAGGTACCTGCCGGTGCTGCCTCTGGGGGGCTCTTGCCAGGCACCATGGGGCTAATGCTTTTCCAGGGGGCCGCACTGCTGCCCATGGCAGCAGAGGGGGAGAGGCCCACGTGAGGGCTCGCAGGCACCCCCTGGCCAATGACAACAGCAGAGCGCAGCTGGGGGCTGTGGACACAACTGGTCCTGCTCATCCGCTTCCCCTTGCTCTTTCTCTCCTTCTTTCCTTTGCCACAGTATTTAGGGGAGGAATAATGAGAGGAGGATGATAAGGAATGGGGTGAGAGACCCGAGGAAGAGTGGTTTGAGTGGTGAGACTGACTCCGTGAATGTTGGCTCCCCGAGCGCTTCTTCGGTGTGCGAGAACGAGAGTGCGCCCTCCTGGGGCTGCAGAACTCCTTCTCACCCGCTGGTTGCTGCCGCCCTTGATAGTCCTGCCAACTGTTGCGCCTGTAGGCGCCACAGCCATAGCCACCCACTCCTCTCTGATATCGACCGCGGGGGAAGAAGCCACGACCGCGGTAGTAGTAAGGCCTTCTGTAGCCTCTGCTGTAGCCGCGGAAGCCTCGGTTGTTCTGGTACTCCTTACCATAGTTGCGGTCACAACCGTAGGATGCAGAGCGAGACCTAGATTGGGATCGAGACCTAGAGCTAGGAGAAAAAAGGAGGAGAGTTAGGAATTTATCTGTTTCCAGAGTCAGAGATAAATCTGTCAAAGTAAAAAAAAAAAAAAAAAAAAAAAGAGAAACCATAACCACTACACTGGTGCTTTGAGACGTCCAGCAAAACAGGAAGGTGACGGTCCACATGTGCATAGCAACAATGACAGAACTAAGGGCACGTGGTGCTGAATGGTTTGATCGCAAACACTTGTGCTCTGATGATGGTGCCTTGTGTGGCGCCGAAACATTTGCAACCAAACCACTGAGCCCCGCATGCGCTGAGCAGCTAATCTTTTCGCTTATTTCTAACAGCAGTGAAGCAGCAGGACTGGAGCAGCAGGACTGCAGCTGGGTCACAGGAAGTAATGACATATGCTGTCCACTGGGTGGCACTGCAGGAACCACTCCATTCAAACACTACATCATATTCACCTGTAGCGACGCTTCCTGGACCGGGAGCGGCTTCTGGTGTGTGAATGCGAGAAGGAGCAGGATCGAGATCTGGATCTAGACCGCGAGGGTGACTTGGCGTTGGACATTGCAGCAGACGGGTCCGTCTTCAGACTTGCCCACTGCAACAAGAGAGGAGGAGAAGGTAAAGCGAAGGTAAAGAGCTCACCGGACAGAAGGCTGCGGTGGAGCTGGCCCTCACTCCGATGTTCCCTCGCTGCTGCATGTTCGCTCACATTAGGTGCGTTTTCAAAGCGTGACACAGGAAGCTGCAACAGTAGCAGACAGGGAGTGAGCGAGAGAGAGAGAGAGAGAGAGAGAGTGAGCAAGAGAGACTCTGCTGGCCAAACCATCCTTGTGGCACAACCCAGAAGAGGAAGTGAACTCAACAGCTCACTGGGGGCAGCAAAATGGTGGCTCGGAAGTCAGCCGTTGACCGCGAGGCCTCAAAACCTTGAAACCAGTGGCAGGTGCCTCTCTTTGCCATGCACTGGAAATCCTCTAGACCAAACGCAAAAACCCAGGGTGAAGCTGCTCCGGGGTCTCGACAACACAGAACCTGTGGGCTGGTGCCTCAGAGCAGTGCTGCCATCCTGCGGCACCCAAAAGACTGGGCGAACAATGGGGGCAGTGGTGCAAAAGGCACTGAGTTCTTGCATGTAGAGTACGATATAAATAATTCACACACATACTGTCTGAAACATAATAATCACGCTGCCCTACTGTTCACAGGCAGAGCTCACCTTCCTTCTGTTTTAGCCAAAGGAAATAAAGCACTGAACGAGTGTTCATGACACAAGATCGATTACGATTAACAATGCGTAAAGTTTGTTTTTTGAACTAGCAACGAATGGTAAAGTGTGTCGTCACACACCCGGAAGGAAAGAGGGATCTACCTGTGAAGCGTACGGCCATCCAAAGGGCAACTACATTTAACACACAAAAGTGAAAAGACAAGCTGAAGCTGTATAATTGTTACCGCTATTACACAAGTGAGATTCATTTCGACGAGAAATGACAGCGATGCACATCAAAGCGCTGTGTGTGTATCATGTAAGATACAAAGTAAAAGGTGGTTCATAGTTAAGCCATTTGATTTAGGGACGATGATCTTGGCTCTTTGCTCACAGGAGGTAGCAAGTCTTCACCTCAACTGACAACATTTATTATAATTATTTTCATTATGGGATTCTCAGCTCCAAGCGAAGGTGACCTCAAATATGAGGTTTTCAAACACAGTGAATCAGTCGCAGTAGTGAGTAAAAGCAGGGTAACTTTTACTGTAACAAATTCAGGGCAAGTGTCCTGATCAAGCCAGGGCCTCCCAAGGAAAGGCTACGGCTCTGACCCCCCCCCCAATATCATGGCTCTCAAGGGTTACTATGGAGAGCCGTACCGGGCTCGTGAGCCCCACTCACTTCACTTGTTTACTTCTCTCGAGCGGTTTGGTGAACGCTCTAGTTCACGCAGAACGTGCTTCGGACCACGACCGGCCGCTACATCACGTGGCGGCGTTTATGATCCGCCTGGAGTAGTGATAGAGCTACTGCCTCAGAAGGTCGCAGGTTCGAGCCCCACCACCTGTCTATACCGTGAGCAAGGTACTTACCCTAAAAATTGCTCCAATAATCCACCTGTAAATGGGTAATAATGATCGTAAGCATGGAATAATCGTTATCGTGACTTAAACTAAAGTTTAAGCGGCTTTGGAAAAGCGCCAGCTAAATGAATAACGTAATATTCCGCCAACACTTCAAGCAACTCACTCGTCGTCACGGTTCGTGCGGCGTGAAAAGGCTTCGTTCTTACGGGGAAAACTGCGGCGCACGTGCTTGGGGTCGAGACAGACGAGTGAGCTACTTAATGACAACAACAGCTCGTGACGCGGTTCGAAAGAGTGTCTTCTCACTGAGCCACGTGGAACAGAAGCGCTCCACTCACTCCTACCTACTTCAGGTGATGCTGCCACCGGAAGGAGCGTCTCGCACAAACAGCCGCACGCGCGGGCCGCAGCTCTCGTTCCTTCCGGCCTACCGGAGAAGCCCCTCACGTCACGCCCCCTCCCTTCCGGCCTCTTAAAGGCATCGCGCGCAGCTGTGAGATGGGGCAGCGGTATGTGCGGTAGTTTAGGCTGCGCACTGCTTCTTCAACCAAAGTGACTTAGATCTGCTGCTTACTACTTTTTTCTCCCTTGGCTCTCAGTCATTGTGGTGTAACAAATGTGTCTGATGCTCTTGTAAATACAGAAGAGGCTTTTATTCTCAAAAACTTACACACTTCCATCCCCAAAACATTACGTTTTCCTAACTTTCCTAAGCAACTTCCAAAGAACAGTATGCGCTATCAGCCCACACCTTATTCACCAGGGTAACTTACGCTGCTGGATACGCTACTTAACAACTACTTTCAAACTCATTCATACGTCACTGAAACACACTTTCTGTCTGTCTCTCACACGCATACACACTATGGGTGATTTCTAGAGCCACCAATATGAATATACCCGAACGGCACGTCTTTGGGCTGTTGGAGGAAAGCCATGAAAGCACATCAACACATCACAGTCCAAGTGGGGATTAAACCCACATCTTCTCACACCACCCAGGCAGGCACTGTGTGAGACAACAGCACTACTGGTTGTGCTGCTGTGTCAGCCCACTTTTACTGCAAAGACTTCTGAAAGTATTCATTTTTATTGATCATTTTCCCTTTCATCCAGTTTCCTTCAACTGGCCATCCCAAATGTCCTGCCGGTGGCAGCGGGGTTCTCTTCTCTGGAGGAGACCCAGACTGACGGACATTCTCTTCATCCTGGTACCCCAGCAGGCCTGCGCAGTGCACGGATGCGTGATCCTTCCTGCTTTTCAACCAGTAAAGGTCATCCAGTGAACACCTGGGCCATAGCATCCGAAGCAAGGACCTGGGTGGCAGTCATGCTCACATGGAGAGGGCAGTCCTCAGTGTCTTGAAGAGAAGTAACTCTGGGGAACTGAAAGGGGGAAGGCCAGGAATACAGCACCCACATTTACTAGCGATCCATCACTTGTAGGATGGGTGATATCAGCTGCTAAGCAGAGTAAAAGTGACTCTGCAGATACAGTGTCTCCAGAGCAAAGCCTGTTAACCACTGGAAGAATGTTACACTCATTTGTTTGGTTTACAATGAAAAGATGCCCCCTCCCCAGTTCACCTGACATGACCCTGGTGCGGCGTGGTGCAGGCGTGTCCTGTTGCTGCTTGCGTGCAACCGTCAAGTAGCTGCTCATCTGACGAGACAAAAACAAAGAATGGTTTTAAAAAAGCTCAGTGAAAAACTGGCCATATGGCACTTCCAGTGAAACAAACAACCACAGCAGAAACAGAATGGCCAGTTATATAATACCAGTTATAGGCCAAGTGAAACTAGGCACAGCAAATAAACATGACAAATGACTGGAGTGGAAACAGTGATAAGCATCTTCCATCTTTCATCAAATCATTCCCTTTCAATGTCCACAGCGACATTGAGGCAAGCTGACACAGACCGAATACCACGGCACAAGTTGTGTTTGACCTGCCAAAGCATTTCCAAGTATCTCCCTCCTCGTCTCTCTCCATGGGCTTCCTATAGCTACCCAGTCAAATTCAGCACTCTAGTTACAACCTAGAAAACCATCAATGGATCTACTCCTCAAGGTCTGCAGGACTTGGTCCCTTGTTACACCTCAACCAGACTGCTACACTCCTCCCCCTTCGCCTGCTTGGTGGTCCCACACACAAAAGGAGCAAAATAAAAAGTGCAAAGGTTTTTGGTTCTGGCTCCAATGTCTTTGAATGACTGCTTCCTCTCACTGCGAACTGCTGAATCTCTCCACGTTAAAAAAAAAATCCATTATGCAGTTACTCATGTAATATGACAAATTGACTGTACTCTAGAATTGCAGGTCTGTTTCCAAATCTCTCCTTCTGTTGATGTCATGCGCTCATTATACTGTTCTCTGAGATGTATGACACTTTGGGGAAAGCATCTGCTAAATGAATAAATGGAAATGGGAAAGAAAATGTTAACAGCCCTTGTACAGGATGACCCTGAAATGTTCAACGCTTACCTTGCGGGCCAGCTCTGCTTGCTGCCTCTGCAGGAGGAGCAGATTCCAGTCGTCATCCTGCGAGTTTCCTAGCAGTGTGTGGCAGTTATAGGAGTGCAGCTGGAGCAAATCCCACACATAACTAGTTTTCACTCAGAATACACAGTTTAATTGTTCATTCTATTTGTTTTGTATTCAGTCATAATTACTAGAACTTGTAAATGTAGATATGGAATGAATAATTTTACAGTTCTTCATCATATATAAAAAATACGTAACAAATGGTGCAGTATTTCTTTTCAGGGCCACCGACCACAGTGCAGCAGCCCCTGCTTTGTGCTGTGTTGTTTTGCATCTTCCGCTGCAAATTCATGACAAGTATTCCCAACTCGGGGCACAGTGGCGCAGTGGGTTGGACCAGGTCCTACTCTCCACTGGGTCTGGGGTTCGAGTCCCGCTTGGGGTGCCTTGCGGCGGACTGGTGTCCCATCCTGGGTGTGTCCCCTCCCCCTCCGGCCTTACGCTCTGTGTTGCTGGGTAGGCTCTGGTTCCCCGTGACCCCGTCTGGGACAAGCGGTTCTGAAAATGTGTGTGTGTGTGTGTGTGTGTATTCCCAACTCCACAGAACTTTCCCTACTCGAACCCAGAGTTACTCAGACCCACTTTTCTTTCCTTACCTTCTGTTGTGTCTTCTGCAGATTGTTCCACAGAATTCTTTGAATCATATCCTCGAGGTCTTTGGATGTGCTTGCTAATGACTCACCGTTCACGTTGGTCTTGGGATTAAACTTCCTGGGAACAGAGAATGTGCAGTTCACACTTGAACTCTTTTATCAAAACTGAGCTGAGATCAAAGTGCTGCTTCACTTTTGTTATGTATCTCTATGAATCTAATTAGTGGCATATTACCAAAATATTTCATTGCCCCATTGAGCCACAACACCCAAAACAAGCATGAAGAGAACACAGATTCTTCTTTCCACAGATGTACAAGCAACTGGGATGTTCACCTGCTTTTTCACATGCTTGATAATGGCCATTGTTAGATTCTACTTGAAACTCTGTATACACCTGGCTGACCATATCTGTTCTGGGACAACGGACAAAATGTCAGCCATCCCACCCATCCAAGGGATCACAGGCCAATGTCTGTATGGACAAAGAGTGAATGAGTCAACCAGCTATCAACCAGGTGAACTGACTAATGGCTGAACTCACGTGGTGTTTTAAAGAGTCATAGTCTTTTTGGAGGGCCTTAGTGAGAACATGTTTCTGACCGCAGGCAGGTGCTAGTGGAAAGTAAGGGGGTGGGTGTGGGGCTTACTGTATGGAGACTCTTCCAGTGGTGCCCAAAGGGAGCAGATCCCTGTCTCCAGCTCTATGGCTTGATTCAGAGCCATCATTCTGTAGAAGGCAATGAGCTGTGGTTCCCTGGATTGCTCACCTGCTATGAGCCACTGCTTCAGGTACTGCTCATTGAAATGGTACAGTCTGACAACAACATGAAGAAACGGGGGTGAGAAAAAAGCGAACGAGACAAAAAACAAAACATTTTAAACTGATTTTAGGTCCTTTCTGTTTAAGTGCATAAAACATTTCAGTGAAAAGCCTCACAATCTAAGGTGCTCTGCTTTCCAACACTATGTGGTGGTGAAAGGGCACAGCTATAATGCAGTTATATTACAGCTAGATTAAGTGCAAACAGGAGAGCTACAACAAGGCAACACACTATATATATACTGTATACGCACTTGTTCTTCCAGTGGTGATGTCCGTACTGTCCACAGATACTCTCGACACCCGGTAAGAGATGATCAAGAAACTAAAATCAAGGTGAAAAAACACAGATATGAAATTTATAAACAGAAAGACATTCAACTCTCCTTAAAATTTTACACGAACAGTTCCTGATTCGCACTAAACATTGTGAGAAAAAGAAAGAACAAAGCACAGGGACAAATACAGTATCTGTGTGTTGCATTGCCATGACAACAGCAACTTGTGGCTGAGTCTGCTCTTTGCATAACATGATTGTAACTGTTTAGAGGTATCTCAATACGTGTGTGTGTGTGTGTGTGTGTGTGTGTGTGTGTGTGGTGCAGTGGGTTTGACTGGGTCCTGCTCTCCGGTGGGTCTGGGGTTTGGGTCCTGCTTGGGGTGCCTTGTGATGGACTGGCATCCCATCCTGGGTATGTCCCCTCCCCCTCCAGCCATGCGCCCTGTGTTGCCAGGTTAGGCTCCGGCTCACTGCGACCTCACTTGGGATAAGTGGTTTCAGACAATGTGTGTGTGTGTATATAGGTGATCAAGAATCGTCGATGTTCAGATAAAGTTTTATGCAGCTACTCATGTGATGAACATCAGTTCATACATGGTAGAAAGGAACAAACTGTGCTTAAGAATCCCGTGTCTGCAACTATGTCTCTCCTTCTCTTAATGTATACAATGTATGTAACATATACAGTGAACACACTGTATTTTCTATAAGATATACGTCACTTTGGAGGAAAGTGTCTGACAAATGAATACATGTAAATGTAACAGCTGGGTGTCCATCTGTTGTGTGTGTATTTTTACTGTGAAAATGACCTGTGTCTGTACTAGTTGTATTTATGTGGTGAAAACGACCTGCATGTGAATCTCCTCGTTAATGGAGTGTTTGGACTCTTTCTTCCTCTTCACTGCCAAAAGGTCGACCAGCGGCCGGATTGTCATCCCCTGAAACAAACACCACAAGTGCTGTATTATTGCACTTACAATGTACATTCACCTTTTTCCTGGAGATACATGTTAGTATTGTTTAGTTAGTTCCTAATATATACAATAACTAACATACAAGTTAGTATTATTTCAATAAAGGTCATTGCATATATAACAGGTTCAAAGAAAAGCAGTCAATAAAAACCATGGCTTATGAAAATATGTAACTTTTTTGTGCAACAGGCATATTATTCAGTCCTACTGCATTCTGGTCATTTTACTTCCACGGTAGGTATTTTACTCTCCATGGTTGCTTGTATCAGACACTTTGAGACCAATATACACATTTGGTGTTTCAAAACCAGAAGGTTCTTGTCCCTCGCTGCTTTCAATATATTTTTTGGTAAATATAATGTACTAACCTCTACATTACTCTGGAATGGAATGGACCATGGAATGAATAATAATTTGATGCCCTTACAACAAGAATTTGCCTAATACAGTGTTTGAACCGCTTGTCCCATACGGGGCCGCGGGGAGCCGGAGCCTAACACGGCAACACAGGGCATGAGGCTGGAGGGGGAGGGGACACACCCAGGACGGGATGCCAGTCCATCGCAAGGCACCCCAAGCGGGACTCGAACCCCAGACCCACTGGAGAGCAGGACTCGGTCCAACCCACTGTGCCCCAATGCCCCCCATATTTGCCTAATAGGGTGACTTAATAACACAGATTAACCCTGTTATGTGAAGGATGAGTGTATCAATGACTAAGTGATGGCTCTGATTAGTATAACACACTTGTGACACGTGAGCAACATGCAAGCCCCTGTTACCTTCCTCTTCATTATTAAAAAAGAAAAAAAACCTATTTGTAACGTGTGTTTCACATCTCTCTTACCTGCACAAACACAGTAAAGAAGATGACTGTGATAATGACCATCAGGAACATGTTCCTCAAAGGAAAGTGATCTTTCTTCAGCAAGAACCCCAAGGAGAAAGCAATTGCTCCTGTGAGGCCACCGTAGGCCACAATGAACTGGTCTTTAGTGGTCAGCTTGACCACACGAAATTTACTGATGACGTATGTGAGGCTGACAACTCCTACATCACACAGATATAGAAAAATGTGGAACGAAAGGGAAAAATATACCATTGTACTAATTTATGACAAGTGACCAGAACATCCATAGCAGCAGAACACAAACTGCACAATTCAGCTGCAGGTTGGAGGTGTTATAGAAAACGGAATAAATATAAACAGGTACATAGCGATTTAAAAGGAGATCAAATATCTGCAAAGTTTTGTATTTTTACACTACTTCTATTCTGAACCGCAAGAATGTCAAAGTTGCTTTAACCCTGAATTATGAATTTTCTCTTGGGTTCACAATGCAGAGTCTTACAGAAGTATATTATACTGATCAAGAAAGCAAAACACAATAGTGATCAATACCATCGTTGTACCATTACCAGTGAGACATTCTGCAAAACAACCTGACTTTTTAACCAGAGCTAGTGGACTGACCCAGGACACGTGCTGCAAGACAGAAGCCAACGGTGGAGGTGACAAAAGTCCAGTTCCACTGATGAGGTCCAGCTACAGTAGAAGCACCAAGGAAGATGAAAGTAAGCATCTCACTCACACTGCTCCACATCTTCAGGAAGTACTTGATAGTAGTGCGGGACTTGTGGGATATGTTGACCTCCGCATACGGGCGCATGGTGACCCCACATGCAGCCTATGAGGAGAGTGGAGAGAAATACATGGTAAGTGAAGGTGTAACTCAAAAGCGTGACTTCCATGTCCTCTAACCTGTATCAGCTCAGCTTTTAAAAACCAACACAGTGTAAAGAACTCCGTTGAGCAGACAGAGCAATGATGCACGGACTCCAAACATGTACATACGCCATGATACCAGACAGGTGGAACACCTCTGCTGACAGGTAGGCTATGTAGCTGTAGAGGAACACGAAGAGCGGCTCAACAATGCGGATGTGCAAGGTGAAGCGGGATGTAATGGTGGCCACAATGCCAAACACAGCACCAACCAGAACCCCACTGAGGGACACCACAAGGAAGCTAACTGCACCCAGGCACACATCGTCAGCTGTCACTGTGCCCACACTGGCATACTCTTCTAATTGGTTGTAGAGCGCCTGCCCAGGTAGCAATCACACATGGGGAAGAAAAAACATTAACAAGGCACCTTTATTTTTTAAGAGGAAAGTAATACCAAGTCCATACAGAACAAAATGAACAGAATGAAGAACACGCTGACGTTAGGCCCACTGACTCTGTGATGGAAATAGACAAAAAAATCTTACAATATCTAAGATCTTTTGACCAACACTTAAGTAGTAATGCAGAACTTAATTAAGAATGATCAACTGGATTAATGCTGCAGGAAAACACCCAGTATCATGGAGGCCGTGTGAACCTCTGCACTTTTCCTGTGCAATATGTAGAAACACTGAATCCCTCTGCCGCTCACCACAGTGACAGCATAATTTAGCAACGACTCTCCAAACAGCAGGATATGCAGAAGCTCATGTATGTGGATCTCTTCAAAAACAGCGAGCACGGCGACAGGGTCCATGGCCGAAATGATGGAGCTGAACTGCAGGCAGGCCAGCAAGTGCAGGCTGCCCAGGTGAGCACCTTTAGCCTGGCACACGATGTACAAAAGTGCCCCCATGAAGAATGTATTCCACAGCGTTCCAACTAGTGCAAACATGAGGATAGTGCCAATGTTCTCCAAGAAAGGCTGCATGGGCAGGAAGTAGCCAGGGTCCAGAATGATGGGCGGCAGGAGACAAAGGAAGAAGAGCTCTGAGTGCAGTACCAGAGGTTCCTTTCCCAACACCTGGATGCCCCTGCCCACGAGCAGCCCCACCACGATGAGCAGGCAGCTCTCAGGTAGGACACGAGACAGCCGTGGGATCACCTGGAAGCCTGAGCAGGAGCAAACAGAAAGGAAAACCTTCGACTCCGTGTTTCTGCCTGTTCAATGCTGCATATCCTTATTAAAGTGTACATCTGTACTTCAATGCTCTTCATTCTCTACCCTTCCAATCTGTAGAAAGATGGTAGGAGGAAGTAGGGGAAAGAGTATGAGGTGCTTGTGGGTACAGTGTCCTCTGCTGGCCTTCTGCTGGCTCATGGTGCTGCACCTTCCACTGCACTTATGGCTGTAGGCCTTGGAGCGTGCACCGCCCCCCCCCCAGAATTCCATTCATTACTCTCATTCTGTAAGGCACCAACTATCAGCTGCGTTACATATCAGCTCGTAGCAGCAGTGTGGGTAGAGTATTCAGCATGGCTGAAGACATCCCTTGACTCACCCCACTTCCCCACACTCAGGAGGCCCAGCAGTTATCACAGAGTGGCAGCGTCTGTGAGCTGCCCGGGGGGGTTCAGGTCCCAGGGTGTACAAATTTCTCTGACTTTAGCAATAAGGAGTTGTCTATCATGTGGTCTGAAATTTTGCTGTCTCATAAATGTCTCCTGCCACTGATATTTCAGAGCAGAAAATAATTTTTTTATTATTATTATTATTATTATTATTAATTGCATAGCAATTATAAGCTATTAAAGCTTACACTTTCAAAAAATTCAGTATTTGACACATTTGTTTGACATTGACCCAGCACCCTTCAGGCTAGGAGGAACCTTCTGCCCCTTGTGCCCACACATATAATCATATTTGTACAAGAAAGAAAGCACATTAACTGCTGTATGAGTTGGGCAGCTAAAAAGATGTAAGAAGCATTTTCCATTTTCCTGGATTCCTTCATCTCCTGAAGTTCTCCAGTTCTTCATCTCCAGTCTGGATCACAACCATAATGGTGGTGAAGAACTCACCAAGCTTGAGAAGGAAAGCTAGCAGGGTCCACAGGGAGACCTCCAAGGGGACGTGTACGTGCTCGTAGCTCAAGCCGAGCACAGGGAGCATCTTCTCACTCCTGCTGAGCTGCTCCGGGGGTCACTGGCTGCTCTCCATCATCAGGGTCTCTTTACTTCCTGCTCCAGCCACCCTCTTCACCATCACCATGACCATCAGCATCAGCGTGACCACACAGAGATGCTCCTGCCATCCATGCACGTGCCCCATGACTCCAGAGTTGTGAGCAGGAGCTGCTCGAGGCATCAGGTCCAGATAACACTGTGCAACTGGATGATGTCAGCAGTGAAGTGTGTTTCACTGTGCTGCACTGCACTGCACTGCACTTCAGGGCGTTTCACTGTTTCGCTGCTTCACATCTGAGTTTGGCATAAAGCACCTTGAAGACAAACATCTGGGCAGTTCCTGGGCTCTGGGTTCAGGTGAAGGTTCAAGTTCAAGTTCAAATTTAAGTTTATTGTCATAGGTACAAGTACCGTGTACAAGTACCATGAAATTCTTCCTGAATGCTTCTCCACAGACTATGGACAAAGACAGGGACAATAGAAATACTGCACAAACAAAATAAAGGTCAGGCAAAAGGGTAGCTTGTGAGTGTTGTGCGTTACAGTGCTCTGCCCTCCCTGGTTTATAATTCCGTTCATTGGTTGTTGCAAGTGTGTGCTGCATTTAGCAGGGCAAGTTTGCCCAGCTGTCAGGTGTGTACTAGTGCATAGTTACACCATCAACACAATGTTGCTCGTTAGCCAATCTACTGGATGTTTTGTATCATGTAAAACACAACCTCATGATACTGTGCACAGTATTTGGGGTACAATACAACAGTAGGCGCCACCTCAGAGCACCTGGGCAGTTTGGTGCGGGTTCGATTCCCGCTTAGCCTGTGTGAAGTTTCCATGTTCTCCCAGTGTCTGCGTATATTTCCCCTCACAGTGCAAAGTTTATGCGGATTGGCGGCGCTAAATTGCCCATAGCGTGTGTGTGGCTAGGCTGCCATGTTGGCAGGACCCCATTCCATTTTCACCTCCTCCTGCCAAATGATTTCGGGACAGACTCCGGACCACCGCAACACCTGTCGGGGAGGCTGTTGAAAAAGCTGTACTAACCCTAACACCAACACCAGTTACACACCAAAGCAATGCTGAATGCAACACGCTCACTCACAACAAACCACTGGCAATTTAAAGCCACCAGTTGACTTAACGTCTATGGACTGCAGGAGAAAACCGGAGCACCTGTCCACGCGAACACGACGAGGAGAGCACGCAGAGTCACCTCACGTGAATGGCACCAACGCTACGCGCTGAGCCCACCGTTCGCTTGACCTTCCTGTGCGTGACACGTTCGCGTATCATTGTGGCGCTAAACACCTCAAGAAGAACAACAACAAGAATTACGTTTTTAACTGACTGTTGTTTGGGTTTCTTCAATGATGCGGCGATGCAGCCAACTGAATTGTTGACGTTTCTATGGTGACACTGTAACCAAGGCAACAGTTCGTTTGCGTCGCTTCGTGGAGCCCGCGGCGCAAGGCACCGTGACCGTGTCGGTGAGTTCAGTGCTTTTCTTCATACTGTTATACAGTATATATGCTGTACATACACAATGTTTTCTGAGTACTAAGAGAAAAAAAATCTGAAAAGTGTAAAAGTGAAAAAAAAAAAAGTAAGTGTGACTGTGAAACTTTTCCGGAACTCTTTTCACGTTGAAGGACGTTACTGTACTCTGTGTGTGTGTGTGTGTGTGTGTGTGTGTGTGTGTGTGTGTGTGTGTGTGTGTGTGGTGTCCGAAAGGAACGAACCCCGTTTTGGAGGTTTCAGGTTTCAAGGTTTACTTTCATAGTACAAGTACCGTGAAATTCTTCTCTGAGTGCTTATCCACTGAACAAAACAATAGATAATACTGCACAAAACAAAACAATAATAATGCTAATAACAATAATAATACATAACAGTAGACAGCCAGAGTACTTAAAAGTGAGAATGCTTAAAGTGACAGTGTAAGTAATGTCCCGATGTGCTTAGAGAGGAGAACAGTCCAACTCTAATTACAAAAGGTGGCACACAATGTGACATTGGTGAGTGTTGAACACTCTTACAGCAGTGGAGTAAAAGCTGTTCCTGTACCTAGGCTAGTAGTGCCAGTTCAAATAGACCTGAGCCGCTTTCCAGATGGCAGAAAAGAGATACGTGCCCATGCGGGGTGACTGTGAGCTTCCACGATGCGCATCGTCTTTCTGAGGCAGCGTGTGGTATAGGTGTCCTGTACTGCTGGTTTTACTGGAATATGGTAAATGCACAAATAAAAGAGCTTATTAAGAACAGCAGCTCGTCTCACATTTTCTCTGTGGAACCTTTTTTTGCTGCTATGTGAAAAGCTTGTGTGTTAGACACACACAAACAGTGACTGAAGCCGCTTGTTCCATGTGGGGTGGTGGCGAACCGAGGCCTAGCCCGGCAGTGCAGGCCGTGGGGCTGGGGGCGCACCCCATTGTAGGGCACCCCAGGTGGAGCCCGAGCCCCAGATCAACCACAGAGCAGGACCCAGCCAAGCCCGCTGCGCCACCGCACCCTCCTACATTAGACCCACTGCAGCCTATAACAAATTCCCACTTCAGTCAAGAATTGACCAATGACAATTAATCAGAATCAGAATCAGAATCAGAACGAGCTGTATTGCCAGGTATGTTCACACATACAAGGAATTTGTCTTGGTGACAGGAACTTCCACAACACAGACAGAATGACAGTGACAAGACAGATGAGAAGATAGAGTATGTGAATAAGGGATGAAAAATATATAAAAATATACAGTACCCAATATTATATACAAAAATAGTCACTAGTTACAAATGCAAGGGAGTATGAGTAAGAGATATGATGTGATAAAAAGTTCTAAATATAAATATAAATAGCATTATGTATTGCACTGGTTTACTCTCTAGGGGGGGATTTAGCTGTTCATGAGGTAGATGGCCTGAGGAAAGAAACTTTTCTTGTGCCTGGCTGTCCTGGTGCTCGGTGCTCTGTAGCGCCAGCCAGATGGCAAGGGTTCGAAGAGGAAGTGGCCTGGATGTGAGGGGTCTAGAATGATTTTGCTAGCCCTTTTACTGACTCTGGACGAGTGCAGTTCTTGGAGAGCTGGGGGGGGGGATGTGCCGATGATTCTTCCAGCAGTCCGAACTATCTGCTGTAGTCTTCTGATGTCTGACTTCGTAGCTGAGCCAAACCAGACAGTTATAGAGGTGCAGAGGACAGACTCAATGACTGCGGAGTAGAATTGCATCAGTAGCTCCTGTGGCAGGTTGAACTTCCTCTGCTGGCGAAGGAAGTACAACCTCTGCTGGGCCTTCTTCACAATGGAGTCTATGTGGAGCTCCCACTTCAGGTCCTGTGAGATGGTGGTGCCCAGGAACCTGAATGACTCCACTGTTGCCACAGTGCTGTTCATGATGGTGAGTGGGGATAATGCTGAGGTGTTTCTCCTAAACCCCTCCGTGAACCGCCACCTTACCGTGGTGGAGGAGTTTGAGTGCCTGAATGAGTCCAGGAGCTATGTTGCCTGGGACTATATGCCCCTGGTAGGGTCTCCCATGGCAAACAGGTCCTGGATGACAGACGAGACAAAGTGTGGTTCAAAAACCCCTTATGAAGAAAATAAAAGCAAGGCTTCCGTTTACCCCGCCCGGTATGGGGTCACCAGGACCCCACCCTGGAGCCAGGCCTTGTGGGGGGGGGGGCTCGCATGCGAGCGCCTGGTGGCCAGGTCTATGCCCACGGGGCCTGGCCGGGCTCAGCCCGAAGCTATGACGTGGAGCCGCTCTTCGGTGGGCTCACCACCTGCCGGAGAGACCGTAAGGGGCCGGTGCATTGTGATTTGAGCGGTGGTCGGGGCCGAGTGCCTGGCCGACCCAAACCTCGGGCGCCAACTCTGGTTTTTGGGACTTGGAATGTCACCTCACTGGCGGGGAAGGAGCCTAAGCTGGTGCGGGAAGTTGAGAGATACTGTCTAGATATAGTCGGGCTCACTTCCACTCACAGCTTGGGTTCTGGAACCACTCTTCTCGACCAAGGGTGGACTCTCCACTATTCTGGCATTGCCCAGGGTGAGAGGCGGCGGGCGGGTGTGGGCTTATTAATAGCCCCCCAGTTTAGCCGGCATGTGTTGGAGTCTACCCCGGTGAATGAGAGGGTCATCTCCCTGCGCCTTCGGGTCAGGGAACGGTCTCTCACTGTCGTTTGTGCTTATGCGCCTAGTACCAGGTCCCGAGGGAGGTGGGGGACATTGAGTCTGAATGGACTATGTTCCATGCCTCCATTGTCGGGGCGGTGGTTCGGAGCTGCGGCCATAAGGTCTCCGGCGCCTGTCGCTGCGGCAATCCCCGAACACGGTGGTGGACACCGGAGGTAAGGGATGCTGTCAAGCTGAAGAAGGGGTTCTATCGGGCCTGGCTGGCTCATGGGACTCCTGAAGTCAGACGGGCCAAACAGAGTGCGGCTCTGGCAGTCGCTGCGGCAAAAACTCGGGCTTGGGAGGAGTTCGGTGAGGCCATGGAGGAAGACTTTCGGTCAGCCTCAAAGAGATTCTGGCAAACCGTCCGGCGACTCAGAGGGGGGAAGCGGTGTTCCACAAACACTGTTTACAGTGGAAGTGGTGCGCTGCTGACCTCAGCTGAGGACGTCCTCGGGCGGTGGAAGGAGTACTTTGAGGATCTCCTCAATCCCTCCGACACGCCTTCCGTAGAGGAAGCTGAGGCTGGGGACTTGGAGGGGGACTCGTCCATTACCCTGGCTGAAGTTGCTGAGGTAGTCAAAAAACTCCTTGGTGGCAAGGCTCTGGGGGTGGATGAGATCCGCCCCGAGTTTCTCAAGTCTCTGGATGTCGTGGGGCTGTCTTGGCTGACACGCCTCTGCAGCATCGCGTGGAGTTCGGGAACGGTGCCTCTGGACTGGCAGACCGGGGTGGTGGTCCCTCTTTTTAAGAAGGGGGACAGGAGATTGTGTTCCAACTACAGGGGGATCACACTCTTTAGCCTCCCTGGGAAAGTCTATGCCAGGGTACTGGAAAGGAGAATCCGACCGATAGTCGAACCTCGGATTCAGGAGGAGCAATGCGGTTTTCGCCCTGGCCGTGGAACACTGGACCAGCTCTATACCCTCACTAGGGTGCTGGAGGGTTCGTGAGAGTTTGCCCAACCAGTCCATATGTGTTTTGTGGACCTGGAGAAGGCATTCGACCGTGTCCCTCGTGGCATCCTGCGGGAGGTACTTCGGGATTATGGGGTTCAGGGCTCGTTGCTACGGGCTGTTCGTTCCCTGTATGACCGGAGCAGGAGCTTGGTTCGCATTGCCGGCAGTAAGTCAGACCTGTTCCCGGTGCATGTTGGACTCCGCCAGGGCTGCCCTTCGTCACCGATTCTGTTCATTATCTTTATGGACAGAATTTCTAGGCGCAGCCAGGGAACAGAGGGTGTCTGTTTTGGTGGCCGCGAGATCTCGTCTCTGCTTTTTGCGGACGATGTGGTCCTGTTGGCTTCATCAAGTCAAGACTTGCAGCGTGCACTGGGGAGGTTTGCAGCCGAGTGCGAAGAGGTGGGGATGAGAATCAGCACCTCCAAATCCGAGGCCATGGTTCTCAGTCGGAAAAAGGTGGATTGCCCCCTCCGGGTTAGGGGGGAGTTGCTCCCTCAAGTGGAGGAGTTTAAATATCTCGGGGTCTTGTTCACGAGTGAGGGAGAAATGGAGCGGCAGTTGACGGACGGATCGGTGCGGCGTCCGCAGTAATGCGGTCATTGTACCAGTCTGTTGTGGTGAAGAGGGAGCTGAGTCGTAAGGCGAAGCTCTCAATTTACCGGTCGATCTACGTTCCTACCCTCACCTATGGTCATGAACTCTGGATCATGACCGAAAGAATGAGATCGCGGATACAAGCGGCAGAAATGAGTTTCCTCTGCAGAGTGGCTGGGCGCACACTTAGGGATAGGGTGAGGAGCTCAGTCACCCGGGAGGAGCTCGGAGTAGAGCCGCTGCTCCTCCGCATCGAGAGGAACCAGTTGAGGTGGCTCGGGCATCTGTTTCGGATGCCTCCTGGACGCCTCCCTGGGGAGGTGTTCCGGGCTTGTCCCACTGGGAGAAGGCCTCGGGGCAGACCCAGGACACGTTGGAGAGACTATGTCTCCCGGCTGGCCTGGGAACGCCTTGGGGTTTCCCCAGGGGAACTGGAGGAGGTGTGCGGGGAGAGGGAAGTCTGGAGGACTCTGCTCGGACTGCTGCCCCCGCGACCCAGCCCCGGATAGCGGAAGAAGATGGATGGATGTTTCTCCTAAAGTCCACAATCATCTCCACTGTTTTGAGCGTGTTCAGCTCCATGTTGTTATGACTGCACCAGACAGCCAGCTCTTGATTAAGCAACCTTTGTCAACTTAGGCCCTACAGGCTGGCAGGAACCTCTCTGTTATGAAACTCAAAATGATTTGCTCTCGGTGTAAAACACCACATTCTCTACTGTACTTTTTGAGTACATTCAAGAAAGGTCTGAAAACTCACATTTCTGGACTCACTTCACAGAAGATCTCTCCAGCTTGTGTATGGTGTAAATATTCATGCACTGTAACTTCATGATCATCCGCAGAAAGGCCTTTACACAGCTGCTACTCCTGTATTGTATGCCAGTGTTTGTGTACCTTAAAAAAAAATTGTAGGAACGTGATCAAGATTCAACTATCCTGCGTTTTATACACCTACTCGAGCGATGAACATTGGTGCATCAAGTGGAAAGAAACAAACTAGGTTAACTTAAAAGTCACATGTCTGGAACTATGTCTCTCTCCTAAATTAACAAATTGTATTTTCTATGAGATGTACATTGCTTTGGAGAAAAGCGTCTGCTTAATGAATACAGGTAAATGTAAATGTAGGTGGTCTGAAACATCAGCCACATGAATGAATGGTGTAAAGTGTTTAACCGTGATGAGCAGCTCACGAATGTCCTTGTACAGGTGTCACTCTGGTTCCTGGGTCCTGCTCCCCAGTCCCCCAACTCCACGTTGGATGCGAGGACATGGCTGCTTCTCCCATGAAGGAGAGGAAGCGCTGCAGCGTGGCCGACTGGGAGAGCAGTAATCGACAGCTGTGGGAGAGCGCCGAGCTCCGGAGACTAACAGCGCACAGGATCCGGCAAGAGGCTAGACACCTTCGAAATGACACCCTCAGTAAGGTATGAGAGTTGAGGGTTGGGGAAAGGGGCGGGGGGGCAGAAGGCACGATGATAGAGTGAGATGAGGGATGAGGGATGAGAGACATGGAGCAGGCAGCTTACTTACCACTCTGTGTGGATTCAGTCACAAACGCAGAACCATGTTTGACATGCCTTTGATCACTAGAATATGATTTCAGAGTTATTGTTGAATAACAATAAACTTATTACTAATAACAATTAATAACAATAACAATAACAACAACAATAAAATGCTTTTTATTGACAGCATACATGTCTTTTCCATAGCAGTCTTGACAAAGATGTCATAGACAGTAGAAGGCAGCACCTGAACACTGGCGAGTTCCCCCAGGTCACTCTAACCCTAACCCCACTCCACACAATAGTTAGAGAGGTCACCCCTTGAACCCCCCAGAATTCCCTCATGGCAAGCTAAGCATCAGCAACATCACAGCCAGTCGGCAAGGAACACAGGACTATGTACAGGAACAGACAGTAACGTCAGCTATTTTCATTAGCCCACATCAGCCCCGCTCAGTGCCATTACAATAAATATTGAACGGGTACTTTACTCCAGGGGTGTGGTGGATTGGACCGGGTCCTGCTCTCCAGTGGGTCTGGGGTTCGAGTCCTGCTTGAGGTACCTTGCGATGGACTGGCATCCTGTCCTGGGTGTGTCCCCTCCCCCTCTGGCCCTTCGCCCTATGTTGCCGGGTTAGGCTCCGGTTCCCCATGACCCCATATGGGACAAGTGGCTTCAGATGGTGTGTGTGTGTACTTTACTCCAAAGTAACATACAATGATTTGCCCATGTGGGAATTCTACTGGAACTATTTCAGGATAAGTATCTTGTGCAAGGGTATTACAGCTGGCAGAAGGATTTGAACCTACAACCTTTTGTTCCAAAGGCAGCAGCAGCACTAGCCCCTACAGTACCAGCTACAACATGTGTGTGTGAAGTACCATACTTTCATCAGCACCTGCTGAGCACCACTAATACTGTACAGTATTGTAGTCCTGTACATCAGTATTGTACACCGTACTGCACAATAATACACACACACACACACACACACACACACACACACACACACACACACACACACAAACACACAAATTTCTGAACCGCTTGTCCCATATGGGGTCGCGGGGAACCGGAGCCTACCCAGCAACTCAGGGCGTAAGGCCAGAGGGGGAGGGGACACACCCAGGATGGGACGCCAGTCCGCCGCAAGGCACCCCAAGCGGGACTCAAACCCCGGACCCACCAGAGAGCAGGACCCAGTCCAACCCACTGCGCCACCACGCCCTCCACTGCACAATAATACTGTACACTAATATCAGTAATGCAGCAGAAGAGTATCAGTGGTGTGACATACAGTAGTTGTGATGACAAGCGGAATCATTTACAGATGGAGTTGGACCAGAGCAACAGCTTCCAGCATTTGAGTGACAGGATCCAAGAAGTGTCTCGCTGGAAAGACAGGTTACAGTCGTGTGTTCAGGAAGTGAACAAAGAGATTGATGCACTCAGAAAGGTACCAATACCGTTACGTACATTGGATATACTGTATGAGCCCTGTACCAGTCAAAAGTTTGAACACAGCTACCCAGAGAAAGGTTTTTCTTTATTTGTACTGTTTTCTACATTTGAGAACAATGGTGGAGATAGCAGAGCTATGAAATAACAGACCCCCCCAGCTCTCCAAGAACTGTACTCGTCCAGAGTCAGTAAAAGGGCTAGCAAAATCATTCTAAACCCCTCACATCCAGGCCACTTCCTCTTCGAACCATTGGCATCTGGCCGGCGCTACAGAGCACTGAGCACCAGGACAGCCAGGCACAAGAAAAGTTTCTTTCCTCAGGCCATCTACCTCATGAACAGCTAAATCCCCCCTAGAGAGTAAACCAGTGCAATACATAACGCTATTTATATTTTTAATTATATCTATTTATCACATCATATCTCTTACTCACATTCCCTTGCATTTGTATAGAACATACCTGTACATGCATATAATGTCTAGTGACTATTTTTGTATATTGTGTACTTTATATTTTTTCTATTTTTTTTTATCCTTTATTCACATATTCTATCTTCTCATCTGTGTCTTGTCACTGTCATTCTGTCTGTGCTGTGGAAGTTTCTGTCACCAAGACAAATTCCTTGTATGTATGAACATGCTTGGCAATAAAGCTCGTTCTTATACTGATTCTGATATACACACACAGAATTATGCAGTGACAAAAAGTAAACCTTTTGTTTATTAGCCATTTTTAATTAAAAGTAACTTAAAAGGAATCACAAATGAGATGTTTTGTAAACAAATCTCATGTACTAAGAAAACTAAATAGACATCCAAACATCTAAACACTGCATGAACGCCTGACAATAACAGATATGGGTGCTACCTGATGTTCCAATATAGCACATGGAGCAGTCGTTAGATGTGATGGGTTGTCTCAAGTTGAACTCATCAAAAGTATAGGGCTACCTGAGTACATATACTTTTGAGTTTCAAATTTGGAATATATATATATACATATATATATTTAACCCTAAGGTGAAGGAAGAGGCTGAGCATGTCCTGGCTGCCTTGCTGCCGCCCCTGGAGGTCAGTGTGGAGTGCCTGTCCTTACGGGAGGGCCGGCGTGGTGGTGAGCTCGTCTGCGACCCTGTGGAAGCTGAGCTCAAGAAGGAGGTGGAGGCAAGCGAAAGAGCCAAGCGAGAGCTACAGCAGCACGTGGACAAGGCCTTCCAGCAGCTCTTGTGAGAGCACTTGTCTGGGTGGAGGGTTTGAGCAAACCCAGAATCCGTATGTAAAACTTTACATGCAGCTTTACACAGCAGTACCTGAGCTGTAATGTCGCAGTGCTCATAGAACTGAAAACACCCAACGCAGTCGTGATCACCTCCAGTCCCTGTGACCTGTACACATGCGTTGAAAAATATACCTACGTGCACTAGCGTTCAAAAGTTTGGAATCACACAAATTTTCACATTTTTGAAAGAATTGAAACTAGCGTCTTAAGAGAAGAGTGCAAACTGGATCTGACCAGGAGAGAAAAAGAAGGAGAAGGACCAGGTGTACAACTCAAGAGAGAGTAATGGACATCTTTGGATGAAAACTTGAGTTTTTTAGCAATCTGATGACAATGCAATCACATCCATTTTGCAAAACAACAATAGAATGGCATGTTTCTTGAGAAAGCTGTTTTGTTTTGGCCGTTTTTTGAACTGGGGTGGGATCGGGGGCTGCGTGCTCTCGCTTGTGCTTCCTGGGCCTCCGGCTTTGTCTCCGGGGTCCAGGCTCCCTTTCACTGGTCCGCCTGAGGGAAGAAATAGAGGACCTGATTAGAATCTGGTGCTGTGGCTCCGCCCCCCCCCTCTGGCTGGCCCTTAGCCCGCCCCTGCGTGCTACAGTTGTATGTTCGTGGAACAACTATGCAAGTCAAAGAAAAAACAGAAAAAAGACAATGGATAATGAGCACCAAAAAAAACATGTAAACAAGAGCCTACTTTTCAAACTTTGACACAAAGGGAGGTACTGAGTGTGACATTCTAGGCTTGCTTTGATTGGCTCATATATTGCAAGCTCTGGTAGGTCTATATGCATGGCTTTTTTGAAGGTAACAGTACTAGTAACAGTACATGTTTATAGAGGACATAAGAAATCACTGGAGAAGTGAGTCTGAAAGGCATATGTTTTGAGATCCTTCCTTAAATGCAGAGATTCAGCAGTTCTGAGAAGGGGAGGTCATTCCACCACATTTGAGCCAGAGCCAAAAGCCTTTGTGCTTTTGACTTTGGACTTCTCATGTATGGGACCACCAAGGAGGCAAAGGTTGGGCAGTCTGCTGGCGTCGTAGCGAGCAATCAGGTCTTGCAGATATTAGGGAGCAGATCCATTGAGGATCTTGTAAATCATAACAAGAGTCCTAAACTTTATGTGGGTGGCCACAGGAACCCAATACGTACGTCAAACACAACATCGTGCAGCAGCATTCTGTATCAACTGGAGAGATTTGATGGGGGAGGCCGACATGAGAGCTAAAATAGTCCAGATGAGATGATATCATAGCCTGGACCAGAAGTTGCGTAAAGTTTATTGTGAGATCGGGGGAGCTTATGGATGTTATGCAGGATGTATCTGTAGGACTGAGTTATAGCTTTAAACCTGAGTTGATTATGACTCCTTGGTTCTTAGCCAATGAAATGGGTGAAATGGGATAGTTGACTGGTTTGATTGAGACTTCTGGACAGGAGAAGTGGTGAGCTGGGAGGTAAAGGATCCCTGTTTTATTTGTTGCTCCATGGATGGACTGTAGTAAAATTATCTTGCTATGCAAATGGGTAAATCCCTGTAAGCCGTTTTGATTAACACAAAACAAATAATGTAAGCATCAGCTTCTGCACATGGCTGTGAAAATGCAATGTATTTGTGTTTAGACAGCATTAATTTTTCTTTGCACTTGTGTTATGGAAGCTCCATATTGTTGGCACATTTTATTGCTTAAAGCTGCTGAGCTATCTACATTACACTTTCTTCACTGTTGGTCATTATCTAGGTGCCTTTCTTCAGCGCTCTGTGTCACTTTGTGAGAAGAGCGCTCAATTTAAGTGAATTAAACTGAAATAACATTATACATTTTTGACTCATTTTTCTCATTGATCCTGGAAGCCTTTTACAGGAAGCTCGGCAGCAGCTCACCTACGATCTACAGAACAAAATGGAGGCACTGGATGTAGACATGCGTTGTCAATCACTCACCGTGACATCACCTGGCATCTCGCTGAAGCTGAGTCCACTGTGTGTGCCCTTGGGGTAAAGTCACACATAATTTTTTGTAATTTCACAGTAAATATTGAGATTGGCAAGACTGATCTCCAGCTCCAAACAACCAGTTCAATGCCACTGTGTTTGCCAGTATTTGGGCTCTTCTGAAAATGCTTTCATTGCAAAAAGAAACATGTGCTGCAGGTCCACTTCTCCCCAGGAGTGGGAACAGTTCAGCCGCTATAATATAAGCCGGGCTCAAGAGGAGACGCAGACTTCACAGCAGCTGAGGGAGGATGTGACCCTCACCTTGGCCAAGGTAAAGGGTCACCTCACACTGACTGTGGCCCAGGTACAAGAGACGTGTCACAGACTCAGTCACGCTTGAACTCTGTGTTTTGCAACTGCTTTACATTTTGCTTAGGAGATTTGTGAGAGTGTGTGTGTTTGCTTACTCCTCTGTGTGTAAGACTTGTGTGTCTCACTTCGCCTCGTTCTCCAGGTCCAGAGTGAGCTGCAGGCTCAGCATGCTGCCACCAACTTTGCCCTCCGCAAACGGTACCACAAGGTGGATCAGGCCTGCAGTGAACTGCACTGGCAGCAGAAGACAGTTAGTGCACCACCCCATCCATTTCTAGATCCACCTACTTGTCTCCGTCTATTATACTGCATCCCCACTCTGGCTTGTGTACTTCACCCTTTCTACAATCACCCTTATGTTCTGAGTAAACTACAGCAGACCCAGGGCCGACAATATGGTTTTTGGCATCCCTAGGCAAGACTCAAGTCTAGCAACCCTTTACCTTCTATCTCTAAAGGTACACATATGTACATATTTATTTTAGATATAGCTGCACACAGGTTATGCAGAAGGATAAGCTTTTTAATGTATTTTTTTTTAAGATAACATGTATGTGAACATTATACTATATGCACTAATCCATCACTTTTTTTAATAGAAAATTATATCTACAAAATTAGAATGTTTCAGAAACATATGGCAGCGATGCATCATACAGTGTTTGCATAGTATATAAGACAGCACATCTCCAATTTAATAAGATTTTATTTTCACTGAGGAAGGTTGTCAATTATTGTTTTGTAAGATTGCAGTATAGCAGTCTCAAATTTTTATGCCCCTCAACAATTGCCTAAATTTGCTAAATTAAAAAACCTGCCCTGAAAGGACTTTATTTCCAGACAGACTGGAGACATGGAGATCCAAAGTGACTGCAAATCTGCCCTGTTTGTCAGACCAGGGAGGAGGTTGCTGAGCTGGAGCTGGACATCTGCAGACTGGAGGAGGATCTTCAAGCAAAAGAAGCCCCTCTGAAGCTGGTCCACACTCGCCTGGAGAACAGAGCCACACGACCTGGGGTGGATCTCTGCCAGGATCAGGTGCTAGTTCATTGTTGCTGGTGATGCTAGTTATGTTAGTGTTGAAGTGGTTAGTGGTATTATAGCTAAATATCTTGGTATATAAAGATTCTTAAGGTCTATTAAGGGTGAAAAATATTTGCCAAAAGTGTGCTGAAAAATTCTTCTCAAAAGTGTAGTTTATTATTAATCACATGTTAAGTACTGTGCTGTCCTAACTGACCCACTTGCAGGTATATTTCAGTATATTTGCATGAGTGAGGGTCTCGGGGAGATGGTTGCAGTGACAGTAAGGAGTTCAACAGGAAAGAGGACTGAAGGAAAACAAGGTTTGATTCAGAGAGGTTCATCTTTAGGTTCACGTTGACTAAATACTCATTCAAGTTCCTGATTTTGAGACTGGTTTCTTCCCCACTGATGCTTATATACCAGTGTATTTGCATTTAGCTGGCTTTTTATCTTGATTTTTCTCTTTATTTTGTATCTATGGTTCAATAGGTGCAGCATGGACTGATGAGTGAGTGCAAACAGCTTGAGGCCACCATTATGTCTTTGAAGAAAAAAGTCTCCCAAGCCCAGTAAGTGTTGACACAGTAAAACCACTACAGTCATGCAGTTCTGTCATACAGTGATAACATTCTAACAGCACGCCTTAATATCCGGGTCCCTCCATGTTACTTGTTTGCACATAATTTGCATTTACGATTCTTCATTTCCTTGACGGATATCAGTCTCGATGCTGTCAGCACCAAATTCTACTGTTGGTCAGCTTGGCATCACAGGAACAGCAGTGAAATGGTTTGAGTCAGACAGATCCTACAAAGTGGTCTGGTGGGTCTCCTGTTCATCTCTTCAGCCTCTCTCAGCTGGTGTCCCACAGGGCTCAGTACTGGGCACCCTACTCTTCTCAATCTAAACCTCCTCCCTCTGCCCTGTCATCACCTCTCATGGATTTGACTACCACTGCTATGCTGATGATACCCAGCGTTTCCTCTCCTTTCCACCCAGAGCAACAAACATTTCCTCACACATTGCTGTCTGCCTATCAGACTTCTCTGCTTGGATGTCTGATGACCACTTACAACCCAGCCTCTCCAAAACATTTCCATTTACATTTACATTTATTCATTTAGCAGACACTTTTGTCCAAAGCGACGTACATCTCACTAAAAGTACCATTTATGCATTACATAAGAGAAAGAGACATAGCTGCAGACATGTGACTCAAGTAAACCTAGTTTGTTGCCTAGCACTTGCTGCACCGAGGTTCATCGTTCAAGTAGGTGCATAAAACACAGGATAGACAAATCCTGATACCCTCCTACCAATTTTTTTTTTTTTTAAATAATATAAGATACACAAGCAAGCAAAAACAATGCCGGAGTAGTGGCTGAATAAAGGCTTTATCTGGTGATGCTCATGAAGTTATGGTGCATGAACATTTACACCGTACATGAGCTGGAGAGATCTTGGGCGAAACAGGTCCAGAAAAGGTGAGTTTTTAGATCCTTCTTGAATGCAGACAGAGTTTCCGCAGTTCTGAGTGAGAGGGGAAGGTTGTTCCACAACAACAGAGTCAGAATCGAGAACCTCCGCACTTTACCTTTCGTGCACGGAACCACCAAGCGAGCAGAAGTAGATGAGCTTTTATGTATTGTGACTTAGTGGTAAAAGTGACTTTGGATTTACAGTAAGCAGAGTTTCAAACATAATACTAGTTCCGCTTGTGTAGCTAAGGTGACGAGACGGTGTTCCAGACTCTTGATACTCACGGACATGATGTATGATATCATCCAAATTTTTTCCAGATACTCTGGTGTCTTATTTAAACTTGTGATAACCATGTTTTGATTTACTATCACACAGACACTCCCTGCAGCTGCTCCAGCAACAGCAGACCTGTATGGGCGAAGATTTGTCCCGTAAGCTAGACACACTCTCCCTCGAGCAGCGAACCCTAGAAACTCGACAGCACCTACAGAAGCAGACCCAAACTGCACAAGGCTCTGACACTGTCCCACTGGTCAAGTTCAAAAAGAACTATGGCCTTCACTCTGCACCCTTTCCCCAGTCTCTGTAATAAAACTTGTTGCTTATTTTAGCACTATAGGCAATCTTCTTATGATGGGATTTCATTTCAATGACCCCAAATACTGACTGAGACAGAAGCAATAACAGATATAGGTGCCTGGTAGTACAAACTCCAGAGCCACCTGTACCTTCTATTAGTTCATTATATGCATTGTTACGAGGTGCATATATCCACATGAACCAAAAGCACAGACGAATGATCTTAACTATTTTCACATCTTGACATTCAGGGGCCTTTTCACTTCATAGCAGTGAAAGGAACACCGATGAACATGAAGTGACAAAAATTTGCTGAAATTTACTCTGCTTAATTTGCTGAATTTATTTAGTGGTAATGAAATTGTAAAAAGTCACGGTTTCCATAATAAAACTATTGAAACACTTGTAGTAGCCCTAGAGCAGTGTGGAAAGAGCACAATAATTGTGTAGAAAGAAAAGCCCTTAATTGCCACTGTTACATTTTGTTATGTACTTTGCTAAAATTACTCACACTGGATTTGTTAGGAGCATAAAAACATTGTGATGAAAATGCAAATGTTCATTTGGATGTAGAAGGAAATAAGGCTCAGTAAACATGTTTGCGATGGTTTTATTGCTAATAGATTATCTTTTCTGCTGATGGCCTTTATGCCTTTCGATGTGTCTGACCAGTAGTAGTAATTGACACTAAATTGTACAATATTTTCACCTTTATGAAGGGGGCATCTTGGAAAGGCTTAATAAAAGTGTGTTTGCTGTTACTTATGTCTCAGAAACGTATAATTATTTTGATTTGTCACATGCACAAAGCAATCGTTAACTGGAAAATTTTTATTTTCATTCTCTCACACCTATGTCAGTGTCACTAGGGTCAGGGATCAAGGTTCCTTTCAGCACTGACAAAGTCACCAAGGGTTTTTTAGCTTGGAATCATCTATGAGCCTAAAAATATTTGGAAGGTTATATTTTGCCAATTAATGCCATATGCTAAATAAATAAAACAGACTGTAACTCCAGCAATAACCCATCTCAGTTGTCTATTTGTAGGAAGACAGTTTCCTGCAGGAAAGAGTAACAAAAAAGCAAAAGAACACATTTAAGCAGGACATATTCGTTGTACAAAGGCAACGGAAGTCATGTTAGCACCCTGCTATGTAGATACTGGAAAAGCTGTTGTCACACCAAGTCTATCCCCACCCACCTGGTCACAGCTAGTCTAGCCTCACTCAGAAAACCATAATAGGAGCCTTTATAGCTTTATAGCCTGACCCTCAGATGAATTTTCACATGCATGGAAGGATACAGTAGACATTGTTTCCTCAAGATGCATGTTTTTTATTTACATTATTTGTGTAAAGAGCACAATTACTCTGAATCATTACACTAAAGGATGCAGGTACTGCAGTCCACTTGCTCTCCATGTGGCTGCAATTAAGGCTTTCAGGTGTCTCCCAAATACCATCTGCCATGGTTATTTCTGCCTGAGTGAATGCTCGTCACAAAGTCCCCCACTCCAAGCGCTGCATTCCTTCCCCATGCCTCAGTCTGGCTGCACAGCGACAGTGAGACGACCTGTCTCAGGTGGGACTCGGCCGGAGACAGATGCGTAGAACCCTGACAGGCGGCTGGAGAGACAGCAGCGATGAACCACTACTTGGATCTTCTGTGAGAGGTATATCAGCCTGAAGAGAGTGTTTGAGGAACTGCAGTTTACTTGGTGGGGAACTGAGGACAGCCAACTTGCAGCTGCCATGAACACGATGTGCTAAGTGGCAGGAAGGGGCAATGGATGGAACGGTGGCCCTTCGCACATGTGTCTTTCTGGCTGTCTACTCTTTCACCTTCGTACTGGGCTTGCCATCCAACCTCCTGGTGCTTGCTGTGTACATACGTAAGGCATGTAAGCGGGGTGCCACACCCAATGTGGTATATGCTCTAAACTTGTGTGCAGCCAACCTGGCGCTGGTCACCTGGCTGCCAGTTAAAGCTGCTGAGATTGTCCTGCAGAACTGGGCCTTGCCAGCAGCACTCTGCCCCATCTACAACTTCTTCCTCTTTGCCTCCCTCTACGGCAGCTGCCTCCTGCTGACGGCTGTAGCTGTGGGTCGCTACCTCAGCATCGCCTTCCCCATCAGCTACAAACTATACCGCCGGGCTCAGCTGTCCTGCTATGTCAGCATAGGGCTGTGGGGCTTGGTGCTGTTGCACTTGGGCCTGGCATTGGTTGCGGAGGGGGACGTGTATTTCATTTCCACCCACCCTGGCAGTAACAGCTCAGCCTGTTATGACAACTTCACGAAGGAGCAGCTGGATGTGCTGTTGCCCTTGCGACTCGAGATGGCGCTCTTGCTCTTTCTGCTGCCCCTGGTGATAACTGCAGCCTGCACCCTGCGTTACCTGGTGCTGGTACGCCGTTCCTGTCTGTCTGCTGGTGGTAAGAAGCGTGTGCTGGCTGTGGCCCTGTCAACATTGTCTGTCTTTGTTGTATGCTATGCCCCCTACAACTTGTCCCATATAGTGGGATTTATTCAGAAGACGAATGTGCACTGGAGAAGGGAAGCGATACTCTCCAGCTCCTGCAACGTTTTCTTGGAGCCCGTAGTTATGTTGTTGCTCTCTTCAACATCCCGTCTGGTGAAAAGGCTTTGCAGGAGCTGTGGGCCCCGAGAGGGTCGCTTCCAGCAGATACCCACCCAGACCTTGACACTGAGACATTGATGGAGGCAGAGACAGAAATCCCCGTCAAGCCTAAATCCCAATTTCCTTTAAAAAGCCACATGGAACCATTTCAACATCTCAACGAAAGAAATCACACCACAAATGACTGTTTTAACTTTATTTCTGAGCTCTTCTGTCACAGATTTAACAGTCAATGCTGCTCTTACTGTTCAGATTTTATCACCGTGTGAAAATGAGCTTCATTTTATGGGAGGAAAACAATGTAAACATATTTAAGCTTTTGCTGTGTTACATCTCAGCTTTATATGTACCAATATGCTATACTGGAGGCCACTTCTGTTTGTCAGGACCAACCCAACTTCATGTCATCATCCTAAAAGGTTCAGGATATTGTTTATTTAATCTCTGTGAAAGAAAATAACCTCTGCAGCCAATTAGCTGGAATAGTTATTCAATCACGTTTCGGCAAAAGCGTTTCAGAACATTGCCATCAATAGGAAGTCACTAAGTGTTTCAGGGTGCCTGACTAAGACAGGTATTTATGCCAAAAAAGACCATATGTCCATTACAAAAGCCAAGCTTATTCATCAGTCAAATTTAGGACATAAAGAAATGGTCCAACTGGGTATAAAAAGAAGTCCAAAGTAAGAGACATGGGAGTTGAGATGGGATCTTCTGGCATAGGTGTCAATGAAGGTAAGGATGCTACACGGTAAATTAAGCAGGTAGACTTCACCACAAAGAAATTTTCCAGGAGCTTCCACATGTCCAACAGCAATGCATGTTGGGTATTCTTGTTTACCCTGGAAATCTCTAGAGGTGTGTTCTGTTGGAAGCCGGGATTGTGGAAATAGTCCAGCTGCGAAGCTCTGCTGTTCTCAGGTGCCTGGTATAGAAGAGGGCTCAGTCTCCATTGGGACAACTGCACTCTGCTCCCAGTAATGGATATGCAACTGGTTTCACATTATTTATTTATTTTTATCTCCTGATATTTTGAGAAAGATGTGAAACATATCTTGTATTTTGTTTGTTTCTGCTTTTAAGTACATGTCACATATCATTTGGCTGTTTGGTGCATTTTTCCTCCCTGTACGCCACATGCCTCCTGAGGACCGATGAGTAGAAATACAGCATAAGGTCCAGTTCAAGTGCTGTTAAACATGACAGTAATTCACAGCAGATGTAAAACATTTGAGGAGGATATGTTCAAACCATAGAGGGTGCTTTGATATGGCTTTTTTCGTTAAGAAATGATTCACAGTGAGCAAGTGTGATGTGGTTTATGACTTCAGGTGCAGCATGTTAAACCAAAGGTGTTAAATGGGTTTTAATGTAATTCTTGGGTATTGCAAGAAGTGGTTCGACATTTGTTTGGTGTTTGTTTACACACACACACACACATTTTCAGAACCGCATGTCCCATACGGGGTCGCGGGGAACCGGAGCCTACCCGGCAACACAGGGCGTAAGGCCGGAGGGGGAGGGGACACACCCAGGACGGGACGCCAGTCCATCGCAAGGCACCCCAAGCGGGACTCGAACCCCAGACCCACCGGAGAACAGGACTGTGGTCCAACCCACTGCGCCACCGCACCCCCTCGGTGTTTGTTTATGATTGGGGAATTTGCTTTTGGCGCCATTTTTATCACAAAATCGTAATCAGGTAATCCGAGGCATAATAAACACCTGCACCTAATAAAAGCACCCTTTAAAAGAAGGAGACATACCCACAGTGATTGTGGAATCTCATTTAGAGACCTTTGCCTTTCCCTCGTACTTTATTTTGCTCGGCTCCTTGCTTCTTGTTTGACCCTTGGATCTTGACCCTTGCTCTTCGACCCACAACCACGATTCTTCGCATTGAATCCATGACCTTTCAGATCTCGACCCTCGCTCTTTGAACCACGACCACAGTTCTTCGGACTATGACCTTCGCATCGAACCCATGGACCTTCGGATCTCGACTCTTGTAAATCTCAGATGTACCGTAGCTTCAGCTTTCATTAAAAAATGGCAGGATGCAATAGCTTGCAAATATAAACCGTTGACCTAAATCTACAAATGATGTGCTCTTTAAATACAAATTAAACTACCAGCCAAATAGTAGTACTATAGATGGGTATGAACATGTCACAAATAAACTGAATTGTTCTGAAAGATGTGGTGATGTTTTAAATGGAAAAGATGTGGTAACTTTGTCTTTCTTTTATGTTATTGAAGCACACATTCTTTACACAGATATCAGGTTTAGCCCTCTAAATATTTTCAGGTTTTCTTTTCACTGTGGTCACTGTCATCTGTGAGCTCCTCTTCATTGTGTGGGAACAAGAAAGTGTAAGCTTCAGCAGGTTGCATTGAGCCCAGTGGTACTGCAAGCCTCTGCACAACCACGCTTCCAGAACTCAACACAAAAAAGCAGCATCTGCCCCCTCTGGTCACTGCACCACCCCCACCCACAGCCCATGAGCTCGGCATGCTCAGTGGGACGGTCACATGGCCTACACACTGGCAAGTTCAAGTGTATTTGTTCAAATTGTTGTAAAGGATTTTGCCTCCATCGACAGAAAAGCAGAGTGGATAACTTTTTGGAATTGTGCCCCAGGAGGTCCTCTTTGAGGTTTCTCTCTTTCCCGGCCCACACCATCTCCCTTCTACAGACTCTCTGACAGGTGGACAATTCACAGCTTCTCTCTAGAGACCTGAGGTAGGGAGCAGTGTGCTACATCTGGATATCATGGATTAAATTAGTGTTAATTACGGGGGAATAAGACATAGAAAACATAACAAGTTAGCAATCTGGGGAATACCAATGTGTAATGATTGTACTAAAACCGAAGACGCAATATATCCAAAATTTTTTTAAAGTATCAGAAGTCTGAATGCTATTGCGCATGATGTGAAAAAACTAAACTGGGTGTGAAACAGAAAGAATAAAATTCTGTTTCTAACAAGTGACTATGCTCTCAATAAATTTGTTGTAAAAATTCAGAGTAAGATGTCAGTGAACTGGACCTTGATTTTAAATATAAATATTCTAAATATAAGAAAATGTCTCTTATTGAAGTGTTTTATACAAGATACATATTTGTCACAATGTTCCATCAGGTTAAATACTGTGTCAGAATAATTAAAAGGTGTACTCACCTCAGTGTCAAAAATGGATAAATAACAAGCTTGAGCGCTAGAAGCCCAAATTATGCAACAAGTTAGAGACAAGTTGGGAGAGTACACTCAGTCTTAGTAAAATAATGGTTAAATTTGGACAGTACAATGGAGCAATACATTTTTAGATAGTCAGGAAGAATCAAACATGTTTTGTAAGGGTAGAATGTAAAATTTGAAATTTGATATGTTCACAGTTAAACAAAACAAGTTCACTCTAAGATGTAACATTGGAAAACAACAAACTATTTTTCTGTGGCAGGATACATTGAAATACAGGCAACTCTTCTTTTAAAGTGGAGCTCACACTTTTGCTTCTTAATGCTGTTACTTTCAGTTCAGGTGTGTGTTTGGCATTGTTCAAAATTGTGACATTGAGGATGCAGTTATTGTTTCAGCAAGAAGGTAAGGATACTTGGTGCACCTTTGCAGTAATAATGAGATTGACTTTCCTGTACATTTCAGTCTGGTATGACAGTGATGCACTTGCAGTTTTAAAATATTTAACATTATTTTGCTTTTGAAAAAATTAACGAGACACAAATCAGTTTCACGCCATGTAGCAGTTCCTCAATGAACTCGTAATACTGAACAAATTGCAAAAAATATGAGTTATGCTAATAAGGCTCCATGCTGTGCAGGGTGTAGCATCCTCTAGCTGCCACAATCTTGCTCAGGATGTACAGCTTCATGGGAGGAGGCCTGTTCTGCGCCATTGTGGGGAACATCCTGCTGGTGGTGTCCATTGCCACTGACTACTGGATGCAGTACCGCCTCTCTGGCAGCTTTGCCCATCAGGGCCTGTGGAGGTACTGCATGTCTGGCAAATGCTACATGCAGACCGACAGCATTGGTGAGTGATGGGCCACTCTGCAGACACCTTCAAAAATGTAATGGATGAAAGTGTGTAACAAGGTTTATGGTAGTTTCTTGAGAAAATATTAACTTTTGTTTATTGGCATATACGTGCTTACCGAATGTGAGCTGATAAAAGTTATTTGAAGCAGATGATTTATCAACAGCTGATCCCGCAGAGGTTTCAAAATGACATTGTTATGGAGAAGTAAAGAAAAAAAAGATGGGTTGAATGTGCCTCTGTGTTCCTTTCCAGCCTACTGGAATGCCACGCGTGCCTTCATGATCCTGTCTGCTATGTCTTGCTTTGCTGGTATAATTGCTGGAATCTTGTCCTTTGCCCACTTCTCTGCATTTGAGAGGTTCAACCGATCCTTTGCTGCTGGGATCATGTTCTTTGTTTCCAGTGAGTTCCAGAAACACGCATACAGACAACAGGCTAAAAGCTGTCAACTATGTAATCCTTAATTATGGTATAATTTACAATGATATTATGAAAATACTGTGTTGCTATAATATACAGTGGCTTAACATGAAAATTCATTTGAAAAAACATGTAAAATAACATGAAAATATTTTTTTGTGATATTTGTGCTGAATTTTCTGTAACAAATCAGATTAATATTTATTCTGTTCAACTGAAGAACTATCCTGTCTGTTTTATTATGAGTTATAAAGAATTGTCTTTCATGTGGTCTAATATACTGCCTCCTTAGCTCTGTTTGTACTCCTGGCCATGGCTATCTACACTGGAGTCACAGTCAACTTTCTGGGGAAGCGTTTTGGTGACTGGCGCTTTTCCTGGTCCTATATCCTTGGCTGGGTGGCTCTACTCATGACATTTTTTGCAGGTAAATTTCTCAGATTATGTACCAGAAGTTTATTTTTGAGATGCACTTTTTCATAACCATTAAACATTATATATGAGGCAAATATATGTGGGACAATGCATGTGCTGAAATCTTGTTGTACCTTAGCAGTTAGTCTCAATTGGCTGTACAAAAAAAATTGTGGTTACAAGGTATACCGTGCCAGACAGGTGAATTAAATGTGAATCCAAGGGCACAATTTAAATTACAGTGACAAACAGGTGCAATCTTCAGACAAATACAAGAAAGATAGGAACAGTTTTGTAGGTTAAGAGCAGAGCCCAAAATCTTACTTTGCACATGCAAGCAAACAAATTTCCTCAGTGACCATTTTGAAGTAGCTTCCTTTAATACTTACTCCTGGTTATACAACTGCACTAAGGTGTTCAGGAGATGTCTCTAGAACTCGGGTGAAAATCCTCTGGTGTTCATCTGAGGTACGGTTGTCTTGGGTTGTGACACAAGGAAAGATGACATGGGCAAAACTGTCATTTGCAGGTATATTCTACATGTGTGCCTACAGAATGCATGAGTGCCGAAGAGTGGCTGGACCTCGCTAGCATGATAAAAGAACTGAAGAACAGAACAAGGCTTTGCTCCAGACAAAAAAGGAGAAAACCATTTTTCAAAAACCACACAATAACCACTGGGCAGTGACAAAGATAGAGACTTTCTTCAAGTAGTGGAATGGCTTCATCTTGGTCCCATATGGAGGTTTCTTATGGATCATATTGCATGCAGGACAACTGATATGAAAACTATGCATCTTTTTAGATTTATACATAGTTGATGTATGCAGTTATATTGACATTCATCCAACTCAATAAAGATTCTTGTACAGTGTTTCAACAGCATTGCTTGATGTAACTTGTTATCCAAGGTGACTCGGAGTGTTATACGCACAACACTAAACTCCATACATTCATGCAGACATTTAAACAGCAGGGCAATTAAAACACATACACACACGTGCACAAACACACACACACATTACAGGCCATTCAGAGTCACCAGCTCACCTGCAACATGTTGTTGGACTGTTGGAGGAAACCTGCACGAAACGCAGAGGATTTATTCATGATGGGGACCTTTGTTTGTATAGTTATTTTCTGTATACCGGTGGGTTATTGTGCGGTGTAAGTGTGCAGTACAGAATAGCTAAAATGAGCTGAAAAAAATTGCGAAAGACAACAGAACAGTCTTATAAGTAATTATTGAAAGGAAAATTGTCATGATTGACCAAAATATTTAGTTTCCACAAATCTTTATTTTACTACTAATATTACAGAACTTTTGTTTTTGATTTAGAACTTAATACATCCTTTAAAATGTGCGGTGGTGCAGTGGGTTGGACCGGGTCCTGCTCTCCGGTGGACCTGGCATTCGAGTCCTGCTTGGGGTGCCTTGCGATGGACTAGCGTCCTGTCCTGGGTGTGTCCCCTCCCCCTCCGGCCTTACGCCCTATGTTGCCAGGTAGGCTCCGGTTCCCCGCGACCCTGTATGGGACAAGCGGTTCAGAAGGTGTGTGTGTGTGTGTGTGTATATATGTATGTATATATGTATGTATCCTTTAAAATCAGAAAACAATAAGAAACAGGACAAAAAAATTCATTTCAACTCATTTTTATAAAGCACTGTCCTCATGAGAGTGACACAGAGTGCTGAACAAGGTTGGTGTAAATGATACAAGATTATATACACACACACACACACACACACACACACACATTTTCAGAACCGCCTGTCCAATACAGGGTTGCAGGGAACCGGAGCCTACCTGGTAACACAGGGCGTAAGGCCGGAGGGGGAAGGGACACACCCAGGACGGGACGCCAGTCCGTCGCAAGGCACCCCAAGCGGGACTCGAACCCCAGACCCACCGGCGAGCAGGACCGTGGTCCAACCCACTGCGCCACTGCGCCACCGCACCCCCTTACAAGATTATAGTTCTAACAAATGTAATAAACAATAGAATAAGCCAGCTGGCCATGGAGGAGAAGACAACAACAAAAAACCTCACAATCTACAAAGGAAGGTAGAAAAATAAACCTCTGGGAGTCCAGGTACCTGCGGCTGCCTACCCCTCCTGATCCTTCTGCTGTGGTGACAAGACATCTATGTGGATATGTTTAATTTCACAAAGACCAGTATGTATGCGAAAGCACAGCTATACTCTAAGGAAAATACACGATATGCAGTTGGTGGTTCCACCAGCTCTGTTCCACAGTTGTTGGCTTCTGGCAGTAAAGCACATCAAGCATTCTGCATGAGTGGTGGCTTCCGTGCTACTGCAGGGTACTGGTATGAAACAGAAAAGAAAAAGGGTGTAGCAACTACCAACATATAAAAAATACAGATGTATTACACTGGTAACTGGCAAATAAGACTGCTGAATAAATAGATCAAGAATAACTTTTCAACAGGCAGAGTTAGGTTTTGACCCTGTTTAAAGACAGAGATTGTAGGGAAATTCCTGACACTACTTAGCAGATTACTCCGAAGTGCAGGTGCTCGATAACTAAAGGCATGCGCACCTGTTGAAATTATCAACCATATTCATCATGGGTACTTAAACATATCCAGCATCTAAAGATCATAGTGAATATTAAGCAATGTAGAGGCCAAACTGGAAGACCATGTAAGGCTGGTATAGCAGTATGGATGAGTATACTGACAGTGTAATATACTACATCTCCTTTGCTGAGAAAGCTGTCCTAAAGAAGAACACACACACACACACACACACATTTTCAGAACCGCTTGTCCCGTACGGGGTCACGGGGAACCGGAGCCTACCCGGCAACACAGGGCGTAAGGCCAGAGGGGGAAGGGGACACACCCAGGATGGGACGCCAGTCCGTCACAAGGTACCCCAAGCGGGACTCGAACCCCAGACCCACCGGAGAGCAGGACTGCGGTCCAACCCACTGCGCCAACGCACCCCCCTTAAAGAAGAACATTGTGAGGAAAAACAATGACAAACAAAGGCTCACCGAAGAGCTGAGGGTCCACTGGTTTTCCAGAAACGACACATAGGGTTAGGGTTGAGGGGATAGTGTTGGAGTTAAGGGAAGGGTTAGGGTTAGGGGTTAGGGTTAGGGCTTAAGGTTAGGGGTTGGGGTTAAGGTGAGGGTTAGGGTTTAGGGTGAGGGTAGGGTTAGAGTAGGGTTAGGGTTTAGGGTGAAGGTTTAGGGATAGAGTTAGGGCAAGGGTTAGGGTAAGGGCTGGAGCTAGGCTAAGGGTTTCAGCGTTCAGTGGTGCTGATGCTGAGATTTGTGCAGCAGCAAGAGTTCAGGTGAGAGCTAGGGTTAAGGACAGGAGATGGGGTAAATGCTCCAGCCTGGGCTAGGGCTGGAGGTAGAGATAAGGCTGGAGCTAGGGTTAGGGTTCGGGCTAGGGCAAGTGCTGGAGCCCGGCTAAGGGTTTTGGCAATTTGCGGGGGCCGGCGCTGTGGCTTGCGCAGCAGCCAGAGTTCAGCTGGGAGCTCGGGTTAGGGCTGGAGATAGGGTCAAGGCCGGAGCCGGGGGTAGGGCTGGAGGTAGGGTTACGGCCGGAGCAAGGCATAGGGTTCGGGCTAGGGCAAATGCTGGAGCCCGGCTAAGGGTTTCAGCTTTTTGCGGGGCCGGCGCTGTGGCTTGCACAGCAGCCAGAGTTCAGCTGGGACCTAGGGTTAGGGCTGGAGATAGGGTCGGGGCCTGAGCCTGGCCTATGGCTGGAGGTAGGGTTTTGGCCGGAGCTAGGGTTAGGGTTCGGGCTAGGGCAAGTGCTGGAGCCCGGCTAAGGGTTTCAGCTTTTTGCGGGGCCGGCGCTGTGGCTTGCACAGCAGCCAGAGTTCAGCTGGGAGCTCGGGTTAGGGCTGGAGATAGGGTCGGGGCCGGAGCCTGGCCTATGGCTGGAGGTAGGGTTTTGGCCGGAGCTAGGGTTAGGGTTCGGGCTAGGGCAAGTGCTGGAGCCCGGCTAAGGGTTTCAGCTTTTTGCGGGGCCGGCGCTGTGGCTTGCACAGCAGCCAGAGTTCAGCTGGGAGCTAGGGTCAGGGCTGGAGATAGGGTCGGGGCCCGAGCCTGGCCTATGGCTGGAGGTAGGGTTTTGGCCGGAGCTAGGGTTAGGGTTCGGGCTAGGGCAAGTGCTGGAGCCCGGCTAAGGGTTTCAGCTTTTTGCGGGGCCGGCGCTGTGGCTTGCACAGCAGCCAGAGTTCAGCTGGGACCTAGGGTTAGGGCTGGAGATAGGGTCGGGGCCTGAGCCTGGCCTATGGCTGGAGGTAGGGTTTTGGCCGGAGCTAGGGTTAGGGTTCGGGCTAGGGCAAGTGCTGGAGCCCGGCTAAGGGTTTCAGCTTTTTGCGGGGCCGGCGCTGTGGCTTGCACAGCAGCCAGAGTTCAGCTGGGAGCTAGGGTTAGGGCTGGAGATAGGGTCGGGGCCCGAGCCTGGCCTATGGCTGGAGGTAGGGTTTTGGCCGGAGCTAGGGTTAGGGTTCGGGCTAGGGCAAGTGCTGGAGCCCGGCTAAGGGTTTCAGCTTTTTGCGGGGCCGGCGCTGTGGCTTGCACAGCAGCCAGAGTTCAGCTGGGACCTAGGGTTAGGGCTGGAGATAGGGTCGGGTCCTGAGCCTGGCCTATGGCTGGAGGTAGGGTTTTGGCTGGAGCTAGGGTTAGGGTTCGGGCTAGGGCAAGTGCTGGAGCCCGGCTAAGGGTTTCAGCTTTTTGCGGGGCCGGCGCTGTGGCTTGCACAGCAGCCAGAGTTCAGCTGGGACCTAGGGTTAGGGCTGGAGATAGGGTCGGGTCCTGAGCCTGGCCTATGGCTGGAGGTAGGGTTTTGGCCGGAGCTAGGGTTAGGGTTCGGGCTAGGGCAAGTGCTGGAGCCCAGCTAAGGGTTTCGGCTTTTTGCGGGGCCGGCGCTGTGGCTTGCACAGCAGCCAGAGTTCAGATGGGACCTAGGGTTAGGGCTGGAGATTGGGTCGGGGCCCGAGCCTGGCCTATGGCTGGAGGTAGGGTTTTGGCTGGAGCTAGGGTTAGGGTTCGGGCTAGGGCAAGTGCTGGAGCCCGGCTAAGGGTTTCAGGTTTTTGCGGGGCCGGCGCTGTGGCTTGCACAGCAGCCAGAGTTCAGCTGGGACCTAGGGTTAGGGCTGGATATAGGGTCGGGGCCGGAGCCTGGCCTATGGCTGGAGGTAGGGTTTTGGCCGGAGCTAGGGTTAGGGTTCGGGCTAGGGCAAGTGCTGGAGCCCGGCTAAGGGTTTCAGCTTATTGCGGGGCCGGCGCTGTGGCTTGCACAGCAGCTAGAGTTCAGATGGGACCTAGGGTTAGGGCTGGAGATAGGGTCGGGGCCGGAGCCTGGCCTATGGCTGGAGGTAGGGTTTTGGCCGGAGCTAGGGTTAGGGTTCGGGCTAGGGCAAGTGCTGGAGCCCGGCTAAGGGTTTCAGCTTTTTGCGGGGCCGGCGCTGTGGCTTGCACAGCAGCCAGAGTTCAGCTGGGAGCTCGGGTTAGGGCTGGAGATAGGGTCGGGGCCCGAGCCTGGCCTATGGCTGGAGGTAGGGTTTTGGCCGGAGCTAGGGTTAGGGTTCGGGCTAGGGCAAGTGCTGGAGCCCGGCTAAGGGTTTCAGCTTTTTGCGGGGCCGGCGCTGTGGCTTGCACAGCAGCCAGAGTTCAGCTGGGAGCTAGGGTTAGGGCTGGAGATAGGGTCGGGGCCGGAGCCTGGCCTATGGCTGGAGGTAGGGTTTTGGCCGGAGCTAGGGTTAGGGTTCGGGCTAGGGCAAGTGCTGGAGCCCGGCTAAGGGTTTCAGTTTTTTGCGGGGCCGGCGCTGTGGCTTGCACAGCAGCCAGAGTTCAGCTGGGACCTAGGGTTAGGGCTGGAGATAGGGTTTTTGCCCGAGCCTGGCCTATGGCTGGAGGTAGGGTTTTGGCCGGAGCTAGGGTTAGGGTTCGGGCTAGGGAAAGTGCTGGAGCCCGGCTAAGGGTTTCAGCTTTTTGCGGGGTCGGCGCTGTGGCTTGCACAGCAGCCAGAGTTCAGCTGGGAGCTCGGGTTAGGGCTGGAGATAGGGTCGGGGCCGGAGCCTGGCCTATGGCTGGAGGTAGGGTTTTGGCCAGAGCTAGGGTTAGGGTTCGGGCTAGGGCAAGTGCTGGAGCCCGGCTAAGGGTTTCAGCTTTTTGCGGGGCCGGCGCTGTGGCTTGCACAGCAGCCAGAGTTCAGCTGGGACCTAGGGTTAGGGCTGGAGATAGGGTCGGGTCCTGAGCCTGGCCTATGGCTGGAGGTAGGGTTTTGGCCGGAGCTAGGGTTAGGGTTCGGGCTAGGGCAAGTGCTGGAGCCCGGCTAAGGGTTTCGGCTTTTTGCGGGGCCGGCGCTGTGGCTTGCACAGCAGCCAGAGTTCAGCTGGGACCTAGGGTTAGGGCTGGAGATAGGGTTTTTGCCCGAGCCTGGCCTATGGCTGGAGGTAGGGTTTTGGCCGGAGCTAGGGTTAGGGTTCGGGCTAGGGCAAGTGCTGGAGCCCGGCTAAGGGTTTCGGCTTTTTGCGGGGCCGGCGCTGTGGCTTGCACAGCAGCCAGAGTTCAGCTGGGAGCTAGGGTTAGGGCTGGAGATAGGGTCGGGGCCGGAGCCTGGCCTATGGCTGGAGGTAGGGTTTTGGCCGGAGCTAGGGTTAGGGTTCGGGCTAGGGCAAGTGCTGGAGCCCGGCTAAGGGTTTCGGCTTTTTGCGGGGCCGGCGCTGTGGCTTGCACAGCAGCCAGAGTTCAGCTGGGAGCTAGGGTTAGGGCTGGAGATAGGGTCCGGGCCTGAGCCTGGCCTATGGCTGGAGGTAGGGTTTTGGCCGGAGCTAGGGTTAGGGTTCGGGCTAGGGCAAGTGCTGGAGCCCGGCTAAGGGTTTCAGCTTTTTGCGGGGCCGGCGCTGTGGCTTGCACAGCAGCCAGAGTTCAGCTGGGACCTAGGGTTAGGGCTGGAGATAGGGTCGGGGCCCGAGCCTGGCCTATGGCTGGAGGTAGGGTTTTGGCCGGAGCTAGGGTTAGGGTTCGGGCTAGGGCAAGTGCTGGAGCCCAGCTAAGGGTTTCGGCTTTTTGCGGGGCCGGCGCTGTGGCTTGCACAGCAGCCAGAGTTCAGATGGGACCTAGGGTTAGGGCTGGAGATTGGGTCGGGGCCCGAGCCTGGCCTATGGCTGGAGGTAGGGTTTTGGCCGGAGCTAGGGTTAGGGTTCGGGCTAGGGCAAGTGCTGGAGCCCGGCTAAGGGTTTCAGCTTTTTGCGGGGCCGGCGCTGTGGCTTGCACAGCAGCCAGAGTTCAGCTGGGACCTAGGGTTAGGGCTGGAGATCGGGTCGGAGCCAGAGCCTGGCCTATGGCTGGAGGTAGGGTTTTGGCCGGAGCTAGGGTTAGGGTTCGGGCTAGGGAAAGTGCTGGAGCCCGGCTAAGGGTTTCGGCTTATTGCGGGGCCGGCGCTGTGGCTTGCACAGCAGCCAGAGTTCAGCTGGGAGCTAGGGTTAGGGCTGGAGATAGGGTCGGGGCCGGAGCCTGGCCTATGGCTGGAGGTAGGGTTTTGGCCGGAGCTAGGGTTAGGGTTCGGGCTAGGGCAAGTGCTGGAGCCCGGCTAAGGGTTTCAGCTTATTGCGGGGCCGGCGCTGTGGCTTGCACAGCAGCCAGAGTTCAGCTGGGACCTAGGGTTAGGGCTGGAGATAGGGTTTTTGCCCGAGCCTGGCCTATGGCTGGAGGTAGGGTTTTGGCCGGAGCTAGGGTTAGGGTTCGGGCTAGGGAAAGTGCTGGAGCCCGGCTAAGGGTTTCGGCTTTTTGCGGGGCCGGCGCTGTGGCTTGCACAGCAGCCAGAGTTCAGCTGGGACCTAGGGTTAGGGCTGGAGATTGGGTCGGGGCCAGAGCCTGGCCTATGGCTGGAGCTAGGGTTAGGGTTCGGGCTAGGGCAAGTGCTGGAGCCCGGCTAAGGGTTTCAGTTTTTTGCGGGGCCGGCGCTGTGGCTTGCACAGCAGCCAGAGTTCAGCTGGGACCTAGGGTTAGGGCTGGATATAGGGTCGGGGCCGGAGCCTGGCCTATGGCTGGAGGTAGGGTTTTGGCCGGAGCTAGGGTTAGGGTTCGGGCTAGGGCAAGTGCTGGAGCCCGGCTAAGGGTTTCAGCTTATTGCGGGGCCGGCGCTGTGGCTTGCACAGCAGCTAGAGTTCAGATGGGACCTAGGGTTAGGGCTGGAGATAGGGTTTTTGCCCGAGCCTGGCCTATGGCTGGAGGTAGGGTTTTGGCCGGAGCTAGGGTTAGGGTTCGGGCTAGGGCAAGTGCTGGAGCCCGGCTAAGGGTTTCAGCTTTTTGCGGGGCCGGCGCTGTGGCTTGCACAGCAGCCAGAGTTCAGCTGGGAGCTCGGGTTAGGGCTGGAGATAGGGTCGGGGCCCGAGCCTGGCCTATGGCTGGAGGTAGGGTTTTGGCCGGAGCTAGGGTTAGGGTTCGGGCTAGGGCAAGTGCTGGAGCCCGGCTAAGGGTTTCAGCTTTTTGCGGGGCCGGCACTGTGGCTTGCACAGCAGCCAGAGTTCAGCTGGGAGCTAGGGTTAGGGCTGGAGATAGGGTCGGGGCCGGAGCCTGGCCTATGGCTGGAGGTAGGGTTTTGGCCGGAGCTAGGGTTAGGGTTCGGGCTAGGGCAAGTGCTGGAGCCCGGCTAAGGGTTTCAGTTTTTTGCGGGGCCGGCGCTGTGGCTTGCACAGCAGCCAGAGTTCAGCTGGGACCTAGGGTTAGGGCTGGAGATAGGGTTTTTGCCCGAGCCTGGCCTATGGCTGGAGGTAGGGTTTTGGCCGGAGCTAGGGTTAGGGTTCGGGCTAGGGCAAGTGCTGGAGCCCGGCTAAGGGTTTCAGCTTTTTGCGGGGTCGGCGCTGTGGCTTGCACAGCAGCCAGAGTTCAGCTGGGAGCTCGGGTTAGGGCTGGAGATAGGGTCGGGGCCGGAGCCTGGCCTATGGCTGGAGGTAGGGTTTTGGCCAGAGCTAGGGTTAGGGTTCGGGCTAGGGCAAGTGCTGGAGCCCGGCTAAGGGTTTCAGCTTTTTGCGGGGCCGGCGCTGTGGCTTGCACAGCAGCCAGAGTTCAGCTGGGACCTAGGGTTAGGGCTGGAGATAGGGTCGGGTCCTGAGCCTGGCCTATGGCTGGAGGTAGGGTTTTGGCCGGAGCTAGGGTTAGGGTTCGGGCTAGGGCAAGTGCTGGAGCCCGGCTAAGGGTTTCGGCTTTTTGCGGGGCCGGCGCTGTGGCTTGCACAGCAGCCAGAGTTCAGCTGGGACCTAGGGTTAGGGCTGGAGATAGGGTTTTTGCCCGAGCCTGGCCTATGGCTGGAGGTAGGGTTTTGGCCGGAGCTAGGGTTAGGGTTCGGGCTAGGGCAAGTGCTGGAGCCCGGCTAAGGGTTTCGGCTTTTTGCGGGGCCGGCGCTGTGGCTTGCACAGCAGCCAGAGTTCAGCTGGGAGCTAGGGTTAGGGCTGGAGATAGGGTCGGGGCCGGAGCCTGGCCTATTGCTGGAGGTAGGGTTTTGGCCGGAGCTAGGGTTAGGGTTTGGGCTAGGGCAAGTGCTGGAGCCCAGCTAAGGGTTTCGGCTTTTTGCGGGGCCGGCGCTGTGGCTTGCACAGCAGCCAGAGTTCAGCTGGGAGCTAGGGTTAGGGCTGGAGATAGGGTCCGGGCCTGAGCCTGGCCTATGGCTGGAGGTAGGGTTTTGGCCGGAGCTAGGGTTAGGGTTCGGGCTAGGGCAAGTGCTGGAGCCCGGCTAAGGGTTTCAGCTTTTTGCGGGGCCGGCGCTGTGGCTTGCACAGCAGCCAGAGTTCAGCTGGGACCTAGGGTTAGGGCTGGAGATAGGGTCGGGGCCCGAGCCTGGCCTATGGCTGGAGGTAGGGTTTTGGCCGGAGCTAGGGTTAGGGTTCGGGCTAGGGCAAGTGCTGGAGCCCAGCTAAGGGTTTCGGCTTTTTGCGGGGCCGGCGCTGTGGCTTGCACAGCAGCCAGAGTTCAGATGGGACCTAGGGTTAGGGCTGGAGATTGGGTCGGGGCCCGAGCCTGGCCTATGGCTGGAGGTAGGGTTTTGGCCGGAGCTAGGGTTAGGGTTCGGGCTAGGGCAAGTGCTGGAGCCCGGCTAAGGGTTTCAGTTTTTTGCGGGGCCGGCGCTGTGGCTTGCACAGCAGCCAGAGTTCAGCTGGGACCTAGGGTTAGGGCTGGAGATCGGGTCGGAGCCAGAGCCTGGCCTATGGCTGGAGGTAGGGTTTTGGCCGGAGCTAGGGTTAGGGTTCGGGCTAGGGAAAGTGCTGGAGCCCGGCTAAGGGTTTCGGCTTATTGCGGGGCCGGCGCTGTGGCTTGCACAGCAGCCAGAGTTCAGCTGGGAGCTAGGGTTAGGGCTGGAGATAGGGTCGGGGCCGGAGCCTGGCCTATGGCTGGAGGTAGGGTTTTGGCCGGAGCTAGGGTTAGGGTTCGGGCTAGGGCAAGTGCTGGAGCCCGGCTAAGGGTTTCAGCTTATTGCGGGGCCGGCGCTGTGGCTTGCACAGCAGCCAGAGTTCAGCTGGGACCTAGGGTTAGGGCTGGAGATAGGGTTTTTGCCCGAGCCTGGCCTATGGCTGGAGGTAGGGTTTTGGCCGGAGCTAGGGTTAGGGTTCGGGCTAGGGAAAGTGCTGGAGCCCGGCTAAGGGTTTCGGCTTTTTGCGGGGCCGGCGCTGTGGCTTGCACAGCAGCCAGAGTTCAGCTGGGACCTAGGGTTAGGGCTGGAGATAGGGTCGGGGCCCGAGCCTGGCCTATGGCTGGAGGTAGGGTTTTGGCCGGAGCTAGGGTTAGGGTTCGGGCTAGGGCAAGTGCTGGAGCCCGGCTAAGGGTTTCAGCTTTTTGCGGGGCCGGCGCTGTGGCTTGCACAGCAGCCAGAGTTCAGCTGGGAGCTAGGGTTAGGGCTGGAGATAGGGTCGGGGCCGGAGCCTGGCCTATGGCTGGAGGTAGGGTTTTGGCCGGAGCTAGGGTTAGGGTTCGGGCTAGGGCAAGTGCTGGAGCCCAGCTAAGGGTTTCGGCTTTTTGCGGGGCCAGCGCTGTGGCTTGCACAGCAGCCAGAGTTCAGCTGGGAGCTAGGGTTAGGGCTGGAGATAGGGCCGGGGCCTGAGCCTGGCCTATGGCTGGAGGTAGGGTTTTGGCCGGAGCTAGGGTTAGGGTTCGGGCTAGGGCAAGTGCTGGAGCCCGGCTAAGGGTTTCAGCTTATTGCGGGGCCGGCGCTGTGGCTTGCACAGCAGCCAGAGTTCAGCTGGGACCTAGGGTTAGGGCTGGAGATTGGGTCGGGGCCCGAGCCTGGCCTATGGCTGGAGGTAGGGTTTTGGCCGGAGCTAGGGTTAGGGTTCGGGCTAGGGCAAGTGCTGGAGCCCGGCTAAGGGTTTCAGCTTTTTGCGGGGCCGGCGCTGTGGCTTGCACAGCAGCCAGAGTTCAGCTGGGGGCTAGGGTTAGGGCTGGAGATCGGGTCGGAGCCAGAGCCTCGCCTATGGCTGGAGGTAGGGTTTTGGCCGGAGCTAGGGTTAGGGTTCGGGCTAGGGCAAGTGCTGGAGCCCGGCTAAGGGTTTCAGCTTTTTGCGGGGCCAGCGCTGTGGCTTGCACAGCAGCCAGAGTTCAGCTGGGACCTAGGGTTAGGGCTGGAGATAGGGTCGGGGCCCGAGCCTGGCCTATGGCTGGAGGTAGGGTTTTGGCCGGAGCTAGGGTTAGGGTTCGGGCTAGGGCAAGTGCTGGAGCCCGGCTAAGGGTTTCAGCTTTTTGCGGGGCCGGCGCTGTGGCTTGCACAGCAGCCAGAGTTCAGCTGGGAGCTAGGGTTAGGGCTGGAGATAGGGTCGGGGCCGGAGCCTGGCCTATGGCTGGAGGTAGGGTTTTGGCCGGAGCTAGGGTTAGGGTTCGGGCTAGGGCAAGTGCTGGAGCCCAGCTAAGGGTTTCGGCTTTTTGCGGGGCCGGCGCTGTGGCTTGCACAGCAGCCAGAGTTCAGCTGGGAGCTAGGGTTAGGGCTGGAGATAGGGTCGGGGCCGGAGCCTGGCCTATGGCTGGAGGTAGGGTTTTGGCCGGAGCTAGGGTTAGGGTTCGGGCTAGGGCAAGTGCTGGAGCCCGGCTAAGGGTTTCAGTTTTTTGCGGGGCCGGCGCTGTGGCTTGCACAGCAGCCAGAGTTCAGCTGGGACCTAGGGTTAGGGCTGGAGATAGGGTCGGGGCCCGAGCCTGGCCTATGGCTGGAGGTAGGGTTTTGGCCGGAGCTAGGGTTAGGGTTCGGGCTAGGGCAAGTGCTGGAGCCCGGCTAAGGGTTTCGCCTTTTTGCGGGGCCGGCGCTGTGGCTTGCACAGCAGCCAGAGTTCAGATGGGACCTAGGGTTAGGGCTGGAGATAGGGTCGGGGCCCGAGCCTGGCCTATGGCTGGAGGTAGGGTTTTGGCCGGAGCTAGGGTTAGGGTTCGGGCTAGGGCAAGTGCTGGAGCCCGGCTAAGGGTTTCAGCTTTTTGCGGGGCCGGCGCTGTGGCTTGCACAGCAGCCAGAGTTCAGCTGGGAGCTAGGGTTAGGGCTGGAGATAGGGTCGGGGCCGGAGCCTGGCCTATGGCTGGAGGTAGGGTTTTGGCCGGAGCTAGGGTTACGGTTCGGGCTAGGGCAAGTGCTGGAGCCCGGCTAAGGGTTTCAGTTTTTTGCGGGGCCGGCGCTGTGGCTTGCACAGCAGCCAGAGTTCAGCTGGGACCTAGGGTTAGGGCTGGAGATAGGGTTTTTGCCCGAGCCTGGCCTATGGCTGGAGGTACGGTTTTGGCCGGAGCTAGGGTTAGGGATCGGGCTAGGGAAAGTGCTGGAGCCCGGCTAAGGGTTTCGGCTTTTTGCGGGGCCGGCGCTGTGGCTTGCACAGCAGCCAGAGTTCAGCTGGGAGCTAGGGTTAGGGCTGGAGATAGGGTCGGGGCCGGAGCCTGGCCTATGGCTGGAGGTAGGGTTTTGGCCGGAGCTAGGGTTAGGGTTCGGGCTAGGGCAAGTGCTGGAGCCCGGCTAAGGGTTTCAGCTTTTTGCGGGGCCGGCGCTGTGGCTTGCACAGCAGCCAGAGTTCAGCTGGGACCTAGGGTTAGGGCTGGAGATAGGGTCGGGGCCCGAGCCTGGCCTATGGCTGGAGGTAGGGTTTTGGCCGGAGCTAGGGTTAGGGTTCGGGCTAGGGAAAGTGCTGGAGCCCGGCTAAGGGTTTCGGCTTTTTGCGGGGCCGGCGCTGTGGCTTGCACAGCAGCCAGAGTTCAGCTGGGACCTAGGGTTAGGGCTGGAGATAGGGTCGGGTCCTGAGCCTGGCCTATGGCTGGAGGTAGGGTTTTGGCCGGAGCTAGGGTTAGGGTTCGGGCTAGGGCAAGTGCTGGAGCCCGGCTAAGTGTTTCGGCTTTTTGCGGGGCCGGCGCTGTGGCTTGCACAGCAGCCAGAGTTCAGCTGGGACCTAGGGTTAGTGCTGGAGATAGGGTTTTGCCCGAGCCTGGCCTATGGCTGGAGGTAGGGTTTTGGCCGGAGCTAGGGTTAGGGTTCGGGCTAGGGCAAGTGCTGGAGCCCGGCTAAGGGTTTCAGCTTTTTGCGGGGCCGGCGCTGTGGCTTGCACAGCAGCCAGAGTTCAGCTGGGAGCTAGGGTTAGGGCTGGAGATAGGGTCGGGGC